>NC_140589.1:1898361278-1899068112 GCF_964204655.1 Triturus cristatus
CTTATGAATGGTATGTATCCTCTTCTGGCCGAAGGGTTACCTAAGGCTACCCCGGAAATACCAAAAGACTTAACTCCCCCATTGCTCCCGATAAAAGCGCATCCCAAAACACATCCCAAAACAGCAAAGGACGTTTTCCTTTCCTCCTATTTAGGTGACGCAGCTCCCGAGTATGCTAATGCCATACCACCCACACCGCTTGCCGATGGTGTTCAACACCAAGAGCATCCGTCTGTATCCCCGCAACTACAAACTCCTACACAAGTTCCAACAGGTCCGTCCGTTTCTACAGTTTTTCCCGCATCTACAATCTCTATCCTACGCCCAACGAATCCTTTCGTGCCTAGCACTTCAGATGGTGCTACAGGAGGTACGACAGACATGTTTGCCACACCGCCGCGAAATAAACAGACCCTTAGAGATTTAGCACTCCAACGTACACCCCAGCTAGCGACATCCGACATGTTTAAAGAACAGCTTGTGGATTGTAGATACGATCCAGTACCAGGTAGACAGGATAAATTGCTCATATCATCACTACGTATAAGACGAGCTACATTATATTTAATGACAATACCACAAATGGGTGAACACCTAGACGAAATATATCGCTTTGTCCAAACAGGGCAAGGTCCAGAAAGTATTAACGAAGCTATGGAATACCAGAAAGTGGATGTCCAAAGACAACTACTACGTTTTTTCATAAATTGTGTAATTAGGAATCAAGACAGGCCTGGGGCAGATCACGATACCATGCAAAGACTTGCCAAATGGGGTCAGAACATATCAGAAGAGAAACATGATAGACAGGCGTGTATAATCGCCATGTGTCGAAAGATCCGCAAGGAAGTAGAACGAATACATAAAGAAAGACGAGAAACCGACAGAGTAGAATCAGAAGAGGAGGAGGAGCAAGAATCAGAGCAATTAGAAACAATAGCTTATGTAGGTAGAGGAAGACCCCATAATAATACCAGAGGCTTTAATGACCCGATACGTCCAATACGTCCAGAATATAATAGACATTTTCCAAACCCTATGTTAAATACAAAATCCCCTGAACACCTATTCCAAGCCGCTGATAAATTACTCCGAGATCGAAGGGGGTACCATATGCTCGATTCCATGGACGAACAAGAATTAGCCAGGTCAGCAGTACAATGGGCTGACGGTCCCGGCGAATACAATGATGATGTACTTGCACACACGTTTCTGAATCTAGACCCATATGAACAGCGTTTAGCTAGTATATACATGATTCAACACCTCCTTATATTATATAAAAGCCAACACTCCGATCCAGGACCCTTACCTGACATATTGACAGAACTACTCACGAACATATGGAGAGGGTCAGGTACTGATTTGATTAAGGAAATTCTAGAATCCCGAAACCAATATTTAAATTTCGTATGCCCAGAACACGTTCCAGTTCCCATCATGGGAAGAAAAATGTATCACATAGATAGACAGAACCCGTTACGCGAAGTGCACCCAATAAGAGGTGCCGGTGATAATTTTACACGCGTGTTTGTGTACACGCCTATAACTAAATTGGAATTATTAGAAATGAAGAAAGTAGTACCCAGCCATGACAAGGACCCAGCAGGTTTCCACCGTGAGATAAAAGACATGTTACTCATGGGAGAGTATACCTACCCCGATATTATGAAAATATTAAAAGTCCTATTACCCGCCGGTGTTTATGAGAAACTCAAAGAAAAGGAATGGGAGGTGGGAGACCAAAAGATAGATTGGACAGCATTAGAAAACGAAGAAAAGGCCCGAGCTGCAGGAGCAGGTCTTGGGGAAAAGACCACAGCATTAGCAGGATTACTAATACAGGTACTGCCACGTTTATTAACTACGAAAAAGGAAGACTGGGGTGCAATCTCAGCCTGTAAACAAAAACCAGATGAAGACACTAGTGATTTCTATTCCCGATTTGAAAAATGTTTTAGTATAAATAGTGGCATAAAAGCCAGTAGTGAGTCATATCCACATCTGTTTGTGACAAAATTAGTTGAAAATTCTCTGCTGCAAGTCAAGAATAGAGTATTGAAGTTCGAAAGTACCTGGCAAGGTAATACCCCATCACAGATGTTACAGATGTTACAATATCACCACAATAGAATTAGAGAAGAACAAGAACACGAACAAAGACGTATGAAAGATACAAAAATGAAAATGCTTGTTGCACAGTCAGTTCCAGCCGATAGTCATCAAAAGGGTAATTCCGCAGGTCCTGCGAAAGGGACATGCAACTATTGTAAACAACCAGGTCATTATATACACGATTGTCCAGTCCTGAAACATAATATAGCCACAGGTAGAACGCATGAGAGACCACGTCCACCTAGACAGGATCAGAATCAACAACAAATCCCTCAGAATACACAACCTAGGTTAGCTCCGCAACAACTAGCTCCGCAACAGGCAGCTCCACAACAGATCGTAGCACCACCACAAGCGCAGCCTATTGCTGCAACCCAAGCAACAACACAACAGATGTATCAGTATGCACAAACAGATTATCCAGATTATCAGCGATACTCATGAGATAGCCTAGAGAGGGAAGTGGGCTTACCCCTTATTGAGGTTCCTGTAGACCAAGAGGGACCTTATGTACATAGTGAACTATTAGGGGAAGACAGAAAGTTTTTACTTGATACAGGGGCAAGCAGAACAACTATAAGACGCAGTGAAGTTCCAGGGGCACCCCTCTCAGGCTCACAGAATATTTCCCTTGGATTCTCAGGAAAACCTATAATCAATGACGTAACACAACCTCTTCCACTTACAGTCGGTCCATTGACACGTACTACAGATTTATTGCTTACTAAATCATGTCCAGAAAACTTGTTAGGCATAAAAACATTGAAAGCTCTAGGAGCCATAATATGTTGTTCTCCGGAAGGAGTACGACTATTTTTACGTGACTTTAAAGGTCACTACGTGTCCAGAGACATGGATCACCGACTGCAGAATTTACCTACACATTTATGGGCACAAGGCCCCACTGATGTTGGTTGCATGAACATTACACCATATCGAGTTACACTGAAAACAGGAATAGTACTACCACGAATGCGACAATACAAGTTACCACCAGATGCTGTAGTGGCTTTACTGCAAATCATTGACGAGCTCATTACACAAGGAGTGGTTGTCGAAACGGACTCCAATGTATGTAATTTCCCGATAATTCCGATTCTTAAAAGAACGGATCCAAAAGCACCACCAGTATATCGATTAGTTATTGATCTGCGCGAATTAAATAAATGTATTGTACCACAATACCCTGTGGTCCCAGATATCTCTTCATTACTCACAGCTATTGACTCAGAAGCAACGTTTTTCACTGTAATTGATCTCAAGAATGCTTTCTTTAGTGTCCCAATCGATCCGGAAAGTCAATATCTGTTCGGTTTTAGTTTAAATGGACGAAGCTTTAAATTCACACGCGCACCTCAAGGATTTACAGAAAGCCCCAGCATCTATAGCCAAGCACTGAAACGAGAACTTGACAGTATCCACATGCCAGTTAACACTGCCTTGCTTCAATATGTCGATGATCTGCTGATCACCGCCCGAAGTGAACTTGAATGTGAGACAGCGTCACTGACGGTTTTGAAATTTCTGGCTGACAAGGGGCACAAGGTGTCCCCTTCTAAGCTGCAATTCTGTGTCCAGCGAGTTGTTTACCTTGGGCACTCGCTGTCCAAGGAGGGAAGGCAGCTTACATCCGACCGCATCCAGTTAATTGCTAACATGCCAGCACCCAAGACACAAAAGGAGGTGCGGGCTTTTATAGGCCTCACTTCATACTGTAGGCAGTGGATCCCTCAATACGCATTTCTAGCAAAACCACTCATCCAGTTGACAACACAGGAGGCAGCCACATCGACTGTCCTCCCTTGGACTCCAGAACATACACACGCCTTTGAAAGCTTAAAGAAAGCTTTATGCCAAGCACCTGTCCTAGCAACACCATGTTACAGTAAACAGTTTACACTCTTTGTTACAGAACGCGAAGGTACTGCCTTGTCAGTACTCACTCAGGAACAAGCAGGATCACACAAACCATGTGCTTATTTCTCTAGTACATTAGATCCAGTAGCTCAGGCACTTCCAGCGTGCCTGAAATCGGTGGCAGCAACAGCTTTAGCAATCAGACAAAGCGATGCCATAGTGCTAGGACATCAATTGACAGTACAAGTACCACACGCAGTAGAGGTTCTCTTGAACCGCACACAAACACAACACTTGACTATAGCGAGACTCACCGGTTACGAACTGACATTGTTTCAGCCACACATAGAAATCAGACGTTGTAATACGTTAAATCCTGCCACACTGTTACCAGTAGGCGGAACAGATCCATTGGCACATGATTGTGTCGAAGTCATTACTATCACGACGAGACCCAGACAAGACTTGACAGATATCCCTTTGTCAGATCCAGACTTGACATTGTATGTAGATGGGTCATGTATGAGAACAAGTACAGGAGAGTTAGTGGCCGCTTACGCAGTCACAACAGACACTGAAGTCATTGAAACAAATTGTATTAACACTTTGTCAGCTCAAGCAGCAGAGCTCATCGCTCTAACACAAGCCTGTATTCAAGCCACAAATAAAAAAAGTCAACATATACACAGATTCACGTTATGCATTCGGAGTCGTCCATGACTTTGGCGTACTGTGGCGAGAGAGAGGTTATTTAACTTCTCACGGTGCCCACATCCAACACGGACCCCTCATTCAAGCCCTATTAGACGCGATTCATCTACCTACTGCAATATCGATTATGAAATGCAAAGCCCACACAAAAGTTACCGATATCATTTCTCAGGGTAATGACCTAGCTGACAGAACAGCTAAACAGACTGCTCAGAATCAGACTCACACAACCGACACGACAAAGACAATAGTTCCGACACCAACACATTGCATGACAGTTAAGGATCCCGCCCTTGATGTAATTGACATACAGACACATGCTACACCAGAAGAAATAAAGAAATGGAGTGAATTAGGAGGGATCCAAACAGATCAAGGATGGATGACGAAGGAAAAATCTATATGGTTTCTTCCCGACTCAATGGTCCAAGTCATCATTAACACTATACATAGTCCAGCGCACCTAGGAGAAAAAGCTATGCTAGACAGCATTCAGCACATTTGGTTCAACAAACATTTACGAGCCGCAGCTAAACAAAAAGTTCGTACCTGTATGATATGTTGTCAGTTTAATCCAGGTAAAAGCATCCCCGTAGAACAGGGTGGATTTCAAACTCCCGATCATGCTTTTGAAGTCCTCCAGATGGATTATATCCAGATGGAACGATGTCGAGGATTCAAATATGTTCTCGTAGTTGTCTGTGCTCTTTCCCGTTGGACAGAAGCATACCCGGTTTCAGATTACACTGCCCCGACTACTGCCAAACAGTTAGTTCGAGAATTCTTCCCACGGTACGGTTTACCACGTGTTGTCTACTCAGATAACGGCCAGCCGTTCTCATCCGAACTAATGAAACACGTTTCCCTTTTATTAGGCTACCAATGGAAATTCCACTGTGTCCGACATCCCGAGGCGGCAGGTCTCGTGGAACGCCATAATCAAACTCTGAAAATTAGATTGTCCAAAATATGTAGGGAAAAAGGAGTCGATTGGATAGTAGCCTTACCAGTTGCGCTCTTTTACATGAGAATGGTAGCACATTCTCGAACAGGGCTATCCCCGTACGAGGTGATCTTCGGTAGACCACCAAATATGTGGGGGACGCCTATACCTCGCAAAATCACTGATGTTGACTGTAATATGCTGACAGATTATCTGGCTTCCTTGATGTCTGCACTACAATCTTGTCGTTCACAGGTATCCGCAGCTTTTCCCGACAATACTGAGGTGAAGCCCCATGACGTGGTTCCTGGGGACCTGGTGTTGGTCAGGAATTTTGACCGGAAGACCCAACTGGATCCTAGGTGGAAGTCACCGAAGTTGGTTCTACTCACCACAAGGACAGCCGTGAAAATCGAGGGAAGGAAAGGGTGGTTGCACTCGAGTCATATCAAGAAATTTTATGGACTACCATCCAGTGTAGATACTCAACCCTGTATTCCCTCACAGACAGACTCAAAGCTCCCCTTGGCTGAATTAACAAAACCAGAACTTTACAAACTAAAATTGAGGTCTAGTAAGTCAGACAATTTGATTGTTTAAGTCCTCTCCAAGGTGAATCGGTTGAATTTGTCTCTGACATGTATCCTCTAGACCGAAATAGAGAAAGAAATCATCAGATGCAGCTCAAGAAGCATGCGTATTGTAAATCATTTCGTAGTCACTGCACAGTAACGTTATTAATTTTGTTTTTTCTAAGTCTTCTGATCATCATTGTCAGCATACTATTGCACATGTATTGCCCTATTCCTAAGCGTGCTTACAATATAACTGCAGAACATTCTTTTAGTGAATTACCTCCGCATGAGTTGTCCTATAGATTTGCGCTGCGCAACAACACATTCATTAGTATGTTACATCATTCCCATCAAACCAGCAATGCCACAAATTGTTGGATATGTGGCCGACTCCCTCCCTATCAGAACTATAAGGGAGTTTTGCCCCTCTTTCCCTATCCGTTCACACAATGGCTCCTGTGGAGCATGGTTTAGTTTGATTAATTCCCTAGATTCGAATTCCGCAGTTTATCAAGACAACTGGGTATGGGGAAACCTGAACTTAGTTTTGCTTAAAGTCTGCTACCCTAACAAGGAGGGACTTCCCAAAAGAACAGGAACTGATCTAGAAAATGAAGTATATGGATTAGGTAATTTTACACTTAACCTCATGATCCTGAACGTTGAATCTGAAGCTACATCAATCTTGCCCGCCATGTCAGTATTCCCAGTAAAAGGGGAATTATGTGTAAGAAAGAATGGTTCCATACACATGGGCCATAGTAAATGCACCACTGTAATAAAATTCAGTGATCAAGGCAAGTCTACATTCAGAGCTTCTCGCCATTCCTACTTTATATGTGGCCAGACCGCATATATACGTCTACCTCTAGATTGGGATGGTACCTGTTACATAGCATTCCTTCTGCCACCTGTTTTCCTAGCTCCTCCTGATTATCATAGAAATACCCATTTAGTACACAATAGACAGCAGAGAGATCTCCTGATTGTCGATTACACTGAAACAGCATGGGAAAAATACACAGATTTCAATAAAGGTTTCTTTCCCTATATAGGTACAGTCACTAATAGTAAGCTGATACGTAGATTAACCAGAACCCTTGAAGCAGTAGTGAACGAAACTATTTCCGCCTTAGGCAATTTAACAGAAGAGCAGTCTGCTATGCGGATTGTTGTGCTTCAAAATCGTCTTGTCCTTGACGTCATCCTGGCCGATAGGGGCGGAGCTTGTAGAGTCATCGGATCAAGTTGCTGCATTTTCATACCAGAAAATTCGCCGTCAGTATATAAAGCCATAACTCGCCTTCATAAGATTGTAAGCCAGATACACCAGAGTCCAGGCACCTGGACTTGGTCTGGTTGGTTCTGGGGCGTGTTGTCAGCCTGGGGATGGAGAATCCTATCCTTCCTAGGTATTGGCTTTCTCATACTATTCAGTTGCTGCTTATGTCTACAATGTGGGCCAGCGATTTGTGGTCTGTGTGCCACCTCGTGTATCCCACATCCAAGTTTTCGTTCGAGATCCCGGAAGAAGAAAGAAGAACAAATGATGCTATATGAACAGATCGATGGATTGATGAAGATCGATATCTCCTAAGGGTCCGAAGGGGACAAGGAGGGAATGAGGAAATATGAATTTTGTGATCAGTTATGTCCCCTATCGTAGACCCCAACGGCTCCATGTGCATGCTATAAGTACATGTATGTTCCCTCCTGCTCCAGTTTTGAAGACGCAAATATATGTGCGTCCACCGTCAACATGTCCTCTTTCAGATCCACCATGAATGGGTCAGATATTCCATTCCTAAGTATGAAAGGCCACCGACTTTATGTGGTTCACTTTCCACATTTTACAGATTCAGGCGAGTAGGCCCGAATTCTGTCATCAAGCCTTTTCCTGCCTTCTGCCTCTGAAAGCTCCAGTCTGAGCCTGCATCTGTATCCATGAACTTTGTCCTACTCCCTGCGCGGCTAACGGTGCCTGATCCAGCCTGTCGCCTGCCAAAAACTGTATTTCACCTTCAAGATTATCTCCTCCGCTCCTCATCCGATGCATTCCTGTCTAGTAGTTTAGGTAAACATTCCTCCAGCTACCGTGCAAAGGGCCAGGCCTCGCTGCCCTCATGCAAGTAATTCATAGCCCCGTTACCATGGAATATTCCTACCCCCTCGCATCTAGTGTAGACACTTAGACGCTTGTACACGCACTAACAGTCAGTATAGAATAGATTCTATCCTAGAGGCCTCTCCTTTTGGATAACACAGTTCTTTAAACATAGGATATTAGATATGATTTGGGATTAGGTTGACACGACCCCCAGACTTCTGTCTCCACATGTAGAGCTAAATGTCAAGTCCCCTTCACCCTCTAGTTGCACGTCAATCACACGTCATGCGGCTGCGCGCGCATCTCTGCCAACTATTTCTGCTGACATTGCAGGATTCTCTTATGGATCCACCCACTTGTGACATCATGTATGATGACGTTTATTAAATTACGCCTATGTACCGCCTCTATTAGTTACGTATGCACCTTTTATCTACACTATCAGCTGTTACGCCTCTTGCATCTGTTTCACTGTAATGTATTTTCTATAAAACTGCCTATCTGTCAATAAAGTATGCCCTTCCTTCCTGAACTTTCGTGGTGATGGAATAGAATGCCTACAATTCGAATTGTATTCCTTTGTATAGGAATAAAGCCTTTTAAAACCTCTAATACCACGGATTCTGCCTCTTATATTTACTGAGTTATTCTTAATAGACTTTACCGCATAAAAAATAGTACCGGTAACGAAATATTTACCACATGCTCCTCCGGCGCGACGCTGCGCGTGTGCGCTGCGCGCGCTGCGCGCGACCATTTCCTACCCCTAAATAGCTTATGGCAGGGGACTTGATTCTAACCTAGAGCGCTGAGCCCGGAAGCGACGTGGGAGCGCTTCCGACCCACACCCAAGATGGCGGTCGGGGGTAGGAGAGTGAGAAAAACACCAAAATGGTGAGTTTAGTGCAATCAATTTTAAAGTGCAGGCAGTGCGGTCGTTTTGGGGAGGCAGAGGCGGTACAAATACAATTTACACACTTATTTAAAAAAATACAATACAACAGGCAATATTCGATTAAAAGGCTAAATGAAGATAGCCACGAACACTGTAACGTTCTAGCAGGCGCGTTAAGATAAAAGTCTCATCTACTGACCAGCCGGACACCAACTAGGTCCTTAAATGTAGTTTGCCTGGGGACCTGATTCTAACCTAGAGCGCTGAGCCCGGAAGCGACGTGGGAGCGCTTCCGACCCACACCCAAGATGGCGGTCGGGGGTAGGAGAGTGAGAAAAACACCAAAATGGTGAGTTTAGTGCAATCAATTTTAAAGTGCAGGCAGTGCGGTCGTTTTGGGGAGGCAGAGGCGGTACAAATACAATTTACACACTTATTTAAAAAAATACAATACAACAGGCAATATTCGATTAAAAGGCTAAATGAAGATAGCCACGAACACTGTAACGTTCTAGCAGGCGCGTTAAGATAAAAGTCTCATCTAGATGGTCAACGGAGTGTGTTTGCTACCATGAGATGATGCCCATTTCCTTGAGGCCCAAAGAAATCAATGGCAACTCTCCCAGACATGTGCAGGAAGGTCAAACATTGTCACTGGGTGCTGCTTCACCTTGGGGGATAAGCAATGGCAAATGTGCCATGTTTTTAACTCCTTCTCACCTCGCTCGTCTAGTCAAGGGAACCACACTCGATCTCTTAAGGCTCTCTTGGTGGCTACAATACCACTGTGTCCTTCATGGGCAAGCTCGATGATCTGCTGTCTTAGACTCTCAATTATGACGATTCTCGAGCCTTTCAATATGCCTTCTTGGTTGACTGATAGCACATCCTGTACATTATTGAACTTTTGGAATTTGAGATCAAAGGCAAGTTGCCGGTACCTTTTCTTTTGATGGTAGTCATGTCTTTATCCATATTGGTGGAATCAATGTTTTGTTTCACAGACAGAGCCGCTGGTGTGCTGGACCTCAATAAAACTGAGATATTCTTCAGCCTTCTTGGATGTCGAACTGTGATGATGTAGCGGTTCTTGTGAAAACAAATCTGCTGGATTTTGAGCTTTCCCCAGTTTGTGTACACTGTCATATTTGTATGACATGGTATCCGGTGGTTGAGAGGGGTGGACTTCAAGCTCCATAGCATCCCGTGGCAGCCGCTGCTTTCTCACAGCTGTTCCTGCACCCGGAGGCACTTATAGGACCTTCAAGCTCCCACTGCGCGGGACGAACCCGGGCAAAGACCGGACAAAGACAGGCCCGTCTTAGACCATCATAGACCGAAAGAGCCTGGGCCATCCCCCTTTCTTCTGGCTTTTTGGATATTGGCGTACTCTGCAGGCAGTGAGTGACTACGTGTTAAACTGTCTCCCAGCATCGTTTGCTATCTCTTTGGTCTCTTCATTCATAGTTTACTGTCTATGTACTCTGAAAATGGGGAAAACAAAAGACGTAAACAACTAATGGGGGTGACAAACGTTCATGAGCCAGCACGTCAATCCTTGAACCAGGCTGTGGGAGTATTATCTGAGGAGATTACTAGTGTTGAAATAGAGCTGGCTGGGAACCATCAAGTTACATTGACAGAGAACCAAGTGGCAGACATTTTGACCGGGGACCAGTTGTTCCAAATAACTTTATAACCAGTCCACCTTTTGCCCCCCCCACCCCCCATTGCCCTTGACCCCTCAGCTAGCTCCTTCAAAGCACTGGATCAGCTGCCCACAACAAGGGACCCTACGTTGAAATGTCCCGCCAAAACACGGAAACTGGAAACCAGGTGCAAAAACTCCACCCCGGGGTTGCCCGTATCTAACAAGTCGAGCGGGAAGATTATTCCTGAGTGTGTGAATGCTCAATCTACTTCCGTAGTGGACTGTCCGGTAGCCACGGAGAAGGATACGCCAGCTGATAGTTTCTTAGCATCCTGTAAAGACTTCGAAATGAAGTTCATCTCAGCCCTAAATGCATTTGATACTCGGATTTCCGCACTTGAGCAAATAGTCGGATCATTGAAGGGGGCAGTGGACACTATACATTCAAGCATAAGCAGACGGCTCGCTGATTTTCAGCAGACTTTTCTAAATGCAGGTCCAAGCACTATCCCCTGTGAACCCATTGCCAGCACAAGTGTGGGAGCAAGACCCCAGGCTCACGCTCAGGCCCAGGTCCTACAGGCAGCCCCATCGCTAACCGTCTTTGCGCACCTATACTCCCAATTTAACCGACGTGCCTAGGATAATGGTGGCTAACTCTGGGCGGCAAGTGCCTAGTACGGCTCATCCAATCCAGCAGGGAAGCCCGAGTAACACAGATTTGTCCGTCCCTGCCACATCTCAAAAATCACAGTCGGCATATTGCCCTTTCAATACCACTATTCAGCTGCCCCTGGCAGCCACACCTTATGTCATTGTTCTGGTAGATGTGCCCCCTCTGAGGATGGGGGCAGAGGAAAACTTAGATCAACTAAAAAACAAGACTGTTCACTGGCTGACAACCAGGACAAATGCTTCTTATTCCCCCACACAGATGTTGGCAGAGAAAATTATACTGGTCAATAGGGTGGGTTGGATAGGCCAAACCCGGAAAACGGTGTTGGGAGATTGCATAATAGCAGATTTTAATAATCCTCTGGAGGCGGGTTGAATTTTTCACACCTAAGGTCCGATGGGTGCATCTTCAGACCGCATAACAGTTCTCCCACTGGGCTTCTTCTATTTCCCCAATAATCTCGACGGTGGTGACACGAGACATTTGCCTCTGCCACCGAGAAAGTCACGACATCGACCTGCAAATTTCCAAGCTTCATTTAACACCACTTCCCAATCTTTGAGCAACCGTTGACTCCCTTTGAGTGAGCTTGATGAGCAAGACTGACAGGGCCCTACTCCCATCACAGACTCTGAGACTTATGTCATCCCAACCAGGGATCCCGTGATTATGACTCAAGACTCTATCAAGGTCATCTGTTGGAAACTGATGGCGATTGGCTGGGTATGCTTAACAACTTTGGTCTTATCTGCTTACAGGAAACATGGGATGCCAAGGGTTGCTTGTATCTTGATGGTTATTCCCCCCATTCAGTTTTAGCTCCCCGCTCCTCTAGTGGGCGGGCTAGTGGTGGCCCCACGACTAATTAAATTAGAGTATAATTGTAAAGACCAGGTGATACATTCTAAATGTAAAACAATCTTGGGCCCCCTTGTAATATTCCCTAAGTAACGTAGACTGATCCCTGCTAATTTGTATAATGCAGTTTCATTGAAAGATGAAAAGGAAGCTATGGTCAGTCTTGAATGTTTTATGGGTGATTTCCTTCTGTCCGAACCTCCTTTTACTCTAATCATGCTGTCGGGAGATTTTAACCTGCACCCGTGTCGCTCCTGTTTTAACAATAAGGAATCAGATTTTGAGGGACCATTTGTAACCCAGGCACATTTTAAACACACACACCAAGGGGAAGCGGCAAACAGCCTTATCTTGGAGTTTAATCTGGTGAACTTATTGGTGAGAAACTGTGATCCTGTGGAGGTTTGAACTCCCACTTTTAAAGGGGGGCGGGGCACTGTAGTGTGATTGATTATATTTTTGTCTCTGGTTGCCAGTTTGCCACACTCTTAGACTTCGAGGTTCTAAAACATCATTTGAGCGACCACAACCGGTTGACTGCATCGTTTTATTGGGATAATACAGCGCTGAGCTCTACACCCGCTTATAAGGTGCCCACCACACTGCCTGATCAGGGTCGAAGGATAGAGTGGGCCAGCATTGTTCCATCAGACTTTGCCCAAAATGTGATTGTTTCGTGTCATGCTGATTTCCAAACCTGTCTGTCAGATGTAGAGCCACCACAGAGAATGTTGGCGTCATTTACTAATATCCGCAGGTTTATTAAGTCTGCACTCTGAAGTACTGGGTTTTTCAGAACCAACCCAGCGGTGCCAGGGGACACACCCGAAGACTTCGAGTTCTTCCTGTTTCAGACTTACAGAAACACAGAGTCTTCTAGGTGAAGTCAAAGATCGAATTTTATTGGCTGCAGACCAATCACAGGTATCCGAGAAGTACAACACGATGTATGTTCTCAGGAGACTGCCCCGAACCAAAAACCAGTCTTTACTTATATACACAAAATTACGCTCTGGGCAACACCACCCCTGTTTTACAAGTGGTCATTCACATATTTTTGCTTCAAAGGAACAGCAAAGTCATAACGATAATCCCACATTTCAGCTCGGTCAGCCCACAATTATTTACCCAGCGAGGCTCAGAACCCTCATCAGATATCAGCAGACCCCAATAAAACGGGCACCTCCTCCCCGTAAAGCAAGCCATAAAGTAGGAAACAGAGTCAGGTGTGAAAGAGATTAGTCAGGGTTTGTGTGGGAAGAACGACTTTATGGTGTGTCAAGCCCTGATGCTAATCCCATTTGGCCGCAGTAAAAGGAACCGGCCGGACAAGAGTGACCTCGGGCATTGGAGTCAGTTTGCACAGGTCACAAAGGAGTCACAGGAGGTGTACGTGTCCTTTTAGGCCTGGGCATGGCCTTAGTGCAGCCTATGTAAGGGCAACCACAAAATGGCTACCGCTCTAAAATGGAACCCGAGGATACTATATATAGTATCGTGTACATGGTGAATTCATTGGTGAAACATAACGAAAACACCCATGCATACAGCATTAGTCATTTGCGGTTCGCTGATACCAAAATCGGCATGGTAGGGCCATGCCTCCAACATGGTTCTGAAATTTACAGTACCACAGACCCTCCTTTTGCCCTTACATAGGCAATAACTATACTAATCTGAGTCCAGGTCTATATTCATAAAGTCATGGAGATGTTGCTGTAGCATCATCCTATTGCTTAGCTCGTCCCTTGATACAGGTCTCTTTACACATGATGTAACACAGAGGCAACACATTACGGGAGCACACTGTATACACAGACAGAACAGGAAAAGAATGGCTAAGATCGTTCCAATGACTATTAGAATCTTCCATCCCCAAGCTGATATCAGTCCCCAGAACCACCCCATCATCGACCAATCTCCTTTATTCACATGAATGGATTCGGAAATCTTATGTAGTTTGGAGATGGCCTGATAGACGGTCGGAGCGTTATCTGGTATGAAAATACAACAGCTTAATTGGATAACCTTACATACCCCACCACGATCTGCAAGTAATACATCTAGAACCATACGGTTCTTCAATGTCATGAGGCGATCCGCTTAAAGCTCAGCTGTCAAGTTACCAAGGGCACCAGCCGTTACATTAACAGTGGTTTCAACTACACAAGTCAGTTGTCTCAGGTTCCTACTATTGACCATTGGTCCCCAAAATGGCAGGAAACCCAAGAAGAAGTCTCCCGCTTCCTGACCGGCGGTATCTTCCGTACTGACAAAGCCTCTCACAACTCTGGTCTTGTGATAATCAGAGGCATCAGTAAATGTCGGCGGCAGCAAATTTGCAACATAACATGTGCCCGAGAAATCAGGGGGCAACCATGTATATGCTCGGTCACTGCAAACAAAGTATGTACCCTTGGCAGCCAAAAACGCAGGGGACAACTGTGATGGAAAGGTGTACGTCTCAGTACAGTCACTCTTCCCTAGTTGAGCTCTTGGATTCTGACCATTGCCTTGTAAACAGAACCGACCTATGTGGGGTACGACCCAAATTGGGGATGAACTCTTACGCTGTTTCTCGCCTAGACTAATACTATACCCCGTCGCGTTCCAACCTACATAAGCTCGCAACTCATCCTTGGGAATAGATGAATATGCATCGATATCTCTGCTCATATCAGCAACTCCTTTCATCAAGGCTTTATTGTTCGTGCTAGGTCTAGTGGAACGCGGTGGTCGCGGGGAATATGTCTCGAGTGCGAAAAGAAACATAGTCTGGAATGCCCATGATGACCCATTATAGCTAAACGGCAGCACTAGATATGGGATACCCTTATTAATGGTATGTGGCATCAAACCACACACCCAGCAATTTGTCGTATTCATAACTAGTTGGTGCTGGTGTAGAAGTTGAATAAACAAATTATTCACGAACTCGGAATGTCTAGCTTGTTCGTGTTCAGGCAGGGGGTGGAAAGAGTGTGAGGAAACAGTAGGAGGAGGTATAGGCTGTATAGTGGGAGCGAATGACACTTGAAAAGAGAATAAAACATATCCTATGAAAATCGTCATCACACTCAATAACATGGAAATACATAACATCAGAAATCGTTTTCTTGTCATCACTGTACATATCTTGTCTTTGCAGTTCATTAGTTTAGCAGGTCTCTCATTCTCAAAAAATTCCATCCTCTAATCGTGCTGTTCGCGGCGGATGAGTGTCTTCTGCTAAGGAGTACACCTGTCAGTCCAGGGAACGCCCTAGACCAACCAGAACCTTTGACCTAACGTCTCCGGCTTGTACCCCAAAGTCTTGCCACCGCGACTCTACAGCTGAACCCGGATGGTGGTTCGAAAAACAAAAAAGTGTCTTAGGTGAAAGAGCTGTACTATCTAAAAAAAAAATATCAAAGGAAAAATAATTTTTATTTGTCCATAGGCCTCGACCTCAAATTGTAGCGATTTCTTGTAGGTACTGTCTGGTCTTGGAACAAGAGTTCAGGCTCTGCGGTGTTCAATCTATTTGATGGTGGCACAGCTTCTTGCAGAATGTCGTCGCTTTCCTGCTCAGAGCTTGTTCCTTTCACGCGTGCATCGCTAAATGGCACGAAACGAGGCACAGTGTCAGTCTCAGAATCAGCGATACCCTCCTGGACCCACCGGTCATACGGCAGAGGCAAAGGGACCCTCTTACAATGTATGCCGTGAATCCAATTCTTTTTTCCTTTCACTCGAACAGCTGATCTTGTCGAGAGGAAGACGAGATTGGGGCCGGTCCAGCGGGGCTCATCATTTTTCGTTCTCTTAAAATTTCGGACCAGCACCCACGATCCAGGACTGATAGGGTGTCCTGGAGCTTCAGAGGCCTGAGGCAGAGTATCGTGGACCTGTTGGTGTAAGACACGCAATTTAGCCGTCAATTCATACAGATAATCAAGCAATACTGGATGTTCTATCTCACTGAATTTTGTCGGCCTTGGCACTCCCCATATATTGGCCGGACGGCCAAACACGATTTCATACGGACTAAGTCCCACTTGTGAATGCACAGTCATTCTTGTTGATAGGAGTGCTAAGGGCAGGGCGTCAGGCCATTTAAGACCAGAACTCGCTTGGATCTTGGCTAATTTGAGCTTCAAGGTGCCATTATAGCACTCTACTAGTCCAGCTGATTGGGGGTGATTTGCAGCGTGGAATTTCTGCTTAATGCCTAATCACTCACCTACATTCTTCATCACTCGGCCCACAAATTCACTCCCATTATCATTCCAGACCATTCTCGGCATTCCAAACCTGGGGAAGAATTCCTTGACAAGGGATTTAGCTGTCGATAACGCAGTATTGTCTTTTAGGGGATATGCTTCTATCCACCTTGAAAAAGCGCAAACAACAACCAGTACATATTTCAAATTGTTGCACCTTTCCATGTGGATGAAATCTAGCTGCAAAACCTTGAAATGATACGTTGGAGGTGCAAAATGACCAGCTGGAGTTGGGGTTTCCCTACCAGGATTGTATTTCAAACATACCATGCAATTTTTGACCACATTCTCCGCACACTTGGGAATTCCAGCATTCTGCAATACTGGGGCTAACAACTTACAAATCCCTTTCACACTGATATGCGCCATTCCATGTGCCATCGTATCCACTGGAAGCACATATGCATCAGGTAACAACCATCGCCGGTGCTCTGACAAATCAATCCAACAACCGTTTTCATCCAATCTACCCTTACTTTCTCTCCACATACTCAATTCTTTCTCTGTGGCTTCAGCGTGAAGGGACTTCACACTCTCTATCGTGTCTTCACACATTCCAACATCACCAACCCATCTTGCAGGGCCTGCAGCATACATTCGATTCATCACATCTTTTGCTGTTTCTTTCGCGATTTTGTCAGCAAATGCATTACCACGACCAACATCATCGGTAACCTTCTTGTGTGCACTGCATTTCACAATCGCAACTTGTAATGGTAAGGTCAGTGACTCAAGGAGATCATTCACCAACTGACCATTCTGAATCTTAGTTCCATGCGAAGTCAGGAACCCACGTTCTTTCCACAAGCACCCAAAACTATGGGCCACGCCAAAGGCGTACTGACTGTCGGTATATATGTTCACTTTCATTCCTTTCGACAACACGCACGCTCTTGTAAGTGCAATTAATTCTGCTGCTTGAGCCGAATTATGTGGTATACGTTCAGTCTCAACAATCGTGTGCAAAGTCGTGATAGCATATGCAGCAGTCGTATCACCATTCGGAAGCTTGAAGCACGAACCATCCACCCATAAGGTACCATCACACTCAACCAGGGGAGTATCTTTGAGATCCACTCTCCCTTTTGTTTCTTCTTCTGTTCTAAACAGACAATCATGTTGTTCAATCTCATCTGTGTCTGTTGAAATCGGTAATAGTGTAGCTGGATTTAACGTGTTGCACCTCTTTATGTGCACATGACTCGCTAGCAATGTCAACTCGTACCCTGACAATCGAGCACTAGTTAAGTGCTGTGTCTTGGTCCTGTTTAACAATGTGTCCACTGCATGTGGAACCATTACAATCAACGTGTTATTCATTACTAACCCAGCAGACTGTCGAATAGACACAGCTGCTGCCGCTGTGGCTCTCAAACAACTTGGCAATGCCTTAGCTACCGGATCCAAAGTCGATGAAAAATACGCGCATGTACGTTGTCTGTCTCCAAAAGACTGTGTCAACACTGACAACGCACAACCTTTTTTCTCGTGGACGTACAATGTAAAATGTTTACTGTAGTCGGGGGTACCCAACACAGGAGCTGAACATAATGCATTACGCAATTCTGAAAAACTTTTCTGACACTCTTCAGACCATGGGACGGGATTCGGTGTATCTTTGCATGTTAATGCTATCAAAGGTTTTGCCAGCAAAGAAAAACTCGGGATCCACTGCCTACAGTATGAAGTAATACCCAAGAAAGCACGCACTGCTCTCTGTGTTCTTGGCACGCTCAATTGTGTAATGGCCTGAATTCTCTCTGGGGTCAATTTCCTTCCCTCCTTAGATAAGAGATGACCTAAGTAGGTCACTTCTTGTCGACAATATTGCAGTTTTGAGAGGGATACTTTGTGGTGAAAGGCAGACAAATGACGCAACAATGACAATGTAGCTTCTTTACAAATCTCCTCAGTATCCGCGGCGATTAGTACATCGTCAACATACTGAATAAGGGTAGCACCACTAGGTAAAACAACTGCATCAAGCTGCGCTTTCAAAGCCTGACTGTATATTGATGGGCTTTCACAGTAGCCCTGTGGAACGCCTTTAAAGCGGAAGCTGCGACCTCCTAAACTAAAGCCAAAAATATCCCTGCTTTCCTCTGCAATCGGAATGCTAAAGAAAGCATTCTTTAAATCAATTACTGAGAACCAAGCAGCGGAAGCTGGGATCATAGTTAACAAGGCAGTTGTATCAGGGACAACTGGAAACTGTGGCACAACAACCTTATTGACCTCTCTGAGATCGATCACAAACCTGTAAACAGGTGGCTGAGAAGGGTCAGTACGTTTCAAAACAGGCAGAACAGGACTATTGCAAACGTTGCCTCTTGTCTCTTCAATTACATCCTTTTCAATCAAATCATAGATGATTGCTAACAACGCCTTCTCACCTTCATTAGAGATCTTATACTGGGGAATGTGCGGCAATTTAACGTTGGCTTTTAAAGTGACCACGTATGGCGGTATTTCCAAGAGACCCACATCATTAGGACCAGTAGCCCAAAGGGCATCCGGAAGAGACGACTATTCAGCTGGCAGTTTATTCTTTGACAAATACATTGGAGAAATCACTTCCCTACCCAGTGTAAGTTGTACTCCCGAGGGAGAACAATATAATGTCGCATGTAATCTTTTTAACAAATCCAGTCCTAACAGGTTTTCACCACATCCTGTCATTAGGATAAGGGGTGCTTTCAGCTCACAAGGTCCAATAGAAAGGGACATAGGAGTAGAGATCGGGTTCCTAACCGGGGTGCCAGAAAAACCTACTGAAACGTTCATTTCGCCAGACAAAGGCGCGCCTGGGAATTTTGAGTGCATAATTGAACTCTTTGCAGCACCAGTATCCAACAGAAAGGGCTCTGTCACACCCGCTGTAGTCACCTTAACATACGGTCCACTCTGATCCACTGGTACTGAAACAACTCCCTCTCTTTGTCTATGGCTGTCCTAGTAATCATTACCTTCTGCATTTTCATCTTCTGCATAATAGTCATTATTATAATACTGAGCTGTCCCACCAGTTACATTGCCTTGCTGATCAAAACTATTCATCGTATTTTGAGGCGGGAGAGGACGCGCGTTCTGGGGAGCATTCACACTCCCTCTACCTCTAGGAGCTTGCTGACCACCTCTACCTCTCGTGCCATAAGCATTACTCGTGCGCTGCAACAATATAGGACAACTATACTTAAAATGACCTTCTTGTTTGCAATATGAACATTGATTGGGACCTACAGGAACACGCAGTTGTGAATACTCGAATCTTTGCATGTTTCTCTGAAACTGCTGAGGTTGCTGATAGTTACCCTGGCCTTGCTTATAGTTATTCTGACCTCCACGCGGCGGGTAAGCCTGCTGTAAAAGGACCTTCGTCTTTAACTCTTTTGTTTTCTTGTCTGCTCTATCCTTCTCATCTTTATCCCTATTTTCATAATACTGTGCAGTAGCCAGTATTTGTGCTGATGAGGAAACAGCCCAAGAACTCTCTGAATCCTTTAATTTCTTACACAATTCGGGAAGCAAATTATGTACAAATTTGTCAACAAATAACCGTTGGCCACCTTCTGTACTCATGTCTTGACCACTGTGGTCGATAAATGTCTCTTCAAATCTGGTGAAGAAATCAGACACTGTTTCATCTTTCTTTTGTTTGCATGCGGATAACTTATCCCAATTCACACGCATCGCGGGCATTAAAGTTTTCATGTAGGTAATAATTCTACCAGGGAGTTCTGCTACTAAGGGCTCAGGTTTTGCACCACCAACTTGTGCAGTGTCTGTAGCAATGATATTAGCCCATGTGTCACCTAGTTCTGCAGCGTGATCTGCATTACGAATTACTCCCCATAAAGGCTGCGGAACAACATTCCCGAATAACATATCTATGTCAGCTAGGTTCATGACACACGATTCTGCAGTCTGTGATAACTCCTTATATTATCCTGCAGGGTTTTTACGGGGGTCAGGCAATGTCTGCTTAGGCGCTATAACTTCTGATCGCTTCCAGGGAACATGTACCCAAACACGCTGAAAATATGGCTGAACAGGTGGGTTAGCATTTGCATCACCAGGTCTCCAAACTGGGGGAACCTCACGCATTGGGTATTGGCGCGCTTTTACCTGTTTCCCTACCGGGAATTCCTGTTCAGACAACGACTGATGACAATCCCCATTCCTGAAGGACAACAATGTCGCAACTGCTTTATCCACATCAGAACCCACAATCGCGCCTTTTCCAAATTCAAACCTTACTTGACACAACTCCTGCGGGCTTAAATCTAAACCGTTATCTTCCAATTCCTCACAGAGGATTTCACACATTTTCTCAAAGACGTATCTCTGTTGTGGTGCTTCCCACTGATGAAAAACATTTACAACGGACTCTACTTCATATCTAGAAGGATAAACAATCCATCTACGTGCCATGCGGTCCAGTTCTTCTTTCTCTCTAGAACCAGGCATGTGACTACGTAACTGCTTACGTTGTGAACCAGGGGTCGCGCTAGATGACCCAAAGAGAGGCGATATTAAACTAGTGACCACACTAGCTATTCGTTGTCGTGTAGAAGGGGAAGATGAGGCAAGAACAGGGGGAAAGACAGAGGGAAGAGAAACGGGTGCAGGTACAGATACAGGGGTCGTATCAGGAAAAACGCCAAGGGAGGCAGCTGATGCACTAGGAAAAGTTGCAGGAAGCGCAGAAGAGAGAGGCAGCGAAATCGGCGGCCCTTGAGAGGGCTGCGCCGTAGGCATAGGGGCCGGCTGAGGAGGAGCTGGCGGCTGCAGTAAAGCTTGTGGCAAATTAGCTGGAGGCTGTACATTTAAGGGTTGCGGAGGCGCTGTAGCACTCTGCACATACAGGGGTGGCGAACTCAGCAAATGTGACATTAGGGAATCTTTCTCCTTTTCTTTTGATGCATCCTGCTGAAGGGGTGGCAAAACTGGGTAACATTTATCAATCACTAACTCACGTTGCCTACGCAACTGCTCATCCATTTGTTCGTCTTCATTATCTTTAAACTGCAAGGCTGCTTGCATTACCGACATACCTCTCTCTCTTTTATTTTTCTTTGCTAATTTAATTTCTTTCTGTTTGGCTTCCTTTCGCCATAGGCGGAAAGAATCAAACATCGCCGGCCGGGCTTTCTTTTTAAATAATTTAACTTCTAAGTTATCTAGGATCTCTGTGTCGAAACTACCATTTTGGGGCCATTTTAAAAAACCATCCTTCCTGGTGTATCGGATCCATACTTCATTATACGCAATGGGGCCCACACCATGTTGTACATAAAGCTCATAAGTTGGAGTTCCAATTGGAGGAACCGGACACGAATCCTCTAATCGGGAGTCCCTATTACAACCCAAACAAAACAAATTTCCAAATATACTAGAACCAGGCATCGTCGCTCACTAGTCTAGTTTCAAACTTCAAAGGATTATCGAATACGATAGTCTCGTGAATACACGAGTCCTTCGGCTTTGGCACTTGCAAGTTCCAAATCAAAGCGATCCCGAAGGGATACCGAACGAAAAACTGGGAGACGCTCCACTTATACTTAACTGAGGTATCGATGACGTCACCAGAAGACTCGTCTATTGTTTCGCTATACCAAATTCATCAAGCATCCAAAACAGGGCGATAGTCAGGGCAGCAGTCCTTTGTAGCCGTCGGGACGCGGAGAACCTCGCAGTAAAGACTTTCGGACCACGTCGACATGCAGGGGTCGATGAGGTGGCGGCCTTCCTCCAGAATTTTCACACGAAGCTCCTCACGAACATCTGTCTTGGACCGGTACCACTGAAATCGCCCAACGTTGGGCGCCAACTGAAGTACTGGGTTTTTCAGAACCAACCCAGCGGTGCCAGGGGACACACCCGAAGACTTCGAGTTCTTCCTGTTTCAGACTTACAGAAACACAGAGTCTTTTCGGTGAAGTCAAAGATCGAATTTTATTGGCTGCAGACCAATCACAGGTATCCGAGAAGTACAACACGATGTATGTTCTCAGGAGACTGCCCCGAACCAAAAACCAGTCTTTACTTATATACACAAAATTACGCTCTGGGCAACACCGCCCCTGTTTTACAAGTGGTCATTCACATATTTTTGCTTCAAAGGAACAGCAAAGTCATAACGATAATCCCACATTTCAGCTCGGTCAGCCCACAATTATTTACCCAGCGAGGCTCAGAACCCTCATCAGATATCAGCAGACCCCAATAAAACGGGCACCTCCTCCCCGTAAAGCAAGCCATAAAGTAGGAAACAGAGACAGGTGTGAAAGAGATTAGCAGGGTTTGTGTGGGAAGAACGACTTTATGGTGTGTCAAGCCCTGATGCTAATCCCATTTGGCCGCAGTAAAAGGAACCGGCCGGACAAGAGTGACCTCGGGCATTGGAGTCAGTTTGCACAGGTCACAAAGGAGTCACAGGAGGTGTACGTGTCCTTTTAGGCCTGGGCATGGCCTTAGTGCAGCCTATGTGAGGGCAACCACAAAATGGCTACCGCTCTAAAATGGAACCCGAGGATACTATATATAGTATCGTGTACATGGTGAATTCTTCGGTGAAACATAACGAAAACACCCATGCATACAGCATTAGTCATTTGCGGTTCGCTGATACCAAAATCGGCATGGTAGGGCCATGCCTCCAACATGGTTCCGAAATTTACAGTACCACAACTCCTTAAAATCGTTACTTCACCGGTCACCTGTGTGGTTAGATGATTTGATAGGCAATGCTCCAGAGCCCACAAGAACCTCTGGAATTTCTTGCATGCTAACCCCGTTGCCAAGAAAAAGTTAAGAAGGCCAGGGCGACCTTTAAGAAAGCCTGTAAGGATCGTAAAGCCCAAATCAAAGAAGAGACGTGGGACAAGTTGGTGATGGCTAGTCAGCAGCACAAAAGCGCTACCTTCTGGAGTGTCATAAATTCGTCCCTTTTCCATGAAGACCATCTTACCAAGCAGGCATATACTATCCCATCTCAGGCCTGGGTGGATCATTTTAGGGCCATTTATGGCCTCGAAGCAGAGCCGGAGCTTGTAGAAGGCCCCCGGACAGAGTGTAACTTAACTTTTAGTCGGAGATCAGAGCTGCTATTTCCCAGTTGCCTTTAAACAAGGCACCAGGGCCTGATGTGGTACCAGGTGACCTATACATGGATTGCATAGACTTGTGGGCCGATACTGACACTGCACTTAAACTCTGCTGTATCTAGTCATTTTCCCTTAACTTGGTCCCAGTCTATAAAACTCCCTGTTTTTAAAAAGAGCCATAGATCAGACCAGGCCTGTTTCAGACCCATCTCCCTCATAGACTCGGAGGTGAAAATTATTGGCAGGATCTTATTAAATCACCTCATGGATTGGGCCGAGGAGCGAGGCTTTTTGTCTGACCTTCAGTACGGGTTTCGCCATGGTCGGGGAACAATAGGACAGACCTTGATTCTCTATCTTTCAACCTGCAAGTATACTCGGGCCAAGAAGGGGGCCTTCCATCTAGCCTTCATGGACCTCAGCTCGGCCTTTGACAGAGTTAACCGCTCTAAGCTTTGGTTGATGATGGAACAGATGGATGTTCTTATAGTTGTAATGAATTTTCTGTGTGATTTGCACAACGGTCTCTCCGCCAGCGTTAGGTTTGGCCCCAATGGGCAATGCACTGAGCACTTTAAACTTCAGCGAGGGGTCAGACAGGGTTGCATTTTAGCTCCTTTTTTGTTTATATTTTATATCAACAGCATGGAGCAGGTCCTGACTTTCGCATGTGTTGATGTCCCCAGAGTAGGTGTCCGTCCCATTCCTGCCTTACTATATGCGGACGACACCGTTTTAAAGGCCCGTACTGCTAAAAGCATGAATAAGCTTCGTACTCTTTTTATTCATTTTCTGAACAGTCTTGACCTATCCACTAATTTTTCTAAATCACGTCATGAACTTTGGCTCAACAAAAACAAAAACTATGAAATATGTAATAAATGGCCAGCATATTAGAAGGGTGGATAAGTTTAAGTACTTTGGGATACAACTGGATTCTGAGCCCAATTGGCATTTGCTCATCAATCAGAATGTTTCCTCTTTTAGCAGGGCGATATTTGGTGGCAGGGACTTTTCCTGCCGATTGGGGCGCACTCACACCCAATCGGTCCTGGAGATTTACAGGGTTAGATGTATCCCTCTAGTGCAGGGGTCTTCATAGTGTGGGGTGCGACCCCCAGGGGGGCCGTGGAGTGATGGAAAGGGGGTCGCGCATTCCCAGTCACACTTCTGCCCAGGCCCATAGGACTACAAGGGATTCAGCCCCCCTCCTCCCCCTTAGTGTGTCTGAGCTCGAGCTGCTGTGGGCTCCGCTGGGCTGTGTCTGCAGTCTTATCTCCAGCACAGCATGGCACGCCTGAGTTTTTCACAGGTCTTTAAAGACCATTTGCATGTTCACATACCTTTTGTAAACTGGTTGCTGAGGCTTAGTTTTTCCCGCAAGGGAAACAGGCGCAGGCCCCCTCCTCTCTCCCCTCCCCTGCTGCCTCCTCCTCTCCTCATCATTTCTTTTCCCCCACATTGTGTTTGAGGAGCAATTTAAGCTAAATCTATGTCCCCCATCCTGTAAATGAAGCCTCGCCCTCAGTTCAGCAGCAGGGATGTTAAATTCATCTGGCTTGAGAGGAAACTCGAGAAGGCAACCCACACAGTCACGCAGACACACCTATGCATAACAAGAGGGCCATGAGCACGTCCGGCCGAGTGCTGAAAGCCGGGGAAGTCACTCTTCTCTCCAGACTGGGGGCTGGGCCCTGCTTCCAAGAACAGGAAGAAGGACCCTCTGATGCCACGGATCTGACACTCGGAGGGCAGCAAGGGTGGGCTCAGGCGTCTCATCTTAGACTCGATCTTGGAGCTACTTGAACAATAATAGTTATAATTTTAACGTGCATCGTACATTTAAATGCACCGGTGTTTCCTTTTGCCTGTTGCAATTCGCGGATAAGTCCTTCTGTCCACAAGTTTGTACTCAGGGAAAGTGAAAAACATCTAAAATTTCTTCACAAGCTGGAAGTTTAAAGCTTTTTTGGGGCCTTTTCTTAACATCCTCACATTGAAGGTAAGGGACAGCTCTGAGGAAGGGCAGAATGGAAATGCTCAGGTGGAAATGGGATGAGGGAGAGAACTGGATACGAGTCTGGTATATGGAATGCTTGAAAGGGAAGAAATGTCTAGAGCTAGTGTGATGCGTGAGGGGAGAGGGATGCCTTACTTCCAACTTTGGTAAACACTTACGAAGCATATTTATGATTTAAGAGAGAAGTGTCTACAGTTCACGCACATGTGAGGATAGAATGCCCCCACAGATCCGGCCTCCACCGGTCACACCAGAATTATTATCACCTATCAAAGAATTTTTTTCAGTTTGCATAAGACACAAAAATAATGCAGTGGGCACCTGATTTTTTATAATTAGTCCAAGATAGTAAGAAAGCACCAGGTCAAATAGAGATGTGGAGGACGGGCGTAGCTTCCATTGGCACAGCAGGTGTAGTGCAGCAGGGCCCAGAGGACTGAGGGGCACACTGAACCATGATTATTTCATAATTCAGGCAGCAGTCAGTACGTATATTTCCTCCTTTGCACCAGGGCCCATGACACAGTAGCTACGGTTTTGTGCTGCATAAGTAAATACCTATAAGGTCCCAAAGCAAGACCTATTGGCTATGCCAATGCTTGTTTTTCTAGTACCAGTACCCCCTGGGCCCCCACTCTACAAATGTAAGGAATAGCCATTTTACATTTACTTCAGTAGTATGAGAACGCATTTCATGAAAAGAAATATAAAGTAGGGTTGCCAAAAGAAAAATACCAGCCATTTGATGTTTAAAGTGCCTGCAAAGGCCTCCTCTTGACACTAAATAGGATTGTAAATAAAACAATATGCATTCATTCCTAAAGTGACTTTTCTGTCTTTGCGCTGTTCACCCTGTACCTCACCCTGCAGTCACACTACTCACCTGCACTCATCCTGCACTCATGTGACACCTCATTCACCTGCTCCCTCCCTGCTCAATTTGCAACTCACTCAAACAAGACCATCATTAACCATGCATTCATTGTCCCACTCTGCACTTACACCTGCACCCAAATTCATATGGTCACCTCACTCACCCTGCAGTCACTCCTTTTTCCCTACTCTCACAGTGTTGCATCGCTCACCGTGCACTCACATGGTCACTCTTGTCATCCACAGAGTGCAGAGGGTTAATGTGCCTGCTACAAAGAACATGTACTATGCAGATCACAGAACTGAGTGTGAGTAAACTATGAGTAGCGCTATAAATACAAATTAATGTTTGTCAGAAAGGTGCTACAGAGAGATGAGCTGCATTGTTGGTGAGTGGAAGTGAGGGAATTTATGGAGAAGGAGGAAACTGGAAAGGGGGCACCAAAAAAGACTGTTGCACCGTGTGTGACCAGTGCTAGGGCCAGGCCTGCCTGGGACTGTAGGTCCCCGCGAAGTTTGGGTCTAGTGGCTCCCCTGCTTCTGCCTATTACTATTATTTTTTACATTTGTAGTGCACCACTGTTACCAAAGGGTGTCCTGGGGCTAATAGCCATCTGCTGCCTGAAGGCAAATGAGAAACATACAGAAGGGGAAGGCGAACCAGCCAAATGGGGTGACCTACAGAACATAGAGTCAGGTTTTATATCTTCCTAAAGGATAATATATTCTTGGTGGAGCGAAGCAAAGGAGGGTGCACGTTCCATAACTGTTCGTCTTGCACCAAAACAGCATGACTGACAATTTGTGCCTTCCTGAATTAGGGAACAATAAGCAGAGTGGCACAGGCCGAGAGGAGCATACGGGTCCAACCTGTGTGATCAGCGAGGAGAGATGATAGGATGAGAAAGTACAGCAAGGGAGTGCACTGAGCTCCCCCGCTCCTCTTGTTCCCTACCCAGGAGAACTATGCTACTCTGCCTCTCCCAACTCCTCGGTATTGTCTGGCTCCCCTCCTGAGTGTATGTTCCCCCTCCCCGCTACGTCATTGTCTGCTCTGTCTGCTCCCCTGTTTACGAACTCCGCCACCATTGCCCTCCAGGCCTGTACGTCCTCTTCTAGTTTCTCATCGCGTTTGGTCTGCAGCATCTGCATCACCTTGGCAGTCGCCAATTCCTGCATATCCCGCACCCACTGTGACATATTGGGTGGACGGTGACCCATCCACAAAATGGCTATCCGCCGCTTTGCGAGCACTAGCCCCAAGAGGACAAGCTTTCTACTAAGGTTCTTGTTCTTAGAATGAGGCAGCAATCGCAGTAACCCCACCCGAATCTCTCCCACTATCTCCCACCCTGTCGCCCCCCTCATCGCTGCCAGAACTTCAATCCAGTACCCCAGAAGCGCAGGGCATGTCCAAGCCATGTGTATGAACGCAGCCTCAGACTCTTCACACCGAGGACATTGCCCCGATCGGTCTGGGTAGATCTTGTGGAGCATTTTCAGGATCAGATTTTTTTGATGGACATAATTAAATTGTATTAATTTAAACCTCGTGTTTGAACTCACTTGTTTAACCCCTTCATGGATTTTGTTCCATTCCTTATCGGTGAAACGGTCCCCCATCAGTGCCTCCCACTTCGCTTGAATTGGTAGTACCCCAGTCACTCCATCATCCCGGATCGCCCAGTATAGATGTGGATATAGCCTGTGGCCTTTACCCATCATTAACAAAGTCTGTAGTACCTGGGAAACTAGAGGTTCATCTGGGAACGTGGGCCAGAAGTCCCTCGCCACCTGTGCAATCATTTCATACAGTAGGAATTGTCCGGGACCCAGCTAAAACATCTCCCATGCCTGCTCGCATGTGATATACCGCGCGTTATCATATAGGTTTCCCGTGGTCAGGCAACCCCCCTCCCTCGATCTCCGCATTGACATTGATGCAGCAATCCATCGGAACGGTTGGACCACCCGCAGGGGCATGTCTGGCGCATATGGGGCCCTCTTCAGTACTTTCCGACCACCACTTCCCACAGCTCCGCCACATGACGCACAATGTATGGGCATATTGGGGGCACCCCCATCATGAGCAACTCAGGCAGCTCCCTTTCTCCAAAAGTCCCCGCCAGCAGGGTCTTTTCCCAGTTGTTGTCCCCGTCTAACCAATGTACTGTGTGTTGGAGCTGCAAAGCAATGTAGGTATATTCCAAGCATGGGACCTCTAACCACCCAGCCTGCCACGTTCGTTGCAGAGTAGCCGGGCTAACATGTTTGCGTTTGGATCCCCATAACAGGTCAATGATAAGCCTATCCAGTTCAACAAAAAAAGGATCGGGTGATCCGATAGAAGAAGTGCTGCATCACGTATAAATACTGAGGCAGGACTACCATTTTGATGAGCGCTATCTTCCCCATGAGAGATAGTTGCAACTCCTGCCAGAAACGCACCAGCCTCTCAGACCCTCCATTACCCTGCCGATGTTGTGTGCCAGATATTGATCAGCAGTGTCCGTTAGTCGGACCCCCAAATATCGGGGTGCGGACCATACCCATGGAACTCCCACCTCTGGTAATTTGCGTCCGGGCAGAGGGCCAGTCATCCCAAAGGAACGAGCTTGGACTTCCCCTGATTAATTTGTAAATCCAACACATGCCCAAACCCCTCCATGGTGTCCAGCAGCAACGGTATCGCTACACTTCCCAGAGATATGCCCACCCTATGGAGTCGAACGCTTGTTCGATGTGTAACAGTGCTAGTGCGCATTCCTCCTGCTGGAGCACGGGCGAATGCAAAACATGAGACAGACGTCTAAGATTCAGGGGCGTGCTACATTTAGGGATGAAGCCTGTCTGGTTTCTGTGAGTGACAGGGCTGGGGAATTCCAGAGGGGCAGGGCTGGGTAGCCTGATGGTGAATAGAGAGATTGACATCCAGATGGGTAGGAGGAGTACACCTGGACTCTGAATAGGGCTGTGCTCTGCCACCACAATGCTGGCTCCACCTCCTGTGGAGCGGCTGATGACTCTGCCCTGCACCCTGAATAGAAAGTCAGAGTCATGTCAACAAAGTGCTCAGGAACTGGTTCTGGCTGGGCAAACGCCCCTCTACTCCAGAGGAACAAAGGAATTAGGGGTATAAGTATTTGGACCCTCCCATCAAGAAATTAGATTCTGCTCGATAAGAAGAACCTCTGCCTGAGGAGAAGGAACTGGGAAAGCTGTAGGAGGAGTACTGGCCTGCAGTGGTTGCCTTGCTGCTGAAGGAGAGGTGAAAGATTGCCAAGCAACTTTATTTCAACTTGTGCTTTAAAGATCTCCAAGGGCTTGTGACTGAGCTTGCCCCCTGAAGGAAGTCCCAGGACCAGTGGACTTCACCACCTTGAGAAACGCTGCTGAGAACTGCCGTTCTCCCCGTAGCGCCAAAGCCGAGAGAAGTGTGCGTCTCGTAGATCGATGTGTGGAAATTTAGTTCGTATCTGAACATTATCTGCGCCATCTTGTCTCTCCCCAAGCGCCACACGCAGAAAACGCGCGACGGCCATTTTAGGCGCCATGGTCTCATTGCCGATCGCCAGTGCGTCCCTCAGGCGCTGCAAACATCCCCCGCGCGCCGGCCACCCCCGCTCTCTCATACATGGGCCATAAACCCTCTCCTTCTGCGCGACCCTGCCATGGAACCACATCCCGCGCCTGACCAACACTTCCTTTCATCCCATACATGGTCATACATCCTTTTTGATAACCCCCTTCCCCTGCGCCCGATTGTTCGAACCGATCCCAGGCCATCACCTAGCCCTGCGGATGCAGTTTATTGCCCCTACTGTAAGGGAAACACCTCACATCAAAGGGATTACAGTAGATCAAGGCCCCCAGCCCCTGAGACCCGACCAGTCGCACACACCCCCGGGAATTGGCGGAATGTCCAGCTGTGTGATAGCCATCTCCTACTGTGGGTGGGGTGGGGACTTCCACTGTAGATATGTTTGAGAACGAGCTTGAAGTGGGGATTCCGAGGATGTTCTTTCATGTATCAAAGCAATCTCAAGAATGTGCCATGTACAATAAACCGGTAATAAAGCAATAAACCTATGTATAAGAGGCCTGGCCTCAGAGATGTGGTTAGAGCACCTCGAGACGATACCCTGCTGTCTGATCTGACTTGTTCTGCTCCGACAGAATAAAACTTTGTTTCCTGCCTTCCAGTCTCCGGCGCCTGCCTCTTTTGTTGGTTAATCATCGAATGGTATAAGAGGTGATTACCGCCGGGCAATATTTGAAAGGTTATCGACTGAAACTGCCGCTACCATTTAACAGATGCGTACACTGGAAAGCCTGTGCCAAGCTGTCCGGCCCGAACAACGCAACGTTGTGGCCCCCCTACGAGCCGTAGCTCGCACCGTGAAGGAAGGACTTCGCGCCGCACTTTGTTTTCCCCTCTTCGAACCGTACTTCTAAAGCGTGCCCTCCTACCCCTGTTGTGGGCAAGCTGCGGCATGTAGAGTGGTTGAGTACGTCGCTCACAATCAGAGTGTTCTGCCTGTTTCGCACCGCACTTACGGAAAAGGCGCCGCTCTCAAGGTACGGCTCGTACACCGCAACGAACAGCAAGAGCACCGTACCTACGCAGCGTCCCCTCGAACAACGTGACTAAGGCCCCCAACGAGCCGTAGCTCGCACCGTAACAGGAGGACATCGCAACGTACCAACGTACAACGCGTTTGTTTTCACCGCATCGTCCGTGACGAACTCCCCAAGACAAGGTACTGTGTAAGTTTCGCACCGCAGGGTGTACGCTTCGCACCGGAGCGTCTGCAGCGTTTGTGAGACCCGTTCCTAAGCATCTCTTATCTCCGTACGAGCCGTACGAAGAGGAACGAACCGCACAGAACTTTGAAATTACGCTTCAATCAAGAACTGCTTACTGCCAATAGTATTGTGGGCCTTTTTATCGTTATTGGGTCTTGTGCTAAGTCTGTATATATAAAATACTTATTTTTGATAAATCCCAGTGTGGAGTCCATTTGTGGTGTTGTCTCTGAGTTACTGTATGTGGTCACAAATGCTTAACCTATAACGCTCTGAGATAGGCCTTGTCTGCTCGTGCCAAGCTACCTAGAGGGTGAGCAGGGGTTGTTTAGGAGTGTAACCCCTTACCCTGACTAGAGGAGAGGGTCCCTGCTTGTCACAAGTATCTACCTGTGCCAACCAGAGAACCCCAATTCTAACATTGGTGGTCAGCAGTGAGGATTCTGAATTTGCATTTGTGATTCATGTACAGTGATTGGTGAACACCACTTAGTGAGTTCAGACCATAACGTAGCCACATACTTTCTTGATTTTTGGTTGCCAAGAATTCTCCATTTTTGAAAAATCATACCTGGTTCAGTCATTGTTGAGAAAGCGCCATCTGTCGTCTCTGAAAGCGAAGAAGTAGAATGGGAAGAGGAGAGACTAGAGAGCTACACCAAGGCCCAGCTGAAGGGCTTCTGCAAAAAATTCAAAGTTCCACTTGTTGGATGTAAGGTCAAAGGAGACCTACTCAAGGCGCTGAGGGCCTGGATTGAGTCAAGGTCACCTGAGGATGTGGTAGTAGTGGAACCAGCAGAAAGCGTCCATAGCTTTGGCAGAGGCCTGTCACCAGAGGAGTTGGCAGACAGGAAAGAAACCAGAAAGCATGAAATGGAGATGGCAAAGCTCAAATTGAATGGGCAACTGGAGATAGAAAGCAAGAAGATGGCTCTGAAAGAAAGGAAATTCCAGATGGAGCATGACATGAGGTTGAGGGAATTAGATCTAAAGGCTAAGAGTTTAGATTCTACTCCCTCTGGTGGCAGCACACCGCCAGTGCAGGTAGACTCAAGGGTGTACATACCAAAGGATGTGGTGAAATAATGTTTTAAGAATGATATAGGGCAGTGGTTCAAAGCCTATGAGGTAGCCATGTCTTCCCACCGGGTCCCTGAGAAAGATTGGGGAGCGGGGTTGTGGGGACGGTTCCTTAGTGAGGGGCGGGACACACTGCTAGACTTGCCTTCAGATGTTTATAATTCTTATCCCCATATGAAGGAAGCTTTGATGACTAGATATGGGTTAACCCCTGAGTTGTATAGGCAAAGGTTCAGGGGTTGCACAAGGATTCCAAACAGTACGTATGTTGAGTATGTAACTTTTTTTTGCAGAGCACTGGATGGCTGGGTGAAGGGTAGCAAGGTTGATGATTTTCAAGGGCTTCTTGATTTAATGGCATGGGAGCACTTGTCCAGTAACTGTTTTCCTGAGCTACGCCAGCACCTGATTGATAGTAGGCTGACTAACCCTAGAAAGCTTGCTTAGGAGGCGGACCGCTGGGTCAGTACTAGGGTCCACAAGGGTCAAGTGGGAGACTCTGCCAAAGGTGGGCAGGGTCCCCAGCAGAAGAGTGGGGGGGACAGGGGTAACCAGAGGGAGTTCCCAAGAAGGCCCCAAAGTAATCCCCAACGGAACCAAGGGAAAGGATCTCAGCCTCCCCACCCCAGAAACCGACCGGGGCCCGACAGGTCCTCCTGTTCAAAAGTGGTCCATAAAATGTTACAAGTGTGGTAACATGGGGCATTTTGCCTCTGATCTCAAGTGTCCCTTGTTTGGTAAACCAGCACCCACTGGTGTTCCACCCCGGCAGATGGCTAGTGTAGCCTTTGGGGAGGAGAGGGCAGTCCAAGGTGGGTGGGGTCCCGCAGAGATGTCCCTTGTCTCATTAGGAGACTGTGAGATGGTCCCCCAAACCCAGCTGCCTGATAACACTAAGAAATACAGGCAGTGGGTGACCATCAATGGCCGTAGGGTTGAAGCTAGGGGTGGGCGGAATTTGCGAAATCCACTTTCGCAAATTATCGCGAAAATGTTCAAAATTATCGCAAACATGCGGAAATATCGCGAAGATGCGGAAGTTTTTTTCCAGCATGTTCGCGAGATTTTCTGCATGGTTGCGGCTCGCCAACTTATCCATTTGGTTGCTCGCGGGCACGGCCATCTTGTTTTCAGTTGTCTCGCTGTGCATGATCGCGAGAAGAAAGACGTGATCGCGCGACGCATGACGTCACTGCGGGCGCGAACTGTCGCGAGACAGCGCAAATGGCTGAAAACAATACAACATCTCATGGAGAACGCGACCGGATCAAGAAAACTTGTCGGCGAACGCAGGGATTCAGGTAAGGCGATCGCGCGCGCGCAAGAATGTATTATTTTACAGCGCGAGCAAGAATCAAATTATCGCCAAGCTGCGGAATGCGGACATTTTGACATTTTCGCACTTTCCGCGGAACGCGAAAATGTCAAATTATCGCAATTTCCGCGAACGGAACGAAATTTTAGCCCAGGCCTAGTTGAAGCTCTGAGAGATACAGGAGCCAGTGTGACAGCTGTCAAGTGTCACCTGGTGTCTCAAGAGCAGGTGGTCCCAGGAGCATTCCATCCGGTTGTTGCCGCTGACAACACAGAGAGTCACTGCAAGGTGGCTCAGGTTCCCTTTGAGTCGTGGGGGGTCTCTGGTACTCTTCAGGTAGCTGTGAGGCCCGCCATGCCTGTAGAGTGTCTGTTAGGGAATGATTTGGAGAGCTCACCTTGGGCTAAGGTGGAGCGGAATGCTCACCTGTAGATGTTGGGTATGCCGGATTGGGCGTGTGTCACCACACGGTCCATGGCAGCAAGTAGAGGTACTCAAGAGGTCCTGGAGCCTGAGAGGGAGGCCCAGGGACCGGCCTTAGAGAGAAGAGGAAGGGGGCGCGGGATTCCGGCCCCTGAAGTTCCCATGGTCCAGGAGGAAGCAGACCTTGAGGGGGATGCCCTGGAGCCTACAGGGGAACAGAGAGCTGAACTGGGGGACCTGCCTGAGCTGACCCATTGGCAGCAAGAAGGAGGCCCCTCCAGGGAGGACATTTGTAAGGCGCAGAAAGAATGCCCTTCTCTCGTGGGTATGCGGCAGCAGGCTGCAGCCCAGGCCGCAGGTGATCAGTCTGGGTCACATTTCATTTACTGGGAGAACGACCTCCTGTATACAGAGCCTAAGGTTGCTGAGCCTGGGTCAGCCCGTGTGCTGGTGGTACCCCAGAGCTTCAGAGCCTTCCTACTGGGGCTGGCTCACGATGTGCCATTGGCAGGACATTTGGGGCAGGATAAGACCTTTGAAAGGCTTGTCACCCACTTTTATTGGCCTCAAATGCGCAGGAGTTCAGACACTCACTGCAGGACCTGTCAGACTTGCCAGGCAAGTGGAAAGAGTGGGAGGAAGCAGAAGGCTCCTCTCCAGCCATTCCCTGTGGTCAGTACCCCATTCCAGCGAATGGGGATTGACATTGTGGGGCCACTGGACCCCAGGACAGCCATGGGCAACAGGGTTATCCTGGTCCTGGTGGACCATGCCACCCGGTACCCGGAAGCCATCCCTCTGAGGACAGTGACGGCCCCTGTGGTGGGACGTGCACTGATGGGAATTTTCTCCAGAGTGGGATTCCCTCTAGAGGTGGTGTCTGACCGGGGTACCAATTTCATATCCAAGTATATAAAATCACTTTGGCAAGAGTGTGGTGTAAACTACAAGTTCACCACACCTTACCACCCCAAGGAAATGGGTTGGTTGAGAGATTCAACCGTACCCTCAAAGGCATGATAATGGGTCTGGAAGAACCCATGAGGCGTAAGTGGGACGTCCTCTTACCATGCCTTCTCTTTGCTTACCGCGAGTTGCCACAGAAGTCTCTAGGGTTCAGCCCCTTTGAGCTCCTGTATGGCCACCCAATGAGAGGACCTCTAAGTCTGGTCAAGGAATTCTGGGAGCAATCTCCCAGGAAACCTCCCCAGAATGTATATAGCTACATGCTGGCCTTCAGGAATCAGACTAGGCGTTTAAGGCAACTTGCTGAGGCAAATTTGGAAGCCAGCCAGGAGGAGATGAAGCGGTGGTATGACCAGAATGCCACTCTGGTAGAGCTTCAGCCGCCTGGACAGAAGGTGTGGGTCTTGGCCCCCGTGGAGCCTTGTGTGCTCCAGGATAAGTGGACCGGTCCCTTTGAGGTTGTGGAGCGCAAGAGTGCTGTTACCTATGTGGTGGACTTGCAGTCTCCCAGGAACCCCTTGAGGGTCCTACATGTCAACCGTCTCAAGCCCCACTTGGAGAGGTCCCAAGTGGGCATGCTCTTGGCAACAGACGCTGGGATGGAAGAGGAGACCGAGCCTCTTCCTGACCTCCTGTCAGCCCAAGAGCAAGATGGGTCAGTGGATGGTGTCATCCTCTCTTCCTCCCTGACCCCTGAGCAACAGAATGATTGTCGCCAGTTGCTGGGACAATTTTCTGATCTGTTTTCCCTGATTCCCGGTGTCACTGATTGGTCCATCCATGATGTGGGACACTGGGGATAGTACACCTGTGAGGCACAAGGCCTACAGAGGGACTTACAGGGTGAGAACATGCATCAAGGAGGAGGTCTCCAAGATGTTTGCACTTGGGGTAATTGAGTCCTCCAGCAGTCCTTGGGCCAGCCCAGTGGTCTTGGTCCCAAAGGCTGCAGCGCCAGGAGCCACACCCACACTCCGGTTCTGTGTGGACTACAGAGGACTCAATTCAGTCACCAGGACTGACGCACACCCCATCCCCAGAGCTGATGAGCTCATAGATTGGCTAGGGGCTGCCAACTACCTCAGCACGTACGATTTAACGTCTGAGTACTAGCAGATCGCCTTAACCGATGGGGCCAAAGAGAGGTCAGCATTTTCCACCCCAGATGGGCACTACCAGTTCCGGGTCATGCACTTTGGGATGAAGAATGCCCCTGCCACCTTCCAGAGGTTGGTCAACCAGGTGTTGGCTGGACTGGATTTGTTCAGTGCTGCCTACCTGGATGACATAGCTGTGTTCAGCTCCACTTGGGAAGAACACCTGCGCCACCTCTGGGAAGTGTTGATGGTGCTGCGGAGGGCAGGCCTCACGATCAAGGCGAGTAAGTGCCAGATCGGGCAGGGTTCCGTGGTGTACTTGGGGCACCAGGTTGGGAGCGGCCAGGTGGCGCCCCTTCAACCCAAGATAGAAACCATCCTGAATTGGGAGTCACCCAAAACCCAGACAGAGGTGAGAGCCTTCCTAGGTCTCACCGGGTACTACAGGAGGTTTGTCAAGGGGTATGGCAACATTGTTGCCCCCTTGACAGCGCTGACTTCCAGGAAGCAGCCCAGGAAAGTGATTTGGACTGACACCTGTCAGAAAGCTTTTGAGGCCCTGAAAGCTGCTATGTGCACGGCACCCTTGCTCTTGGCTCCCAACTTCTCCAAAGAGTTTATCGTTCAGACAGATGCTTCAGAGCATGGTGTGGGGGCTGTTCTTTCACAGATTAATGAAGAGGGCCTAGATCAACCTTTAGCCTTCCTTAGCAGGAGGTTACTTCCTCGGGAACAGAGATGGAGTGCTATTGAGCGTAAGGCATTTGCTGTGGTCTGGGCACTGAAGAAGCTAAGACCATACCTGTTTGTGTCTCACTTCCGGGTTCAGACAGACCACAGGCCCCTCAGATGGTTGATGCATATGAGGGGTGAGAATCCTAAGCTGTTGAGGTGGTCCATTTCCCTACAGGGGATGGATTTCACGGTGGAACATCGCCCTGGTACAGATCACGCCAATGCTGACGGTCTGTCCAGATTTTTCTGCCTTAGTGATGAGGAACTCCCTGGGGTAGGGTAGTTCTCCCCACATTTCAGCTGGAGGGGACACGTGTTAGACCTGGCACCTTGGTGTGAGTCTCCCTTCCACTTTTTGTTGCTGTGCCTCATGTGTTTTGCTGGTGTTAGCTGCTCAGAGCACTGTGCCACTGCCAACCAGTGCCACAGTGCAAGTGCTCCCTGTATAAAATGTATATGTTGGTTGAATTCCATGATTGGCTTATTTGGTTTACTGTCAGACCCCAGTAAAGTGCACCAGGAGTGCCCAGGGCTTGTAAATCCAAATGCTGCTAGTGGGCTTGCAGCACTGGTTGTGCCACCCACAGAAGCAGCCTTGTAAAATGTGTCTAAGGTCTGCCATTGCAGAACCTGCGTGCAGTCTGGTACTGTCATGCTGACTGGGCAAGTGCACCCACTTGCCAGCTCCTCAACCTTCCCTTTACTTCATGTGAGTCACCCCTATTGTAGGCCCAAGGGCAGGGTGCATTGTAAGCATAAGGTAGGACAAGCCCTGATGTGTGTGGCATGTCATAATAATGAATTACAGCCATTTTCGTTTTTCACTGTTGCAAGGCTACCTGTTCTCATAGGCCAGAATGGGCTGTCAGAATTGTTACATTCTATGATCCTAACAGACCCAGGGAACATGGTAGAAATTCGAGTTTAGTATGCCTTTACTCAGAATAATAATATACACCTTTTAGTAAAGTTTATTTTAATATTCTGTGTTTGCAAATACCACTTTTAGGAAGCTGGTATTTGCTTGTCTAAGCATTTGAGCCCGAATATGCTATGATGTGTATCTGCCTGTCTGGTTTCTGTGAGTGACAGGGCTGGGGAATTCCAGAGGGGCAGGGCTAGGTAGCCTGGTGGTGAATAGAGAGATTGACATCCAGATGGGTGGGAGGAGTACACCTGGACTCTGAATAGGGCTGTGCTCTGCCACCACAATGCTGGCTCCACCTCCTGTGGAGCGGCTGATGACTCTGCACTGCACCCTGAATAGAAAGTCAGAGTCATGTCAACAAAGTGCTCAGGAACTGGTTCTGGCTGGGCAAAGGCCCCTCTACCCCAGAGGAACAAAGGAATTAGGGGTATAAGTATTGGGACCCTGCTCCCAAGAAATTAGATTCTGCTCGACAAGAAGAAGCTCTGCCTGAGGAGAAGGAACTGGGAAAGCTGTAGGAGGAGTACTGTCCCTGACCTGGGGGACTGGCCTGCAGTGGTTGCCTTGCTGCTGAAGGAGAGGTGAAAGATTGCCAAGAAACTTTATTTCAACTTGTGCTTTAAAGATCTCCAAGGGCTTATGACTGAGCTTGCCCCCTGAAGGAAGTCCCAGGACCAGCGGACTTCACCACCTTGAGAAACGCTGCTGAGAACCGCCGTTCTCCCCGTAGCGCCAAAGCCGAGAGAAGTGTGCGTCTCGTAGATCGATGCGTTCACTGGAAAGCCTGTGCCAAGCTGTCCGGCCCGAACAACGCGACGTTGTGGCCCCCCTACGAGCCGTAGCTCGCACCGTGAAGGAAGGACTTCGCGCCGCACTTTGTTTTCCCCTCTTTGAACCGTACTTCTCAAGCGTGCCCCCCTACCCCTGTTGTGGGCAAGCTGCGGCATGTAGAGTGGTTGAGTACGTCGCTCACAATCAGAGTGTTCTACCTGCTTCGCACCGCACTTACGGAAAAGGCGCCGCTCTCAAGGTACGGCTCGTACACCGCAACGAACAGCAAGAGCACCGTACCTACGCACCGTCCCCTCGAACAGCGTGACTAAGGCCCCCAACAAGCCGTAGCTCGCACCGTAACAGGAGGACATCACAACGTACCAACATACAACGCGTTTGTTTTCACCGCATCGTCCGTGACGAACTCCCCAAGACAAGGTACTGTGTAAGTTTCGCACCGCAGGGTGTACGCTTCGCACCGGAGCGTCTGCAGCGTTTGTGAGACCTGTTCCTAAGCATCTCTTATCTCCGTACGAACCGTATGAAGAGGAACGAACCGCACAGAACTTTGAAATTACGCTTCAATCAAGAACTGCTTACTGCCAATAGTATTGTGGGCCTTTTTATCGTTATTGGGTCTTGTGCTAAGTCTGTATATATAAAATACTTATTTTTGATAAATCCCAGTGTGGAGTCCGTTTGTGGTGTTGTCACTGAGTTACTGTATGTGGTCACAAATGCTTAACCTATAACGCTCTGAGATTGGTCTTGTCTGCTCGCGCCAATCTACCTAGAGGGTGGGCAGGGGTTGTTTAGGAGTGTAACCCCTTACCCTGACTAGAGGAGAGGGTCCCTGCTTGTCACAAGTATCTACCTGTGCCAACCAGAGACCCCCAATTCTAACATTGGTGGTCAGCGGTGAGGATTCTGAATTTGCATTTGTGATTCATGTACAGTGATTGGTGTACACCACTTAGTGAGTTCAGACCATAACGTAGCCACATACTTTTTTGATTTTTGGTTGCCAAGAAATCTCCATTTTTGAAAAATCATGCCTGGTTCAGTCATTGTTGAGAAAGCGCCATCTGTAGTCTCTGAAAGCGAAGAAGTAGAATGGGAAGAGGAGAGACTAGAGAGCTACACCAAGGCCCAGCTGAAGGTCTTCTGCAAAAAATTCAAAGTTCCACTTGTTGGATGTAATGTCAAAGCAGACCTACTCAAGGCGCTGAGGGCCTGGATTGAGTCAAGGTCACCTGAGAATGTGGTAGTAGTGCAATCAGCAGAAAGCGTCCATAGCTTTGGCAGACAGGAAAGAAACCAGGATGCATGAAATGGAGATGGCAAAGCTCAAATTGAATGGGCAAATGGAGCTAGAAAGCAAGAAGATGACTCTGAAAGAAAGGAAATTCCAGATGGAGCATGACATGAGGTTGAGGGAATTAGATCTAAAGACTAAGAGTTTAGAGTCTACTCCCTCTGGTGGCAGCACACCGCCAGTGCAGGTAGACTCAAGGGTGTACATACCAAAGGATGTGGTGAAAGAATTTTTTAAGAATGATGACATAGGGCAGTCGTTCAAAGCCTATGAGGTAGCCATGTCTTCCCACCAGTCCCTGAGAAAGATTGGGGAGCGGAGTTGTGGGGACGGTTCCTTAGTGAGGGGCGGGACACACTGCTAGACTTGCCTTCAGATGTTTATAATTCTTATCCCCATATGAAGGAAGCTTTGATGACTAGGTATGGGTTAACCCCTGAGTTGTATAGGCAAAGGTTCAGGGGTTGCACAAAGATTCCAAACAGTACGTATGTTGAGTATGTAACTTTTTTTTGCAGAGCACTGGATGGCTGGGTGAAGGGTAGCAAGGTTGATGATTTTCAAGGGCTTCTTGATTTAATGGCATGGGAGCACTTGTCCAGTAACTGTTTTCCTGAGCTACGCCAGCACCTGATTGATAGTAGGCTGACTAACCCTAGAAAGCTTGCTGAGGAGGCGGACCGCTGGGTCAGTACTAGGGTCCACAAGGGTCCAGTGGGAGACTCCGCCAAAGGTGGGCAGGGTCCCCAGCAGAAGAGTGGGGGGGACAGGGGTAACAAGAGGGAGTTCCCAAGAAGGCCCCAAAGTAATCCCCAAGGGAACCAAGGGAAAGGTTCTCAGCCTCCCCCACCCCAGAAACCGACCGGGGCCCGACAGGTCCTCCTGTTCAAAAGGGGCCCATAACATGTTACAAGTGTGGTAACATGGGGCATTTTGCCTCTGATCTCAAGTGTCCCTTGTTTGGTAAACCAGCACCCACTGGTGTTCCACCCCGGCAGATGGCTAGTGTAGCCTTGGGGGAGTAGAGGGCAGTCCAAGGTGGGTGGGGTCCCGCAGAGATGTCCCTTGTCTCATGTGGAGACTGTGAGATGGTCCCCCAAACCCAGCTGCCTGATAACACTAAGAAATACAGGCAGTGGGTGACCATCAATGGCCGTAGGGTTGAAGCTCTGAGAGATACAGGAGCCAGTGTGACAGCTGTCAAGTGTCACCTGGTGTCTCAAGAGCAGGTGGTCCCAGGAGCATTCTATCCGGTTGTTGCCGCTGACAACACAGAGAGTCACTGCAAGGTGGCTCAGGTTCCATTTGAGTGGTGGGGGGTCTCTGGTACTCTTCAGGTAGATGTGAGGCCCGCCATGCCTGTAGAGTGTCTGTTAGGGAATGATTTGGAGAGCTCACCTTGGGCTAAGGTGGCGCGGAGTGCTCACCTGGAGATGTTGGGTATGCCGGATTGGGCGTGTGTCACCACACGGTCCATGGCAGCAAGTAGAGGTGCTCAAGAGGTCCTGGAGCCTGAGAGGGAGGCCCAGGAACCGGCCTTAGAGAGAAGAGGAAGGGGGCGCGGGAAACCGCCCCTGAAGGTCCCATGGTCCAGGAGGAAGCAGACCTTGCGGGGGATGCCCTGGAGCCTACAGGGGAACAGATAGCTGAACTGGCGGACCGGCCTGAGCTGACCCATTGGCAGCAAGAAGGAGGCCCCTCCAGGGAGGACTTTTGTAAGGCACAGAAAGAATGCCCTTCTCTCGTGGGTATGCGGCAGCAGGCTGCAGCCCAGGCCGCAGGTGATCAGTCTGGGTCACATTTCATTTACTGGGAGAACGACCTCCTGTATACAGAGCCTAAGGTTGCTGAGCCTGGGTCAGCCCATGTGCTGGTGGTACCCCAGAGCTTCAGAGCCTTCCTGTTGGGGCTGGCTCACGATGTGCCATTGGCAGGACATTTGGGGCAGGACAAGACCTTTGAAAGGCTTGTCACCCACTTTTATTGGCCTCAAATGCGCAGGAGTTCAGACACTCACTGCAGGACCTGTCAGACTTGCCAGGCAAGTGGAAAGAGTGGGAGGAAGCAGAAGGCTCCTCTCTAGCCATTCCCTGTGGTCAGTACCCCATTCCAGCGAATGGGGATTGACATTGTGGGGCCACTGGACCCCAGGACAGCCATGGGCAACAGGTTTATCCTGGTCCTGGTGGACCATGCCACCCGGTACCTGGAAGCCATCCCTCTGAGGACAGTGACGGCCCCCGTGGTGGGACGTGCACTGATGGGAATTTTCTCCAGAGTGGGATTTCCTCTAGAGGTGGTGTCTGTCCGGGGTACCAATTTCATATCCAAGTATATGAAATCCCTTTGGCAAGAGTGTGGTGTAACCTACAAGTTCACCACACCTTACCACCCCCAAGGAAATGGGTTGGTTGAGAGATTCAACCGTACCCTCAATGGCATGATAATGGGTCTGGAAGAACCCATGAGGCGTAAGTCGGACGTCCTCTTACCATGCCTTCTCTTTGCTTACTGCGAGGTGCCATAGAAGTCTTTAGGGTTCAGCCCCTTTGAGCTCCTGTATGGCCACCCAGTGAGAGGACCTTTAACTCTGGTCAAGGAAGGCTGGGAGCAATCTCCCAGGAAACCTCCCCAGAATGTATATAGCTACATGCTGGCCTTCAGGAATCAGACTAGGCGTTTCAGGCAACTTGCTGAGGCAAATCTGGAAGCCAGCCAGGAGGAGATGAAACGGTGGTACGACCAGAATGCCACTCTGGTAGAGCTTCAGCCTGGACAGAAGGTGTGGGTCTTAGGGTCTTAGCCCCCGTGGAGCCTTGTGCACTCCAGGATAAGTGGACCAGTCCCTTTGAGGTTGTGGAGCGCAAGAGTCCTGTTACCTATGTGGTGGACTTGCAGTCTCCCAGGAACCCCATGAGGGTCCTACATGTCAACCGTCTCAAGCCCCACTTGGAGAGGTCCCAAGTGGGCATGCTCTTGGCAACAGACGCTGGGATGGAAGAGGAGACCGATCCTCTTCCTGACCTCCTGTCAGCCCAGGAGCAAGATGGGTCAGTGGATGGTGTCATCCTCTCTTCCTCCCTGACCCCTGAGCAACAGAATGATTGTCGCCAGTTGCTGGGACAATTTTCTGATCTGTTTTCCCTGATTCCCGGTGTCACTGATTGGTGCATCCACGATGTGGACACTGGGGATAGTACACCTGTGAGGCACAAGGCCTACAGAGTGACTGACAGGGTCACGGAGGAGGTCTCTAAGATGTTTGCACTCGGGGTAATTGAGTCCTCCAGCAGTCCTTGGGCCAGCCGAGTGGTCTTGGTCCCAAAGCCTGCAGCGCCTGCAGCGCCGGGAGCCACACCCGAACTCCGGTTCTGTGTGGACTACAGAGGACTCAATTCAGTCACCAGGTCTGACGCACACCCCATCCCCAGAGCTGATGAGCTCATAGATCGGCTAGGGGCTGCCAACTACCTCAGCACGTTCGATTTAACGTCTGAGTACTGGCGGATCGCCTTAACCGATGGGGCCAAAGAGGGGTCAGCATTTTCCACCCCAGATGGGCACTACCAGTTCCGGGTCATGCCCTTTGGGATGAAGAATGCCCCTGCCACCTTCCAGAGGTTGGTCAACCAGGTGTTGGCTGGACTGGATTTGTTCAGTGCTTCCTACCTGGATGACATCGCAGTGTTCAGCTCCACTTGGGAAGAACACCTGCGCCACCTCTGGGAAGTGTTGATGGTGCTGCGGAGGGCATGCCTCACGATCAAGGCGAGTAAGTGCCAGATCGGGGAGGGTTCCGTGGTGTACTTGGGGCACCAGGTTGAGTGCGGCCAGGTGGCGCCCCTTCCACCCAAGATAGAAACCATCCTGAATTGGGAGTCACCCAAAACCCAGACAGTGGTGAGAGCCTTCCTAGGTCTCACCGGGTACTACAGGAGGTTTGTCAAGGGGTATGGCAACATTGTTGCCCCCTTTACAGCACTGACTTCCAGGAAGCAGCCCAGGAAAGTGATTTGGACTGACACCTGTCAGAAAGCTTTTGAGGACCTGAAAGCTGCTATGTGCATGGCGCCCTTGCTCTTGGCTCCCAACTTCTCCAAAGAGTTTATCGTTCAGACAGATGCTTCAAAGCATAGTGTGGGGGCTGGTCTTTCACAGATTAATGAAGAGGGCCTAGATCAACCTGTAGCCTTCCTTAGCAGGAAGTTACTTCCTCAGGAACAGAGATGGAGTGCTATTGAGCGTAAGGCATTTGCTGTGGTCTGGGCACTGAAGAAGCTAAGACCATACCTGTTTGGGTCTCACTTCCGGGTTCAGACAGACCACAGGCCCCTCAGATGGTTGATGCATATGAGGGGTGAGAATCCTAAGCTGTTGAGGTGGTCCATTTCCCTACAGGGGATGGATTTCACGGTGGAACATCGCCCTGGTACAGATCACGCCAATGCTGACGGTCTGTCCAGATTTTTCCGCCTTAGTGATGAGGAACTCCCTGGGGTAGTGTAGTTCTCCCCACATTTCAGCTGGAGGGGACACGTGTTAGACCTGGCACCTTGGCGTGAGTCTCCCTTCCACTTTTTGTTGCTGTGCCTCATGTGTTTTGCTGGTGTTAGCTGCTCAGAGCACTGTGCCACTGCCAACCAGTGCCACAGTGCAAGTGCTCCCTGCATAAAATGTATATGTTGGTTGAATTCCATGATTGGCTTATTTGGTTTACTGTCAGACCCCAGTAAAGTGCACCAGGAGTGCCCAGGGCTTGTAAATCCCAATGCTGCTAGTGGGCTTGCAGCACTGGTTGTGCCACCCACAGAATCGGTTCCTTAAATAAACATACGAGGGCTATATCAAAATGAGAGAACTTCCCTTTCACCAGACCGGAACATGCCACATACTGCATTTGTATTTTACAAATTCCTTGGTACAACAAGTGCATTGATATGGTATCTCTCATGTGTGAACTTTGTGATGGTACATTGGCTGTGCTGTACCCTCGTAATAAATGCCTTTTTACTTACTGTACACTCATGCAGTTGCTTTGTTAAGAACACTTTGTCACATTCTGTACATTCATACAGATGTTTCACAGCGGAGACTTTCTGATGTTGTTTTAACTCTCCCTTTCTAATAATAGCCTTGCCACATTCAGTGTAGTATTCAGTGTGGACTGTTGATGTTGCATAAGCTCTCCATTTCTTCTGAATGCATTGTCACATTCAATACATTTTTATGTTTGTTCTCCTGTTTGATCATTCTGAAGTCATATTCAATGTGGTTTTGTATTAGGTCCCTTTCTGTCCGTTAATATGGTTTCTCCCTAGTGTGGATTTATTGATGCTGCCTTTATTACATTCTATACGTACATAGGATTTCACTCCATGAAGATTTTCTGATGTTGCTCAGTTTTTCATTTGTTATAAATGCCTTGTGACATTCAATACATTGATATGGTTTCTCTCCTGTGTGAACTTTCCAATGTTGAATTAATTTTTGTTTACAAATAAATCCCTGGTCACATTCTGTACATTTATATGGTTTCTCCCCAGTGAGGATGTGCTGATGCTGCCTTAGGTTTGTCTTGCTTTGAAACAATTTATTACATCCTGTACATGCATATGGGTTTCTCGGCAGAGTGGACTATCTGATGTTGCCTTAGATTCTTCTTCCTTCTGAACACTTTATTACATTCAGGACATTTAGATGGTTCCTCCCCAGTGTGGATTTTCTGATGCTGCTTTAGCTCTGTATTTGTTATAAATGCTTTGTCACATTCAGTGCATTCATAGGGTCTCTCCCCAGTGTGGATTTTCTGATGTTGCTTTAGCCATCTATTTGTTATAAATGCTTTGTCACATTATGTGCATTCATAGGGTCTCTCCCCGGTGTGTATTTTCTGATGTTGCATTAGATGTGACTTTCTAATAAATGCCTTATCACATTCACTGCATTCATATGGTCTCTCCCCAGTGTGGACTTTTTGATGTAGCATTAGATGTGACTTACTATTAAATGCCTTATCACATTCAGTGCATTCATAGGGGTTCTCCCCGGTGTGGACTTTCTGATGTTGCATTAGATGGGACTTTCTAATAAATGCCTTATCACATTCAGTGCATTCATAGGGTTTCTCCCCGGTGTGGACTTTCTGATGTTGCATTAGATGGGACTTTCTAATAAATGCCTTGTCACATTCAGTGCATTCATAAGGTTTCTCCCCGGTGTGGACTTTCTGATGTTCCATTACTTGGGACTTTCTAATAAATGCCTTGTCACATTCAGTACATTTATATGGTCTTTCCCCAGTGTGGATTTTCTGATGTTGTGCTAGGTGGCCATTGGTTTTAAATGCCTTGTCACATTCTGTGCATCAAAAAGGCCACCTGGGTGTAAGATATACTGATTGTGAAGTTCTTTTTGAAAACACCTATCAGTTACTACAACAAAAAATCCACACCTGCTCACAAATATAAGGGATGAAATATCTGAACAAAATGTGTAATAAAGGAACACAAATAATGTCAGTCATTGTGGGTGCCGAAGAATTTGTCAAGAAACAGCTCCAGGACAACTTAGATCATGTCCGCGGAGGTGACTATGTGCAAACTCCAGAGAGCATCACACTTTCTTTGTATGCAAATGTTACAGAAAGCAACAGCTGGATTTCTTTCCCTGTTCCCAGCCTACTGTGGTATAAGGGCTATTTTGGCCACCTAATGATAAGACCTGGCTCTGCCTAGTTACCCAGTTATGTGAGATTTGTTCTGCAGGGCCTTCTACTTTTTCTCTCCAGTGTGGACTTTTTGATGCCACGTTAGTTGTCCACAGGTAACAAAGTTCTTTGTCACATTCTGTACATTCATACATTTTCTCTCCAGTGTGGACTTTTTGATGCCATGTTAGTTGTCCATTGGTAACAAATGCTTTGTCACATTCTGAACATTGAAATGGTTTCTCCCCAGTGTGGACTTTTTGATGTTGTGTTAGTTGTCCACAGGTAACAAATGCTTTGTCACATTCTGTGCATTCATACGGTTTCTCTCCAGTGTGGACTTTTTGATGCCATGTTAGTTGTCCATTGGCAACACATGCTTTGTCACATTCTCTACATGAATATCGTTTCCCCCCACCATGGATTTGTTGATGCTCCATTAGTTTATTTTTCCTTCCAAACACTTTATTACATCTTGTACATTCCTATGGTTTCTCCCCAGTGTGGACGATCTCATGTTGTATTAGCTGTGCTTTGGAAGTAAATGCCTTGTCATATTCTGTACATTCATGCGGTTTCTCCCCAAAGTGGATCTTTTGATGCCGCTTTAGGATGTGCTTCATAAAAAATGCATTCTCCCAATTAGTGCAGTTGAATGGTCTCACTCCAATGTGGACATTTTGATGTTGCTTCAGGTCTCCCTTTGCTATAAATGCTTTGTCACATTCTGCACATTGACATGGTTTCTCCCCAGTGTGGATTTTCTGATGATACTTTAGATCTCCATTTCTTCTAAATGCCTTGGAACATTCTATACATTGATATGGTTTCTCTCCTGTGTGAACTTTCTGATGCTGAATTAAACCATACTTTCCAACAAATCCCTTTTCACTTCTGTACATTCATATGTTTTCACCCCTGTGTGGACTTTCTGATGTTGCTTTAGATTACTCTTCCATCTGAATGCCTTGTCACAGTCTGTACAGTCATACTGTTTCTCACCAGTGTGAACCTTCTGATGTAACATCAGTTGTGCCTTTCTAATAAATTCCTTGTTACATTCTGTACATTGATATGGTTTATCTCCAGTGTGGACTTTTTGATGCCAAACTTGATTCTGCTTAATTCGAAACACTATATTACATTCTGTACATTTATATGGTTTCTCCTCTATATGGACACTCTGACGCTGCATTAGGTCTTTCATTACAAAGAACACTTTTCCAGTTAGTCCATCAATTTGGTTTTTCTCCAGTATGAATTTATGATGTTGCACTTGCTCTTTCTCTGCCTAATGAAGGTATTGTCACATTCTAGATATCCATACAGTTTCTCTTCTGCGTGTTCTTTCTCATACCAGTGTAGCTCTTTCTTCGTAATGAGTACATCATCGGACTTACTTCAGTATGTCAGTGTGTTATGTCTTCTATGTATATCAGCTGATACCTAAGAGTCAAGTACAGACCACGTTGAGCAGTTTGGGTTTGTTGCTGAAGAATGACTTTGGCGAGGCATTATCCCTCAAGGGAAGAGATTTATTGGTATACTGATTTTTATATCACTGTCCACACCGATCATAGTTAATGCCTTTACCTTGTTAATTTATCACTGCATTTGTTTCATCTGTAAGATTGAGAAAAAGAAACAATGAATAAACTTAAATACAGAGCCCATATAGACAAGTGAGCTGAAGAAATTCTAAATTACACTTTCAATGTTAAGATCCTTCTGTGATACCATTCTATCAAAGAGTGTGGACTGAAGGAGTAATCAAGACACCAGAGAAGGTTGCTTATTTAAGAGTCAGACAGTCCACTCATGACACACTACAATGTTAAATCCATTGCGACAAGATGCCCTCCTTCATATCCAGGGAATGCTCCTATTATCACATAACCTAACAAATAATACAAGATGAACCATGCAACGCAGAGCATTCTAATAATGGCAGGAAACATAAGCAATTGCTGCAAGGGAGTCATTTATACTATCAGACCATGGGACAGGATCCGGACTGGTGAATTGAGCTTCTTCCACATAGTGTAACTCCAGAGATCCGAGTCTCTGACCAGATCAACACAAGGAAATGGAGGTTTACAACCATTTTAAACACATAATAGTAACATCAACAAGTCTCACCTTTTAGACGTATAGGCTTTCCCAATGCTGCAAAACATCAGAAAAAAGAAAGAAAAACCAAAGTACAATGAGGTGCGTCTTTTGCATCAGTCTGTCGGCATGCACATTTTTCCTCCACAAACAAGCACGCCTACAGAATTACATATGCACCATTTTCCGTTTAGTCTGGTGTTACATATATGATATAGTTAAGGGTTTTAGCTCTCAATTCATTGGTCGTTTGCTGCACCATTCACATTTTGATTCCGCCCACTACAGAATACAACATGGGGCAGTAGGCCAGCCTACTTCAGATTCTGACTAACCTCAGTGACTGCAGTTTAATCTTTCACAAGGAGGAAGTTTCCTGTGGTGCCAATGTTTTTGTTTGTACTTAATAATTACGTTAGCGTTGTTTACTGTGTGTTTAGAGCTTCATGTTAGGATATGCAGGATACTTTCTGCCAGCTCTTCACAGCACAAAACAGATTCCAGCTTTATCAGTTCCTGCCTCCTGCTAATGATGTTGTTAATTCCTTCTGGAGCTGCCTTTGTTTACACGATTTCTGCTTTATCAGAGTATAGCAGATGGTGTCCATTTGAATAGTTTCTTTATATAGTAATTCACTTTTTAGAATGCATTTGTAAAAGGGAGAAGGAACAGGAATCAGAAGAGCGTACCATTCCCTGGCATGTTCTCTGCTTACCTGAACTCTCTTCCCTTCCTCTGCAGCCCGATAGTCATCACGAGGGTCAGACAGAAGAGGAAACCGCAACCTCAGGAGAACCTGATGGTGCCGGTCACGAGGTCACCGCAGAACCAATCAGAGAGCGGGGAGGCCTTTTAAACCCTGGAATACGGAAGAAGGTGGCTTAGCAGAAAACACAGAAGAGAAAAGCAGCACAGGTGCAGATGCCGGAATGAGCTACACCTGTGAAGATTTTTCGGAGCCAAAACAAACCTGTTTCCTTGCCTGAGGCTGGAAGCGAGAAAACCAGCGAGGGGAGACAAGTGAAACCTTACGTGTAAAGTGGCAATCTATCAGGTTGTGTTGTCTTAGGGCTTAAAATATTAAATGTCTATAAGCCTTGTATAATTAGTCAGTTGACACAATAAGTGAAATTTGTTTCTTTCAATCTTCCATTCCTTTTCTTAAGTTGCACAAACCAAAGACAAACACTTCTCATTCGTTTGATAAGTCCACCCTTTTTGTTGGCTAAATCAGGAGCATGAGGGCATCAAGAAAACAGGCCGAGGACTCCGCCAGGACCTAGAAAAGAAAAATAGACAACGAGTTAAAAACCTTTTTTGTTTTATTTTTACTCTGTACAATCAAATTGAACTTAAGTCGTCAATACTAAGTGGTCAACTGGCTTATAAATCAAACTCATAAATAAAACACCTCACTTAACTTCCTTAGTATCTGTGGTAATTTGCCAGTTAAGTGACAGCATGCAATGAAATGCATTAAAATTGGACGCCTGTATGTATTTTAATTGAGGTCTACAGCTATGCTAGTAAACCAACTTAGTCTGTATGTCCTGCTTGAAGGTCTTTTTAATTTGTTTTCAGTGCTCTTGTTTGCTGTGCTTATATAGGTATTTAATTATTACTTTATAATTTAATCTGTGCTGTGTGGTCTGTCTTTGCAACCCTATCTATCTCTGTGTGTCGATCTACCAGTCTATCTACCTGTCCTATGTATGTGTCTACCTGTCTATAAACCTATCTACCGGTCTATCAACCTATCTATCTACTGTCATTCTTTCCATGCAACTTCTATCTTGGCAAATTTATCAATCTTTTTGAATTCTATCTTTCTTTGTAAATTATCCTCCTATCAACGTATCTATCTTTTCAAGTTTATCTATCTAGCTCTATCAGAAGGGTTATCTTTATCAGTCTGTTTTTCCAACCCTGCCCATCTGTCTTTATAAGACTCTATTTGTTTTGCAAGCCTCTCTATTTCGCTAACCTTTCAACCATCTGTACCATTTGTTATAAAGACTTACAAAAACATTACAAAAAAGCATTAGCAAAGGCAAAATGATGGCAGCCACCACCAGATCAATTGTCTTTTTTAGGTTGGGTATTAGTTTGATCTTACCAAATTTGTGTAAAACAGTTACTTCTAATGGTTTTCAGTCAGACGTCATCCATAAGTCTGTTGCGCCATTCGCATTTTAGTTTTTTTCCTTTACTTGTTTTGTAGATTGGAAAGGGCCTGGCAGCTCCCCAACTATAACATTTTGCAAAATTAAGACAGAACAAATCAAGAATTGCCAAAGTCAAAAGGCTGGAGCCCAACACTGGTTCTGTTGGCTTGAACTGCAGCATTTATATTGACAACAAAAATACGTCCTCCCTGTGTAGCCTGGTTGGGAGTGACAATGGAAAAGAAAATAGAAAAAAAACACATACACTCACATATATGGAACCCCACACCCTGGAACGGAAATCCTTGGTGTTTGGGGGTGCGGGGTTGTCAGACCTGGCATCTTTTGGCGTGTTTTTCCAGTCTTTTTGCTTTCTGACCTCCCGGTTTTTATGCTGTTTCTGCTGGTTTAGCGCACTTTCTCACTACTGTTGTGGGCACCTAGTACCAGTCCAAACAATCCTTATTGATGATTAGGTTAATTGAAAGCTATCCTAGTGGTAGCTATGGAGAGCAGCCTTCAGGCTAAGTCTTGAAGGAATGTAAAGCAGCTTGTTTGACCAGTCTATAACCTCCTGAATGACCAAATGAAAGGAGAATCACACAAATTATATATATAAAATATATGTATTTATTATTTCTACTAACCTCTTTATGAGATTAGAGAACAGGGCACACAATATTACAGTACTGGAATGACAGTAACTAGCACAATACACAGTAGGCCCCAGGGGGAGACCAAACCATATATTAAGAAAGTGGCATAACAACTACGACTTGACTAGACACAGTGCCTAGAGCATGTAGAATTGCTGGGACCCCAAGGAACCACCCAAGGTAGTGACACAGGAGACCCACGGGGGACACGTGCAGTGTGATAACACAGCCGCGAGCTCCGTACAATCCTATGGGAAAGACGCGGTTGGAATTTTAAAGAATAAGGACACTTAGGAGAGGACTTTGAGCAAACCCTTTCAGACTTAGAAGGTTCTAAGGCCAGCACCCAAGTGAGCACTGGAGTACTTGTGTTACCTAACCCAGGGAAGCTGGGTGCATAGGTGTCAAATGGTGTTGGGAATCTTCGTCGTTTTCAATGGCGAGATGCTGCAAAGTGCTGCTGCTGTGAAGAGGAAAAGTGTCCCGTGTGATCCAAGCCTGGATCCGAGCTGAGAAGAACCTGAAAGCAGAGGGGACAGAGTCTGGGTCACTTGCCAGTGACCAGGGGCACGATAGACGAATACCCACCGATGTCGAGTATTTCAGGTGAGAAGAGGTGAAGCTTGACTCTGCAGTCACGGGGACCAGGAGATGTCTATGATGACCAAAGTCTGCATGTCAGCTGTCCCACGAAGGATGTTGAGTGCTGGGGGGGGTCAGTGTCCGGATTGAACACCAACAAGCCTTGGCAACTGCAACCCACTAGGTCAGAGAAAAGATGGTGAGGTGAGGACCAGCAAGGTCCTGGGGACACCCAAACTGATGGGAGAGTCAGAGCACATCTGGAACAACCAGGAAAGCCCATTGAAAGTTAAAGTTCCCTTCTCAGGGACCCACAGGTCAAAGGACCAGGGATCGCGAATGGACCTGGAGAGGAATCACAAAACACCAGCCCACGGAACACTTGTGGAGTGTAGACTGGTAATCTTCGGTGGAATCACTGCCCGGGGTCTGGACTACAAGTAGCCCAAAGCACAGCTTCAGGGGTCGCCAGAAAGCAGATGATACTGAAAATGGATGTGTTTCCCAGGCATTTGGGTTGCACGGTCCCCACGAGGGATATGGGTCTCAGGTTTGCTGAGCACACTAGTCGACCTCGGGGAATCTTAGAAACCCACCTCCTGTGTTGCAAAAGTCTTCGGAGTCCTCAGGAGCTTTGGAGTTGCAAACCGGTCAGATGCGTCTTTGGTGCCTGCTTAGCAGGGGAGAAACTCCTTTACTCCAAGGGAGATTCTTCAGTCATCTAGCGCAATGTAGATCGTGGAAGTACTTGGTTTCTGTAGCAGAGTTTCGTCCAGGTAAATCCAAAGTCCTGTAGCCAGGGGTTCCTACTTTATATCCAAGTAAGGGGTGGGACAAACTCTGGGGACCCACCTTTGGGAGGGTCAGGACAACGGGGTGGCTACACCCATATCCTTTGTCAAGTTTCACTCCAGAGCAGGGGCTGATAGCCCCTGCAACCGGTTTGAGCTGGACTATGCACAGGGACACCCAATGTGACACCAGTACAGACATCAAAGCACTCTTGGAGTGCACCCACCAAGCCCCAATACACTAAAGCCTGTCTGGGAGGTGGTTACACCTTCCTGTGACAGGAAACCTATTGTCCAGCCTTCCCCTGCCGGAGTTTCATCCAGCAGCAGGAGGGCAGACTTGTGTCTGTGGCTGGCAGCATCCATCTTGTGATGCCAGGGTCAAGAAAGCTGGTACCGTGTGTACCGGTGCTGTCATATTTCTCCCTCTAGGAGGGTTGAATCATACCTCCCACACCAGTTACTGGTGTGGAGGTATGATTCCAAGGCGTTTGACACCAAACACAACAGTTTTATGTGCAGCCGTTTTAAAGTTAGCATTTAGCATTGTTCGTTTGAGCACTTAAGAGTATATAGTATGGCTGCATCACAGAACAACCCCGGGGAATAGATTCCGAAGGCTGCAGAGGGGCCCTGCTCATGCATGGGCACCCTCTCACATAAAACCCAGCACCCTACCTTCAGGATTGATAAGGCCTACCATAGGGGTGACTGATAGGTATATATATGCACCGATAAGGTAGATATAGCGAAACTATATCTAAGTAAAGGGTGCATGCACCACCTTACACAGGCTACAGTAGCAGACCTGTTGTGTCAATTTGAGTTGCCTCTCAGGGTTGGCATAATACATGCTGCAGCCCCTGCAAGGTCTCTGGGGTACCTATGCCCTGGGTATATAGTATACCATATACTAGGGACTGATAAGGGTACCCCAGAATCTAATCTGGAGTGACCCTAAAGTACATGCAATCAGTTTATTAGAGAAAGCAGCTAGGCTGGGGTCCTGAATAGCAGGATCCCAGCCAGACTAAGTCGAAAACAGTGAAACATCAGCAAAAAGCGGGGATAACTATAAGAAGCAGATCCTACTCTCCTACACAACCCCCGCAAACGTCAGAACATTAAATTAACCTTGACCAGTTGAGTCTTCATGTTCTAAGTGGAAATATCTGGAGAGTCCATCTGCATTTGCATGGTTACTCCCAGGTCTATGTTCCACTGTATAGTCCATCCCCTGTAAGGTAATGGACCACCTCAAAAGTTTGGGGTTTTCACCTTTCATCTGTTTTAGCCATAAGAGGGGCTTATGGTCTGTCTGAACAAGGAAGTGAGTACCAAACAAGTATGGCCTCAGCTTCGTCAGAGCTCAAACCACTGCAAAGGCTTCTCTCTCAATTAGCTGACCATCGTTTCTCTCTGGGGGTCAGCCTTCTGACCCTCATCATTCAATTGTGATAACACAGACCCTACCCCCAACTCAGATGCATCTGTTTGGACAATGAATACTTTGGAGTAGTTAGGACTTTGCAGAATGGGAGCAGTGCACATGGCCTGCCTCAGGTCATGAAATGCCTTTGGACAGCTAACTGTCCACTGAACTTTCTTTGGCACTCTCTTGGAGATTAAGTCATTCAAAGGGGTCACTATGGATCCATATCCTTTGACAACCCTGCTATAGTACCCAGTCAGGCCCAAGAAAGCTCTGACCTGAGTCTGGGTGGTTGTAGCAACCCAGTCCATGATAGTCTGGATTTTGCTCTGCAATGGTTGAACCTGACCTCCCCTACCAGGTGGCCCAGGTATACAACTTGACTCTGCCCTATATGGCACTTGGTGGCCTTGATAGTGAGGCCTGCTTTCTGTAGGGCCTCCAAAACATTTCTAAGGTGTACCAGGTGACCCTCCAAGGTGGAGCTAAAGACAGCAATATCATCTAGATATGCTGCACTATAGGCTTCCAGGCCTGTGAGGACTTTGTTCACCAACCTTTGAAAAGTGGCAGGTGCATTCTTCAGACCAAAGGGCATCACCACAAATTGGTGGTGCCCACTAGGGGCTGAAAATGCTGGTTTTGGCTTTGCATCCTTGGCTAATCTGATTTGCCAGTAGCCAGCTGTCAGGTCAAATGTGCTCAGAAACTTGGCTGAGGCCAAAGTATCTATAAGCTCATCTTCCCACGGAATTGGATGAGCATCAGTCCTAGTGACTGCATTGAGACCCCTGTAGTCGACACAAAACCTCATCTCTCTCTTACCATTCTGGGTGTGAGGTTTAGGTACTAAGACTACTGGACTAGCCCAAGGGCTATCAGAGGGTTCAATCACTCCCAAATCCAACATCTTCTGGGCTTCAGTCCTGATGCAGTCCCTGACATGGTCAGGTTGCCTGTAAATCTTATTGTTAACAGGCAGACTGTCCCCAGTGTCCACGTCATGAGTGCACCAGGTAGTCTGACTTGGAGTCAGTGAAACAATATGTCTAAACTGTTGTAGAACTTTTCTGCAATCAGCTTGCTGCTGGTCAGTGAGGCTGCCTGCCAAGGCTAAACCATTTACTGAACCATTGTCAGGGTTCTGTGAGAGCAGGTCAGGGAGTGGATCACTCTCTTCCTCCTGTCCCTCATCAGTAGCCATGAGCAAGCCCATGTCTGCCCTGTCAACATATGGTTTGAGCCTTTTGACCTGGAACACCCCATAGGGGCTCCTGGGGGTTCCTAGGTCCACCAGATAGGTAACCTCTCCCTTCTGCTCAATTATGGTATGAGGGCCACTCTACTTGTCTTGGAGGGCTGCTGGGGCCACAGGCCCCATCACCCATACTTTCTGTCCTGGCTGATAAACAGTATTTTGGTCATGCCAGGCATTTTGCAATTCCTGGCTAGCCTCAAGGTTTTTAGTTGCCTTCTTCATGTACTCAGCCATCCTGGATGGAGACCAAGTACATAGTGCACAATATCCTGTTTAGGGTGTTTGAGAGGTAACTCCCATCCCGCCGTCACTAGACACAATGGACCCCTAACTGGATGTCCAAACAGAAGTTCAAATGGGCTGTAACCAACTCCCTTCTGTGGAACCTCTCTGTAGGCAAAGAGAAGGCAGGGCAAAAGTATGTCCCATCTGCACTCAGCTTTTCTGGGAGACCTTTAATCATGCCCTTTAGGGCTTTGTTGAACCTTTCAACTAACCCATTGCATTGTGGGTGATAAGGGGTGGTAAATTCATAATTTACTCCACACTCCTTCCACATAGCAGTTAAGAAACTAGACATGAAGTTTGCATCTCTGTCTGAAACTACCTCCTTAGGGAAACCCACTCTGGAAAAGATTCCCAGGAGGGCCCTTGCCACCACAGGAGCTATGGTGGTCCTAAGGGGAATTGCTTCTGGATACCTAGTGGCATGGTCCACCACCACCAGTATAAATCTGTGCCAAGATGCAGTCTGAGGATCCATGGGACCAACTATATCAATCACAACCCTCTCAAAGGGAACCCCCACCACAGGTAGTGGTATCGGGGGGTACTTTGTTATACCACCTGCCTTACCACTGGCATGACAGGTGACATAGGAGTGACAAAACTCCTTGGTGTCTTCACACGTGAGGCCAATGAAAGTAAGGGACAATTCTGTCCCACGTCTTGTTTTGGCCTAGGTGACCTGCTAATGGGATGTCATATACTAGTGTCAATAGGAAGCCCCTAAACTTCAGAGGTAAGCAGCCTCCTGACTGCACCCGGCTTGGGGTCTCTACTCTCTGAGTAAAAGGAGTCCATCATCCCAGTAGATCTTATAGGACCCACTAGCACTCCAAGCAGCCTCAGCAACAGTTTGTTGTCTGAGGGGTTCAAGAGAAGGGCAGCTCAGCTGCTCCTGGCTCAGATCTGCCCTGGAAGTGCCCCGTGTCCCCAAGAACTGAACCTGATCAGGCTCAAGCTCCTCTGGGACAGTTCCTTTTTCAGGACTAAGATCATCTCCCTCAAGAGACTGATCTGGACTCTGAGTCAGAGGGGAAGACACTGCCTTACCCCAACAGCTCCTTTACTTGGAAGGTGCCTGGTCCACTTTTCCAGGATCCAGGGCCTTTTCAGTGGAAGACATTTTTGCCTGTGACCTGGTCATAGCAAACACATCTTCAGGGATGCCCAACATTTCTACATGAGTCCTGAGCTCTGCTTCAGCCCAAGCTGAAGTTTCTAAATCATTGCCCAACAAGCATTCAACAGGGAGGTCTGCACTTACCATAACTTTCTTAGGGCCGGTTACCCCTCCCCAGGTTTAATTCATCATCATTCTTTAGCTCACTCCGCCACCCCAGTTCAGACATGGCCATATGCAAATCAGTCTGACCCTGTGCCTCATGGGAACAGTCCAGCCCGAACTACCAAGCCATATCTTCCCTGGACCGGAAACAAGAATCCTTGGACCGGTTTCGGGTTCATAGCCCTCATCAGCCATGCTATCTTGAATCCAGTTGCAAAGTGAGCAAGGGACCCACATCTGGGCATACCCTGCCAACTTAGGGCGAACTTAGCAAAACCAAAGGGGATGATGGACGCAGTGTTGAACATTGCAAGCACTCACCCCCAGTCAACTGATCTGTGACTGGGGGTGAGTGTTTGCATTGTTCAGCACTCCGTCCATCATCTCCTTGTGTTTGCTTTGTTCACCCTAAGTTGGCAGGGTATGCCCAGACGTGGGTCCCTTGCTCACTTTGCCACCCGGATTCAAGCTAGCCTAGCTGATGATGGCTGTTAGCCAGAAACCGGTCCCAGGATGCTTGTTTCCGGTCCAGGGAAGACATGGCTTGGCAGTTCGGTCTGGACTGTTCCCATGAGGCACAGGGTTAAGACTGATTTACATATAGCTGTGTCTGAAATGGGGTGGCAAAGTCAGCTAAAGAACAATGATGGATTCAACCCAGATCTGTGACTGGGGGTGAGTGTTTGCATTGTTCAGCACTCCGTCCATCCTCTTCTTGTGTTTGCTTTGTTCGCCCTAAGTTGGCAGGGTATGCCCAGACGTGGGTCCCTTGCTCACTTTGCCACTGGATTCAAGCTAGCCTGACTGATGACGGCTGTTAGCCAGAAACCGGACCCAGGATGCTTGTTTCCGGTTCAGGGAAGACATGGCCTAGCAGTTTGGTCTGGACTGTTCCCATGAGGCACAGGGTCAAGACTGATTTGCATATAGCTGTGTCTGAACTGGGGTGGCAAAGTGAGCTGAAGAACGATGATGGATTCAACCCAGATCTGTGACTGGGGGTGAGTGTTTGCATTGTTCAGCACTCAGTCCATCATCTCCTTGTGTTTGCTTTGTTCGCCCTAAGTTGGCAGGGTATGCCCAGACGTGGGTCCCTTGCTCACTTTGCCACTGGATTCAAGCTAGCCTGGCTGATGAGTGTAGCGATGGTCTCACAGATGGCGCTGGACGACTGTCACCGAGCCATTGCCTGCACCGCGACTTGAGGGCACTGCTACGGTTCACACCACAACCACAACAGGCTGGAACCAAAGGTACAGTTTACAAGTCTGATGACATGAACACCGATTTGGACCGACGCGGTCGGCCAGAACTGTTAAATTCTGTTATTTTCAGCACCGTTGTAACACCCAATGGAGCTACCGACTTTAAGGAGCTGATTTTTTAAGTCAAACTTGCAAACTGCCTATTTTTTGATTACTATATGTTGTTCTCATATCATTGTGGTCTTGGTTGCACAGATAAATATTGGTAATTTTTCTAAAACTGGTGTGATGTTTTTGTGTAGTGTTATCACTGTATTACTGTTGGTTATATGCAAATGATTCACACACTGCCCCCGAGATAAGCCAGACTGCTTGTGCCAAGCTATCAAGGGGGTGAGCAGGGGTTATTTTCGGAATGCATCCCCCTTATTCTAACAAGAAGGAAGGGTCCCTATTTGGACAAAGGTGCAAACCATTGCCAACTAGAGACCCTTATTTCAAACAGGAGGTCATTAGTTTTTTCAATAACTACATTGTGTTTGAACAACAATATTATATGTTTGGTGGATGCACATCAAAACCAGCAGCTGGCTAACAAACTTTTTGTATAGTGAAGGAACTGTTGTTCCTTCAACATACAGAGCTGCCCGCTGGTCCGCTGTAATCTCCATGCAGGATGAACTACTGCCTGTCCGGGTTTCAAGCAATAAGATCTCCGCCACCGTGACAGACTGTAGCTCATCCTCCATGGTCCATCAGTAATGTTAAAAACATATAATAAGATCTTCTAACCAAACGCAAATCATGACGTCACTTTAAACTTTTTTCTTTTTCAATGAATTTCTGGGGCTCTTTAAAAATGTTTCTGATGTTCGTGGGCTCTAGTCAAGCATTTGCAAACTCTTGCCGGGTTCTTGTTCCTTGTCCTACATTCCATGGGGTTTGCAAATCTGCAGGAGGTCGAACAGAGAACTAGGATCTCTGCTGCACGTTAGCATACCTCGGGAATCGTGCTTAAGCATGCTATTCCTGCAGTGCAGTCTGAAAATTCCACAACAAAAAGTTTGTTCTTTGAATGAGAACATTTAAATTAAAAAAAAAAATAACTGCTCTAATAGCAAATTACAGGCCTTATTTTGTCATTTCAGAGATATCATATTCAGGGTTTGTATTGTGCTTTTATTTGGTGACGCTAAGGGCGAGGTGCCATGTCATATACTTTGCTATGATGCCACCAATTGTATTTTTTTACGGTGAGAAACTGGGGTCTTGTTGCAGTAACCCCCTCTTTTTGCCTATGGTTTGATCCAATTTTGACTGAGGTATACTAGGTCCCTGCTAACCAGGTTCTCTGTACCAGTGTTCGTTGCCTAAAACTGTACCACAATTTTCACAGCAACCCATATAAGTCCCTAGTAAATGGTACCCGTGGTACCTAGGGCAATGGGACCGAAGAGTGTCCACTGGGGCTGCAGCACCAATTGTGCCACCCCATGGACCTCTCACCAAGACCATGCACACTGCCATTGCAGGCTGCATGTCTTGATGCGCCCCCAAGTCAGGGTGCACTATATCCCATGTGTGTACATATCTGCAGGAGCAGATATGAACTTACAATATCAAGTCCATTCTTGGATATTTTAAGAGAATTGGGAAGCAATCAAGAATACATGGGTAGATTCTGGTCATTACAAGTTTTCTAGCTCCATGATGGCTTCACTTTACCCTAAGATGTTTGGTACCATACGTCTTGTCTTAATAAATACTCACTGATGAATGTAGAGAGTTGTCTGAAATCCTACCAAGCACTGGTGTGGTGTCTGACTAGTCTTAGCCAGGCTGCCACCACCAGACATGTTTCTGACCTCATGTGGTGAGGGCAAGTGCTCTCAGAGGCCAGGAACAAAGGCTCCTCTGGGCAGAGGTTCTTCATACCTCCCCCAGGATAGGATGGCCTTCCCAGGAGGGAAGCTTCAAAGGCGATGCTGACTTTGAAATGCAACCCGGGCAGCTCCAGCTAGTGGAAGATGCCACTCTCCTTTCCTGCTCCACATTTGGTGGGAGAGTAGGTGGGTCCCCATTCAGCCAGCACCACATTTAAGGTGGGGCAGGAGATGTGTACTCCATTTCTCATTTCCCTCCATCTTGGCTTGAGGGAATATTATTCAATTAGAGTCAGGGTAATGCCCATTTCCACAGGAAGTAATCGCTTAGAAGGTGTAGACACCCTAAAGGTAGGTAGCCTGTTGGCTACTATCCGTCTCCCCATTTAACACCCCTAACTTTAGTATATAGGTGTCATCCCTTGACCCTGACCTCAGATTCAATGGACACAGAGAAGAAAAGGACAAAGAAGAGTCGCTGACCCGAGGACTGAAGCCCTGCAGCAGGCAGACAATTGGCGCCAAACCCAGCCTGCTGCCTTAAGGACTCGACAATCATGGTGTGCTATCTTGTCCTGCAACTGGGAGGCCCCTAGGAATGTCAGAGCTCCTCCAACCTTTTACAAATCACCAAAGAACTCCCTTGGAGTAGAGGTGCCGCTCCCCTGCAGCCACAGAACTGCAGAATCTGGTTGTCTCTCCACCAATTGTAAAGACACCAGGACCTACTGGAGCTGTGTCACACCAATAGCCAAGGTACCAGACACTCTGCAATATTCGCCCAGACGAAGAGTCAAGTCCGGACTCAAAACACCAATAACAATAACACCAATAACACCTCACAGACGGAGATATTAACTCCGCCTACGCGGCCTTTCAAAATTGGATCAACTTAGGACTAGACTCCCTAATACCAGCAAAACGGACTAAAACCCGTAACACTCCATCTAACCCGTGGTACAATGAAATTCTTCTAACCATGCGGAAAGACTGCAAAAGAGCTGAACGCCAGTGGAGAAAAGAATACAAGGACACTGACAAAGCTGCTTACCTGCGAAAATTGAAATCGTATCATAAAGCGGTTCGCACCACCCGTGCTTCCTACTACGCGGAAGCAATTAGCTCCAGCAGGAATCCCTCAAAAACTATTTTTGAAATTGTACATAAACTTAAAGATAGTTGTAATCCTGTCCCTGGTATTACCTCTGCACAACAATGTGAGGAACTTGCCACCTTCTTTACGGAAAAGGTAAAGAAAATCTACACTTCCTTTCCTCAGAATCTTTCGGACACCTTCATACCTAGTAAGCCTCTGCCAGACAACCCCAGTTTGTCTCTCATCCCCAGCTTAACACATGACGAACTTGCTAAACTGTGCACTAAAATCAAATCTGGATCGCCCACAGATGCCATGAGACCTGCTAAATTCTTAGAATCTCTCGAGTTCTTCCTTCCTCCTCTTACTACCTTACTTAACTTATCATTCTCCTCAGCGGTGGTTCCCACATGCTGGAAGCAGGCCTGGGTCTCTCCAATCATAAAAAAACCCACCCTAGACCCATCAAAACCAGAAAACTTCAGACCAATTTCACTGCTTCCATGGGCCTCAAAATTGGCAGAAACCCATGTGAACATGGTGCTAGCCAACTACATGACACAACACCAAATTTTAGACCCATCACAGAACGGCTTCAGGCCAGGATTCAGTACCGAATCCGCCCTGCTGACCACCATCGAACACCTACGGAACATCCTGGACGCCGGTCAAAGTGCTGCGCTGGTTTTACTCGACCTTAGCGCAGCCTTTGATACGGTCTTCCACTCTATTTTATTGAAACGTCTCGAAGCCATAGGTATCAAAGACCTTGCTCTAGAGTGGTTTCGATCATTCCTGACAAACAGATCTTTCCGGGTCTCTGCCCCCCCGTTCATATCCCAGCCTTACCCCATAGAGCAAGGCGTTCCTCAGGGATCGGCGCTCAGCCCGTCCCTATTCAATCTTTATGTCCAGCCTCTCGCTGATATAGCAAAAGAATGGGACCTGACGCTAGTGTCGTACGCCGACGACACTCAGCTCGTCATTTCTCTGACTGAAGGCCCCTCGATCTCAGCGGCGAGATTCAAGAACGGGTTAGAGGCAGTTGCACGCTGGATGTCACACAACTGCCTCCAATTGAATGCTGGCAAAACAGAGGTGTTGCTTCTAGGTAAAAATCCTGACTACTGGACTGATCAATGGTGGCCGTCCGCACTGGGCCCTATCCCCCCCCCCCCAAAACTGTGGTAAAAAACCTTGGTGTCTGGGTGGACGCATCTCTTAATTTCCAGACCCACACCAAGAAACTGGCTGCCACCTGTGTGGGTCTGTTGAGGAGCCTTCATCCGATCCTTGGCTTTTTTGACCACCATACGCGCCAAACGATAGTCCAATCTACCATCTTGGCTCGACTGGACTACGCCAACATCCTTTTTCTTGGCCTTAATAAAGCTGAGATGGCGCGGCTACAAAGTATACAAAACTCTGCTGCCAGGGCAGTTGTCGGCCTCCCTCGTAGGTGCTCTGCAAGAAACACCATCCAGAAACTACACTGGCTGCGCATGGAAGCCCGAGTTCAGTTTAAAGCCCTCATTACTGTTTTTAAAATTCTCAAAACTGACTGTCCTGGCATCCTGCGTCCACTTTTAGAGCCCTATACCCCTCAACGGGCCCTACGCTCCTCTGGTCAAAATTTGGTGGTTATTCCACGTATAAGGCTAAGCAGAATGGGCGGTCGCTCTTTCAGAGTCTTGGGGGCAAGACTCTGGAACTCCCTGCCACATCACATTTGCTCGATGACTAACCTGTTGACCTTCCGCAAAGCGATCAAAACATTTCTATTCTCCCCATCCTAATCTCCTATAGCCCGTCCTTTCCTTCTCCCCTCTCAGGTTTTTCGTTATAGTTCAGCGCCGGGACGCCTTGTTGCTGGGGCAGCTGTTCGCGCTCAATAAAACGTTATAACATAACATAACATAACATAACATAACATAACATAACATAAAGCGACGTTGAAACCACAGACCCACTTCGGGAGTGGCCCAGCTTTCCCGAAATAGTCTTTCAAAACAGACTGCTCCTGCCTGCGCGGACAACTTAACGTGTGCCGTTTGGCTGACCTTTCTGCTCTGCACCCAGCCCTTCAGGCCTGGGTACCAATGATCCAGCTGTGCTCCCATGGTCCAGAGGCCCTTGTAAGAGGTTGCCACTAGTGGGACCCCTCAGATGTACCTTTAAGTCCCCATATGCAGTGTGTTTTCAGGAGGCCCTCTCCTTCTTAGAGCACCAGCTATCAACGAACTCAGCACCCTGTTCAAGGCCGACTTGCGATGCTCAAGAAAATCTGCTAGCGGAAAATTGGGCCTGGCCTTGCTAGTTACTTAAATACCGAAGGTAAACCTTAAAATCCAACTGAGTGATTTTAAATGTATTTTCTTATTTCTTCCCATTGAATTCAGATGGTGCATAATTATGCACAAAACGATTTCATTTTGCGAACTTTGAAAATTCATATCCTAAAAAGTGGTTCTTGGTCCAAACAATTACATTAAAAAAATAATAATTTAAAAATGATGTTATTTGTATAAACTGGACTTGGATTAATTCTTGAGCGTATCTCATTTATTGCATCAGCGAGTACAACAAATGCTTTGCACTACCCTCTGATAAGCCTCACTGCTAGCCCACACTACAACAAGTAGAGTGTTAGTATCATCTACTTTTGCCTCTGTATTCCAATCTGCATCTCACTGGAATCTCTCCAGAGTGTACTTTATTTTAGTGCACTATATAGAGAGCCAGCATCCTACATCTACTGAGACTTTGACAATTAAGTGTGAGAACTGGACTTTTTTTTAGCTGTGGCTTTACAGTAGTTTCTTAGCTGCAGTGTAATATGTGTGTCCTCTGTGGGTCTGAGGGTGGAGTGACACTAGCTCTGTTAGTGGTAGTCACCGCAGAGTGCAAGGGACCCTCAGAGGTACACATGAATTTTCTCTAGCGGCTCTCTTGTGTCCTAATCTTTTGAACTCATACCTCACTCATGTTCTCATTACTTACGCCCAGGGGGTCTGTTCACTGCCTGTCACTTACATTTAGTTACTACATCGCTGTTCCCATTGCTTGTCATAAGTGTCTGAAAGGAAATACCTCTTTCTGCAGGTCCACACCCATCTTTTTTAGGCTGATGCTGCTGGGTTTTTTTCTAATCTGAGAGTGGACTGAGGCTTGCTAACTAGACCCCAGTGCCAGTGTTCTGACCCTGTACAAACTGCATGTCCAATTGGATACCCCCAATTGACAAGGACCGAAATACTTATTGATCTCTTTTATATGGTAACCAGGGAATATAAGGCCAAGTGTTCACTCAGGGCTGCAGCGCCGACTGTGCCACCTTGTGTGTGACAAGGTACAAAGTGGCTCCCAGCCTGCAAGGACAGCACTTTCACTGCGAGTTCGACTAAACCATTCACACCAATGGCAAAGCCCGCCCACCCCTTAACACTATATATAAGTCTTGCCTAAGGAGGGCCTATAGTGCCCTAAGGCACGGAGCTGTGTTTTTTTTCTAAGTAGTTATTTATCAAAAAAAGATTCCTTTCTGTGTATTACTCTTTTAGTTGGTGACCATGAGGCCTACACATTTGGTCACCAACTAAAAGAGTAATACACAGAAAGGAATCTTTTTTTGATAAATATCTGACACCCAGTCCTTTCTGGTCCCTGGGAAACTCTCTTTTTTGAGGAGGTTTTTTCTAAGTAGGACATATTTTTTACATTTTAACAGTAACACTCCAAATTTGTTGTTTTGCTGTGGAGAAAGTTAATTTCCCCATTGGCTAACAAAGGGCCAGCGGTTGGCACCCCAACCCGCCTAACTCCTGCATGGGACTACCTAACTGGTTAATGATAGTTATTAAATGAATTCTCGCATTAAAACCAACTCTAATGCTTTATGTAAAGATGCTGCAAAAAAACTCCTTAAATTCAACTGTCAAAGGGCATCATCAGACTTCACAATGGCTGGAATGCCACACGTCGCAAAGATGTTATCCAGTCTCTCAATGACTTGTTCATGAGCTGTGGATGAAAGATTTCCTATGAGTGGGAAGAGGGAGTATTCATCCACAATTACTTGCAAATGATGTCCGCTATCAGTGGAACAAAGGAATCAATGGCTATTCTCTCTCAGGCATGCTTAGGGAGTTCTGACATGTTCAAGATATGTTGTCACATTTGTAGAAAGGCAGTTGCATAGATGACAGGCCTTGAGTTCTTTTTCAACCCTCTCATCTAAGTATGGGAACAAAACTATCACGGAGAGTTATCTTGGTGCAACAACACCACAATGTCCTTCACGAGCCACTTCAATCATTCTTTGTCGCAGACTCTCCTGAATTAGGATTCTCGACCCACGCAATATGACTACTTCAGTTATGGAAGTTCATCTTTGACATGTTCGTATTTTTGATATTCAACATCGTTTGGGAGAGGTCGAGTATGTTGGTTCCATGACTGATCTATAATTAAATCTTCCAACGTCAGTATGTCACGATCGTGACTTGTAGCAGTAATGCTCCGGGCTAACGCTACAGCAGCTGATGTGCTCAGTTTGATGCAGGCGTCAGCCATCTTGGATGGAGGACCTTGACCTTCTAAAGGCTCTCTGGAAAAATAAATAAGCAGGATTTAGATCCTTTCCTGGACGATGCACAATGGATTAGTTGTAATCCTTCCATCGTAATCCCCATCTTTCAATGCAAGGAGGCATCTTGACTTTTGGATGCCAAAGATAGTCAGTACAGCTTGATGATCAGTTACCGGAGTAAAATGCTTTCCGTAAAAGAGCCCATGGAAATATTCACAAGCCCATACCACAGCGAAGCTTTCTTTCGCAGGTTGTGAATAAGCACGTTCGGCCTGGGCAAACCTCTTCTGGGATATGCCACACTCCATGCATTTGGCTGTCCACTGTTCTGTGCAAGAATGGCACCTAACCTATCAGGGCTAGCATCAACAACAACCTCTGTATGGAGCTTTGGATTAAAGAAGGCCGTTTCAGTATCAATTTCAATGGTTGGTTTGATTTTCTTGAAACTTTTCTTGCATTCATGTGACCACTTATATTAAACATTCTCTTCGTCAACTCTCGCAATGGAGCACTTACAGTCATAAAGCCTTGTATGTATCGTGAACAGTAACTGGGGACTCAGCATTTGACAGTGCTTGTAATTTGGCAGGATCAGGTGTCAGAGATATGACCAAAGAGCTTTAGCTTCTTTTTATGGAACTCGCATTTCTATGTATTCAATGTCAAACCTGCATCAGGAAGTAAAAAGCATACTTGCATGAGCGCCTGATCATGCTCCTTCGGTGTAGCTCCGAAAACCAATATGACATCGCTAGAATTTAATGCATTTACAACAGGCTGTATGATACGTCAAATGGTGTCTTGAAAAAGGTCTACAGCCGATGACATCGCAAAACTGAGTCCTTTGTATCACAACAGACCAACATGGGTAGGAAAGGTTGTTATATACCTGCAATTGTCTTCAAGTCCCAATTGATGATAAACTTAATTTAAAATCAAGGTGAGAGAAAATCTTTGGACTGTTTAGTATCCTTTTTTATTGTTCTTTTTTTTTTGTCCTCATTCGCCTTTACCCATAGTGAGCAAACCGTCTGTACGTATCCCTTCTCAATGACCTAGGATGACATGGGCTCTTTCAGCGGATTCTCTCTGTACCATCTGCCGAAAGAGATATGTTTTCAGCCCGGAAAGCCACTTCCCCTTGGTATAAGAAGGATGGGTATCACTCCAAATTGTTCTTAAAAAGACCACGTGAACTCACAAGATGCCCCATGACCAAATGGGAAGCTTCAACTGGCATAATCATTGGACCCACACAAAAAAAAAGACACCTTCACCTCCACTGCAACAGCAAGTCCCAGTATGCGATCTTTTTTCTGCTGCACACTCTAGCCAAATCCATCTTAGATGTTTCATATAGGGAAGTCAGCCAGTCCGAATGTTTGGGAAGGGTGGGGTCTATCCATTGTCTACAGATTGCCATTTAGTTGCCTTATTTGCCCGACGCATACCAAGACTTAAGCGTACAGCTCCTTCACAGCCCTTTTTGGGCAATACCACTATGGGAGAAACCCATGGCATAGGACCAGTAGAACACTCAATAAGGTCATGTTTAAGTAGCGATTCAAGTATAATTTACTCAACCATGCCACAATTTGGCACTCTCCTGCTGCATATTTGCAGTTGCCCTGATTATATTTTTCTTTGCACATTATGTTTGTTGACGCATCTCTGTCGATAAATGGTATCGAACATCCATTTTTTTCAATGTAATCTTTAAACAATGTTTGTATGAGGTTTGTGTTTTGGCATGCCAACTTTTCCTTGACTGCCATTTTTCCTCACATGCATCCAGTCCGACATGCACACATTTCTCCGAAGTAAACATTGACGTGGCGCAACCATCTTCTTCAGTTTCACTCAATATTTAGGCTGATTAACAGTTTGATAATGATTTAGATGCTGATCATCTTTGTTTTGGGTCGATTTGCCTCAACTGATGTCACCGCTTGGCCTTGTGGGTGTGCGTCGAACCTTGCATTTGTAAGGTTCTAGCGGCTATTTTGTCTTTGCACCGTGATACAATTACTGTTTGCTTCACTTTACAAGCGGTCACAAAATAGTTCTCTTTCCCACAGCCTTTACATATCTGTCCAATGGCATGACATTTACCTTAGTGCGGAAAGGGAAAGCAACATCTAAAACAGAACTTCTTTTTATGTGTAGACATCAGTTTGCTTCCTTCAGTCTTTTGCTTTGCCTTACGTTTTACACACGTGACTGTTTAGTCAGGGAACCTCCCACTTCCATGTCAGTAGCTTGTCTTTCTCTGGCAGCCATCAGCATTCGACTAAGAGTTACTTTCAGCATCCGTTTTCTGAATGAATCTGACAAGCATCTGTCAAGAACAGTGGGTTTTGCAAGTTATGATTGTTATCAATTGCGCTGCGCAAACCTACTTGAATCTGCCTTAGTGGCACAACTCTGTATGATGTGCAACTCTATCTTGCATGGCAATGGTGTAGCTTTAAGTATAGTCAGAACAACAGGTTCTCAGTCAACGACGTGTAAATTCTTTGACAGTTTTAGGAGTCTTCAACTGTTTCCCAGTAGCTGGAGCTGCGCTTTGACTCCACATGCATGAAGCGCTGATTCTGTACTTCGGCAGCGAGAAAACTGAGCACTAGAACACCTCTGGTGCGATTTGTTAACGCAGGTGGTTGCAGGCTGTTGCCACAGTTAGCGTTGAGGAAGATGGCACTCGAGAAGAAAATATATTCATGTGGCAGAAAGCAGCAGCGCACTCTGAAGCACTATGTAGTGCCTTTCGCACTGATTTTACAGCGTGGAACAAGCTACGTGCCAAATTCTTTTGCTTGCTTAGCTCAATGGAATATCTCTGAGTTTTTATGTAACTCTGTGGAATTCTGCAGTGTGAAACTCCACAAGTTACACCCACTCCATGTCTATTATAAACTGACAGACTGGCACAACCTTCTAAGGGATGGTAGTTTCCACCCCAAATCACGGAGGGATAATTTACCAGTAGGCCAGTTCCTAAGATTAAGGATGAACTGCACCAAGAAGAATGACCATGAGCGCAAGATTATTGACCAGCAAATTAGAGGCAAAACACTATCCTGTGAATGTTATAAAGAAGGCCTTAAAAAAAGATGGTAAAAATGTCAGACAATCTCTCCTAAAAACTTTTTGAGAAAACAAAAAATGAATGCCTCATTTGAATCTCCATGTACGACACAAACTCCAACCAAATTTAAAAAAAAAAGAAAAAAAGCACTGGAGAATCCTCCCGTCGGGTCCCCTTAATTTGCAGAAACCAATGTTTTCTTTTCATATGGTGGATCATTAAGGGATTCATTTCTGCAGAAAAGACCAAAACCTTAACCAACCTAAAAAACAAAAAACACCATAAGGTCTAAATGGAATCTGCCCCCAGTTTTGGGATATTACCCATGTGGCCATTGCAACATCTGCCCCCTCACTAGGCAGGTAAAAGACTTTGAACTAAGATTAAAAACACCCAGGACACTGAAGCAACATACCAATTTAGACTCGATGAATGTAGTCTACATGCTGCTCTGGCCTTGTGGATTGAGGTATGTCGACATGACAACAAGGAAGATTCGTACCCGAATCAATGAGCACAAAAGCACCTTCAGGTGTAAAAAGACACCTGTCATGAAATTAATGAGTCGCTTTCAGGAAAGGAGACACTCCGAAATGACTTCACATGGACTGTGATTGAAAAATTATCATTCCATACGTTCTGATGTATAGTACACTAATTGAGTAGATGCTGACACATTATGGGACACGTCTCAAAATTACACAGCAGTATCAATAAGACATTACATTCCAAGTGAGACCCGTCTAACAATAAATCTCAATTCCCCACAAGCCGCCCCCAAAAATTGTATTAGCCCTGCAGGGATGTGGGGACAAATAATGATTATCACTGGGGGCCCTGTTTGAACAATGAGTCCAAAATGAACCAAATTCCAAGGCAAAATACTATTCTAGAAATGCAAACACAACATATGACACACGTCTCCAAATATCAGCTAATTGCGAGATTCAATAAGTGGACTACAAGAAGCAAGAAGCATGCCCCGGAAGACTACAACTGCCATGAGCCAAGTGTGCAATGTATGTGATGACTACATGCTTCTGGGTCATCAAGTTATGATGAGATTCCACTTGCTGCTTTGTCCCCATTAAAAACAAGCATTGGAAATGCAATCGGTCTCGCATTTGTTTGTGTTGAAGCTATTGGCATTGTAAATGGCAAGGTATTTTGCTTATGTGTTATGGAGTGTATGTATGCGGTGTGTAGTGGAACTATGCGGGTCGGATTGTATTAGTTAGTTGTGTGGAGTTGTGTGGTGTGGAGTGGATTTGTGTAGTGGCATTATGTGGCATGGTGTACCGTGGAAATATATGGTTAGCAATTTTGTGGCATCCAGTGTAGTGGCATTATGTGTAGTGGGATTGTGTGGAGTGCTAACTTGTACAGTTTAATTATGTGGTGTGCAGTTGAATTTTGCAGCACAATGTGGAATTGTGTGGTGTGGATTGGATATATGTGGTGTTGTGTCATTTTGTTGCTGAGTTGTATTATGTGGTTTGGTGTTAAATTATATGATGTGGGTTGGAAATGTGTGGAGCGGAATTGTGTGGCATGGAATTTTATGCATAGCTTTGTGTTTTTGCTGACAGAAAAGAACAAATAGGTAGGAGCTAAGCATCAGATCTATGAGTTGTAAAAAAAGGATAGAGTTAGAGCTCTTGGCATTGTGAATGTAAACGTCTCTTACCTATGTGTTATGGATTGGAGTAGATGTATGTGGTGTGTACCAATCATGTGGGTTGGATTGGACTTGTTAGTTGTGGGATTGTGTGGTGTGAAACTGTGTGGTGTGGATTTGTGTAGTGGAATTATGTAGTATTGTGTGCAGTTGTATTATGTGGATCGTAATTATGTATTTTTGAGTGTATTGGAATTATGTGGTGTGAGACTGTGTGTAATGGAGTGTTAGTATGTGGAGTGGCATTTTGTGTTGTGGAGTGGAGTTTAAAGAAGACATTGTGTACAATTGAATGAATCTTTAAATAAAATAATTATTTGTCCTTGCAATGCTGGCAACCTCCTCCTGCCTGTTGTTATGTTTTATTGGTATAACTTTTTTTTTGTTATGCAGGGACATAAACAATAGGAGGGTGGAGATTATGAAATAGTACCTGAATTACAACCCAAGCAGCAGACAGACACTAGAAGAGGATCAACCGATGCCAGATTCTGAGGGCACTCTGAGGTGGTGCTGAGTAATGCTGAAGTGGTGCTGAGGTGGTGGTGTGCTGGTACAGATGTGATGCTCAGGTGAGGCTGAATGAAACTCAGATAGTGCTAAGTGATCCTGAGGTAGTTACGTGCTGGTTTTGATGTGATACTGAGTCTTACTGAGGTGGTGCTGAGTGATGCTGGGGTGGTGCAGAGTGACGCTGTGAAACTGAGTCATGCTGAGGTGGTGGTGGTGCAGCGCTGGTGCTGAGGTGGTGCTATGTTGAAGTGATCTGCTGATGCGGAGGTGGTGCTGCATGGATACTGAGTTACTGCTGAGGTTGTGGTGGCGGTGCACTGATGCAGAAATAGTGCTGTGCTGATTATGTTATGCTGTGCTGGTGCTGAGGCGGTGCTACGCTGAAACTGAGTTGGTGGTGGACATATGAGGAGGTGATGATGAGCTGGTGCTGAATGATGCTGAGGTGGTGCTGCGCTGAGTCTGAGGTGGTGCTGAGCTGGTTCTCAGGTGATGCTGGGTGATGAGTTGGTGCTGTACTGAGGTAATGCTGCGCTGATGTTGAAGTGGTGCTGCATTGGCGCAGAGTTGCTGCTAAGGTGGGTCTGCTTTGGTGCTGAGCTTGTGGTGCTGAGCTTGTGGTGATGCGCTGTTGCAGGGATAGTGCTGTGCTAAAGCTGGGGTGGAGCTGTGTTGGTGCTGAGTCATGCTGAGGTGGTGCTACTACACTGGTGTTCAGTGGTGCTGAACTAGTGCTCAGTTGGTGCTAAGGGATGCTGATGTGGTGCTGTGCTGAAGTGGTGGTGCACTGATGTGGATATAGTGCAATGCAAATGCAGAGGTTGTGCTGTGCTAATGCTGAGTTGGTGATGCACTGATGAGGAGGGGTGCTGAGTGATATTGAGGTGGTGTTGAGTTATGCTGAGGTGGTGGTGCTGCACTGGTGCTGAGGAGGTGCAGAGTGATGCCGAGTTGGTGCTGCGCTGATGCTGAAGTGGTGCTGCATGGGTCCCGAGTTGCTGATGAGGAGGTGCTGCACTGATGCAGAGATTGTGCTGTGCTAATGCTGAGTTGTTGCTGTGCTGATGTTGATGTGGTGCTGCGCTGGTGCTGAGTTGGTGGTGCACTGAGGAGGTAGTGCTGTGCTGATGCCGTGATGGTGCTGCGCTGATGAGCAGGTAGTGCTGTGCTGAGATGGGGCTGTGCCGATGCTGAGGTGGTGGTGTTCAGGTGGTACTGAGCTAATGAGGAGATGGTGCTGTGCTGGTGCTGCACTAATGCTGAGTTGGTGCTGCAGTGGTGGTAGCTCACTGATGAGGAGGTAGTGCTGTGTTGATGTTGATGTGTGGATGCTGAGGTGGTGGTGCTGCACTGTTTCTAAGGTGGTGCCGAGCTGATGATCAAGTGGTGCTGAGAGATGTTGAGTTGGTGATGTGCTGAGGTGGTGGTGTGCTGATGCTGAGGTGGGGCTGCATTGGAGGTGGTGCACTGATGCTGAGATAGTGCTGTGCAGTGCTGATGTTAAGGTGGTGCTGCACTGATGCTGAGTTGGTGCTGCACTGATGAGGAGGTGGTGCTGTGTTGATGCTGTGGCGGTGCTCAGGTGATGTTGAGGTAAGGCTGAGTGATGCGGATTCCCTGCATAACCACTAATGTTCAGATGCATTTAATTAGTTATAAAGTGCCCCGCATTCCAGTGTAGGGTGTCAGGGCATTTTGCATCACACACAAATTACACAGAGACAATCAATCATAAGTGTATAAATTAGTGTAATGGGAATGTTACATAATACAGGGGACTACAGGGTGTAGGACTCGCAAGTCATGCATATTGGTAGGCAGTATTGCTAAAGTGTGCTTGGGCACCAGAAGCACACATTCAGAATTGAAAACAGAACACCATAGTTGGGGGTTCTCTTAAATAAAAAGAATCAATTTCCATCCAGATGAACCCTTTTTGCAACCTTAAAATCTCCTCTAATCTTTTCTTTGCAGTGCATGTAGTTCTTTGATGGCTGTTATAAATTAACTGTTCTGTTAGGATTTTAACTTATAAGCTGCAAGTAACAGAAGAGCAGTTACCCATTAACCTATTTACATATAATGCACTTTGTAATCGGTACGGTACACTTTCTTTGCAGCTGGTATATTAACCCTCTGGCTACCTTGCAAGGTGTTAAAACTTCTTCCACTAGACAACTCTGAGTTATCTTGACATTTTTATTGTATGGAAATTGCAGGAGGCCAGGAATGTGTGGAGTGCTGTTAAAAGCAAAGTAAACTTGAAAACATTGCCCCTCTGAAGTCAGTATCCAGTGCAATTGCACAGCTCTTGTGCTGGCCCTAAGTTCTTGTTCTGCGTTTATTTAATGTAATACATTCAAATGCACATTTTAAAGGGGTCTTTTTTCCAGAAGGAAACATTTTGGCCTCAGTGCAAAACTGATGAGGAGAAACTTCCAACTCCTTAGCCAGCAGCCAAGCACAAGTCCTGGAGGGGAGGAAGAAACACAAGCAGCATGCGTATTAAAGTATCATTTCAAGCTGTGCTTAAGTTTTGGTTTAACTTTTTACAGGATTTGGAGCTGCAGTAGATAGAAAGCATGGCTGGCTGCTGCTGGCTTCGGGCAGGAAGGACAAGACGTGAATGTTGCAATAAAATGTAAGCAGTTACGTCTGAGCACCCACAGTGTAACAAGAGGTTGAAAACATTATAAAATAGTCCCCCCCATGAGCAGGTCAACAGAACAAAGTGTAATAATATTGTACCAAGTCCCTGCTCCTTGGAGGAAAAAGGAGGGACAAAGAGGCAGGACTTGTTGTAGCTCACCGTAGAGCACTGACAGCCCGAGGGCGACATGCCCGTAGGAGACGGGCGTAAGGAACTACATATCCCAGCGCGCTTTGCGAGATGACGCTCCGACGTCATCGCGCACGGCGCGAAGACGATGAAAAGGAACTTCCGGCATCAAGCGGGTGCCGGTTATTTTGGATTTCCAGGTTCGAGTGCGGACGAGATCGAGTGCGGACGATAAGTGGCGTTCTGGTAGGGGTGCTTCGCACCAGCCTTGACTTCCCGCTGCCTTTGTCGCGCACTAGTGTGTGTGTGGTCCGTGCTAAAAATCCGAGGGTGAAATAGAACCGCTGCGGTTCCGTTGCACGCCTTTCCAAGGCATTGCGGGATCGCCCGAGCGGTGAGACATTGCACTGTGTTTATGGTAATTGCATACCAGCAACTCCAAGGATTGGAGCCTTTCCTATTTTCCTCCTGTCAGAGGGAAACCTTCCCGGAGAACGATAGTAGGCCCACCCGCTGGGGTTCTCTTTAGTTCACGCTATCCCAGGAGTATGGGAGTAGCGTTCTAAGTTGTACAGAAGCCGGTGACGGAGCTGCAGGCACCGAACAGGGCTTAAGCTTCGCTGCACCTCAATTGTTTATTTGTATTCCAACAGGGGCGGAGAGGACTTCTGACATACGTCCTTCCCCTCCCCCTGTTATACCCGAGGTTCAGGAATTGTGGTAGGTCCGTTTGTTCTGGGGATAAAGGAGAAGGAGGGGAAAAGCAAGTAGGGGTATCTTGTGGCTAAACCATGTCCTTTCTATAGGTCACGAACTGCTTTGTTCCTCGGCTCTCCAGGTCTCCCAGTCAGGAGTGCTTTCTTTCCTTTACAGGTACAGCAGGGGAAAATAGGGGAAACATTGAGTACAGGAGTATAGGGGTTGTCCTAACCATATTGCCTTGTGCTTTTTCTTTCAGATCTCCCTCCCCGCAGTCCCCTTCCTTTCCTTCCCTCGCCTGATCACCCTTTTGTGTCTGTCATATACATACCAGACCAAGGGGCTATCGGGAGGTGGACCCCTTACAGCATCGTGCGACCCTGAGGACGTTGGACTGCGACAGGACTGGCCACTAGTAAGCAAGGATTTTTAAAGGACATTGAAACAAACAAATGAGAAGCAAGGAATGGCATTTGGCCCACAGAGATATATGTATACGCTCGACCTAAAAACCTGACGCATGAACACAAACTGTATGGCTGCGGGTATGTGAGGGAGCATTCAGGTTTGAAGGCAGGCACGACCACCTTGAAGTAAGTGAAGATGTGGGGCTGTCTCACTTAAACCACTTAAAAGCAACGGTCTCTCTATTTACGTGGGCCCTTGATATCATAACCAGTACATCAATATCGGCCAATTGCAAAGCTATGCGGAATGCACTCTTCCTCTTACTGTCAATGTATTTCCTTGCCATAATACCAATGGCTATAAAGTAACTAACAGCTCTAATACAACACAAATAGCCATACGCACGGGTCACTCAAGATAGCCCCATTCCTTCATCTTCTGTAAAGTGTGTGACTATAGGGATGTGCCTCCCCGACTGACTCGCATGACTCCTGAATCACCCCCAAGTAGGGGTAAGCAGTATAAATGGATATCTTGCATGAATACTCACACGCATGCATGCCCATACGTGCAGTTTAAGTTTACAGTAGTTTGCTGTGTCACAAAAAAGTCTGTCACTTTCAAGCATTTTATTTATTGTTGGATGCTGCGACTGAGATAGAGATGCTATTTAAGGGTCGATGACATTTTTTAACTAAGAGATAAAAATCTAAAAAAATATTATTGAGTGACAATTATATGTGGTCATATTGTTTTCTAACAATGTCTCCATCTGTACCTTAACTTCACTATAGGGTTCCACCCAAGAAGAGACTTGCATTAGGCGAGTGCCCTGGATTCATTTTCATGCATGGTATGAATCAGTTACAGGCAGGGATGCATTTAGCCCTCATAAAGGCCTCAGCCTCGAATGGGCTTTAGATGAAGGCTGAAACATGTTGGCAATTTAATCAGGATGGCTGAGCCTCCCTTACTCCTATTCCAAAATCTCTTTTTAATATGTTCAAGGGAATGACCACCACTGGAGACCTGCTTGCATGTATGGGTTTAGTATCATGAAACAACTCTCTGCCTGGGAGTGAAAGGAGCTCCACAGTGTTGAGGAGAGCAAGAAACCTAGAGGCTCCGCTTACCCTCTTGGAGATTTAGGAGACAAAGCTGGCCCTGGAGGTGTAGATCCCTGTCCCAGGTGTTAGAGCAAAGGGGTGGCTGTTTCCCCCGAGATGGCACTGCGTTATTAAGTTTTTGCTAGCGAACTTGGTCAGGCCATTGATGATTATTTTGAACTTAATGAGGGTACAGTGGACACAAAAGCGAAGCTATAGGAAGCATATAAGCATATATAAGGGGGGGTGTATATCGAAAGGGACCGGGGTTCTCAGGGACCTGCGTAATACTCTATCCGGAATTGAGAAGTAGTTAGTGGCTATCGACCAAGAGTGAGGAGACGCTCAGACGGCTTCTGGGCTGAGGCTGCGGGCGGCACTACTGGCTGAATTCCATGAGGCTGCAGAGAGAGAATCACACTATTTAGGGAAGTATGCAGTTGCCAGGAGGTACGGGGAGGGAGAGCGCCCAGGCCACATGTTGGCTAGACTGATTCAACCTCACAGGACCCCAATCTACATAACCAGCCAGAATGGGGAAGAAGGTGGGACTATAACTGTTTGCGAGGGTATAGAGGCAAAAATAGTATCATATTATAAAGATTTATATACCACGAAAGTCTCCTGGGATACTGATGCCAGTAATGCCTACTTGGATGAAAAAGCGTTAGTATGTCTGGAGAATGCACATGGAGAATTCCTGGCTGAGCCATTTACAGTGGATGATGTGGTTCAAGCCATAGACGCAATGGATGTTTCCAAGACTCCCGGTCTGGATGGCTTTTCTGACACGGACACTGGCCCCCCACCTGATAGATGTTGATCAGGAAGCAATAGAAAAAGGCATACTCCCCCCGACTCTTCACGAGGCAGTTATTACACTAATACCAAAGGCAGGTAAGGACCCCAAGAGCTGTGGCTCATACAGGCCACTATCCCTACTGAATTTTGATTATAAGATCCTGGCGAAAATGCTGGCTACCAGGCGGGCCCTGATAGTTGATCAGCTGACCTCGCCCGCCCAGGCAGGGTTCATCCCCCACAGGTGCACTGCCCTGAATCTTCATACTTTGTTTGCCACACTACTCAGGATCTCACCTACTTTACCAGCAGCTGCAGTGCTTTTAAATGCCGAAAAGGCCTTTAATTCTTTAGTATGGCCCTTTCTCCGGGCGACATTGATAAGCTTGGGGATGCCACCCAGGTTCATAGAGGTGGTCTTGTTATTATATACACTCCCCTTGGCTCGTATTCAGGTGAACTCTATATTGATGGCCTCCTTCACACTGTCAAGGGGAACGCACCAGGGGTGCCCTCTCTCTACGTTGCTATTTGTAATTGCAATGGACCCGCTGGTGCGTCACTTCCAGAATAATCAATTTTGCTGGGGTGCGACGACTCGGTTAAATACCTAGGTATAACAATACATAGGGCTCTGGCCCAAATACTCCAATTTAACTACGGTCCAGCCATGGAGAAATTAGATGGTAAAATAGAGAGGTGGCTTAAACTCCCCTTGGCCATGGCGGTAGGATAGCGCTGGTGAAGATGGTGGTTTTGATGCAATTTTTATACCTGTTCCAGAATACTCCAATACCACTATATAAGACTTTCTTAGCCACACCGCACTCTAAATCAATCCGATTGGTGTGGGGTGGCAAACGGCTGAGGATTAGCTGGGACACTTTGACGTTCCCGTATGAGCAGGGGGGGGGGTTTTGAATTCTTCTCTTTCGCGTATACTACCTAGTTGCACAGTGTAGTTTTACTAGACATTGTTTTCACTCTGATTGACGGATTACATATTTACACCTGAGGCAGATTTATCTCACCCAACCCCCTTGTCTGCATTGCTCCCGGTGGACATACAGATGCTGTCAACGACCAGTTGGGCCTGGATGCAGTTGGCTCGAACTACTGGAGCACAGTTGCTGTACTCCCCAGCTCTCCCGCTTGCTGGGAACCTCTGGGTACCCATTACCAAGGAGGCCACGATGCAATGAACCTTAATCAAATTTAACTTGAGCACAATTTTGATGTGTTGCTTGATGGACACACATTCTCCAGGGAAGAGGATGGCAGATTCCAGGTAACCATGTTCCTTGACAGTTCGATTTGTGTAGATTGCAGAGAGCATTTTGGTCCCTGGTCCCAAGTTACCCCCTGGCCCCGCAGGAGTTTCCCCCGCAGGCACTGCTTATTAAGGTGATAGAGATCAGGGTGTGCACAATATTCCCACTACCACGGATAGAGTAATCTTACAGTTACACGCACATGCATACATCATACGCTAGGGCCCATTTCACTAACATACGCTCAAAGACTCTACCAGTAATAAACCTGTGGAGGGAAAACACTCCTAAACACCCTGCATCTCTATCGAGGTCGATAAGACCTGGTTTTTGTGACTGTCCCTAAGCATAATCTATACAATATATACAACAATAATCAATAACGCAAACCCAATAATTGACAAGAAAGAATATCCAACACCATGTTTTAAATTATATTGCTTTATCTAAAATTAGTCAAGGAAATCAATCAGAGTAAATCATTTCTCATAGTTACCTATTCTAGCTAAATGTCAGAACGGGTCAGGACAAGTCTCTCGGTAAATGTCTCTCAAGACGAAGTCCTTTCAGCATCAATCCTCAGCAACGCAGATTCGATACGCAGCAAAGGCAAAATGGCAAGTGGCAAAAAACCCTCTCTAGGCTAACATCTTATAATACTCTAAACAATAGAAAGATACATTGGGAACATAGAAAAAGCTGTAATGTCCGCCGGACTTGCTGAGCAGAGCGAGAAGGAAAGGATGTAACATTGCTACATTTGTGAATCTCCGCTCAGGAAAAATACACATAGCGAAAAACTACGGAACAGGAACCAAGAAAATAAAACATGTATCACAATTATCCTGCTTCTCCTCGGTCATCGAGCCACAGTTCAGAGCTTCTTTCTAAGGCTCCTTTGTTTTCCAAGGCTGCCAAGGACACTTTCACTTCTCTTGGAGAACTCCCAAAAACTGCTGCTGTCCTCATGGAAAGTTTTTCGACAAGGACCATGGTCAGTTAGCTTCAGGACCATTTCCAGCAGGGGTCTCCCTCGTCTCAGTTTTCAAATTATAATCACAGCCAGGCTCACTATTCAGCCTTCTTTCCCAGGCCAACATAGGCCTTAATAGACCATCTTAATTTAAAGAGACAAAAACAACGTTACTACAGCATAGTGATTAAACAGTGTTAACCCCACTAATACCCTTATGTGTATGCATTTATCTAGCACTTGCAACATAGAAAAGCATTAATTCAAAAGCGTTTTGTGCTCAAAAATAAACAGCACATAGCAACGTTTAAACATGAAAACACATTTAACGCACGCGTTATTATCAGTCAGCACATTAAAGCACACTCCCGTGTAACTCTTTCTTGTTAAAACAAACGGATTGATTAATATAAACGCACTTGCACAAGACAAATAATTAATTATTAATTATTAATAAATTAATACAACGAATAGACATGCCAGAGCTTCAAAAGCCCCAGAATTTTCAAACTGAAAACTCTGCTCCAGCAATCCCCCCTTTGGTGATTTTATCACCAAATAAACCCCCCAAAAAAAAAAAAAAAAAAAATTAGTAAAAATTTAGTCCCATTTTAGGAGAAATCGGAAATGTCTTTCCCCTTTACACAACATTAAACACCAGTCACTTTTTCATCATCCCTTTTTGTCTCTAAGTAAACACTCTCCCTCAATTCTTCTAGTTCAATTTCTTGAGGTTCTCTCTTCAACCTCTTGTTTTTCTTTTCTTTATTCAATTTCTTCCTCCCTCCCCTGTTTTTACAACACACACACACCAACCTTATTATTAATAAAGCCACAATTATACAAGACAAGGGAAACAATATTCTACCTATAATAGTACCACCTATCTTTGCAATAAAATCCTTAACAGCTATCATTTTATTAGCTATTTTAGTCCACAAACTCTCAGCTTCAAGTGGTACTAATTCTTCATGCAAATCAGTAATATTTTTGATATAGACCTTTAGGTCTCTGCTTTTGTCTGGAATGTAAGTGCAACAATGTTGAACTTTCAGCATTCCACAGACTCCACCCTCCTTGGCCAATAAAATATCAAGGCAAGTCGATTTTGCATAGACATGGCACGTACGGCACTTAATTCCGTATTCACCAAAAGAAACCCTCCAGCGGTATTTGTCGATAAGCGATCAACCACTGTGGACAGTTTCCGAATTCCATAAGCATTCAAAGAAATTCCCACTGCTGGAATCAAAACCCCAAAAATATCACCCACTATTTCAGACCAAGTTTCTCTCTTAAAACGCATTAGTAAGTTAACATCTTCTACATCTGTTACTTTATCTATATGAAAAATCTTTGGAAAAACTAGGCCCACATAACACGTGCCATACCAATGGTCAGGCAACTTGTAATAAGCCTTATTCCCACAAACATAATATACTCCTGGAAAAATCGTATCTTCTCCACCTCTGAAACCCCAACCTGTTGCAATGAAGTATGTATCATGGCACTCACTAGTCCCAACAAAATATGTATCATATTGGGATTTCCTTCTTGTAATACAAAGTTTACCCTTCTGTGGTGCATCTAGAGCTAAAGTTGGACTAGCCCCATTCTTCAACTCTTTTCCCATCTCAATGTCCCAAATTGTTTCACTCACTTTATATTTCCCTGCTTTCTCATGCATGTTCAATCTCCTTTCTTCTACCATATCCAGGAAAGCTTTCTCCTCTCCTTTCAAACTGCAAGTTAAATTATTCTTAAAAATGTAATCTAATGTTAATCCTTTTTCTTCAATAAAAATCTCACTAAAAGTGTTAGCTTCTTTAGCTGGATTCAGCTCTTTGTTCATTGGCAAGTGCCCAAAAATACTATCTCTGTTAGACATCTTATAATCTACTTTCCCTAACAAATAAAAAACACTACTTAAAATACTACAGGAAATACCATATGTAGCTGGTAAATGATGATAAGTAACACCCTCTGAGACGGATGCAGGTAATTGCATACAGACGTAGCAATCCCTTACTTCCATTGTCTTCACATATTCATATAACAGTTTCGAAAAAACATTACTAGAAAAGTTATTAATTGACCTATCTTTGTGTGTGTAAGCATTACTAATTCTAATTGGAACTACTTTTTGTGAATTCTTCCCTACATTAGTCACATTCTCTATATGCATTCCAAACACTACTTTAAAAGTAACTAATAAAACTAAAACACCCCATAGAAGCATTAATAATCCAGTACAGCAGCAGCACATCCTACACCACCTCTTAAAGAAGGCACATCTATTTCTATTATCCTCTATGTTAGCCATTTTAGTTTAGCCTCTACTACTCCACTACTGTTTGAACTTTTCAATTTAAATTCTTCAGCAATTCTTCAGCTTTCAGTTTATCCAAATGATCTCTCTGTTCACTTGATCCAAGTGAATCCTTCTTTATTCAGTTTGGATACTTGTCATTCTTCACTTCAATTTCTTCAACATCAAATTGTATCAGATCTCCAACATCAAAATCCTCAGTACTCGACTCTTCTCCAATGTCAGTCAAGAGTACTTTCAGAATTTCACCAGTATCTTCCTCAACCACTTCTCTCAAGATCTCTTCCAGATTATCTCGAGTCACTGCTTCTTCTTTTCCTCCTTCAGACAGTGCCACATAAGACCATTCCGGTGATCTGTACTTTTGGTTGGGTCTTCTTACTCTTTTTATTTCCACTGGTTCGTTTGACTCCTTTGATTCTTCTTCTTCAGCTTTTGAACTTTGACTCGAAACTTCATTCACTTGTTCAGCTTTCGATGTATTTGCTCTTATTATTCTGTATCTCAGCCTCTTAACTCTGTTGTTAGGCCAACGATCTCCTCTTAACACCTTTTTCGGCTTTATTTCTTTATTACTTCTTTCTCCAATCCAAGTTCTCTTTCTCAGAACTCGACCCTCTGTTTGTTCATCTTCATCATCTGTTTCAAGTGCCTCTTGTTTCCGTTTTCCAGCAGCTCTCTTCTTCTCCACAGATTTTTTCACCACTGTTTGAGACTTCCCTACTCCTGTCCCTCCTCGGGTCTCCGACACGCAATCTTCTTGCTGTCTACTTGTCCCTTCACCTGGCTCATCAAGAATGTTCCCTACACCTCCTCGGGGGTCTTCCGCAATCTGTCCCTCTCTATCTTTTTCTGACCCTACTTCTTCAAGTATAATCTCAAGTGGTTCTTCAATCTCCTCCTCTTCTGATTCAGGAGTAGTCTCTGTATGATTTCTCTTTTCTTTTCTTTTTCCTTCACTGCTGTTTGAAACTTCAGGCTCTCTTACAGAATTCGATCTCTTCTCTGATACTCGCAGTGGTTCATTCGAAGCTCTTCCTACTTCTTTCCCCACTGATTCTGTATCTTCATCATCGCTGGAATCTGACTCTTCAAAATACTCTTTACCAGTCCCTTCTTTTGGGTTTGGAACTCTCAGAGTATGACTTGCATGTACCCAGTGCTTCACTCCAGCACACTTTACTGCAGTCGTCGTAGTCAGAATAACTTGTCTTGGCCTTCCCCACCTTGGAATCAAGCAATTTCTTCTTCTGTGAACTTTTATCCTCACCCAGTCTCCTGGACTCAGATCATGGGCTTGCTTCTTCTCAAGTGTGGTAGCTTCTTCTCCAACCTGGTGAAACACAGAATGAACTGCGTCAGCCAGGCCTTTACAGTAATCCAAAATCATGTAATCAGTTATTGTCACCAACTTGACAGGCACGAATGCATGGCGCATAGCACGTCCCATGATTATCTCGTGCGGACTCAAACCAGTAGTTCTATCTGGAGTAGATCTCATTGTCATCAGAACTAGAGGCAAAACATTTGACCATTTCATGCCAGTGGCTAAGCACATTTTTCCAATCCTATTCTTGATTGTGCCATTAATCTGCTCAACTACACCAGAAGCCTCTGGTCGGTATGCACAATGTAGCTTCTGCTGTATTTTCAATGCTTCACAAATCAAAGCCATGAGCTCATTTTGAAAATGTCTACCTCTATCAGAGTCAACTGTTACTGGAAATCCGTACCTAGGAATCAACTCCCTTAACAGTAACTTTGCCACTGTTAATCCATCATTTCTTCTAGTCGGGTAAGCTTCCACCCACCTTGAAAACAAACAGACTACCACTAGAACATACCTCAGTCTGTTTACTTGGGGCATCTCAATGAAATCAATCTGCATTCTTGTAAAAGGACCTCCTTCTCTACCTATTGTCCCCAGACTCACCACTGTCTTTTTCCCAGTGTTAAATTGCTGACAAACTAAACACCTCTGACAGATGCTTTCTGCAATTGTCCTGAACTTTGCATTGTACCAGGTCTGCTTGAACGACCTAACCATCGCGTCCCTCCCCAAATGTCCCTGGCCATGATACATCCTTGCCATTGACGACAAGATGGAGTTGGGCATCACTGGTCTGCCATCTCTGTAGACCCAAACATGGTCTGTTTCTCTTGGAGCACATCCTGCCTTAATCCAATCTTTTTTCTCTTCCTCTCCTGCCTCATCTTGCAACTGTTTCACTTCATCCCAGGTCTCTAGGACATTAGTAAACATCACAGAGAGAAAAGACATTTCCCCTTCTCTGTCCCTGTTGATGGACTGATTTGTCTTGGCACAGTATTGCGCAACATCGTTGGCATATCTGTTTCCGACCGTTATAAAATCCTCCCCTGGACCATGGGCAGCACATTTTACAACTGCTAACTCCTTAGGCAGCTGTATCGCCTCAAGCAATTTACCAATCATTTCAGCATTCTTTATTGGAGTTCCACTCGATGTCAAGAAACCTCTTTGTAGCCAAAGTTGGCCAAAATCATGCACCACTCCAAATCCATACTGACTATCAGTTAACACAGTCGTCCTCAAATCTTTCCCAATTTCGCAAGCTTTTGTCAATGCTATCAATTCAGCAACTTGCGCAGATTTCACCCCTTTCAATGGTGATGCTTCCATGACCTCTGAAACTTTGCATACCGCATATGCTGCACATAGCACACATCATCATTTCTCAGGCACGATCCATCCACAAACAACACATGATCACTCTCATTCAAGGGTAGATCTCTTATGTCTGGTCTTGGTTTTGTACAGTACTCAAGCACATCCAAACAGTCATGATCATCTTCCATTTTCACACCCACATTTTCAATGTCTGGCAAAAGCGTCGCTGGATTCACATTCACACATCTCTCAAGAGTCACATTTGATGCTCCCAGAATCACTTTTCATATTTGGTCAATCGACTATGTGACATGTACTGAGTTCTGCTTCTTGTCAAAAGAATTGCCACATTGTGAGGTACGAATACCCTTACAGGATATCCCATTATGATTCCCTCACTCTGTTCCAGACTCCTGCATGTTGCAGCCACAGATTTCAGACAACCTGGTAAACCCACAGCTACAGGGTCAAGTGTCGATGAGAAGTACGCAATAGGCCTTCTCAGTAATCCATGTTTCTGAATTAACACTGAAAGTGCACATCCATTTCTCTCACTGCAGTACAGCTCAAATTCTTTCTCATAGTCAGGCATACCCAAAGCTGGAGCCTCACACATCTTACTTTTGAGCTCTTCAAATGCTGCCATTTGTTCTGCATCTAGATCCAATGGATCCGTCATTTCACTTTTTGTCAGTTTAATCAGTGGCTTTGCTATCAGGGAAAAATTAATTATCCACTGACGACAATAACCCACCATACCCAGGAACATTCTCACTTCTCTCTGGGTCTTTGGAGCTTTCATTTCTCTGATTATTCTGATCCTGTCAGTAGTCACTTTTCTCAGACCCTTTTCAATATTGTGTCCAAGATAATGCACCTCTTTCTTGCAAAATTGCAATTTGGCTGGAGATACCTTTAACCCTCCATCTGCCAGATGATTCAGTAAAGCTATGGTATCTACTTCACAAGCTTCACGTGTCTTTGATGCCACCAGTAGGTCATCAATGTACTGCACTAGCACTGAACTTTCGGGCATGATCAAACTTTCCAACGATTTTTTCAATAACTGATTGAATATCGAAGGACTCTCCGTATACCCCTGTGGGATTCGACACCATGCTAAGATACGCTGGCCAAACCTAAATGCAAAAATCGGCTGGCTATCATGATGCAATGGAATTGAAAAGAACGCATGACACAAATCAATCACTGTATACCACTCAGCATCATGTGGAATTTGATACAGAATCACTGATGGATTTGGCACAATAGGACAACATGCCACCACAATTTGATTAACTTTTCTCAAATCCTGTACGATCCTAAATTTCCCATTGTGGTTTTTTAGTCCCATTATCGGTGAATTACACGGACTACTCAGTAGTTCTCTCAGGACTCCTTGCTGAATCATTTTCTCAATTATAGGAGTTATCCCTTCAATTATTTCTGGTGTCATTTTGTATTGAGGAATGTTAGGATATGTGATTCCCTCCTTTACTGCAATTTTCACTGGATCTACATTATTCATCAATCCCACATCCTCTCCAGTAAAATCCCAAACTGTCCTTTTCACTGTGTCTCTCAGCTCTTGAGGCAAATCCTCCGGATTAAACACAGCAAATGCACCAATTAACTCACTCTCTCTATTTTCTAGAGTCACTCGGTACAAAGCATCTTCATCTGGTGTCTCAAAGGCTATTCCATCCGGTGTACAAAAAATTGTGCAGTTCATCTTGCACAACAAGTCCCTACCCAATAGGTTCACTGGACTCGTGTCACAGACAATGAATCTGTGCATGTCTGAAAATTTCCCTATCTGTACTCTTACCGGTTCAGTAAGACGTGTTCTGATTTGTGTATTGGCTACACCAACTACTTGGATTGCTTCATCCGAGAGAGGAAGATTTCTAACATCTGTTGACCTGACAGTTGATCTTGTCGCACCTGTGTCTACCAAAAAAATAACACTCTCCTCATTTATTTTCCCATCCACAAATGGTCCTGCCTGGTCTATTTCTAGAGTTGCACCAAGTATGCACTCTTCTTCCTCTCCTCGGCACCGTCAATAATCACCCTCAGACTCACTCCCTTCACTCTTTAACAAGTACTGTTGTACTTTGTTAGAACGTCTTGGTTTGTTTACCTGCTCATCATTGTAGAATCCTGAATCCTGATTATACTTTTGTAACCCTCTATTCTGCGGCAAGGGCGGTTTTGGCTCTTGACTCTGCTGTCTCACAACTTTCTGTTGTTGCTGTTGTTGATTATTTCCTTCATTCTGGTTCTGCACCTGTTGATTTAAAGGTTTACTCTCATTACTCACTAATGGTGGATTAGGACACTCCGATCTCCAATGCCCCAATTGGCCACAGTTGTGACAAGGGAACTTTTTCTTCGCTTCCTCAAGACTTCCTTTTCCTTTTCCTGCATATCTTGGTCTATTTCCTGCATTATTTCCTGGATTATTCGCCTGTTCCACTAACTGTGCTTCCTGTCTCTCTGCAACTTTCACTTGTGCCCACATTGCTTTCTCTTTCAGCTTTCTTTGTTTTGCTTCAATTTCATCACTGAAGTATTTTGCATGTCTCAGGATCTCATCTACTTTCTTACTCTGCCAATCCACTGTGTGCTCACGAATTCTCTCACCAATTTCAGGTCTAAGGCCATATACAAATCTGTATACAAAGTGACTCAAATCTTTGTCACCCAGGTGTTCATCTCCGCTGAATTGTTTAAATGCCAGTATCAGCCTCTCGTAAAAAGCATGAACTGATTCTTTCGCTTCCTGTTGTGTCCGATCTATCTTTACCCAGTCTGTCTCCTTTGCAGGTACTTTACTCTTCAGGTATACCATCACCTGATCATACTTCCTCATTACCTCTGGATCTGGTGCCCCTGTTCTTGGGTCTCTTGGGTATTCCTCAGTAGGCCAACTCACAACTATTTTACACTCAGTCCACAAGTCTGCTGGAACAATTATATCAAACAGACTATTCAGGTCAACCCACAGCACTTTTGACAATTTCACAAACCTATCTACCTGCCTATACCACTCGACGGGCTTTTCTCTCAATCGAGGGAAATCATTCGTAAATGATAAAATATCCTGTCTGGTCCATGGAACATGTACATATCCTCCTCCAGGTATTTCTCTCATAGGATAATTATCCACTGGTTTCTCCTTTTCTCTCACTGGAAATGCTGAATAAGTTGTTCTATCTTCAGTCTCATCTCTTTTCTTATACCACCTATCCTTCCACTTTTCAACATCACCCCATCTTCGCAATAATGCTACCATTTCCTTAATCTGTCCTGTTCTACCAGTAGCATTCAAATTTTCAATGTCCTTCTCTGTAAAATCCATCCTGTAAGTTCTTTGTAAAGCTTTCACTTTATCAATGTCAACTCCCCGTTCATTTGCTATTGCTCTTAGCCTGTCATGTGTATTTCTTGCTCTTAGCCTGTCCTGTGTATTTCTTGCTCTCCAGGTAACACTCTTACACATAAACATTAGTTCACCATCATGATGACTCTTCAGAATCTCTGTTGGAACTGTTCCTGTAACAAGCTCTTCTAGTTCTACACGTAACTTAGCTACATCAATTACTTGTGAATCTTTATCCTTTTTCTGTAGAACTTTCATCCAATCATTCAAATCATCAACTGTTATTTCAGCAGTTTTTCTCACTGGAACCATTCTCTTTTGGGGTTCTAAAATCGGCATCCCTGAACAACTAGCTTCACTAGCATCCAATATTTCACTACATGTGTCATGTCTTGATTGTCTCAGGTCACTTCTTTCTGCTCTTTTACCTGAATCTCCTGAAGGACCAACTGAATTTGTCAGATTATTCCCAACATATGGAATCACCAGTCCATTCTCACCTGCTCTCTGTTTGTCAAACACAGGCATAACTGGACCTATTGTTACAGGCACCGTAACAGCTTCTAGATTCTTCGTTAACTCCCTAATCTTCTCAGTCAATTCTGTTGTAGTTCTGGCTAATTGTCTGGCATTTTTATCAAGGTAATGATCACTTCTCACTTCAGGTGTCTCATTTTCTGTCTCACTAACACAAACTGTATCTCTTATCGGAGAAACAACTGGTGTACTTTTGTCTGGTTCTGGTCTATATGGAGGTGGTCTTTTGTAAATCATGTCATTCAAGACCTCATCCTCATACTCATTAACTCCATATTTTCTTATTTCTGACTCAGGAACCCTTTCTGCTCCTCCTTCAACTGTTCTCATCGGATATAATCCCTCTGACATACTAACATCTCGCCACCTTTTCATTCGATCATGATGAGTCTCACGATCATGTCTCCTCCCAAACATGTACCTATAGTACCCTCCTGATCTTTGTTTCTCTCTCTCATGTACTTCCTCTTCCCATTCCACTAAAGCCTCGAACTGTGTAGGTCTCGGTTTCGGGTCAAGACATAGCATCTTTTCCCGTAAGTTTCTCAACACGGCCAGATTAAATGAACCATGTTCTGGAAATGCTAGAACACCATCTTCTTTAGTATACCTAACCCAATTCTCCAACCATATACAGGTATGAAACCCATGTCTCGCAGCCATGAAGGATGCAGGTGTTTTCGGTGGAGGTAACAACTCACCCTCTCTTGTTTTAACATCTTTATCCTTGCTAAACCACTTTTTAACTTTACCAAAAAATGTTTTTTTCTTCTTCTCTTCTTGATAATTCATTTTAACGTTTACAAAGAACTCTCTACTCTTTCCGTATTATAAATATACAATACGAATTTTCAACCAATTGCAGCGCGACTCACACTAACGGGGAACTACCTTTACAACGCAACTTTTACAACGCTATGCTATTACAACGCATTTTTTACAACGCAAAAGCTTTTACAACGCATGCTTTTACAACGCATGCTATTATATGGTAAGTACTTTTACAACGCATATACCATTACAACGCATTCTTTGAAAATGCCTTTACAACGCATGCATTTACAACGCATGCATTTACAATGCATGATGTTATATGGTAAGTACTTTTACAACGCATATACTATAACAACGCATTTTTTAATTTTGGGATTTTAACTTAAATAAATATATATCGTATAATTTAATGTTTTTGTTTAAAATATAAATTAAAAAAGTGAGTAGTTTTACAAAATATTAATACTTGAGTATTTTTCTAATATAAAAGAGTATTTTTTAAGTTAAATTAATACTTGAGTATTTTTCAAAATACAAAGAGTATATTTTATTTTAAATTTAAAAATATAAGTGTGAGTAGTTTAACAATATTTTAGTACTTGAGTATTTTTAAAATATAAAAGAGTATTAATATTAATAATAAAAGAATTGTATTTTGAGGAATTAATAAATGAGTAATTTTATTTTAAATTAAATATGTAAATAAAATTGAAATAAGGATTATTATTAAATATTAATACTAGACCAATTATTTAAAATTAATAAAAGTTAATTAAAGAAAAAATTAGTATTAAGAAAGATTAATACTAGAGTATTTTTAAGTTTCTTATATAAAGTTTAATGTTTGTCCAAAAAAAGGAAGAGTACTTTTGGAGTATTATATTAAAAAAATAGAGAAATGTTAAAAAAAAAAATATATATTTTTAATATTAAAAGAGTAATAAGAAATGAATTTCAGAAATAATAATACCTTAAGAAAAAATAGCAGGAAAAAAAGAACTTACTTTAAAAAAAAATTCCCACGCTTTTGCATTGAAGTCTATGAGCTAATTTGTCCTTCATTTATTTTGGCAGCTTCAGAATATACAACCCGCGGAACAAGAAAAGAAGGATCAGAAAGAGAAGAAAGAGCAAGTTTTGAAGGAAAAAGACAATAGAGTCGAGGTAAGGAACACATTTAGTAAATTTACATTAAAAAAGTTACATTTTTAATGAATAAATTACAATTTAAAAAATAATAACAGTAAACAAATAATGTTTTCAAAATATTTATTTATTGAAAAATCCTTAAAAAATAAACCATATTTTTATTTAATTTTGCAAAGCAAGTAACATTTTTTAGAAAACATATAAATATTTTAATTACATTTTTAAACATTTATTTACAGATTAGTTAAATAAAGTAGTCCGTTATAAATATTGATGCACGCGATGACGTAATGACGTGAGCGTCGACGTAATGCGCCATTTTGAAGAGCATCGGAGGAGGAAGCAGCAGGAAGCTGATCTGCGTCCAGGTAGGAAATATTTTCACTTTAAAATATATATTAAACCTTTAATAGTGATACATATATAGTGAGGAAAGAATAAGGAGAGGTTGCGGGAAAACTAATTGATGTTTTAAATGTTTTTAAACATGTCCACAATAATGTCATTAATGTATGCCTATGTCAGGTCGCGAAAAGTTATTTGTTTATTTAAAAAATGTATGTAACTGTTTAAAAATTAAAAGTTACTGTTCACAAAGTTTATTTCTTTACTTCGGAACTAAAAAAAGTGATTTTGATCTTCATTTCTAAGTGAAAAAAAATAGCGTACTCGTAAATTTTGGGAATTAATGATTGAATAAAAATTGGTGTTTATGCAGCAATGTGCATTTTGGATTATGGCTTGACATGTACAATTTAGATTGGTTTGAGTTTTGGTGATTTTTTAGGTCGGAAATAAAAAACGAAGTTTTCTGTAATTATGTTAATGGCGTTCGGATGTTGAAAAATTGGTCAAATACTATGGGAAAGTAAATTTGTTGACATTGGTAGTTGTGCTAGAAATGAAGATTTTGAAAAAAAAAAAAGGACCCGACTTGTTTGTTTGAAAAATTTTTAAGAAAATACATTGTATGCCAATTGTAATTTGAAAATTGTTTAAATTTGAAGCAAAGCAGGAAAGTAAGTAAAAAACTAAATTTAGAAAGAAAGAATGTTAGAAAGATTTTCCAGGTAGTCTATAGCCACACACAACGAAAATTGTTGTACAATAGCCAATAGTCTCTCAGACATTTCCCTTGTTTTGACTGTTACTCGTGGGTTTAGACTACCTGCGAGTGTTTGGGCTATTCTCATTTCTTGAAAACTTTGCTCCTTCTTCAAAGTTTCCAAAAAAGAGTAGAAGTTTGGATGAGGTTTGCCAATTGTGTGGTTGAAGGAGTTATGCCATCCCTCAATGGCATTGTTTGTTTTTGCTTCTCCCTCTAAACAACTCGTGTAGCAGTTCCACCACTCCACATGGAATCGTGGCTTCCTCCTGCGACCCGATCTGCTTAGGTGTCCAATCCATGTGTCCTCGAAATAATTTAGAATGGGTGCCAATTTTTCTTCGTTACTCGTATAATAAACAGATTCTATAATTGCAGTGTAGTACTCGTCCACACTATCGGGAGCAACAAAACAAAGTGCAGTTAATTTTTTTAGTTCAAATTGCAGTTTGCTATCACGAGAATATTCTGCAACTAGGGATGTTTTTTGTAATTTACGCCAAAATGCCTGGGAAAAATGAAAAAAACATCCCTGAATTTGGGTATCCGTGTACGTTTTAGTGATCACATTGATCATGCTCAATTCAAAATCAATAATTATTTTCCGAGGACTTTGAGATGTTTTACTTTTAATCACTGATAAAAGTTCAGTGTATGTTGCAGAAGTCTTATCAGGTAGCAAACTGTATACTAAGGGAATTACACTATTGTTAATTTTGGCATGTATAGTGTAAATTTGAGTGAAAGGATGGGGTGTACTTTTAAACGTCCCATCCATCATCCAAATTTCACTACTTTCTAACTTAGCAAGGTTACGTGGGGTACTAAAAATGAGAATTCGTTTCTGAGGGTTTTCGTTGTCATGCAGAAGGAAAGGTTCATCAGAAAAAGAAATAGAAAGATCATGTGGTATTCTAATGTCAGAGAAAGAATGTGGTGTAGATAATTGAATGTTACTTGCCTGCTTTTGTCTTTGAATAATTCTTCTCAAATTAGGAATTATAGGCATGTTACTAGCAACATGACTGGGGACATGCTGTGCAACCTCTCTTAAAATGGATCCTGTAGAATCATTGGAGGTGCTTGCAATAGCTTTCATTTCGTTCACTGTTTCTCTAATTTCTACCTCCATTGCAGAGGCAGAGTGATTATGTTCTGTGGTTTTCACAACTAAATTATCAACAGTAACCGCTCTGCCACTGCAATGGGTAGTGTAGTATTGCACACACCTCCAATGATTTCTAGTTAAACTTATTCTTTCCTTACTATATATGTATCCTCCATGGTTTAATAAATTTTTGCCCTTCCTGGATTTAATATACTTTGCAGCTTCCAGACTAGACATTATCTGAAAAGAGAAGAGAAGAAAAACAAATTAGTCTGAAAAATTAAATGAAATACCTAAAATATAACAGTTACACCATCCAACACTTTCCCTACTGCTGCACCTTCCTGGAGTTGGAATAGTAAATTGCACCCCTACACCATCCAACACTTTCCCTACTGCTGCACCTTCCTGGAGTTGGAATAGTAAATTGCACCCCTACACCATCCAACACTTTCCCTACTGATGCACCTTCCTGGAGTTGGAATAGTAAATTGCACCCCTACACCATCCAACACTTTCCCTACTGCTGCACCTTCCTGGAGTTGGAATAGTAAATTGCACCCCTACACCATCCAACACTTTCCCTACTGCTGCACCTTCCTGGAGTTGGAATAGTAAATTGCACCCCTACACCATCCAACACTTTCCCTACTGATGCACCTTCCTGGAGTTGGAATAGTAAATTGCACCCCTACACCATCCAACACTTTCCCTACTGCTGCACCTTCCTGGAGTTGGAATAGTAAATTACACCCCTACACCATCCAACACTTTCCCTACTGCTGCACCTTCCTGGAGTTGGAATAGTAAATTACACCCCTACACCATCCAACACTTTCCCTACTGCTGCACCTTCCTGGAGTTGAAATAGTAAATTGCACCCCTACACCATCCAACACTTTCCCTACTGCTGCACCTTCCTGGAGTTGGAATAGTAAATTGCACCCCTACACCATCCAACACTTTCCCTACTGCTGCACCTTCCTGGAGTTGGAATAGTAAATTGCACCCCTACACCATCCAACACTTTCCCTACTGCTGCACCTTCCTGGAGTTGGAATAGTAAATTGCACCCCTACACCATCCAACACTTTCCCTACTGCTGCACCTTCCTGGAGTTGGAATAGTAAATTGCACCCCTACACCAGCCAACACTTTCCCTACTGCTGCACCTTCCTGGAGTTGGAATAGTAAATTGAACCCTTACACCATCCAACACTTTCCCTACTGCTGCACCTTCCTGGAGTTGGAATAGTAAACTGCACCCCTACACCATCCAACACTTTCCCTACTGCTGCACCTTCCTGGAGTTGGAATAGTAAATTGCACCCCTACACCATCCAACACTTTCCCTACTGCTGCACCTTCCTGGAGTTGGAATAGTAAATTGCACCCCTACACCATCCAACACTTTCCCTACTGCTGCACCTTCCTGGAGTTGGAATAGTAAATTGCACCCCTACACCATCCAACACTTTCCCTACTGCTGCACCTTCCTGGAGTTGGAATAGTAAATTGCACCCCTACACCATCCAACACTTTCCCTACTGCTGCACCTTCCTGGAGTTGGAATAGTAAATTGCACCCCTACACCATCCAACACTTTCCCTACTGCTGCACCTTCCTGGAGTTGGAATAGTAAATTGCACCCCTACACCATCCAACACTTTCCCTACTGCTGCACCTTCCTAGAGTTGGAATAGTAAATTGCACCCCTACACCATCCAACACTTTCCCTACTGCTGCACCTTCCTGGAGTTGGAATAGTAAATTGCACCCCTACACCATCCAACACTTTCCCTACTGCTGCACCTTATAATGTTGTTTAAAAATACCTTGTTTTTTTTAAATTGGTTTTCTTGGTGAGTCTTCTTAAGTGGGAATGGCCTGTAGGCTGGAGTAGACAATTATGTGTTGATTGCAATCGTAAAACAAAAACAATTGTCTGCAAAAGTGATAAAAGGAAAAAATGAGAAAACTGAACGTTGTAGAGAAATGCAAATTTACAATAACTTTTTGCAAAAATTAAATTCATTTTAACATATAGTACATAACACTTTCCCTACTGTTGCACCTTCCTGGAGTTGGAATAGTAAATTGCACCCCTACACCATCTTAAACTTTCCCTACTGCTGCACCTTCCTGGAGTTGGAATAGTAAATTGCACCCCTACATCATCCAACACTTTCCCTACTGCTGTACCTTCCTGGAGTTGGAATAGTAAATTGCACCCCTACACCATCCAACACTTTCCCTACTGCTGCACCTTCCTGGAGTTGGAATAGTAAATTGCACCCCTACACCATCCAACACTTTCCCTACTGCTGTACCTTCCTGGAGTTGGAATAGTTAATTACACCCCTACACCATCCAACACTTTTCCTACTGCTGCACCATCCTGGAGTTCTGAAAAAAAATTCTTCAAACTGCAACTCTTTTTCTAATTATTTTGGGATTTTATTTACATTAACAATTAAATGGTTAGTCTAACATATTGAAGGTTTAAAAACAATGCTGTATAACAATACCTTTTTTTTTAAATTGCTTTTCTTGGTGAGGCTTGTAAAGTTGAATTGGCCTGTTGGCTGCAGTTGTAACGTATGTGATGGAAAGAATCTTTCTGCAACTAAAAAAACAATTGTCTTTGGAAAAAAAAGAGGAAAAAAAAACTTAACGTTGTTTTAAAATGTAAATTCAGATTAACTTTTCAAAATTTTGACATAGAATATAATTAATACTACATAACACTTTCCTAAGTACTGCATCTTCCTGGAGTTGGAATAGTAAATTGCACCCCTACACCATCCAACACTTTCCCTACTGCTGCACCTTCCTGGAGTTGGAATAGTAAATTGTACCCCTACACTATCCATCAGTTATCCTATTTCTGCACTTTAGTGGAGTAACAATAGCAAAAGGAATGACTATTAAATTGTGGAAATTATAACACTCATAATGTAAAATACCTTTTTCAGTTGTTGTTTGTTCTCGTGCCTTTAAGGTAATGCTTGTTGCAGGATAAAGTTATTTCTTTGTAACCGATTTACTCTGGAAAAAAAAAAAGTTTTAAAAATTAATGTTACTTTGCCAACGTTGGTTAAAAAAAAAAACATTTTTGAAAAGTATGATATTTGTCAAATGAGTATGAGTAACAATTGGTTAAGCAAAACATAATACACATTGAATGCATTTTAAAATAAGAGTAATAATGGATACACCTACACTATCACTCAATTACTCTACTGCTGAACATTCTGGGACTTAGAATACTAATAGTTACCTCAGTAACTTGAAACGCTTTTTCACATGTAGTACCTAACTGAAGTCCTATTAGTAATTGTTACCCCTGCACCATGGTATAATTTCGTTTATGATGTAGTGAGATTGAGGGAAAAAAAAAGTTACCTTTGCAATACAACACTTTAGCTAATGCTAAAAATATATTTTTAAAGTAAAATAATTAAAATTAAATTACATTTACCTTCACAATCGTAAAGGTGAGTCGATTACGTGGAGGTGATGCAAAATTAGGTACACCAATTCTTGATTCTCAATATTTAGCAAGTTTCTGTTTTTGGAAAAGAAAGTAGTTGTTTTAAGTTGGTATATATTTTTAGTGATAACAAATTAGAAACAGTACATTTTAAAAGTTAATATTAAAAATATATTTTGTATGGAAAGCAAACATATTTTACGCAAAACCATGGTATAAAAATATTTTACTGACTTACTAGTAGTTGTCTACTAATAATGCTTTTCCGAACGAATTCAGTGCTCTCTCTGAGGAGGTCGCAGTGGAGGTGACAGAGGGTCAGGTTTTGACGTCTGGTCTCTCTGGTAGTTGATAATCAACTGATTGCAAAATGGTGTCTTCCTGGTATTTATAAGTTTTACTCTGTGTCACTATTAATTTTTTTTAAAACTGCGTTTGTTGTGTTTTTTTTTATACTTTATTTTACTGTGGAAAATGATAATTTAAAAATGCATTTTAAAATGTATTGTTTTCATTCATTTGCTCCGATTTGGCATCCATTTTGGAACATGTCTTTTGGTATTGTTTTCATAGAAAGTGTTGTAGGACAAGTTTTACAAGTGAGATGGTTAAAATGGCGCCTATGTGTATGTGTCTTCTGTTTTACTCTGTTTACTTACTTTCCGATGTAATCATGATAAAAATGTGTATGTACTGTTGTTAAATCTATCGTTCTTTTTGTAAATCTTTGAAATGTGTGAAAACGGAATTTTATGGGGGATTTTGAGTATTAATTTTAATACTCGAGTATTAATTTTAATACTCGAGTATTAATTTGGTAATGCATTTCAGTAGATTTACGCTCAGTTTTTCTCCACATTTTAATACACTTCCCCACCCTAAAACCCCTAATTTCCCTGCATCCCGTGCCAGATTTTATTGTACTTTTAAATAAAAAAAAAAAAAATTCACGTTGTAATGGTATGCGTTGTAATAGATTTCGTTGTAACAGCACTTTTCAGTATTTTAATAGGTTTGCGTTGTAAAAGTATTCGTTGTAAAGTAATGCGTTGTAGTAGTACTTGCGTTGTAAAAACTGCGTTGTAATGGTATGCGTTGTAATAGTATGCGTTGTAACGTCATACATCCCACACTAACGCACCAATCCTGGAACGTTTATGTCACTAGATAGCTCTTCCAATCCCTGCGCGGCTCACACTAACGCACCAATCCTAGCGCGAGCACTATTCTGATCTACCACCAATCAGAGCGCGGTCTTTCTGACGTCAACAGTCGCTGCAGTTTGTCTCTTGTCTTCTGTCACTCGTCTACCCCTCCTTTACAAAATCTTTTCAGTAGACTTTGTGTCAAAATTTCTACAAAATCTCTTAGTTACAACATAAAAACATCTCCATTGTCTGCTTCGCTAACCACAGAATAGTAAAAAAAGAGTCTATTTCATAAGAAACCTTTCATTGACACAGTAGCACTTCTTCTACTCTGCCCTACTAACATACATTCATTAACTGTTTCCTCTAGGACTTGTCCAAAGAGTCTTACAATCAACTAAATGTACAAACATTCACGCACATTCATACAAAGGAAATATAGTACATACGCACAGAATCCTGCTTCCCGAGAACAGACAATCTGCTCCACTACAGAATTATAACATACACCAACTAAGCAAGCTTTCTTTACCCAGTTCTTCAAATAAGCTCAGAGAATACCTATTACTCCTCCCGCGATAAGCTTTAACGGAAATCCTTACGGATCCCTGGGACTTAAGACCAGAGTTTCACAGATAACCTTCACTATCATACACACTCCTTATATACCAGAAATATCTAATAGTAACATACAACGATGTCACTGATTCCGAACCCAGACAATGTGACGCGCAACTTCAATTGTCACACGTTATTCCCCAATTCCGTCTTTCCCGAGAGCAGCATATACTTCCCTCTGCCCTACTACGGAACTGCTACAGCTTCCAAGTTCCAGAAGCACTACATATAACTCAACATTACGACTCCAACATATAGTATTAGTACATATACCAACATGAACCAATAATCAATAATCAATAAAACAATCTTATCTAATCAAGACAATCATCAAAAACCATCCTCTGCTACCAGGAAATTGATAGAGATCAGGGTGTGTACAATATTCCCACTACCACGGATAGAGTAATCTTACAGTTACACGCACATGCATACATCATACGCTAGGGCCCATTTCACTAACATACGCTCAAAGACTCTACCAGTAATAAACCTGTGGAGGGAAAACACTCCTAAACACCCTGCATCTCTATCGAGGTCGATAAGACCTGGTTTTTGTGACTGTCCCTAAGCATAATCTATACAATATATACAACAATAATCAATAACGCAAACCCAATAATTGACAAGAAAGAATATCCAACACCATGTTTTAAATTATATTGCTTTATCTAAAATTAGTCAAGGAAATCAATCAGAGTAAATCATTTCTCATAGTTACCTATTCTAGCTAAATGTCAGAACGGGTCAGGACAAGTCTCTCGGTAAATGTCTCTCAAGACGAAGTCCTTTCAGCATCAATCCTCAGCAACGCAGATTCGATACGCAGCAAAGGCAAAATGGCAAGTGGCAAAAAACCCTCTCTAGGCTAACATCTTATAATACTCTAAACAATAGAAAGATACATTGGGAACATAGAAAAAGCTGTAATGTCCGCCGGACTTGCTGAGCAGAGCGAGAAGGAAAGGATGTAACATTGCTACATTTGTGAATCTCCGCTCAGGAAAAATACACATAGCGAAAAACTACGGAACAGGAACCAACAAAATAAAACATGTATCACAATTATCCTGCTTCTCCTCGGTCATCGAGCCACAGTTCAGAGCTTCTTTCTAAGGCTCCTTTGTTTCCCAAGGCTGCCAAGGACACTTTCACTTCTCTTGGAGAACTCCCAAAAACTGCTGCTGTCCTCATGGAAAGTTTTTCGACAAGGACCATGGTCAGTTAGCTTCAGGACCATTTCCAGCAGGGGTCTCCCTCGTCTCAGTTTTCAAATTATAATCACAGCCAGGCTCACTATTCAGCCTTCTTTCCCAGGCCAACATAGGCCTTAATAGACCATCTTAATTTAAAGAGACAAAAACAACGTTACTACAGCATAGTGATTAAACAGTGTTAACCCCACTAATACCCTTATGTGTATGCATTTATCTAGCACTTGCAACATAGAAAAGCATTAATTCAAAAGCGTTTTGTGCTCAAAAATAAACAGCACATAGCAACGTTTAAACATGAAAACACATTTAACGCACGCGTTATTATCAGTCAGCACATTAAAGCACACTCCCGTGTAACTCTTTCTTGTTAAAACAAACGGATTGATTAATATAAACGCACTTGCACAAGACAAATAATTAATTATTAATTATTAATAAATTAATACAACGAATAGACATGCCAGAGCTTCAAAAGCCCCAGAATTTTCAAACTGAAAACTCTGCTCCAGCAAAGGATATAACCGGTGAGCACCTCATGGCTGGGATGTATAGAGCCTCAGTGGTTATGCTTCCAGTTAGGGATGAGGGGGTACGTGCAGCCTGGGAACAGGACTTAGGTGCCCCTCTTACTGATGCACAGTGGCAGGTATGCTGTGAACCAACACGTAAAGTTTAATTCAACCATAAACATAAGATATTACATTTAACATTTTTATGGCGAGCATACGTCTCTCCTGCCAAACTTCACCACATGGATCCACTGCGCCCACACACCTGCCCCAGATGTAGTGCCCAGATGGATGTTTCGCGCACATGGCTTGGACCGGTGTCAAAGTGGCGCGATTTTGGAGTCAAGTATTTAGTAACCTATTGAAAATGACTGGCTTGGGCCTTCCCCTTTGCTATGCAGGCCCTGTTGGGGTACGTGCAAGGGATCTCAAAGCCATACAAGCGTTTTAGCGCAATTGCATTGTTGTTAGAGAAAAGAGAAGGGGCAAGTCACTGGGGGAGCACATACCCGCCAACACTGAAGGGCTGGATGTTCAGCATGTCATATTATAATACTACCAGTGGGATATATGCACAGCTAAAACACCCAGTGTCTAGGCCGCCGGATATCTGGCAGCCTTACAGGTCCTATTTATTGGAACAGACATCTGTTAGCTCGCAGACCGAACCGGATACCAACCCGCAGAGTGACACAAGCAATTGAGGTATCTAACTGGTATGGGGTGCAATATGTGAATGGGAATATGTCACCGTATTACCAGGCATTGAACGTGTAATTGTGTTATGCAGGATTACTATGTATTAGAGGAATCATTGATGATTGTAGATGTCGAGCATGTGCCTTGAAATGCACATTTTGTATTTTATGAAACTTATAAACAGGGCTCCCGGTTTTATTGTATTTATTTTTTTGACATTTTCGTCTGTATTTATCCATATTTATGTTTTCTCAACTTTATCTGTATTTATCCATATTTATTATGGATCTTGTGAAAAAGCAAAGATGAAACTGGTATATTTTCACATTTATTTACCCATAAATATGCGCTCATGTTTGAATGTCTGGCAGGTTTCAGTGATATCAACATCCGCAGAAGATAAATCAATGCACTTATATGAAAAAAATGCACATTTCAGTAACAGCCTTGTGCATATCTACTGCTGTTTAAGCCTCTTTACTAAAATTCCTTTTTTAACCCCCTTACCTATCAATCCACACTGGCAGTCATGGCAAAGTCTATTTAGAATCACTCAAAAAGCACCCAATTTCCGTTTTTATCCACATTTCAAAATAAATACAGACAAGAAAATACATGTTTTTTTGTCTGTATTTATGTTAAAATCGGCAAAAACGGAAAACAGGGAGCCTTACTTATCAGTAAAGTATTTTTTAAAAGCTGGCCTTGGGGGTGAGAAGATTCGCCCTTGAGGAGAACAGGGTCAAGCTGGGGATCAAACCCCAAGGACATGGTGGCAACTTTAAAGAGGCAACTGCAGAGGATGCCTATGACCCCAGGCAGCCCAAGGGGATAGTACCTAAATATGTAGAGTGGGGGTTGGCCTAGATAAGTGGCTGCCATCCTATGAGTAGGAAGGATGCAATCTTGAGCGACGCTTGCACCCACTTAGAGATTTCACCCCAACTATGGTGCAGACTGACCTGTAGCCCAGCATCTGCTGGCCTGCAACATAGAGGTCTTCGAGGGAACCAGATCACTGTGACCAAGTTTTTCCCACCCCACCAGTGGACTAAGGAGCACCCACAAAGACATCTCTGTGGACCGCAACACAACCGGTGCATCCTTCGAGCATCCCTCAGCATCAGGACCACTCCACTGAGCTCTATGATGGTTGTCCTGTAAAGCTGCCCAGGGTTGGGCTTCAGGTTAAGTAAAAAAATTAATTTGCATCACTGCAAAACATGCACATGTGCAGCAGATAATTGAAAACTGCACACCACTGGATACAGAAAAAGTTACCACGTGGAAAGCAAAAAAGGAGCAACGTTGGGACAAGCGAGGTCCAATGGACTCACCAGCCGCAGCAGAGGCAGAGCAGACCCCCCGATTAAGCAGTGGAATCCATTGAAGGCAAATAAGCCACTCAAGAGGACCCTCAGGCCGAAGGCACAGGATTCGCAAGAGTACCTCGAGCAGCTCAAGATAGATGAAGGCCCACGTGCAGGCCCACGGTGCAGAGGAAGCGGTGAGAACAAAGATCTGGACAGGAACAGATGCTGGAGGCAGGAGCTTCTTGTAGCCCAAAGATCTCTGGGATTGAGAGTCAACAAGCCTTGGCAACGGCAAGTCGATGAAGGTGCTCAGAGGTTTGGCTCCAGCGGTTCCAATGAGAAATGCTGGCCTCACACAAGCTGGGAGGACAGGGATGGCTTTGAATGAGTTGCAGAACCACCACCTGTGTAGCAGGGCCTTTCGGAGTCCATGGGACATCACAAGCAGCAGACTGGTCAGCTTTGTTGCGGTGCCTGCAGATGCAGGGGAGTGACTGCTTCACTCCAAAGGGAGATTACTTTAGGTGTCCTTAATGCCCAAAGGCCTGGAGAGGAACCTGGAAGAGGCACAGGCACAGATGACTAAGAAGCTTGCATAACAGTGAGACCAGGCGCAGCAGGAGTCTTCCTAGGTGCAGTCTAGGTTCCAGGCAAAATCCAGCAAAGGTACCCAGGCGGTTGAAGTTAATGTGGTTTCAGATCAGAATCGTGTCCCACAACGAATCTGAAGAGGCACCAACAGGTAAGACCTTAAGTACCCTAGGGGAAGGTTGGGACGAGTCAGGGGTCCCTCCCAGAGAAGGGGCTGGACAGAGAGGAGGAAACTCCCACATCCATTGTCCAGTTTTGCACCAGAGGGGGAGCCAAGGGCTGCCTGAACTGGCTCATACTGGAGTATGCAAGGAGGGACCCAAATTTGCCCTTCAAAGCAGTCTGGTAGCACTGGCAAGCGTCCCCACCCCAGCCCAATACAGTAAGCCCTGTCTGGGAGGTGGTCACACCTCCCTATGACAGTAAACCCATTGTCCTGCCTTGTCCTGCTCAAGCTTGGCTCAGCAGTAGGAGGGTAGACTTGAGTCTGTGGTTGGCAGCAGTACTAGCTTATTGTAGACCCTGAAAGACTGTAACCGGGAGTACAGGGGGTAATACCCCAAGGGAGCCCCCTAGTACATGAGATCATACTTCCAACACTGGAGGTGTTGGGGTATGATTACTACATGACCGGGTGCAGCCACTATATAGTGAGACATCTTGTAGTGACTTATGTCCACTATATGTTTTAAAATGGCTGAACACACTTACAAAGTCTGGAGAATCGACTCTGTGGTTTGTAGGGGTGTCCTGCTCATGCAGTGACACTCTCACACTTATAATCAAGCAGCCTGAACTCAGGACTGGAGAACCTACTACAGAGGTGACTTATAGGTTTTAAGTGTTGTGACCTCTGATATAAGAACACTTATACCTGTCATAAGTGGTGCTAGTGATGGAGCAGGTAGAGCAAAAATGTTGTATACCTCCTCTATTTTTCATGAGAACACTAACTATATAACCTACTGATTATAATTTTATTAACTGAGTGCAGTGTGAAACTAAAACTAACCATTTGCATACACGAATTACACGTGGGAAACTGCTATTTGCATGGCAAATTAACTCTAATAACTAAAATCTGTACGCATATTAATGGTGGTATATGTGGTAATAGAAAATCGCATGATTTATGTTGCTTTTGTGATGTTTGTATTCTCGTGGAGGACCATAAAGGTAAATATTATTGCTTTAAATGTCGCTATATGCTAGGAAAATATTAATACGTAAAGGGATTAGTGAGGGTTTAACATTAGAATCTTCATTTCTTTGTATTAATTATTCTTTTGTGGTTATTTCGCTTCAGTTGACAATCGGCCCTACCTAAATATGGCTTCCGCAATGGAGTTCAGATGTGGCCACCGTCTCATGAGCGCGATGTCTACTGCGCAGACTCGGATGCCTCTGTGAACTTCCTGACGACTTCAGCTCACCATGTCCCCAGTCAAGGATAGGATCTTGGAGGACTGCCAAACTTCAGTCAGTAAAAACTGGTCCAAATGAACAATTGGAACATGCAAGCAAACTTTAAACATTGTTGCATAAGGGCAACAGGAGCCAAGGAAATGAACCAGCGAAATCCGTGAGAACCTAATAGAATAAAATTGGACGTTTTCCAATCAGCCAATCACAGCTCTTCGTCGCCTAAAAATGTTTCATGTTATCCCGAAATTTATTATAAAAAGAGTAGTAGAATAGGGAGGGGCCTGGCATTCGGCGATTTCGATGACTGCATACCCTCTTTGACCCCACAGGCGATGAGAGATGCTTGCCCAATTTCTGGTCCTTTGGAGAAATTTGGGACTGTAACGTGCTGATTAGAGAACTTTGGACTTTGAGCTTTGGCCTGCTTTATTCGGACAATTAACAGCTAAATTCGGTTATGCAGAGCCAAATGAATTAGCGAAAAATCCAGATAGCAAGAATAGGTATATATAAATGTCCAGCAATCTGTATTATTTGACTACATTTCTAAACTTTGATTAATTATAAATGTTGAGACTAAATGAAATAATATTTAGATAAAACAAATATTGATTAACAGAAATTACGAGTTTGTGGTTATTCAATGAAGAGAGTTAAGGATTCTGAGTCTTAAATGTGTTTTAGCTTGTTCTAAATCACCATCAACCAATCCAACTAATTGGTTCGTCGACCAAGTGGTGGAGTGCCTTGATGTTTAGGAATAGGAATCTATAGGTGGCGAATGCTAATGTATATTCTGTAAAATACCCTTTTCTTCCCTATAGGTTATAAGGTACCCTCCCCACATGTCCAGCGCTTGAATTATCATCCCTCCTGTGTGCAGACTCGTGAATGGAGACGTGTGAGTGTTGGTGTTATGGGCTCCACCAATGACTGCGTGTGTGAGTGAGTTAGTGTGACGATAGATCTGCGACGCAGGGAGGATAAGTGTACATATAATTTGCTCTTTCACCCCGGTCTCACGCTGTATCAATTTTTCTGGTAGCAGAATGATGGTTTTATTGCATTGGTTTGGTGATTATTGCTTATAGATTTGATTGATCTCTGATATTCTGGATATTGATTGGTTGCGGATGTTTGGATGAGTATTGGTTTATGTATTAACACTCTATGTTGAGTCGCATTGCGTTCTATGTTGTTTTTGAAGACTGGGATGTAGGAAGTCGGATGCCTTGTGGCAAGTGAAGTCACATGGTGAACTCTGATTACGCTTATCACTGGAAAGGTAATAGGTGTTTCCTAAGCTTGATAGAAGGATAAAGTAGATACTACTTTATTAACGAGTGTAATAATTCTGTAGTAGGGCAGATTGTAGCAGTGCTATCGGGAAAGACAGGATTCTGTGTGAATAAACTACATTTTCCATATGAATGTGTGTGAATGAAATAGCATTCAGGTTAATTGTGAAACTCTGGTTTTATTTCTCAGGAGCAGAGCGTCTCCAACAGGTGTCTTAATTCTAGAGAAACGGTTAGCTAATGCTTGTTAGAAGGGTAAAGTAGAGGGAAGTGCTACTTTATCGACGGATGTAATAATTTCGTAGTAGGGCAGATTGTAGTGCTGCTCTCGGGAAAGACGGAATTCTTGTGAAAAAGGTCAAGACTATACTTTTGTTAGCGAAACAGATAATGATGGCGTTTTTGTGTCGTTACTAACAGATTTTGAGTCAAAAAGAACGTAAGAAAGTTTGACGATAAATTTTGTAAAGGAGGGCTCAGCAGAAGCAGGAGTAGCGAGAAAAGCTGACGTCAGAAAAGACCGCGCTGTTATTGGCCAGCCAGTAAGAAACATAGACGCTCCTGATTGGTGCGTTAGTGTACGCTGCATTAGGAGTGGAGAATTACAGGGTGACGTAGACGCTCCGGATTGGTGCGTTGGTGTAAGTCGCGCTGGGATTGGAGAATTACAGAAGTGACATAGACTCTCCGGATTGGTGCGTTGGTTTAAGTCGCGCTACGATTGGTTAAAACAGCAGAGTAGTCGTAGGAGAAAACTAGCGATACTGAAAAGAGAAAATGATGTATTACGATCCACCAGATCCTTTCCTGGTTTGGAAAGATCAAGAGTTTATTTAAAAAGGACAAACCGATTGTGGCTAGAGAGGGACAGTCGCTTCCTCCACCGAAATCGCCCGCATCCTTCATGGTTTCGAAATACAGATATCATACATGTATTTGGTTGGACAATTGGGCAAAGTATACAAAAGATGATGGAGTTTTAGCATTTCCAGAACATGGTTCATTCAATTTAGCGGTATTAAGGAACTTGAGAGAAAGAATGATGAAACTAGAACCGAGACCTAGACCTACTCAGTTGGAAGCATTGACAGAATGGGAAGATGAGATGTATGACAGAGAACGTCAGCGGAGTGGCGGAAGGGACAAATATATGTTTGGTAGGTCATATGGACAAGAGAATCATGAAGATGGAATAATGAGATGGCGAAGTGCAAATATGACTGCTGGTATGTTCCCTATGAGAAGTGCTGAAGAGACCAGTAGTAGAAAATGTACAGAGAAGAGAAACAATACAGGACCAGCAGATTATAAGTATGGTGTGCATGTGTCGGAGGTTGATGTTCTTGAGGACATGGTTTATAAGAATCCGCACGGTAACAACAAAATTCCATATTATTAACACCAAGTGCCCCAGTAAAAAAATCCCCCCAGAATAAGAAATTTGAGACAATACCACATGAGGTAGGAATAAATAATCCCTTTAGAGAAACAGAAAATATACAAACTGGTAAAATGGCTTATGAAAATTCAGTGGAATTAGCAAGGACTACTTTAGAATTAACTGAAAAGATTAGGGAATTGACTAAAAACATGAAAGCTGTAACTGTTCCTGTAATGCCTATTTTTGCTAAACAAAAGGATAGTGGGCATTATCTGCCGATTCCTTACAACAGTAATAAAGAAAACGAAATACAAAGAAGAGATTCAAGAGAAAATCAATGGGGACAAGTAGTAGGTATTTCCGAACAAAGTACTCCTAAAAATTTGACTGTAAACCAGAGTCTAGTGAATAGAGCAATAATGACGACAGAATCAGTACCAGGGTCACCAAAAGGTTTAGAACAAACACGAAATTAAATGAATCCTGTAGGTCCTACTTCCGAAGAATTAAGTGAATGGTTAAGGAGTTTACAGCAAAAAGATGCTGAACCTTGACCTTTAGACATGTCAAAATTAAAAACAGTCTTGGAAGAATTAATAGTAGGAACCATTCCCACAGAAAAGTTAAAAGCTTATCAGGATGAAGAATTGATGTTTTTATGCAAAAGTATAACATGGAGAGAAAGAAATTTACACGAAAGAGTAGAAGAAGTAGCAAGTGAAATGGGTATCGAATTTGAAAAGGTAAAGTCATTACAAAAACCATACAGAGTAGACTTTTCTGAAAAAGACATCGCAAATTTGAATACTGCAGGACGAACAACTCAGATTAAAGACTTAATCGTTTTACTGAGAAAATGGGGCGATGTACACAAATGGAAAAGTAGATGGTTTCATAAACAAGATGATACAACAGATAAAACGTTTGCAGCCTTCCCAGTGAGAGAAAAAGAAAAGGTGGTAACTGAGTGTCCCATGAGGGAGATTCCAGGCGAAGGCTATGTGCATGTCCCCTGGACCAGACAAGATATTTTATCATTCACCAATGACTTTCCTCGCTTGCGCAAGAAGCCGGTAGAATGGTACAGGCAGGTAGACAGGTTTGTAAAACTATCAAAAGTATTATGGATTGATTTAAATAGTTTATTTGACATAATTGTACCAGCAGACCTATGGACAGAATGTAAAATTACAATAGGTTGGCCTTCTCAAGAATACCCTAGAGATCCAAAAACAGGTGCTCCTGATCCAGAAGTAATGAGAAAATATGAGCAAGTAGTTACCTTTCTGAAAAATGAAGTGCCTCCTAAAGAAACTGATTGGGTAAAAATCGATAGAACTCATCAAGAAGTAAAAGAGTCTGTACACGCGTATTATGAAAGGTTGATACAAGCTTTTAAGCAATACAGTAGTGATGAGAATTTAAGTGAGAAGGATTTGAGTCATTTTGTATATCGATTTGTGTATGGATTGCGTCCTGAAGTAAGTGAGATACTGTAGATTGGCAAAATAAAAAGATAGATGAAGTACTGAGACATGCAAAATATTTTAGCGATGAGATTGAAGCAAAGCAGCGTAAAGTAAAAGAAAAGGCCATGTGGGCTCAAGTAAAAGTGGCAGAAAGACAGGAAGCCCAACTGATTGAACAAGCAAATGGTACGAACGTGAGACAAAAACCCAACATTGGGAAAGGGAAAGGACAGATTAGTTTAGATGAAGCTAAAAAGAAGTGGCCATGTCATAATTGCGGAAGAATAGGGCATTGGAGAACCGAGTGGAAATTTCCCCCCAGTGGTTCCTGGCTGGTTAGACATTACTAATGTGGTGTGGTGTATTGCACTACCTACACTAGTGTGGCCTACTAAACTCTCTTGAGTTGTAGAAAAGGTGTGCTATCCCTTTACACACAACTCTAAGTTCAGTAGAACTTACTGTAGCTAAACTTGATATTATATGTACCTAAGGTACCTTTAGTGGTTTTCAGTTGATCAATTCAATTGAGATTATCTGGTAAAACAACAGCACGCTGGAATCCCACACGCTGCACACCAATGTGAGAAGGGGGCCTGATATATGCTGTCCACTAGTTCTAGTGGGCAACTTGTATCAGTCCAAACAACCACTTATGGTGATAGGTTAAAGACAACCTTTATTGAAAGCTATCCTAGTGGTAGCTATGGAGAGCAGCCTTCGGACTAAGTCTTGAAGGAATGTAAAGCAGCTTGTTTTACCAGTCTATAATCTCTTGAATGATCAAATGAAAAGACAACCACACCAGGTATATATTCAAAATATATGTATTTAAGATAAAACACACCCCTCTAGTCTCTTTATGAGACTGGAGTTCGAAGTACTTTGTTTACAAGTCAGTAATTATCCGTAATAGCACAAATACACATTTGGGCCCTAGGGGCGTACCAAACCATATACCAAAAAAGTGGTATAAGAACCATGACTGGGATAGACACTAGGCCTATAGCTTCTAGAATCGCTGGAACCCCAAGGAATCACCCAATGTAGTGACACAGGGGACCCACGGGGACTGTATGCATTGTGTAAACACAACCGCGGGTTCCCGTTATCTTCTATGGGCAATGTCGCGGTTGGATGTTTAAAGATTAGGGACACTTCTAATCGAGTCAGGACCAAACCCTTTTGGACTTAAGAAGTTCTAGGGCTAGCACCCACGAGAGCACCGGAGTACTCGAATTACCTCAACCAGGGAAGCCGGGTGCATAGGTGTCTTTTGGGTTCGGGTCGCGTCGTCGATTTCAATGGAGGCCTGCAAAGAACTGCTGCTGCCGTGAAGAGGAGAAGCGTCCGAAGAGATCCAAGCCTGTATCTGGGATGGATGGAACCTGAAAGCAGGAGGGACAGAGTCTGGCTCACTTGCCAGTGACCGAGGGCAGAATGGACCAATGCCCACAGATGTCGGGTGCTTCAGGTGAGTTGAAGGGTGTCTTGACTCTTCAGCCACGAGGTCCAGGAGGCGTTGACAAAGTCCACAAGCCGAATTCGAGCTGTCACACGAAGTCTGTCGAGTGCTGCGGTGTCGACGACCAGAATTAACCCAACAAGCCTTGGCAACGGCAAGTCACTGGAATTCAGAGAAAGGACTGCGGTGCAGACCAGCAAGGTCGGAGGGACTCACCCAGCAAGGGTAAGTCAGGGCACGTCTGGAGCAACCTGGAAAGCCCAAGTAGAAAAGGAGTTGCCTTTGTGGGGACCTGCTAGCCAACGGGCTATTGATCGCGAAGGAGCTTCGAGTGGTCACACGTGAATCTGGACCACGGGTCACTCGTGGAGTGGAGTCCAAAAATTTTCGGTGAAGGAGGTGATCAAGGCTGGGGCTACTCGGAGCCCAAAGCACAACTTCGAGGAGGACCAGAAAGATAGTGTTTCTGCAAAAGTTCACAGTGTCAGGGGTCACAGTTCCATGTCACCCACGATAGCCACGGGCCTCAGCTTTGCTGTGGACTCATGGTAGCCTCGGGGAAGTCTGGAAATCCACCTCTGGTGATGCAAAGACTTCGGCGTCCGGCGGGAGATTCAGCGATGCAGACCGGTCAGTTGCTTCTTTGGTGCCTGCCAAGCAGGGGAGTCACTCCTTTACCCCAAGGGAGATTTCTTCAGTCTTCTAGTCAGGATAGAACGTCAAAGGTCCAGGATATATGTAGCAGAGTTTTGTCCAGGGTAATCTAAAGTCCTAGGGACTGGATTCCTATACTTATAGTCAGTTTAGGGGATGGACTAACTCTAAGGCCCCACCTATGGGTGGGCCTGGAAAGAGGAGTGGTTACACCCATTTCCTTTGTCCAGTTTCGCGCCAGAGCAGGGGTAGCCCCTGCAACCGGTTTGAACTGGGCTATGCACAGGGACAACAAACGTACCCCCAGTGCAGGACTTCAAAGCACCAGAGAGTGCTCCCGCCCAGCCCCAATACACATCTGCCTGTCTGGGGAGGAAACCTATTGTCCAGGCCTCCCCTGCCGGAGTATCGGTCAGCAGCAGGAGGCCAGACCCGTGTCTGTGGCAGAGGAATCCATTTTGTGATGTCAGGGCTCAGGAAAGTCCTACCGGGTTTAGCCATTGTGAACATGTCTCTACCTCTAGAAGGGTGGAATGCTACCCCCGCCGCCAGAATTGGCGGGGGGGGATAGTATTCCAAAGCGTTTGAGACCAAACACGAAATGTTTTGATGGAGCCATCCCAAAGTTCGCATTTACCACAAGGTTATAATGCACTTAAGGGTATATGGTATGGCTGTATCACAGAACAGCCATAAGGAAAGATTTCCGAAAGCTGCAGAGGGGCTCAGCTCATGCTTGGGCACCCTCTCACACAAAACCAAGCACTCTGCCTTCAGGATTGTCAAGTCCTGCCATAGGAGTGGCTTATAGGTTTATATGTGTCTGTATATGGGTAGTGATATAGGTAGCCTATACCACATTAAGGGGTGTAAGCACACCCTTACCCAGGCTGCAGTAGCAGACCTGTGGTGCCATTTTTGAGTGCTTCTCACGGGTGGCATAATATATACTGTAGCCCCTGGTAGGCCTCTGAGGTACCTATGCCCTAGGTACATAGTATACCATATACTAGGGGCTTATAAGGCACTCCAGAATCCAATTAGATATGTACCTAATGTACATGCAAACCATTTTAGAGAGGAAGCAGCTAGGCTGTGGTCCTGATTAGCAGGGCCACAGCCAGACTAAAGTCGAAAAACAGTGAAACACCAGCAAAAGTGGGGGTACCCATGTGAAGCAGATCCTACTCTCCTATACAGGCCTCACTTAATGGTGGAGCTGCGAGGGTGGGAGAGCAATTTCACTGACAATGAGTCAGTGGTCCTGCTCGCCTGTCCCCGCAGCGACCGCCATTAAGTAGGGGTCGGGGAGGACTGGACAGCTGGGAGGCGGGAGCGGAGAGGGGAGCTGGATTGGTCACGCTGGTTGTGCTGGGGGGAGGGGCCAAGGGGGCAGCAGCGGCGTAGAAGCGGGCGGGAATGGGAGGCATAGAGGAAAGGAATAAAGGGAAAAGGGAAAGTAAGAAGGGTGAAATAAAGCAGAAAAACACGCAGAAAACAGCAGAGATGCAGAAAGGTGAAAGAAGAGGGTAGAGAAAAAAACAAGTGAAAAGGAGTGAAAGTGGAGCCTGAGGAAGGAGACAGAGGTCCACTGGACCACCAGGGTGAGGTGCAGGGAAACCTGCGGGTAGAGGAGGGCCTCGAACCAACACTTGAGAGGGCAGAGGCAGGCCTCACTTAAAGGTGGAGCTGCAAGGGTGGGAGACCAATTTCACTGACAATGGTCGTGATTGGTGTGCAGTTGGAGATGGTGGGCTGGCTGGTGTCTTGGCGAGGTCAGGGGCTGGCTGAAGTGTCTTGTGGGTGGTCGGTGAAGTTGTCATAGAGTGTTCTGATCTTGAGGTGGAAGAAGGTTCCCATCTTGCCGCATAGGTGCTGGGAAGGGGTGATGTCTGTGGTTTTGCTGTGTGGGTTAGTGAATTCTTGGATGACTTTTAAGATTTCCTTGGAGTTGGCAGAGTTGGTGAGGATTTTGTTGTGGATGAAGTTCCTTTTAGTTGTTCTGATTTGGCCGTGGTAGTCCGTCATGGCATTCTTGTAGGTGGAGTAGCAGTCGGCTGCCTTGGTATTCCTCCAATTCTTTTCCAGGCATCTGCAGGTGCATCTGCCTTTTTGGAGGGTGGTGGTGAACCAGGCTGCTTTTCTGGGGCGTTGTTTGCCAGGGTTGCTTAGCGGGGCAAGCTCATCTGCGCAGTTAGCGATCCATGTGTGGAGTTCTCTGGCTGCGGAGTTTGCGTCGGATGCCCAGGTGTGGTTGTCTCGGGAGAGGGTGGAGTTCAATTTCTCATCGTGATCTTGTTCCAGTTCCTACGTTGCTGGCAAGGGGCTGGTTTAGGTGCTTTGTGTTTCTCGATGGTAAAATGGACGCAGTGGTGGTCGGTCCAAGGAGGTTGGTTGTGTGGCTGAAGTCGACGCTGTTTCCCACAACGAAGATGGGGTCTCGGGTGTGCCCTGCCCTGTGTGTTGGTGCGTTGATGAGTTGGTTGAGTCCGATGTTTATGAGGTTGTCGTGGAGGATGGTGGAGTTGGGGTCGCTGGGGTTGTCAAGGTGGAATTTGAGGTCTCCTAGGAGTATGTAGGTGTTGACGCAATTACTTGGGCTGCGATGAAGTCGGTGATGGTGGTGGCGAAGGGTGTCTGGGGGCCGGGGGGACTGTAGATGAGTGTTCCACGGAGCGTGGTCTTAGGGCTGGTCTTGATTTGGAAGTGCAGGTGTTTTGCGGAGGAGAGGTTCTCACTGAAGGTGGTGAGGCGGAGGGTGTTTTTGTGAACTTTAGCGCCGCCTCCTCCCAGGTGGTTGGGGCCGTCCTTCCTCTGGATCTTGTAGCCATCCGGGATGGCGGTGTTGATGTCAGGGGCGGAGGTTGAGGACCTTATGTTAACGTCACTACGATGGGTGTTTCAGAGCCATTTCTTCTAGATACTGGGGCGATGAGAAGTTCTATCATGCATTCTAAACTCCTTGGGGCACCTTTGTCTGGCTTAACGAATGTTTCTGTAGGATTTTCTGGCGCCCCTGTACGCAACCCAGTTTCTTGCCCTTTGCCTATTTCAGTTGGCCCTTATGACTTGGAAGCTCCACTTCTGTTGACGAATGGTTGCGGTGAGAATCTGTTGGGCTTAGACCTATTGAAAAGAATGCATGCTACGATATATTGTTCTCCTTCTGGTGTACGTCTTACTTTGGGACAGAAATTTATCTCCCCAATGTATTTGTCCAAAGATCAGTTTCCACCTGAATTGCTTTCTCTTCCAGCAGCACTTTGGCCCACGGGTCCGAACGATGTGGGTTGTCTTGAGATTCCACCTTACGTTGTCACTCTCAAGCCCAATGTTGAATTACCGCGTATCTCGCAGTATAAAATTTCCACTGAAGGTGAAAACGCGCTTTTGGAAATTATTCATGATTTGATCCAGAAGGGTGTGGTTGAAGAAACAAGAGGTAACACATGCAATAGTCCTATTCTTCCTGTTCTCAAACGCACTGATCCTTCTCAACCACCTATATATCGTTTCGTAATTGATCTGCGGGAGGTAAACAAAATTGTTGTCCCACAATTTCCGTTTGTTCCAGATATCACTGCTCTGTTGACAATGATACCTTCCACAGCGACTTGGTTCTCTGTTATCGATCTGAAGAATGCCTTCTTTAGTATCCCCATTGCAGAAGAGAGTAGGGATATTTCTGGCTTCTCTCTTGGAGGCCGAAGCTTCCGGTTTAAGCGCGCACCTCAAGGCTATTGTGAAAGTCCCTCTATTTACAGCCAAGCTTTAAAATGTCATCTTGATACTTTTCATTTGCTGTCTGGTGCTGCTCTTATCCAGTATATGGATGACTTGTTAGTAGCCGCTGATTCAGAAGAGATCTGTAAAAATGTCACTGTTGCATTGTTACGCCATTTGTTTAATCTGAATCATAAGGTTTCACCTTCTAAACTACAATATGTCCGTCGAGAGGTAACCTATTTGGGTCATCTCCTATCAAAGGAGGGACGGCGACTAACACCAGTACGAATTCAGGCGATTACGCGAATGTCTATGCCATCCACACAGAGGGAGGTACGTGCCTTTCCGGGTATCACCTCTTATTGTAGACAGTGGATCCCTAACTTCTCTCTAATAGCCAAACCTTTGTTGCCACTCACTTTAAGAGATACGCCTCAGCCCCTTCCATGGACTGATGAGTGCCAAAAGAGTTTCACTGATTTACGTACCGCTCTGTGATCCGCTCCTGTATTGGGCACCCCCGACTACACTAAGCCTTTTACGCTCTATGTTCATGAGAGAGAAGGTTGTGCATTGTCAGTTCTAACACAGCAATTTGGAGACAAACAGCGGCCGTGTGCCTATTTTTCGGCTACGTTAGATCCTGTAGCTAAAGCATTGCCCAGTTGTCTCAAAGCGACAGCAGTAGCAGCAATTTCTATCCGACAGTCTGCTGGAGTGGTGTTGGATAACACTCTCATTGTCATGGTGCCACATGCAGTGGATACCTTACTAAACAGAACAAAAACGCAGCATCTTACGAGTGCTCGTCTTACTGGATACGAGCTGACGCTGTTGTCTAGCCACGTACACATCAAACGATGTAATACCCTGAATCCAGCTACTCTATTGCCCCTTCCAGATGAGGAAAGTGTTGAAGAACGGCATGATTGTTTCTTCCGTACTGAGGAAGAGACGAAAGGAAGAATTGACCTGAAAAATACACCGTTCGAGAATCCGAATGGAACTCTATGGGTAGACGGTTCTTGTCTTAAAATGCCTAATGGAGATACAGTTTCAGCCTATGCTGTGACTACTTTGCACACAGTGGTGGAAGCTGCACGTATTAGACATAATTCAGCACAAGCAGCAGGATTAATAGCTTTAACAAGAGCCTGTGTATTGTCGAAAGGGAAGAGCGTGAACGTGTACACTGACAGCCAATATGCTTTTGGTGTAGCGTTCAACTTTGGGCGTCTCTGGAAGGAAAGGGGTTTTCTCACCTCACATGGCACCAAAATACAACATGGTCAGTTAGTGACTAATCTCCTCGAATCACTTGGCCTACCCACCCAAATAGCAATCGTGAAGTGTAGTGCACACAAAAAGATTACAGATGATGTTGGTCGAGGGAATGCATTTGCAGATGAAACAGCGAAAAAGACAGCAAGAGATTCCACAAGTCGAATGTATGTGGCAGGTCCTGTAAATTGGGTCAGAGAGAGAGGAATGTATGAGAATACAGTAGAAAGTGTAAAAGCGATTCAGAAAGAGGCTTCGGAGAGGGAGTTGAGCAAGTGGAAAGAAAGTACAGGAATGTTAGACGAGATGGGTTGTTGGATAGAACTATCTGAACATCAACGTTGGCTGTTACCAGATGCCTATGTACTCCCAGTGGTTACTATGGCACATGGTCCAGCACACTTAAGTGCGAAAGGTATATGCAAGCTTCTGGCTCCAGTGTGGCAAAATGATAAAATCCCAAAATGCGCAGACAATGTAGTGAAACATTGTATTGTTTGTCTGATGTACAATCCGGGAAAGGGAACCCCAACTCCAGCAGGTCACTTTGCCCCTCCGACATATCCATTTGAGGTGTTGCAGATGGATTATATTCACATGGAACGATGCAATAACCTCAAATATGTTCTGGTGGTAGTATGCGCCTTTTCAAGATGGATAGAAGCATACCCCCTAAAGGATAACACAGCCTTATCTACAGCCAAAGTTCTACTAAAATAATTTTTCCCCAGGTTTGGTTTGCCGCTCATTGTCTGGAGTGACAATGGGAGCGAATTTGTTGGCCAAGTCATGCAGAAAGTTTGTGCGGGTCTTGGTATCAAGCAAACGTTTCATTCGGCAAACCATCCCCAGTCAGCGGGTTTAGTAGAATGCTACAATGGAACCTTGAAGTTGAAACTAGCAAAGGTTCAAGCGAGTACAGGACTCAATTGGCCCGATGCTTTGCCATTAGCCTTGCTATCCACCAGAACTGCAGTACACTCTCGTTTGGGACTTAGCCCTTACGAAGTGGTTTTTGGACGCCCAGCTAATGTATGGGGAGTCCCTCGTCCTAAGAAATGTTCAGACTTGCCGTATCCAATGTTGATTGATTATCTGCATGATCTTACGACTAAATTGCGTGTTCTCCATCAACAGGTTCGGAGTACTCTGCCGGAGGCTTCCACAGACCCAGGTCATTCCATCCGACCAGGTGACTGGGTCTGCATCAAAAACTTTCAGAAGACAAAGAATTTGGAGCCCAGATGGCGGGAGCCCCGAATGGTTGCTGACCACGAGAACAGCAGTTAAAGTCGAGGGAAAGAAAAATTGGATTCACGGTGTGCATTGCAAGAAAGTGCCTTTGCCCTTTGATCAGTGGGTTCGTAGAGGTGTTGGTGACTGTGAAAATGAAAAGACTCCACGATTCGTGCCTTTTAGTGATGCACACCTGAATGGGACACTGTCTGAGAATGAGGACGACGACGTTTTGCAGGAAGCAATACCATCACATCGTCGCTTAGAAACGACTAATCCACGAACATTGTTCCAAGACCAAAGCGTACCTGGGAAGGAACGATACAATTTAAGACCTAGACCAAAGAACACTTAAGACTTTTCTCTCTTGTGTAGTATTCTGTCCCGGTTGCAGGGTCACGGTAGGAGTCTGAATCACGACCTGAATAGTGGCAATAGGCCTGCAGGACCTACAGTGTCATAGGACGATACACAATCGTGATTTAGCCCCTCTGTTGTGCTTCGTTAGTGCACTAACATTTGTCTTTTGTTCTGTCTTTTCCTCAGAGTGTGGCGCCGTTAGACCAAGCTCACGGTGATCTGAATGGACAACTTTGAGTGACTGCAAGGATCCCTAAGATGTTGCAGGAAAGTTAGGAAGACGAAAAACAGAAAGGTGTGCAGGTCAGTCAATCAATCAGGGGTTTATAAAGTGCGCTACTCACCCGTGAGGGTCTCAAGGCGCTAGGGTGGGGGAAGCAGCTCTGAATCAGTCAAAGAGCCAGGTCTTGAGGTCCTTCCTGAATGTGTGCAGAGTTGAGGAGCATCTGATGTTCACAGGGAGCTCATTCCAGGTCTTGGCTGCGATGTAGGAGAAGGCTCTCCCGCCTGTTCTGTTTCTGCGGATGCGGGGGACCTCTGCCAGGGTGAGGTCGGTGGAGCGGAGGTTTCACTTTGGAACGTGGAAGGATACTCTCTCATTGAGGTATTTGGGTGCGATGTTGTTGAGGGATTTGTAGGCATGGGTGAGGTGTTTGAAGGTGACCCTCTTCTCGACAGGGAGCCAATGGAGGTCTCGTAAGTGTTGGGTCATGTGTTTGTGACGCAGTGTCCAAAGGACGAGGCTGGCTGCGGCGTTCTGAATGGTTTGGAGTTTGTGTAGAAGAGTTCTGTTGATTCCGGCGTATAGAGCATTGCCGTAGTGCAGTCTGCTGGTTATGAGCGCATGGGTGATGGTCCTTCTGCTGTCGGGGGGATCCATTTGAAGGTCTTGTCGAGGATGCGCAGGAAGCAACGGCGTTGATCTGGCGGTTCACGGAGAGGGAGGAGTCGAGGATGATGCTGAGGTTCCGTGTGTGGTTTGTAGGGGTGGGAGGATTTCCGAGGGCGGCGGGCCACTAGGTGTTGTCCCAGACGGAGGTGCAGGGCCCGAGGATGAGGACCTCGGTCTTCTCTGAGTTGAGCTTCTAACAGCTGTCTTTCATCCATGCAGCCACATTCTTCATTCCTTCCTGGAAGCAGAGTCTGGTGACTTCAGGATTCTTCGTGAGTGAGAGGATGAGCTGGGTGTCGTCGGCGTAGGATACAATGCTGAGCCCATGTTGTCTGACGATGGTGGCGAGGGGGGCCATGTCGATGTTGAAGAGCGTGGGGCTGAGTGATGATACTTGGGGTACTCCGCAGTTAATATCGGTGGGTTCGGAGAGGAAGGGAGGGAGTCTCATCCTCTGGGTTCTTCCAGAGAGAAAGGATTGGATCCAGTCGAGGGCGGCTCCTTGTATCCCTGCCTCGTGAAGTCTGGTTGCAGGCGAGCGATGTGAGACGGTGTCAAAGGCTGCGGCGAGGTCTAGAAGGATGAGGGCCGCAGTGTGTCCCTGGTCGAGTAGTATGCGGATGTCATCAGTGGCAGCGAGGAGGGCAGTCTCGGTGCTGTGGTTGCTGCAAAATCCAGACTGGGAAGCGTCTAGGATGGTGTTCTCTTCGATGAAGGCGGTCAGCTGGGCGTTTACGAGTCTCTCGGTGACTTTGGCCGTAAAGCGGAGGAGAGAGATGGGCCGGTAGTTATTCAGGTTTGTTTGGTCGGCCGTTGGTTTCTTGAGGAGGGGTTTAACCTTCGCCCGCTTCCAGTCATCTGGGAAGATACCGGGTATGAAGGAGGTGCTGATGGTCTGTCCTAGTTTGGGTGCAAAGGCGGCAGCAGCCCTGTGGAATATGTGCGGTGGGCAGGGGTCCATTGGGGCTCCTGAGTGGGTTTTCTTCATGTTTGCGGTGATGTGTTCGATGGTGGTGGGACTCCAGGTCATGATGGTTGGCTAATCGGCAGCGTTGGGGGGTGGGTGGTGTCCGGCGTCTGTTCGCTGAAGTTGTCGTAGAGGACCTTGATCTTCAGATGGAAGTAGGAGCTAATCTTGTCGCTGAGTTCCTGGGAAGGTGTGACATCTGTGGCTTTTCTGGGGGGGGTTTGCGAACAGTTGTATGATGTTGAACAGTTCCTTGGTGTTGGTCGCGTTGGTCTGGACTTTCTCTCTTATGAAGGTCCGTTTGGTGTCTCTAATGCGCGGGTGGTATTCCTTCATGGCGCTCCTGTGGTTGTTCCTTGCTTCCGTGGTTTTCTGATTTTGCCAGGTTTTCTCTAGGTGTCTGCAGAAGCGTCTGGCTTCTTGCAGTTCCGTGGTGAACCAGGCAGCCTTCTGAGGGCATTGTTTGGTGGGGTGGCAGAGGGGTGCAAGCTTGTCAGCGCAGCGGGAAATCCAGCGGTGAAATTCCATGGCTGCGGAGTTGGTGTCGGTTGTGGCACTGGGGGGGTCTTAGAGGAGGGTGGTGTTGAGGTGTTTCTCTGTGACCTTGTTCCAGTTCCTCCATGGGCGGCACGGGCGTTCTTGGGTGCGGTGGTGGTGTTGAAGGTGAAATGGACGCAGTGGTGGTCTGTCCAGGGGGGCTGGGTGGTGTGGCTGAAGTGGTCGTTTGTCCCTCCTGCGAAGATTGGGTCGAGGGTGTGTCCAGCTCTGTGAGTGGGCATGTTGACCAGCTGCTTCAGTCCAAGGTTAGCGAGGTTGTTGAGGAGAGTGGTGGAGTTGGGGTCGTTGCAGTTGTCGAGGTGGAATTTCAGGTCCCCGAGTAGAATGTAGTCCATGGAGGTGATGGCATGGGATGCGGCGAGCTCGGCAATAGTAGTTGCGGACTGGGTGCGAGGTCCCGGCGGTTTGTAGATGATGGTGCAACGTAGCGTGATCCTGGGGCTGGTCTGGATCTGGAAGTGGAGGTGTTCTGTGTTGGAGTGGGGGGTCACTCGTGCTGGATGTGGAGAGTCGGAGGGGGTCTTGAGTGTGATAGCGAGTTCTCCTCCTGGGCTGTGGGGGCGGTCCTTTCTCTGGATCTTGTAGCCGTCGGGGATGGCAGTGGCGATGTCGGGCTGGAGGTGGCGTTGGTCCAGGTTTCCGCAAAGAAGGCGACGTCGGGCGAGAGGGTGTCGATCAGGTCCCAGATTTCTACGGCATGCCGGTGCAGGGAGCGCACGTTGAGGAGGATGCAAGTCAGAGTTTCGGCAGTATGTGCATCAGGCGGGCCTTCGGCGGTTGTGGGGGTTTTGTCAATGGTGAAGGATCTGCGGCAGGATCTGCACGAGAACTGTCCATGGGTGGTGTTCGGCGAGGATATTTTGCAGTCAGTGTGACTTCCGGTGTTGAGTGCATGGAGGGTAGCGGAGAATCAGGGTTCCTGGCGCTGGTCACGGTCGGGTCGCGGACGAGCGCAGACGGGCTTACCTTTGGCACGCCAGCAGCGCGTCCGTGCAGCAGCTGTCATTAAGTAGGGGAGGGGGCAGGACTGGAGGTGGGGAGGCGGGAGCGGGGGCTGTGTCACTAGGAGGGGCCGCAGGGGCAGCAGCGTCGGGAAAAGGCTACCTGAAGATAGAACAGTGGAGTAAAAGAAATAAGTCAAGTACAAGAAATAAACTTTAAATTAAAACAAAAACGAGTCTCCTCGCAAAAGTCCTGAAAAAAGACCAGGTGGATGTAGGTACACTGCGTGGAGGCGGCAGGCTGCCGCCGTGAACCCAGAAGGCAGGAGGGCTCTGGAGCTGAGGCACAGTCGTGCTGCAGGCAGAGCTGCTGGGGAGAGTGCGGGCCTGGACCTGTCCTCTGCAGGTCTTCCAGCAGAGGAGAGGGAGAGCATCCTGTTCTGACAAAGGGAAGTAGCTAAGCACTACTACGTGAGCGGGTGCAGTTAAAATGCCACCTGCAAGTCAAGAGGGCCGTCTGAAACGTGTGGCCCATAAATTGTGCAAGATTTTGATTGCACGAGGCGGTAGGGGAATACAGTATACCAGGGCCCTAATAACTGTGCGCGGGATGGCCTTCTAGGCCCAAGGAGGCCCCAGGGGAGATAACTGCACAATGGAGAGCTGGCCCCGGGGGAAAATCAAGTTTGCAATCCGTGTGCAACCAAGGTAGGCCCTAAACAGCAGAACGGCACCCAGGCCCCAGGAAGGCACCTGAGAGGGAATCAACCGGGAAACACATGAGGCGGGCTCTGAAGAATGCAATGTGGGTCCCAAGTTGTCCCAAGACACAGACAGCACAGAAATAGGATCCCCGAGTCATGACATCAACATAGTGACCGATGGGAACGGTCTGGCGGGACTCCAACCTCCTCTCAACAGAAAGTTGTATTTTCCTGCTCCAAAAGCTCTGAAGTAACCAAAATGTGACACGCGGCGCTTTATGTAACTCCTCAATAAAAGTGTAGTTTCTAAGCTCAGTTAGATATCATTCCTTTAGATTCTTTAGATTAAGGCGATCATGCTGACTCGGGTGTACTCTACTCAAAGAAGCCCCTCCCCACTCTGAGAGGAAGAGGGACCTCGTCTCATCTTATCTGCTGTGCCTGTTTATTCCCTTCATCCAAAATCACACTGCGTCTCCCATAGGACACAATCCTATGAGAACATTAGCAGTAAGAAAAGAAGAATTGAAAAGCATGTTTTCCTAATATTCTTTTTCACACTATGCCCACATGCAAATAAAAAGCTTGTGGTGGGGGGAAAGGCAGATAAGAGGAGAGCTGGAACAGCCCTATCCGCTCTCTCTCTGCGTGCTTTGAAACTGTGTTTTGCTTTGTTGGATTGGTCAGAAGTTATTAATTCCACTCATCGTCCTACATACTCTGACCCAAGAGTGAAGAACAGGAACAAAATTGTGGCGGATCTAGATAATGCAATAGCATTAAAAATTAGAGGATGCCCGGCACCACATAGAAAAACAAGCATTTGCAATGCAATAGGTCTCACGTTTGCAAGAGTTTGAACTATTGGCATTGTAAATGACAATGCCTTTTATTTATGCACTTTTAAAACCTGCAAGTGGAGTGTAATCATGCACTTTGTACTTAGGTTATTGTTTACCAGAAGCAAGTGCAGCCTTTCTTCTCGTAAGCCAGGACAGTAAGTACAAAGTGCGTGTCTAGGCACCTCTTGCAGGTTTTTAAAACACATAAAAGGCATTGAAATTTACAATGCCAATAGCTCAAACTCTTGCAAATCTGAGACCTATTGCATTGCAAATGCTTGTTTTATATTTACATTTGCCCTTACTGAAGTCTTGAAAAGAACACCAGCTTTATATCTCCTAAATGCTTACTATTTTAGTGGCCGGTAAGGCTGGGCACCTGTGTTTCATATGTGGCGAACAGATGGGCAGCACTGTAAAAGGATGCGAAGACTAGTGCAAATGATTCCACTGCTGACACCAAACGAACCTGCAGCTTCTCTTACAAACACCTTTTCAACAGCCAGGGGAACAGTGCCGAGGTAAACAGTGTTGCTCTGAAACGTGTTCTCCCTGGTGATGAATCAATGCCTCTGTAAGTGGTTCAGCCTCATATGTTATCTCCAGGGACCCAAGCTCTCCCACGGCGTGTAATGTGTAAATCTGAGGAGAATTCCGCCTCCTGTGCAATTTGCCTACAAATGCCAGGTGTCGTTTTCAAGGCACTTAACCCCTTGCATGCCCGCCCCTTTCCCCGCCCAGTGCCGCGCCTTCCATTAGCGGGCGGAGTTCATGACGAGCTGGACTCGTCATGGGCACAGCGCCACCGCAGCCCATGACGAGTCCAGCTCGTCATGGGCACTGAAGGGGTTAAACGAGTTAGCTTTATGTAGACTGTAACGACCAGCATGTTTCCCCGTAAATATAATATATAGAGGTTCATCTGTTATAATACCTGCTAGACGTAGGGTCTTTAGTCATGAAACAATAACCTAAAAAACCTACATGTTTCTTGGTTCATTGTGCCCTATAAGTGTCCTAGTTTTCGAATTTGTGAATATGTGGACAGTCGTCTGATGCGACATCAACATTGCCTATCCCAAATGTCGCCTCACTACGTTTTGGGCCCTTGCCTGCCGCGGGTACTTGGGCCTCCCACACAAGTGAGGCACCATTTTTACCGGGAGACCTGGGGGAACGCTGGGTGGTGGTAAATTTGTGTGAGCCCGGTGATGCCACAACTTTCCCACCCCATAATGTGTGAAAAAAGTGTTTTTTTCAGCTAAAATTGAGGTTTGCAGGGGATTCTGGGCAAGGAAACGTTGGGGGATCCACGCAAGCCATACCTCCCTGGAAGCCGCCGGGTGTCTAGTTTTCAGAAATGTGTGGGTTTGGTAGGTTTCCCTAGATGGCCGCCGAGCACCAGGTCAAAAACCCAAGTGACCCCCCTTGCAAAACCAGGTGGTTTTGCGATAGGCTATTTTGATGTCGCCTCACTACGTTTTGGGCCCTTGCCTGCCGCGGGTACTTGGGCCTCCCACACAAGTGAGGCACCATTTTTACCGGGAGACCTGGGGGAACGCTGGGTGGTGGTAAATTTCTGTGAGCCCGGTGATGCCACAACTATCCCACCCCAAAATGTGTGAAAAAAGTGATTTTTTCAGCTAAAATTAAGGTTTGCAGGGGATTCTGGGTAAGGAAACATTGGGGGATCCACGCAAGCCATACCTCCCTGGAAGCCGCCGGGTGTCTAGTTTTCAGAAATGTGTGGGTTTGGTAGGTTTCCCTAGATGGCCGCCGAGCACCGGGTCAAAAACCAAAGTGACCCCCCTTGCAAAACCAGGTGGTTTTGCGATAGGCCATTTTGATGTCGCCTCACTACGTTTTGGGCACTTGCCTGCCGCGGGTACTTGGGCCTCCCACACAAGTGAGGCACCATTTTTACCGGGAGACCTGGGGGAATGCTGGGTGGTGGTAAATTTGTGTGTGCCCGGTGATGCCATAACTTTCCCACACCAAAATGTGTGAAAAAGTGATTTTTTCAGCTAAAATTGAGGTTTGCAGGGGATTCTGGGTAAGGAAACGTTGGAGGATCCACGCAAGCTATACCTCCCTGGAAGCCGCCGGGTGTCTAGTTTTCAGAAATGTGTGGGTTTGGTAGGTTTCCCTAGATGGCCGCCGAGCACCGGGTCAAAAACCAAAGTGACCCCCTTGCAAAACCAGGTGGTTTTGCGATAGGCCATTTTGATGTCGCCTCACTACGTTTTGGGCCCTTGCCTGCCGCGGGTACTTGGGCCTCCCACACAAGTGAGGCACCATTTTTACCGGGAGACCTGGGGGAATGCTGGGTGGTGGTAAATTTGTGTGAGCTCGGTGATGCCACAACTTTCCCACCCCAAAATGTGTGAAAAAGTGATTTTTTCAGCTAAAATTGAGGTTTGCAGGGGATTCTGGGTAAGGAAACGTTGGGGGATCCACGCAAGCTATACCTCCCTGGAAGCCGCCGGGTGTCTAGTTTTCAGAAATGTGTGGGTTTGGTAGGTTTCCCTAGATGGCCGCCGAGCACCGGGTCAAAAACCAAAGTGACCCCCTTGCAAAACCAGGTGGTTTTGCGATAGGCCATTTTGATGTCGCCTCACTACGTTTTGGGCCCTTGCCTGCCGCGGGTACTTGGGCCTCCCACACAAGTGAGGCACCATTTTTACCGGGAGACCTGGGGGAACGCTGGGTGGTGGTAAATTTGTGTGAGCCCGGTGATGCCACAACTTTCCCACCCCAAAATGTGTGAAAAAAGTGTTTTTTTCAGCTAAAATTGAGGTTTGCAGGGGATTCTGGGTAAGGAAACATAGAGGGATCCACGCAGGCCATACCTCCCTGGAAGCCGCCGGGTGTCTAGTTTTCAGAAATGTGTGGGTTTGGTAGGTTTCCCTAGATGGCCGCTGAGCACCGGGCCAAAAACCAAAGTGACCCCCCTTGCAAAACCAGATTAACTATTGTGCCTACAGCGTGAGAATTTTGGAATAAAATTGCAAAGAAAATGTGGCAGACATTTTGAGGTTTGCAGGACATTGGGGATAAAAAAAACTTTTTGAATTCACAAGAGAGACATCACCATGAACTCCCATGGGTTTTCGACAATATCTACAGTTGGTGGGTTATTCTTACATGGAAAGTGTACCTTGGCAGAGAAACTAAAGACAAAGATTCCTGCACAATCATCTATTCCTCAAACACACACACATACTGGTTGGATTTGGCACGAGGGCAAGTCATGGTTCAGTGTATTAAATTTTATTAACAAGAGATTTCACAAAAATGAAATGCACTGTCAATAATTAAATTCACAAAAAACCAAACCAATGACTCGCAGCTCGTGAGCTGTAAAGCCACGTCAGGGAACCAACCACTTTACAGGCCATTCACACACCTTTCGTTCGTGATACAAACAAGACCATTCGCACCACCAGGTACAAAAGCAACACATTACAAAATTCACCAAAAAGGGACAAGGTACACCCTGCTTCAGAAAGACAAATATTACTGCACAGCCATCTAATCCGCAAGCACACACACATACTGGTTGGATTTGGCACGAGGGTGAGTGATGGTTCAGTAGATACAATTGTATTAGCAAGTGATTTCACAAAAATGAAATGCACTGGTAATAATTGAAAGGGTGAGAAACGGAACCATTGACTCACAGCTCGTGAGCTGTAAAGCCACGACAAGGCACCAACCTCTTTACAGGCCATTCATACACCTTTCATACGTGTGAGACATACAAAACCATTCACACCGCCAGCCGCGGGCCCATCACATAACAAAACTCACACCAGCACACAGCGCCATTCAAGGGCCCATCACTTTCACACGCCCACAATCCAGACACAGCAACTACACAGGCTGATGGATTGCGTGGAGCGGCACTCAGCTAGCAGTGTGTGTAGTGACCAGCAGAAAGTCACTACTCACACACAGCCAGCCGAGCACCAGTCCACACACACCGCTAGCAGAGCGCCAGTCCACGCACACCGCTAGCCAAGCCCCAGTCCAGGCACACCGCCAGCCAATCGCCAGTCCAGGCACACCGGCAGCCAATCGCCAATCCACGCACACCGCCAGCCAAGCTCCAGTCCACGGACACCACCAGCCAAGCACCAGTCCGCACACACCACCAGTCCACGCACACCGCCAGCCAAGTACCAGTCCACGCACACCGCCAGCCAAGCACCATTCCACGCACACCGCCAGCCAAGCTCCAGTCCACGCACACCACCAGCCAAGCTCCAGTCCACGGACACCACCAGCCAAGCACCAGTCCGCACACACCACCAGTCCACGCACACCGCCAGCCAAGTACCAGTCCATGCACACCGCCAGCCAAGCACCATTCCACGCACACCGCCAGCCAAGCTCCAGTCCACGCACACCACCAGCCACGCACCAGTCCACGCACACCGCCAGTCCATGCACACCGCCAGTCCACGCACACCGCCAGCCAAGCACCATTCCACGCACACCACCAACCAAGTGCCAGTCCACACACACCAACAGCCAAGCGCAAGCCTACACACACCGCCATCACATTTAGGATTTTTTTAGAAAAAATACAAACACAAACAAATCGCAAATAGATACAAATCTTCTAACAGAAAATCAGCAACTAAATACATTGCACTAACACCAACCTTGAAACAGAATCAAATTATCCAAAGAATACAGACCAGGCAGTTCACTTTACCACTCATGAATGCTCCCAAAAATTCTTTCGCGTGTGGTACGCTCTAATACAAGCAGGGACACACAGTGCAGGATGAGAAGGACAGTCGGGGCAGTACATACGACTCTCCTTCCGCGTACCTCTTCGCCAACTCCAACTCTAGGAACACTTGCCTGTTCCACTACAACAAGGCTGCCTATTACAGACTCCTGAAACTTAGCAAAAGTCATCTTTGACTCAGGGCAAGAATCCTGGAACACAACAAAAGCATTAAACATTGCCAAGTGGAAAAGATGGATAGCCAACTTCTTGTACCAAATGTAAGCCTTACGAAGAGCAGTGTAAGGTTCCAACCTCTGATCTACTCTGTCAACACCACCCATGTGCCTATTATAGTCTAAAATGCACACAGGTTTGCGCGCTTCAGCGACCTGACCCCAAACAGTCACAGGTGCAGTGCTTTCATCATGGATGGTAGTCAGCATGTAGACATCTCTCCTGTCTGAAAACTTCACAGCAAGAAGCTCCTGGCAACGCAACGCACTGCACTGTCCCCGCACAAGCTTTTGACAAACAAGTTCTTTCGGGAAACCTTTACGGTTAGAGCGGATTGTGCCACAAGCAACAGTGTCCACTTTGGCCAATTCCCTGAACAACCGCACACCAGTGTAGAAGTTATCTACATATAAATGGTGGCCTTTGTTAAAACATCCTCTACCAAGTTCCCAAACAATTTTCTCAGTCACTCCAAAAGTGGACGGACAACCAGGGAGGTTAATCCTAGATTCCTTACGGGTGTACACCCTGAAATTAGAGACATATCCAGTCCTACTGTCACACAGCATATACAGCTTTAGCGTGCCCTCTTACAAGGAATGTATTGCCTAAAAACCAAGTGGCCCTTGAACAACACCAAAGACTCATCCACTGCAATTTCTTTCCCAGGGGCATAAATCTCAGAAAATCGATCAACAAAGTGATCAAGCACAGGCCTAATCTTAAAAAGACGGTCACACTCAGGGTGATCTCGTGGCAACGCTAAACCATTATCAACAAAATGCATCATCCGAAGCAGAAGCAAATACCTGTCACGACTCATGACTGCCGGAAAAATAGACGTTGCCATCAAGGGACTGCTAGACCAATATGAAGACATTGATGGCTTCCTTAGCAAGCCCATCAAAAAAGTTAAACCCAAGAACTTATTCATCTCTTCAACATTTGTGGGAGTCCACCGGGTAGCTCTAGAGTATGGCTTAAGACTGGCACTGTTGTCCCTCAAAAACTGTTCGGTATACAAATTAGTCTGCTCAACAATCTCTGCAAAAAACACATCGTCCATAAACAACTGAAAAAAATTTACCGGCAAAAAGTTTTCAGTATTCACTCTAGACCCTGGAACACCAGTAAACTCTGGCAATGCCGGCTGCACCATGCCAGGGGCAACCCAGAGGTCATCACTTTCAAAGGGAAGTCTTGCAGCCCCAGCCTGCAGCCCAGATGCCTCTTGCCGCACTACACCAACGGGATGCCTTGCAGCCCCAGGCTGCAGCCCAGATGCCTCTTGCCGCACTATCGGCACATCAGTCTCCTCCTCTAACACAGGCACTTCATCCACACTAAGAGTATCTTCATCATCCGATGACTCCATACGGAGAGAAAACTCACTGCCAGAATCGTCCCCTGCCTCCTCTCCCTCAGATGCAGAGTCAGTCTCTGAACCATGGTCAGAGGAAGACTCAAACAGCAAACCAACAACCTGCTGAGCAGTAATCCTGCGGCTAGCCATTATACTTACTAAGATAGAAGACTGCACAAACAAGTCAACAACAACCAACAATGTGCAAACCAAGTAAGTAAAGAAATCAGTACCTTTATCACAAAGATCAATGTACTCAAAACTATACAATTCAATTACAAGAGACAGCTGCACTCACCAGAAACCAACTCTGCCGTGACACAGCAAAAACCAACGATATCCAACTAGAAAGAAGAAAAAAAAACAAATTACTCACAAGACAAAAAAATACACATCGAGCACCAATGCAAAAAGTTTTTGACACTCAAAAAACAAACATACTGCTATTATTACACCATTTGCAAAAAAAATTCATGCAGAGAAATCAAACACATTTACATTGTACAAAAAAAAGTCTCTTACCAAACTACACAAACAGCAGAACCACCAGTAACAACACGGCAAACTGAAAATGCAATTGCAATTCACAAAAAATATAACAATAAACATTATAACATGCTATGTTACTACCCAAATGGTCAATCTGGTTGTGTGCCAGGTGGGGCAGAAAACAGCAGGAAAAAAAAGGCTACTCTGTCCCGGGGCGGGTGGGCCAAATACATATTATAAAAATTGCACCCTGGAAGCGACACTTGCCAAAGGGGTCACTTCCATTTTTATTTACACTAATTCCCTGGTGTCTAGTGGGCTTTTCTGCCCCCCCCCGGGGCCACAAATGGACCGAAAGTCGACCAATCTGCCCCGAGGGGGGGCAGAAAAGTCTTCGAGAAAATTATGCCCCCAAGGAAGCGACCCTTGCCCAAGCGGCCGCTTACTAACTGAAGATAAAGACACCCCTGGTGTCTAGTGGGCTTTTCTGCCCCCAAACGGACCGAAAGTCGACGGATCTGCCCCCAGGGGGGGGGGGCAGAAAAGTCTTCCAGAAAATTATGCCCCCAAGGAAGCGACCCTTGCCCAAGGGGTCGCTCCCTAAATGAACACCAAGACATCCCTGGTGTCTAGTGGGCTTTTCTGCCCCCCCCTGGGGGCAGAAACAGACCGAAAGTCGACCGATCTGCCCCCAGGGGGGGCAGAAAAGTCTTACCATAAATTATGCCCCCTAGGAAGCGACCCTTGCCCAAGGGGTCGCTTCCGAACTGAATAAAAAGACATCCCTGGTGTCTAGTGGGCTTTTCTGCCCCCCCTGGGGGCAGAAACGGACCGAAAGTCGACCGATCTGCCCCCGGGGGGGGGGGGCAGAAAAGTCTTAGCATAAACTATGCCCCCTAGGAAGCGACCCTTGCCCAAGGGGTCGCTTCCCAACTGAATAAAAAGACATCCCTGGTGTCTAGTGGGGCATCCCTGCTCCACGATCGCGACGCTATGCGCGATCGTGGGACCGGAATGCCCAGCATTGAGACATCAGGGGAGAGGAAATACTCTTTCCTCTCCCCCGATGCCTCAAGGCCTCCGAATTCCGCCCCCCCCGCCACACCGGAGCCAAACACTCACTGTCTCGGTTGGACGCGCTGGAAGAAATTAATTCCAGCGCGTCCTGCGCTTCCTGATGACGTCGGCGCGCGCTGTGCGTGCTGACGTCGTCAGGAAGCGTGGGGGTGCTTGGGGGTGGCAGCGGAAACTCTTCCGCTGCCATCCCCCTCTGTGGGGGCACGATCGATGCCCCAGGGGGGGGGCGCCAGCGCTTCCCCCAGGGGCTGTGCTCATGACGGAGCGGTTCCTTCATGAGCACAGCCCAACCGATGCTCATGACGGAACCGCTCCGTCATGAGCATCGAAGGGGTTAATGTTCTGTGTTTTTCCCACGTCTTCATTTTATTTTGCTGCTATTGCTCCTTCTCGTATATCTCTGGTACTTAGTAAGCATGCTTCAGCTTGGCCTGCCCGATAGCAGCGGAGCTGGGCAGATGGAGATATAGGATTTTTATGTTGCTAATGTGCGCTTATTTTATTGTATGATCTGCAGACCTTGATGCCACAACATGTTGTTTATATTTTGCAATTGGTTTTCGTTTGTTTGTACTTTTACAAGATTTAGTTTCATTTTTAACTGCATATTATTAATGTTGCTATTTGTGTGTATTTTTTATTTGTCTTAACTGTAGACCATGATGGCAAAATGTGTTGTTTACCTTCTGTATTACGACCTGATTTGTTTGTACTTTTACATGCTTTCTTTCTTTTAAAATTTTAGATTGTGATGTTGCTATTGTGTGAGTATTTATTATTTTGTAATGTGTAGACTGTGTTTTAGGACATGCTGTTTGCCTTCTGCAATTTGCCGTGTTTTTTTTAGTTTTATAAGATTTTGGGCCAGAGGTAGGGAGCCAAATTGCGATCGCAAATGCTGAAATTCGCAGAATTTCAGGGTTTGCGATCGCAATTCGGCTACGTGCAATGTAGGTAGGCAAATACCCTCTCGCAAAATAAGAAATCGCAAAAACTGCAATTCCTTATTTTTTGTAAGCAATTAGAGAATCGCAATTTGCAATTCCCTAAATGCTATGCTAGTAGGCATCGCAAATTGCGATATTGCCTTAAGGAATCGGAAATTACCACCAACTTCAAGTTGGTGGTAATTTGCGATTTCCTTTAAAAAAGCACTTTTTTCAAAGTGCCATGTGGCACACATACATGTCTTTAAGGTATGTATGTGCGCCACATTTACACACATGCACATTTCTGGGGTGCAAAAGGGTGTCCTTTTGGAACCCTTGCACCCTTGACATTGCGCACGCAATTTGCGAGTACCTCATAGTTGTAAATTGGCAGCGATTGGCTTAGCATTAGCGGAAGCCATCTTGTATTTAGAGGCTATCTTGTCCATTTTGTGGAATCCATTTTGTATTTCTGGCAGCCATTTTGTTTGCCATGTGCTGCCACGTGATCACCATGTGCTCTGTCCTCCCTCAGTGTTGACTGCTCTTGTAATCTGCCTAGAAACGAACTATATTTAGCATCTTCCACCTTCGCACATGCCCAGTTGAGTTTGCAGCTGTCCTTGCAGCTGTTAGTAGTATGTAACTGTCAGGATGTGTTTAATAGCATTGGCAAACTGTTAACTCCTCCTACTTGTCGACTGTGCATTTCTATATGACCTTATATGTACATAAAACCTTCTTCTGTACTTGTACCGCCTTCTTTTGAGCCCCTGTGTGGGTATAAAAGGACCATGCTCCTTCTGTTCGGGTGCTACTTCATGCATTACCGAAGGGTGCTGTGTGAATGTAGTTCCACCTCATGAGGTTTATTAAACTTTGTATTTTCTATTCCAGATTCTGTGCCAACTTCTTCCTATTGTTCTGAGGACTCTGTGCAGAGAAGGTCGCACCCCTTGCACTGGTAGGCCTTGCTGAGGCTTACTCCGACAAATTGGCGCCCGACTCGTGGGGCTCATCGACGACTTGGATGCCTGAAGGATTGGTCGCGACGAAGGATTGGAATCTCGCTCTGGACGCGATCGCTGCCCAATGAGACCCGAGTCTTGGCAACCACAGTGTTTTTCCTTTCTTTCTGATCGGACCATCCAGGTGGTGCCGGTCCTCGACTGAGATCTGTTGATTCGCCGTGCAGTGACCATTTGGTTGATTTTAGAACTTGGCACTTGGAACCTGGACACCAAGTGATTGGTAAGATTCATTCTGTGGCGCTTGCTGTTGGTTTTTATGCCTGGGATTGGTAAGTTGGTTTAGTAACACTTACTGCGGCTTTTGTATTTTGGAACTTGTGTTGGCCAACTTGGACTTCTATGGGATTCATATATAAATTGCAATTTGGGCATTGGGCTTCCGATTGTCCAGCACGGCATGCGCAGCAGTGTCCACGTGGTCGGGGACAAATGAGAAATCGTTCAGGATATTCAGGGCCTAGAGGAAGCACAGGTGATCGTGCTAGGTTTGATGCTAATATACGTGGGCAGGATGGGTTTAACACCTTTGATAGTAGGAACCAATATCAAATGTACGACTATGTGCCGTCTGATTTTCAAGATTCTGCTTATGCATAGGATTGCCTAGGATGAGGTAAGGAATCAGTTGAAGTTCCAGTAGATCAGAGGGGTCCCTATGCTACAGCACATGTTTTGGGTTCTACTGATCAGTTTTTGGTTGATACAGGAGCTACTCGTAGCGCCTTGTCTAAACAATTGGTTCCAAGGGCTCCCCTGTCTGGCTTAACCATTACATCGATAGGTTTCGATGGAACACCTTCCCTTAGCCCACTGTCACAACCACTTGCATTCCATGTGGATAAATTTACTGCTCCGTGTCCATTTTTGCTTTCCCCGAATACACCAGACAATATTGTGGGTCTTGATATGCTCAAGTATTTCAGGGCTACGATACGATGTTCTCCAGAAGGTGTACGTGTTATCTTGAATGACAACCATCCTGTGACGGAGAGAGCTTGTCTTGCTAAAGAGGATATTGCATTAGCTTCACTCCCTAGTACTTTTTGGGCTACTTCAGACACTGATGTAGGGCAAATGGTTATTCCACCAGTACATATCAGTGTCAAGGAGGGCGCTGTGCTGCCACGTTTGCCTCAATACAAAATTTCACAGGAAGGCGAAGAAGCACTCATACGTATTGTCCATGATCTCATTGAAGTGGGGGTTGTTGAGGAAGTTCCTTACAATGTTTGTAACAGTCCGATTCTTCCTATTCTGAAAAAAGATACTGACACTAGGATTTACCGATTCATTATTGATTTGCGAGAAGTTAACAAGATTGTAGTATCACAATAACATGTGGTTTCTGACATAACAACACTTCTTACTTTGGTTCCTCCGACAGCAACTACATTCTCTGTGATAGACTTGAAGAATGCTTTCTTTTCGATCCCTATTCATTCTGATAGCCGATATTTGTTCGGTTTCACTTTGAATAATCGATCGTATAGATTTTGTAGAGTTCCTCAAGGCTATACTGAGAGTCCTAGTATTTACAGTCAAGCATTAAAAAGACAACTTGATTCTTTCGTTTTGTCTGAAGGTGTGGCTCTCATACAATATGTTGATGACATCTTGTTGGAAGCCGATACCCCTGAACAGTGTGAAAAATGTACTTTGTCCTTGCTTTCTTTTCTTGCTTCACATCATCACAAAGTGTCACGAAAGAAATTGCAATATTGTAGACCGAAGGTAACCTACTTAGGTCACCTTCTGTCTAAGGAGGGCCGTGCACTTACATCAGATCGCATTCAAGCAATTTTAGACACACCAGTACCCTCTACTCAGAAAGATGTCCATGCGTTCATTGGTCTTACTTATTTTTGCAGGCAATGGATATTAGGTTTTTCACACATTGTTAAACCCTTGCTAGCACTTTTCACTAAAGATACTCCAATGCCTCTCCCATGGACAGATGAATGTGAGACTGCTTTCCGACAGTTACGACAAGCTCTTTTTCAGCACCAGTGTTAGGTACTCCAGATTATACGAAGCCTTTTACACTCTATGTACATGAGAAAGATGGATGCGCATTGTCAGTTTTAGTGCAGACACACAGTGACAAACAGCGTCCCTGTGCATATTTTTCAGCAGTACTTGATCCTGTTGCTCGTGCGTTGCCTGGATGCTTCCGTTCAGTTGCAGCAGCAGCTGTGTCAATACGTCAGAGTGAAGGGATAGTTTTGTCACATAAGCTGTTGGTGCTAGTGCCCCATGCGGTTGATGCCCTTTTAAATCAGACGAAGACGCAGCATTTAACTAGTGCTCGTCTGAAAGGATACAAATTGACATTGTTGACCCCTCACATTACACTGAAGGGATGTGCGACACTAAACCCAGCCACTTTGTTGCCATACCCGGTGACTCAGTCTCAGTCACAGGAATCACACAATTGTATATTCTTTACTGAAGAACAGACAAAGGGTCGTGTTGACTTACAAGATACGCCCCTTTCAGATGTAGATGGGGAATTGTGGGTTGATGGGTCCTGTTTGAAGTTGCCAGATGGTACGACCTCAGCTGCATATGCAATTACGACACTTCACACGGTAGGGGAGACAGCTCGCATACCACAGAAGTCAGCTCAAGCAGCTGAACTAATAGCTTTGACACGAGCATGTGAGCTTAGCACTGATTTGTGTGTTAACATTTATACCGATAGCCGCTATGCTTTTGGAGTGGCCCATGATTTTGGCCTGCTCTGGAAGGAAAGAGGCTTTCTTACGTCTCACGGGATGGAGATAATGCACGGGGAGCTAGTACATAATCTTTCGACTGCACTGACATATCCAAAGAAAATAGCTATTGTGAAGTGTAGTGCACACAAGTAAGTGACTGATAAGGCAGGACAAGGCAATGCCTTTGCAGACAGCGTAGCTCGTGAGACTGCGATGCAGCGAAGCACTACTTCTATGTATGTAGTGAAGTCACAAGCTGAACGTTGGCATGATGTTAGACAAGAAGTACTAGACATACAGAAATCTACTTCTGTGAAAGAACGTGAGCAATGGTTTGAAGAGGGAGAGTTGGATGATGAGGGCTGTTGGCGGAATAAGCAGATGGACAAATGGAAACTGCCCATAGCTTTTGTACAACCTACTGTTCAGATGGCACATGGACTGGCACATGTTGGAGCTTCAGCAATAACGAAATTGCTTACGCAAGTTTGGGAGCATCCAGAAATTGCGAGCACAGCTAAGAGAGTAGTACAGTCTTGTTTGATCTGTTTGCAGTACACTCCTGGAAAAGGGACACAAACTCCTGCAGGAGGGTTTGCTACACCGACTGCACCTTTTGAAGTTTTGCAAATGGATTATATACAACTTGAACGCTGTAATAACCTGAAGTATGTTCTAGTGGTGGTGTGTGCATTCAGTAAATGGATAGAGGCATACCCCACGAAGGATAATACTGCTATCACCACAGCGAAGGTGCTTTTGAAGGAATTCTTCCCTAGGTATGGTGTTTGCAAACTTTTGTGGAATGATAACGGACCTCATTTTGTTGGGGAAGTTATTAAGCATGTCTTGAAAGGATTAGGGATCAAACAGAAGTTCCATGCGGTCTTCCACACGCAATCAGCAGGGCTAGTGGAACGGTATAATGCTACTCTGAAGCTGAAATTAGCAAAAATACTGGCTTCCACATCCTTGAATTGGCCAGACGCATTACCTTTGGTATTATTGTCTATTAGATCAGTGCCACATTCTCAAACTGGCCTTACCCCTTATGAAGTGGTGTTTGGGAGATCGATGAACATTTGGGGAGTTCCTAAGCCACGCTCCATACATGATGTACCATGTGTTCTAATGAGTGATTATTTGGCACAGTTAACCGACAGTTTGGTTTCTATTCATCAACAGGTTCGAGAAGCACTTCCTGACAGATCCACAGGTGAGGCCCATGAACTCCGGCCTGGAGACCATGTAATGGTCAAAGTCTTTGAAAGGTCAAACAGCTTGGAGCCGAGGTGGCGAGGACCAGAGCAGGTGCTCTTGGCCACGAGGACAGCAGTTCGAGTGACGAATCAGAAGAACTGGGTCCATAGCACCCACTGCAAGAAGGTGCTACCTACCTTGGTGGAACCTGCTGTGCTGACCGACCATTGAGAGATCCTGAATGCAGAAAAAGGCCACTCCATATCACCTGATGAATCTGAGGAGGTCTTCCCGGACCACACGATTCCTGGAGTATCCCGATACCAACTGAGACCACGGAAAGAGCCTGCATCGTCGAAATAGACTGGTTGAGCAACCGCCCTGGGTTAGTGAAACGGAATTCTGTTGTGGCAAGGGGGGGGGATCAGTCCTGTATAGTGTAGCGACACCCGTCTTGACCCTCGGTGAAGAAACCAACGGCTGCCCATGGATTAGAGCTCCAACGATTGTTTCCAACGACGAGCTGATCATGTCCACAATGAGATCAACTGTTGCTAAGAGAAAAATCATTTGTGCTATAGGGTTTATTGTTGCAATGGTGGCTGTAGCAGTAATAGCCTGGTTCGTTGAGAAAGTGGCTCCTGCTCGAGAGCTTTTGATCGCCACTACTCCAGCATCAGTTGAACACCACTACTTTACGCTTCCCTACCATGAGCAGAAGCACCGACAATCCTACTTAAATAATACCTTTATCCAGATGTTGCATCATACTCATAATGCCACAAATACTACCAACTGTTGGGTGTTTGTGATGATACCTGTACATCAAAAGAAAGGAGGAACACCTTGTATTCCTCTTCCCTTTTCTTATAATGGTTCTTGTCAAGCCTGGTGTGCGCTTTTGTTTGCATCTGGAAGACGTACAGTAGGCGGGCTTCTTTTTCGCCTTAATAAAGTATGCTACCAAGATAAAGATGGTTATCCTCAAGCCAAAGGGACCAAATGGGAATGGGAAACAGTACCAACCGGACAATATTTCAACACCATATGTCTTCACAAATATGAGAACTTTTATCAGTAATGAACAATTTGTGATTTCTGTTACTAGAGCTAAAGCCGATCTATGTATAAGCAGTATTGGAAGAATTCCAGTGGGGAAAAGCAAATGTACTGTAATTCTGACTATTGAAGGTGTAAATAACAGTAGTTTTATAGCCTCACATAATACTTACTTTATCTGTGGTAGCCACGGATATTATCAACTACCTGCTGGGTGGTCAGGTGTGTGCTATGTGTCCTTTCTATTGCCCCCTGTGTTTCTGGCACCTGCATCATAGCACCGGGACCTTAAATTATTCGACGATATCTCTAGAAATAGATACAAAAGTACAATGAGTGCTGACGAAGTAGACCACACTGACACTACTCTGCAACAATACGTCAATTTTAATTTAGGTTTGTTCTTCTTTGTGGGTGCTGCATTAAACAGTAGGAATATAAGACGATTGACTAGAGTTGTGGAAGCTGTTACCAATCAGACAGCTATGGCACTTGGGAACATTACGGAGGAGCTGCAAATTGCAAGGATTGTAGCTCTCCAGAACCGAATGGTTCTAGATGTGGTTCTGGCTGAAAGAGGTGGTGCATGTCGCATCATCGGTAGTAGCTGTTGCATATTCATACCGGATCACTCACCTTCAGTATATGACGCAATATCAAAACTGCATAAGATTGCTGCAGAAATTCATCCAGAGACTGGTACTTGGACTTTTTCTGGATGGTTTTGGACTCTTGTTTCTGCTTGGGGCTGGAAGCTACTGACTATCCTGTGTGTAATGATTATGATACTTTCTACATGCTGTGTATGTATCCAATGTGGTCCAATGCTTTGCTCCATTTGCATCTCTGTTTGTATACCTGCCAAAAGGAATGTTGCAGAAACAAAGGCCCAACAAATGTTGAATAAAAATGTGGCCGAAAAAATGCTAATAGATGTACGGGATGCATATTTAGATTACCCCAGAGGAACGAATGTCTTCAGCTAATGCTAAAAGGGTTGTCTGTTGTAAATTGGCAGCGATTGGCTTAGCATTAGCGGAAGCCATCTTGTATTTAGAGGCTAACTTGTCCATTTTGTGGAATCCATTTTGTATTTCTGGCAGCCATTTTGTTTGCCATGTGCTGCCACGTGCTCACCATGTGCTCTGTTCTCCCTCAGTGTTGACTGCTCTTGTAATCTGCCTAGAAACAAACTATATTTAGCATCTTCCACCTTCGCACGTGCCCAGTTGAGTTTGCAGCTGTCCTTGCAGCTGTTAGTAGTATGTAACTGTGTTTACTAGCATTGGCAAACTGTTAACTCCTCCTACTTGTCGACTGTGCATTTCTATATGACCTTATATGTACATAAAACCTTCTTCTGTACTTGTACCGCCTTCTTTTGGGCCCCTGTGAGGGTATAAAAGGACCATGCTCCTTCTGTTCGGGGTGCTACTTCATGCATTACCGAAGGGTGCTGTGTGAATGTAGTTCCACCTCATGAGGTTTATTAAACTTTGTATTTTCTATTCCAGTTTCTGTGCCAAATTCTTCCTATTGGTCTTAGAACTCTGTGCAGAGAAGGGCGAACCCCTTGCACTGGTAAGCCTTGCTGAGGCTTACTCCGACATCATGGTTACTCGCAAATTGCGTGCGCAAATCCCATTCCTTCCTATGGGCCTCTTGGCCCATAGGAATGAATGGGAAGGTATTCCTTTGATTGCGAATCTCAAATTTGCGATTTTCAATTAAGGAATATTAAGGAATCGCAATTATTATTGCGATTCCTACATACATTCCATTTTGCGAGTCCTTATAGCTATTCCGTAAAAATCGCTATTAAGGACTCACAAAACTTACTTTACCTACATTTGGCCCTTCGTTTTACTTTTCTAATCCTTGCATCGTGATGTTGCTATTCTGTGCATTTTTAAAATTTAAGTAATTTGCCCAGGATCACAGGATGTTGGTCCGATGCCAAGACTCAAACTTTGTTTTTTAGCCCTAAATAATTTTTTACATATTGCAGTGCTTTCTGCAAGTAACGTGGCTATGATTTAAGGATATTGGTTCAACATTAAAACTCCAACTTTGTTTTTTAGCTCTAAGCACCTACATACATTGCAGTGAGTGCTTTTTGCAAATAATTTGCTGAGGATTGCATGATGTTGGTCCGACGTTAAGACTCAAACTTTGATGTTTAGCTCCAAAGTTGCCATATTTCCCTACTATGCTATAGCTTTATAACAGCCTCTTTTTTTCTCGCTTTAAACTGCCTTAGCACACTGCAAACAAATCATTTTTTTCATCTGTATTTTCCTGCTTATTGTTTTTTTTTTAAAATTGCCTTAAAACGCTGCATATATATTAACATAAACTTGTATATAAGCCTTCTAAAAACGAAATTAGATCACAGCAAATAAATCCTTTTTTTACTACTACGTTGGTTCCCGTAAATACACCCTTAAGGCATCTTCACTTAGCAAGGGGTTTCATTAGTATCAGGGTCACCATCTGTTAAACATTTGCTTAAACAGATACTTCCCACGGGACAGACCCATGCCCTCAAGCAAATTGTTTACCATCTCTTAGGCAAGCCTTTCAAGGTTATCTATGTCACCATCTTTTGTTAGTCAATGAGTTAATGAGCAGCTTAAAGCAAAGTGTTCTGCTCTTCAAACCACATGCTGTGACTTCTTAAATGTCCTTATCACATTGTAAACACTGGCCTAAATCCGTATTTGTAAAGCGCGAACTACTCACCCTTACGGGTCTCAAGGCACTGGGGGCCATCGTGGAAATTAAGTGAGCTATTGCCCAGAGTCACATGGTGCTGAGCTGAGCTGCCTCTGGAGCCGGGAATCGAACTGTGAATCCTGTGCTCCGAAGTCAGCTGCCCTGGCCGCTGCACCACAACTCTCCACAGTCTACCTTTGCTGGGAAAACAGCAACAGTACTTCCCACACAATTAATTCCTGTCTTACGGTTTTGTGCAAAGTAATCAATTTAAACAACTCCATGTAACTATTTAAAATCTGGTGTTCTCCAGGACTTTCTACATTTTTCAAGGTTAAACATGTTTTGCATGATCACAGTGTGACATTAAAGTCGGACCTTTGTTCCCCAGCTGTAAAGTTGCCATCTTTGCCTAATATACTATATAACAATAGTATTTGTCATTATTTTTTCCTATACTATAGCTATACACAATACCATTTCCATCTACACTACAGCTTAATTTTACCTGGTGTTTTATAGAACTTTCCATAGTATTTAAATATTAAAGATTTTGGCCAGGATCAACGCATTATAGCTTAAACTGTTTATTCTAATTGAGGTGCAAGGAGTGCTCTAACAGCAAAATGATATTCTGCTTATGGCATCTAAACATATAGCATTGCGTTTTAAAAGCAGCACTTAATGATATATTATTGAAGTAATTTGCCCAGGATCACAGACCTCCACCTAGCAATGCAACATTCCCAGATACACTTCTAGACATGGTTTCAAACCTGATAATACTACACTCCAATTGTCCACTGCATTCTCGGTGAACTCAACATTTCGTTTGACAAATACGATATCCCTTATCTGAAAACAATCATCGCTAGCCTAGACGCAATGAACCTGTATCAGATAGTCCACAAACTCACACACATCGCTGGATACATCCTAGATGTCATTTTTGCAAATGCAGAACTAGTTATCTTTCGAACAATGACTCCAGTCACATGGTTAGACCACCATTTGCTTGCTTTCCAACATAAAACAACACTAAGCGACACACCTAAAACCAAATTACATGCATCCTCCTATCGACCATGAAACAAACTCAATTTTGAACACTTTGAAATACAACTAACGTCCTGTTGTGTAGTTCCTATAACCCTATATAGTATCTGTGCGTTTAGACAACATACACTGTGGACGTGGTGTTCGAACTGATTATGGACACCCCCATCGAGTATGTCAGCCTGTATACCAGCTCACAGTGCCACTAGAAACCCCTCTTACGAAGGAGAGAATAGTTCTTGGCAACTATCGAACATGACAACCGTGATCTCTCAGAATCGTGGAAACAGTGCTACTAGTCGCTCAGTCATTCATACTCACTTTGTTTCTGAAAGAGATACACAGAAAAAACGATGGGGACGTTTTCCAATAAGTATTTATTGAACCAGCATCATTCTAGTGTAAAATGGATGTGCTGGCACAATCATTAGACAGTAACAGAAATAGAATATTATAAGCACAAACAGAGTTAAAGGATTGTAGATTTCTACCACATTTTTAAAACGATAAATACAGGCAAGTATAAAAATACATGACAGTAATAAAAGCGTACTCCTACGATGCAACCTTAACTAGATGTACCTAATGGTACCTAGCATGTATATAGGTGTTGAAGCCAAGAATCCCTCTAGGATAAAGTCAACCCCATTACCTGAAGTGAGTGACTGTGGGACCCTGTTCTGGTCTCGAGGTCGACACCTCGTAAGGGATGTCAGACCACTGCGAGCTGGAGTATCTGCATGCAGGAGCCTCAGCGTCTCTCGTCAGTGTGTCGGCATGGAAGTCCTTTTCTCTTCCCTCTGCCATATCAAGAGATTGTATATATATACCCAAAGTAATACCCCCTGGGGATATACCTCGCTGTGTCATGTCAAACTAGGATGATGGAAGGAATAACCCTTGTACATAGTTTTTATGCAGGAGATGTTCGACCTGCTGTCCAGCTGTGATTCCAAGAATCCTCATGCATTATGAATGAGGCTTAGGCCTTTCGGAGAAAACCCCAGGTCCTTTAGTCATTACCTCAACTAGGTAAAAGGTAAGTCCTAAGAACCGTTATATAGTGTAATATGAGGGCAATTTAGGTGAATGGTGCAATTAGTACCTGGGCCGATATTGGGGTACCTAAATGGAATATAACAATCCAGTACAGATCTAGACACAATCATGTTCAAAGACTATTTGAGTGACTACAGGAAGCTTTTGATACCCTGATACCCCTAAAAACCATACAACAGTACTTAAGAAAACAAGCACCTTGGGGAAATTGAGATGAAAGAGATAAAACATCAATTAGAAAGCTGCAACGTGCCTGGCTCAAAACAAACACCAATCCAGACAAAGTTCGCTTACAGAAAATTAACGGATTATACAAGTCAGCTTTCAAATAAGCCGAGACAAGATACTATTCAGACAGAGTTAAAAATGCTAAATGTGCAAATAAACAATTATATAAAATCCTCAATGAATTCCATAAACCATATTGCCTAGAAGGAGCTCATCCCATTACTCAAGATTTCACAGACAAACTGGTAAATCATTTCACAACTAAAGCCGACATGTTGGACTCGTACTTAAAACAAAGACAAATCACCAGCGCTGACTCTTATCCGAAACATCAACAATCCAAGAATAATCAAACCCAGCCTCTTCATTCCTTCCAACACATTTCACACGATGAATTTATGGAACTGGTCAAAGCATGCAGGTGTGACTCATGTCCACCACAAACTTTCAAGATAATTATTCTAACAACCTCTGCTGCCACTCTAGTAAGACAAATCCACAACAATTCTCTAACTACTGAAATATTTCCAGAAGAACTCAAAAAGTCATACATACGCCCATTACTGAAGAAAACAAACTTTGACCCACTGAACCCTGATAACTACAGCTTTGAAAACTGATAGAATGAGCAGCATTCGCCCAGATGTCACAATTAATTAAAGATAATGCCCTACTTTCAGACTTCCAAATGGGATTCCATCCAGGAAAAGGAGCAGAATCTGCCCTCCTTGCCATCTGGTATGACCTGAAGACCACAGTTGACCGAAACAGGGTTGCTACAATACTTCCCTTGGACCTCTCGGCTGTCTTTGCACAGTTGACTGAGGAACTTCTATTTCCGATCGCGATCGAATCGATCCGCCATTTTGTGCTCCGCCGCCATTTTGTGTTGCCATCACTCAGGCAGCACGGCGAACAAAGTCTATTCTGCTTTTTCTGCAGCTTCGTGTTGAAATGGTCCTTCTGTCTCTATTTGCAAAGCTGGTGTTAGGTCTGCCCGAGTACACTAATCCCGGTCTGGTTTTCCTAATCCCCGTCTCAACTATCTGTTGGTTCACACTATTCTTTTCTGACTTTATCTTATCGTCTGGCCTTCACTGTCTTCTGCTAGCATTCTCTCGTTTCACAACTGTCCTCCAACACACACAAACCTATCTCGCCACCTGCAAGTTTGTTACGAATCCGTTAATGAATTAGTTTGAGGGAGGGGTGACAAACATAGTTGGAGGAGAGGTTTCTTCGAGTCATCTGACACTTTTCCTATTGGTCCTGTCCTGTTTTCCAACTTTCTTTATTGGCTCTTTCTTGTATGCTCTGGGTGTCTACTTGGTTAATGTATATGTTACTTATATGGTATATAGGTTGTGTGCCACAGAGTGAAGTGGCATGTAAGGGCAGCCAGGAAGTTCTGCAGGAGCGTCAGGAACCCGATGAGAATACCTCAGTCTTCCCCAGCGGTCTTCCGACTCTATCAGACTCTAGAGATTCGGATGACTCGCCAGGGGAAAACAGGGAAACAAAACAAGGGAAGGTGGGTTGGAACTTCAATGGCGTAACTGGCGTCTGGTCATGAAGAAAGGAGGCAACACACCGCACACATACTGTCAAAATAAAGACTGTGTAAGTACTGTTGTATAAGAACAACCCTCTTGTATGACTAGACTCTCGACTTCACCTACCACTGTGTGGTTACTTCTAATCGTGCAGAGGGGAAGCGTCAAGGAATCAAATGTAACATCCTACATAATAGAGAGCACAAGATTAGAAGGAAGTAGTGACTGTGTACTAGAGCCTATTCTATAACAACCTGCAGCTTACCCCCAGTAATTCTGTTGAAGGACTACCGGCTCCCCGGATTCTACTTTGCCTTGAGACCACTGTGGAGGGTAGTTGTTCAACTGAGACATATATCACAATCTGCCAAAACAATAGAAAGTCCCACTGAGTTTCCCCTCTCACATATACCATACACTTGTTATAGAAAAAAGCAGCGCATTGCGCTGTTACCGTGATTCTGTTGGAAGGAGAGTCAGCACAGTGATCCACGCAAATATCCCAAGGGAACGACAGGACACCTTTTTTAATAGGAATTGGTGCGGAAAAACCCACACTAGTATGTGCAGCCCAAAAGAACACTACCAGGCTGAACACATACTGGATAACGCCTGGTCGATGGAGAGGGCAGAGTCAGCCACTGGTTTGAGCGCCACAAACAGGGAATAAAGGGGGAAACAAGAAGGTAGACAAGTGACACTGTATGGGCCAGAAAATGCGAACTTAGTAAACGTGGAGTGAAATGAAAACAGCCCGGCTTGAAGGAAAAGAAAGCTAGCGTGACCCAGCGCTGCTGTGAGCCCCGAACGCGGGAAAAGGCAACAGGTGCTGAGAGCTACGGGAAGCCAGGAACAATGGAGGAACCTCTCTCTCTGCACTAAGGGGAGAGAGGCGAAGTCCGACCTGCTAGCGAAGGTGGTGATGGCCGCAGGACGGAACGCCGCGTAAAGAGGAGACAGCGGCAACGATAAGGCAAGCCGCCTTCGCACACGGGAACGAAAACGGAAGCAGGAAATGCTCTACCGGAAGTCAGGCAACAAAGCATGGGACGGAAATGAAGCTCGAAGCAAGAACGCTAAGCGCGTTTACTTGCCTCGGGGTTCTTTAAATACTGTAGCGTCGAAGGGCTTGGACTGCGGGGCATGACATGGCAGTCTCCTGAGAACCTACCTTGTGTACTTCTGGGATAACTGTACTAGCTGCAGCTAATAAATCTGATCTTCTAACGCCTAACAGAGTGTCCCGTGTCCCTGTGTAACTGAGCAGGAGAACCCAGGAGATTAAGGCGTACCCTGCGCCGCCAGGCCCAAAAGGTTCTGGTTCTTCAACTGGCGCCCAACGTTGGGCAGTTTCAGTGGTACCGGTTCTGCCTGAAGGTCGTGAGGAACCCCGCAAGAAAATTCCGGAGGATTCGCGAGCCATACCAAGCGACCCCTGTATGTCGAAAGTGGTCCGAAGGTCTTTTGCAGCGCGGTTACTCCTTCCTGACGGCTACTAACAACCGCTGCCCTGACAGCCGCCCTGCCTTGGCCCTTCCTTTGATGATGTATGGTAAGGCGAGACGATAGACGGGCCTCTGTTGGTGTGAGAAGACGTCCTTAGTTAAGTATCTTCGTGGGTCGCGCCCACAATTTTTGTTCTTTGTTTTTTTAGCATTTGTGGTCCTTAGATTCGACTATTGCAATAGCCGAAGCCGAGGGTAAGTGCATTTGTGCTGCGTAAACTGAGTTTTACTCCCTTGAAGTTTGTGAACAGTCAGGTGAAATCACGAGATGCCTGGTCTGACTAAGTTTGGAAAATGTTGTTGCTTTGTTGTAATAGGGATTCCCGACTTGAGGACTCTTGTCCGATTCCTTCGGTTGGAACTCCCACATATGAGCTCTATTCGAAACATGGTATTGGCCCCATTGCCTTTAACGAGGCATGGACCCGATACACGAAGAAAGATGGTGTTCTAAAATGGCCAGAAAATGGTAGATTGATCCCGATGTGCTAGATAATTTGGAAGCAGCCCTATTCAAAAGAAAAGCCTGTCCGGCAATGTTTGACTCTTTCCGCCTTTGGCGTAAGGAAGCCAAACAGAAAGAAATTAGGCAAGCAAAATGAGATAGGAAAGTACAGGGTATGACAATTATACAGGCTGCCCAACAATTCAAAGATGATGAAATTGATAACGCGACTGAAATTTCAGAGAGACAGCATCGCATGGCGATAGATAAATGCTATACGGTGTTGCCTGTTTCCCCTTCTGAAAACAAGAAAGATATAGAAGAAGATCCCCTAATGTCCCATTTATTGAGGTTGCCTCCGCCCTATGCATAAAGTGCTAATGCACCCCAATTGTTACAGCCTGTTCAGCCGCCAGCGGTACCTCCGCCTGTTCCGGCTCTTCCGCATTTGCCTCCTCCAGTATTACCGCCTCTGCCAGTGTTACCATTAACTTTAACTTCTTTGCCCTCATCTCCTGATCTTAGATCTCCTTTACCTTCTGCTCCTCCTGCAATTATCGGTTCTCCTCCTGTCAGTTCTCCTAATACTTTGTCTCCAATTCTTATGTCTAATTCTCCGTCTGTGCGTAAGCGTCTCACAGACACTGTCACTGGTATTCTATCTTTCTTTGGAGCTTTCAATGTGTCTCTGGCTTTTGCTCGAAGACAGTCTCGTAGTCAGTTCCCAGATTTTGAAGAACGAGAAAGGTTAGACTCTCTCACACGTAAATGGATCAAGAAGGGTCCTCAATATAGTGTACCTGATATTATGTCTACTTTCTCACAATGGAATGCGCCTACGCAAAGATATGTTTTTAATGCAATGTGCGATACTCTCATTAAAGAATGGGAGGATGTGAATTCGAGTCCGATCCCACAAGATCTGTTAGATGTTCAGACTGATTTTGATAAAGGACTTTTTGTGGGTTCTAAGGTTGAGAAAGCTGTAAGGACACTTATTTCTTATAAATCCTTATTGTTCTCTCAGGCTTTCCTTGATTCTGCCCCGTCGGTTAGGTTGACACTGAAAAACTATCCCATGAGAGAGGTTCCTTCAGTATGGAAGGAAGAGGTTTCAGCAGTAGGTGCTAATCCAGCTATTCCTGCTCACTTTCAGCGTATATGGGTACATGTTCCATGGAAACGATCTGAAGTCTTGGCCCTTAAGCAGACTCTACCAGATCCTCGTAAGAACCCTGCAGGTTATTACAAAGAATTATCGCAGACAGTAGATGCTTGCATCATGAATTTAGCCGATATCGATATGTTGATGGGAAATGTAGTCCCACAGACAATATGGGCTAAGATTCGTAAGGAGAATCACGCACAGGAATTAGGTGCCACTTGGGATGTTATAACTGCCACAGATAGAGACCAAGTGGGTGGTGCAAAGCCTGAAGCTTTGATTTCGGAACTCCCTGGTAGGATTATTACATTAATGAAAACTATGATGCCTGCCTTGAGAGTTAACTGGGATAAACTGGCAGCATGCAAACAAAAGAAAGATGAAAGTGTCTCTGATTTCTTCACTCGTTTTGAGGAGACATTTATCGATCACAGTGGTCAAGATATGGCTACAGAAGGTGGACAGCGATTATTTGTGGACAAATTCGTATTTAATTTGCTTCCCGAGCTGTCACATAAATTGAAAGATTCTGAAAGTTCATGGGCTGTTTCTTCTTCTGCCCATATATTGGCTACTGCACAATATTATGAAAACAGAGATAAAGAAGAGAAGGAAAAGCAAGAGAAAAAGGCAAAAGAATTAAAAATGAAGGTTCTCTTGCAACAAGCTTATCCTCCTCGCTATGTTCAGCCTCAGTTTCAACAGCCTCCGCAGTTTCAGAGGTTGTATCAAAAACCTGAATCATACATTCCGCGACCTTTGTTAGGACCTAATCAATGTGCCTATTGTAGAGAAGAAGGTCATTTTAAGAATAGTTGTCCGGTTTTATTCCAACGCAGTGGAGCATTATCTGCTCCACGAGGTCGTGGTGGCCTCCAGTCAGCAAACAGAGGTAGAGGTCGAGGTGTGTTGACTCAAGAACAGCGTGCCCTTCCTTCTCCTAATTCTGTGAACTATTTTGATCAGCAAAATGTTAGGTCTACGCAATATTATAATGAAGATTGTTATGTTGAAAACGAAAATGAGAGTCTTCATGCCAACTAGGACAGCCATGGACAAAGTAAGGAAGTTGTGTCGATTCCAGTAGATCAGAATGGACCTTATGTTTAACGTCACTACAATGGGTGTTTCAGAGCCATTTCTTCTAGATACTGGGTCGATGAGAAGTTCCATCATTCATTCTAAACTCCCTGGGGCACCTTTGTCTGGCTTAACAAATGTTTCTGTAGGATTTTCTGGCGCCCCTGTTCGTAACCTAGTTTCTTGCCCTTTGCCTATTTCAATTGGCCCTTATGATTTGGAAGCTCCACTTCTCTTGACGAATGGTTGCGGTGAGAATCTGTTGGGTTTAGACCTATTGAAAAGAATGCATGCTACTATATATTGTTCTCCTTCTGGTATACATCTTACTTTAGGACAGAAACTGATTTCTCCAATGTATTTGTCCAAAGATCAGTTTCCACCTGAATTGCTTTCTCTTCCAGCAACGCTTTGGGCCACGGGTCCAAACGATGTGGGTTGTCTTGAGATTCCACCTTATGTTGTCACTCTTAAGCCCAATGTTGAATTACCGCGTATCCCGCAGTATAGAATTTCTACTGAAGGTGAAAAAGCGCTTTTGGAAATCATTCATGACTTAATTCAGAAGGGTGTGGTTGAAGAAACAAGAGGTAACACATGCAATAGTCCTATTCTTCCTGTTCTTAAACGCACTGATCCTTCTCAGCCACCGGTATATCGTTTTGTGATTGATCTCCGGGAGGTAAACAAAATTGTTGTGCCGCAGTTTCCCGTAGTATCGGATATCACTGCTTTGTTGACAATGATACCTTCTACAGTGACCTGGTTTTCTGTTATCGATCTAAAGAATGCCTTCTTTAGTATTCCCATTGCAGAAGAGAGTAGGGACATTTTTGGCTTCTCTCTTGGAGGCCGAAGCTTCCGGTTTAAGCGCGCACCTCAAGGCTATTGTGAAAGTCCCTCTTTAAAATGTCATACTTTTCATTTGCCGTCTGGTGCTGCCCTTATCCAATATATGGATGACTTGTTAATCGCTGCTGATTCAGAAGAGGTTTGCAAAAACTTCACTGTTGCATTGTTACGCCATTTGTTTGATCTGAATCATAAGGTTTCACCCTCCAAACTACAATATGTTCGTAGAGAGGTTACCTACTTGGGTCATCTCCTATCAAAGGAGGGACGAGGACTAACGCCAGAACGAATTCAGGCGATTACGCAAATGACTGTGCCATCTACACAAAGGGAGGTACGTGCCTTTCTGGGTATCACCTCTTATTGTAGGCAATGGATCCCTAACTTCTCTCTGATAGCCAAACCCTTGTTGGCCCTCACTTTAAAAGATACGCCTCACCCCCTTCCATGGACTGATGAGTGCCAAAAGAGTTTTACCGACTTACATACTGCTCTGTGTTCCGCTCCTGTATTGGGTACTCCTGATTACAGTAAGCCTTTTACGCTCTATGTTCACGAGAGAGAAGGTTGTGCGTTGGCAGTTTTAACACAGCGATTTGGAGACAAACAGCGACCATGCGCATATTTTACGGCTACTTTAGACCCAGTAGCTAAAGCATTGCCCAGTTGCCTCAAAGCGACAGCAGCAGCAGCAATTTCTATTCGACAGTCTGCTGGAGTGGTGTTGGATAACACTCTCATTGTCATGGTACCACATGCAGTGGATACCTTACTAAATAGAACGAAAACGCAGCATCTTACGAGTGCTCGTCTGACTGGATACGAGCTGACGCTGTTGGCTAGTGATGTACACATCAAACGATGTAATACCCTAAATCCAGCCACTCTGTTGCCCCTTCCAGATGAGAAAAGTGTTGAGGAGCAACATGATTGTTTCTTTCGTACTGAGAAAGAGACAAAAGGAAGAATTGACTTGAAAGACACACTGCTAGAGAATCCGGATGAAACTCTATGGGTAGATGGTTCTTGTTTTAAAATGCCTAATGGAGATACAGTTTCAGCCTATACTGTAACTACTTTGCATACAGTTGTGGAAACAGCACGTATTAGGCATAATTCAGCTCAAGCAGCAGAATTGATAGCTTTAACAAGAGCATGTGTATTGTCAAAAGGGAAGAGAGTGAACGTGTACACCGACAGTCAAATCAAATCAAATCAAATATCTTTATTCAAGGTATTTGAAAATAACCATAAAAGATACACATCATAAAATTAACATTCTTATGTTAAAGAATACAATCAAATATACAGAATAACCCTAAAAATCAACAATACATAAAATCCCAGAATGCGAGGTCATTAAAAACAGGACAATCAAGGGCTATAATTCATTATCTACAATCTACTCGTAACAGTTAATGTTGTCTATGTCTGGAGGAAACTTTTAAATTCATATAAATAAGGGAGCAATCCTACGAGTTAGTCCTCTCCTCTAGTATTTCTTAGTCTAACTGCCAATCGCAGAAAGTGCACAGTACTAAATAATACCAATGGGTCAGCGGAGAGTTTAAGAAATAAGAGGGCCACTTTAGCCTGTCTAATTTTCGAGCGTTTCAAGATGTTTTTTAGGAACCGCTTCCTTGGGAGAGCATAAAAAGGACATATAAGAACAAAATGAATGGTGTCTTGCGGAGATCGTTGATCGCAGCCGCAACACCCTTTTTTACTAACATCACTCACATAACCAGCTGGAACTGATAGAATGTGGTGCAAGAGATTTAATCTAAATCTTGTTATCAGGAATCTATCCTGTCAATTATGTATATTGGACAGGTAAAATTCCATACCCACGCAGGTTTTTAAAAGCTGTTCTTTTACAGTACATTTCCGCCCTTCCCTTTCCTCTCTATCACTAGCTGAATGTCGTGAGAAGTCTGCCTTTATGACACCCTTATCTCTGTTGACTATTGTAGAAGGATTATCAAAAAGATTAGCATGGCCCAAACTAGTTAATGTATCCTTTACGTATTTGAGCCAGGGTATTTGCAACCCCTTATCCCCATTCATACAGTCCTCCAAGATTTGTCTGCTAAGGCTTGCCTCAGGGTTTGTCCAGATTTTAATCCAACAGATGATGGGTTTGAGGCATGCCCTTTCGCTGATATAAGAAATACCCAGCTCTTCGTGGACTATAAAAGAGGGAATGCTTTGAGGGACTTGCAAAAGTCTCCTTAGGAACTTATCTTCCTCCAGCTGAATTTTTCTCCCATTTGTGAAGCCCCACACCTCACTTCCGTACAGGGTTTTAGCACAGCAGACGAGACTGTATAAATGTACTATTTCATTGGGTGACCAACGACCAAGTCTGCGTGCATAATTCATGATTGAACCCTCCACACCAAGTTGTTGGGTACATTTATAACTTACAAGGGGTTTAAAGTTTAAGTCTTTGTCAAAAACCATACCCAGATAATTAAAATGTTTTACCTTCTCCAATTTATGAGTGCCTATGGTAAAAACACAATTCTTGTGTGGGGTTTTGCCCCCTTCCATGATAAAAGATTTTGTGTGGTTGGGGACCAGATCAAGGTCTGCCATGAAACTGACAAATCCCCCAATGAGGGCTTGCAAGCTCCTTCCAGTGCGCGCCAGGAGGACCGCATCATCTGCGTATAGGAGGACGGGTATTCCTCTTCTCCCAATGCAGGGGCAGTCTACCTCCAGGGCTCCGAGCACCTTATCTAGCCCATTGATATAAAGCGTGAACAGGAAGGGTGCCAGGATACATCCTTGCCTCACCCCGCCCTTACACTGAAAATCCTCTGTAACGTCACCCTCATTTGTATATCTGACCCGTGCCGTGGTGTTCTGGTGGAGCATACGCAGAGCGTGGATCAAGCCTGGGTCCACGCCCATGGCACTCAGGATTTCCCACAGCTTTCTTCTGTTTACACAGTCGAAGGCCGCTGAGAGATCCATGAATGCCAGATACACTGTCCCCTCCCTGGCCACAGTGTACTTTGCCACCAGATGGTAAAGATTGAGGCACTGATCAGTTGTGGAGCGCCCTTTTCGAAAGCCATACTGGACGTCAGTGATAATGTTTTTTTCGTCAGCCCATATCATTAGACGGTTTAAAATGACTCTTCCCAAAACTTTCGCCGTTACATCTATTAGGGATATTGGGCGGTAACATTGTGGGTCATTTTTATTACCCTTCTTGAATATGGGCACAATGACGGCCGTAGACCAGGATCTTGGCATGCCCACTTCAATAGCTGTGTTATAGACCCTAGTTAAAATGGGGGCCCAAAGGTCTGTCTGGCTTTTAAATAAATCTGGGGGTATCCCGTCTGGTCCTGGCGCCTTCCTCACTACTAGGCCTTCTATGCCTAGTTGAACCTCATCCACTGTAATAGGTGTCCAGTCACAAGTGGGACATCCAATGACTGATGTAGGCTGCGCCTCCGGTGCCCCACGATTATACAAACTGGTGAAATGTGCCTCCCACGCCTCTGGTAAGATATGAGACGCCATTTGCGGTTTATCTAGGGGTTGAAAACAAGGGGCGTTTATTACCCTCCAGAAGCTGCTCATGTCTCTGAGCTCGGCAGCCTCTCTTAGGGATTCCCAAGCTTCATTTTGTAAGGCTGTTTTCCGCAACTTGGTCGCTTTTTTATAGCGACTCCTACATGCGGCTATATATCCTTTGTCCTTGGGGACCTTGGTTAGTGCCAACTTCAAGTCCCTGTGGGCCTTTGAACAGTTCTTATCGAACCACCTGGGACAAAAGTCAGCCTTCGGCTTGGGTTTACTTCTTAAGAGACTATCGATGTGCTGAGCAGTACCCTCAAATGCTATGATTAGGTCCGTCCCCTCTACCTTAGGATCCAGGCACCTCCAGGTGTGATTCTCGGCATTGTCGAGGAGAGCTCTATGGAGTTCAACACCATCAATGTTACTCCATTTAATTCTTCTCCCCTGATCCCTGGCCTTGTATTCACCTACAGTAGATATTTCAGCCCCCTTGGTACCAAGTGTGTCCGCTAATGACAAAACCAAGGGGTTATGGTCACTGAACACGCTTGGCATTATCTCAAAATGGGCTACCCTACTTTCTAACACGGTAGATATGAAAATATAATCTATAATTGAGTCCCTTCCTCTCCCCTTAAAGGTCGGGATCAATAAGTTGGGTGTCCCATGTCCAATCATGTCCATCGTGTGGGTTAAAGCAAACTTGCATAGAATTCTGCTTAGTGCCAGGCCCTCTCTAGAGTGTTCCGGGTGCCAGCCCTTAGTAGAGGGACAAGCATCCCACATCCCACCTTCCCATTTCAGGTATAGGCACTGATGGCAATTAAAATCCCCCATAAGAATTAGCTGGGTGCCTGCATCCCTTGAATCGTTTAAACTAGTCAGCCTCTCTTCCAGCTCAACCAGGTTTAGCATAGATTGTCCTGCGTTATAAAAATTTATAAAAATGATCTTTAATCCCTTGGTATTGAGTCTCACTCCCTGGAGGCAACTTGAATCCCACCCCAGATCTGCCCACCTCCCGTTCAATGCCAGTGCCACATACATAATTAACCCTCCCATGGGGCGACCCATGGTTGATTTCCTGGCTGCAACAAAGAATGATTTATAACCTTCAACAAATGAGGCATTATTACTTGTTTCCCATGTCTCCTGGAGGCAAATAACATGATATTTTTTAACAAAATCTTGCCAGTCCGAGTTTTGAATCTTGGATGCCTGTCCAGCGGTATTCCAGGAGATCAACCTCAATTCATAATGGTTTGAGTCTAGTCCTTTGAGTGCTCCGGGCAAGTTCCTTGGGGTGGTGCCCCTGTTTAAACGATTGGCTGGAGGGGTTCTAATTTCAACTTCTCTTCCCAACACACCTGCATATCCAACTACTAGGTCTGGGTCAGGAGCTCCCAAAACCAAATCAGGTACCACTAAGGGAGGTGTTTCTACATGTTTACTATAGGTGTCTGAGTCTATCTCGTACTCCCCATTCCCTGGTGTCGGTAGTCAATCTTGCTCATCCAGGGCAGACAGACTTGTAAGTGGGGCAAATCTGTTCATTAGAGAGCCATGAGCCTCCTCCCCTCTTACCAGGGCTGCCCCTGGACCCTGCCAATTCGTACCCTTAACCGGAACTTTGTCTCTATAAAAGAAGTGTAGGGGTAACATCCTAATACCTCCTTCCTCATGTCCTTCCTCATGTCGATTATCCAACAATTCTCTGACTAACTCAGGGTACCTAAAGTTAACGATCACACAGTCACCCGCAAATTTTTTCCCGGACTTTCCAATCCAAGCTACCCTCCTAGCCATAAGGATGTGCCTGTGCTGCAAACTCCTGGCAGGTGTATTACTAAGTAACCAGTGTGAAGCTTTGTTAATCAGAGCGTTGGTCGTTTCTTCTCTATCGTTATTGAGACCAGGCACTCCTACCAACACAATCGAATAAGGACTAGAAGCGGGAGGCAAATCCAGGATCTGGAGACCTGGGGTGCTCTGAACGCAAGCATTCGTGGTGGTTTTTTCCATGAAGGCTTGCTCGTTTGGTCCCCAACAAACCTCGTTGGAAGGAATTCGTGTGATACCCTGGGCCATACCACCGATGGGTCTGTTGCTTATATTCCCATGGTCCAGAGGTATTTTCCTGTGGGCTCTATACTCGGGGTCGGGGTTCGTTACAGACGTTTTCCCACTATCAGCCACTACTGGCTCCATATCCCTCCTCAATGGGTTTACCCCAGAGGGCTGACCACTAGCTGGGTCTACCAGCCTACTTATCTTCTCCACTAAGTTTAAAATTGCAGTCAGGACTGGATCAAGGTGTTGAGCTAAGAGCTGTTCCATTTTTTCCCCAAAAGCTATAGTGATATCCTGCAGCTCCCCCACCCTGTTTATATTCTGACAGTCTGGGCATGCTATGTTCTCAGGGTTTATATTCCCTCCTTTACTAGACTTGGTTTGCCCTCTGCGGCCAGGCTTGCTGGAGCGATTAACAGCGCACCTTCCGCCACTCTCTGATTGCCCTGTCACAAGTTGAGATCTTTTGGAGCGCGTGATTACTTCGCTAATGGGTGGCTGTGTAGAGTCGGAATTAGGCGTTAGTAGTTGTACGCGAGTCGCCCCCCTTAGTGTTTCTTCCCCCATGGTGTTGTTATCATTAACCAACTGAATGTTAGTGCTAATGGGCAGTGGCTTCGGCCTACCTATATTACCGTGGTCTGTTGTTAATTGGCCTGCTGAGTCTGAGACCCCCTGAGAGCTTCCATCTGCTGCTATCGGTGTATCAGAGGATTGAGGCTGAAGTGGCTGGACTTGCGTCAATTGGGACGGACAGGTTCCTCCGCCAGGTGTGGGGCAAAGGGCTATGTTGCCCAATGAGGACCGTTTATTAGCTATTAAGGAGTCCAGCGAAAGCCGTTTCTCAGTCAGCAGGATCTCATGGGCTAAGAGTGTCTCAGCGCGTGTAATAAAGGCGTCCAGGGTTCCTCTTACCCCTCCCTCTGCCCTTGTCTGCTGGGTCTTTGACTTGACCATGATATGATTAGCTCTACACCACTTGTTTATTCTCGAACCTTAGTGGGGAAAATTGTGTCTTATATATCTTAGGGGTGTACGATGTCACTACAGTACCTCTCCTGTGGTCCACCTAACACCTAGCAATACCACATATAAGCAAACTGAATACCTCAACAGGATGCGAAGATATCAGGAAACAATGGGCATGGCCGGGTAGTCTTCCGTAGGGGAAGCTTGTGACTCACATGCAAGGGACAGGGCCCTGCCCTGCCTCCTCCTGCCCCGGACGGTCACAGACGGTTCCGCCCTTGTCCCGGGCTTCTCCTGGCGACACCCGCGCGCGTCCCGCGATGCGGGAGTATCGGCGCTCCTTTATGCGCCTCCGGGCGCATGAATGGCGTGGGTGCCCGCAAGGCACTGTGGGGGCTGTAGTCTCCGGCCGCGAGGGGTGGCAACAGCGGCGGGGAGACACACTGCGAGAAGGCACCCCGGAACAGCGTCAGCAACACCAACAACAGGACCGCGAGCAGAGGTCCCCCGCGGGTATGTGAGGGTCACAGTTTTGAAGATTCCCGCTCTCCAAGAGTATCGGCGCTCCTTTATGCGCCTCCGGGCGCATGAATGGCGTGGGTGCCCGCAAGGCACTGTGGGGGCTGTAGTCTCCGGCCGCGAGGGGTGGCAACAGCGGCGGGGAGACACACTGCGAGAAGGCACCCCGGAACAGCGTCAGCAACACCAACAACAGGACCGCGAGCAGAGGTCCCCAGCGGGTATGTGAGGGTCACAGTTTTGAAGATACACCGACAGTCAGTATGCCTTTGGTGTAGCGTTCAACTTTGGGCGTCTTTGGAAGGAAAGGGGATTTCTCACTTCACATGGCACCAAAATACAACATGGTCAGTTGGTGACTGATCTCCTTGAATCACTTGCCTTACCCACCCAAATAGCGATTGTGAAGTGTAGTGCACACAAAAAGATTACTGACGATGTTGGTCGAGGAAATGCATTTGCCGACGAAGTAGCGAAAAAGACAGCGAGAGATGCAACAAGTCGAATGTATGTGGCGGGTCCTGCAAATTGGGTTAGAGAGAGAGGAATGTATGAGGATACAGTAGAAAGTGTACGAACAATTCAGAAAGAGGCTACAGAGAAAGAGTTGAGCAAGTGTAGAGAAAGTACAGGAATGTTAGATGAGATGGGTTGTTGGGTGGAATTATCTGAACACCAACGTTGGCTGTTACCGGATGCCTATGTGCTCCCAGTGGTTACTATGGCACATGGTCCAGCCCACTTAAGTGCAAAAGGTATATGCAAACTTCTGGCTCCAGTGTGGCAAAATGAACAAATCCCAAAATGTGCAGACAATATAGTGAAACATTGTATTGTTTGTCTGATGTAGAACCCGGGAAAGGGAACCCCAACTCCAGCGGGTCACTTTGCTCCTCCAACATATCCATTTGAGGTGTTGCAGATCGATTATATTCATATGGAACGATGCAACAACCTCAAATATGTTCTGGTGGTATTATGTGCCTTTTCAAGATGGATAGAAGCATACCCTCTAAAAGACAACACAGCTTTATCCACAGCTAAAGTTCTACTGAAAGAATTTTTCCCTAGGTTTGGTTTGCTGCGCATTGTCTGGAGTGACAATGGGAGCGAATTTGTTGGCCAAGTCATGCAAAAAGTTTGTGCGGGTCTTGGTATCAAGCAAAAGTTCCATGCGGCAAATCATCCACAATCAGCGGGTTTAGTAGAATGCTACAACGGTACATTGAAGTTAAAACTAGCAAAGGTTCAGGCTAGTACAGGACTCAATTGGCCTGATGCTTTGCCATTGGCTCTACTGTCCACCAGAACTGCAGTACATTCTCGTTTGGGACTTAGCCCTTACGAAGTGGTTTTTGGACGCCCGGCTAACGTATGGGGAGTCCCTCGCGCTAAGAAATACTCAGACTTGCCATATCCAATGATGATTGACTACTTGCATGACCTTACGACTAAATTGCGTGTTCTCCATCAACAGGTTCAGAGTGCTTTACCAGAGGCTTCCACAGACCCAGGTCATTCCATCCGACCAGGTGACTGGGTCTGCACCAAGAATTTCCAAAGAACGAGAAATTTGGAGCCCAGATGGAGGGAGCCTCGGTTGGTGTTGTTGACCACGAGAACAGCAGTTAAAGTCGAAGGAAAGAAGAATTGGATTCACGGCGTGCATTGTAAGAAAGTGCCTTTGCCTTTACCCTACGATCAATGGGTGTGCAGGGGCATTGGTGACTCTGAGAGTGAGAAGGTTCCACGATTCGTACCCTTTAGTGATGCACACCTGAATGGGACATTGTCTGAGAAAGAGGACGACGACATTCTACAGGAAGCAATATCATCGCATCGTCGCTTAGATACGACCAATCCACGAACATTGTTTCAGAATCAAAGCACACCTGGAAAAGAACGATACAATCTGAGACCTAGACAAAAGAACACTTAAGATTTTTTCCTCTCGTGTAGTATTCTGTCCCGGTTGCAGGGTCACGGTAGGAGTCTTGATTGTGACCTGAGTAGTGGCCATAGGCCTGCAGGACTTGCAGTGTCATAGGACGGCAGATAATCATAATTGAGTAATCGAAGAAGATTGCCGTGAGCATCCATTAGAAAGATGGAAACTACACTAGGCAAAAGAGAGAGAAAGGATTAAATGAAGAAAGAATCCTGTAAACTAATGTACAGTCGTTTTAATATAACCTTATGTGTCGTTATGCTATTGTGTATTGCTCTGGCGTTTATAAGTTGGATTATTTATGCTCTGCTGCAAAAAGTTGTCTCTCCTTCTTCCTCTTCGTCTTCTTCTACTGTCTCTCCACATCTTTTTCATACCCTTCCTCAACATGAACTCATTAGAAGAACTGAATATTACAACAATTCCTTTGTCCAGTTGTTACATCAACACCAGTTAGTGGTCAATACAACTGACTGTTGGGTGTGTGGATTTATGCCACATACCACAGAGAAAGGAATGCCATATTTAGTTCTCCCATTCTCTTATGAGGGTTCCGCTTGGGCTTATTTTGTCATTTTCTCCAATGCCTACCAAAGTAAGTTCAAACGCTCCATTAGTTCATATATTGGTGGTCCAGATTTTAGTCATAGCTCATTAATTAAGGGAATGGTAGCTATGGCTAAAATCATGGAATATAGTAAGATTTCCGTTGATGAAAGAAAAGCGTATACAAACTGGAACGTCACCCATTATGTCACTAGTCTTAGTGATAAAGTCAAACAAAGAAAATCTCCACCAATTTGGACGATTCCTCATCAGGGAAATTTCTGTCTGCAAATTAATGATCGCTCTTCTGACACCATACAAAGAAATAACTGTTCTCACACGTACGTTTATTCCTCTCAGAACTCGCCTCCTCTAGTGCCATCTCAGGGCACATATTTTATCTGCCACAATAGAGCTTATACATGGTTACCAACGGGTTTTTCTGGTACCTGCTATATAGCTTTCCTTCTTCCCCCTACATACACCGCTTCTGCAAACTATCATCGAAACAGATATGGCAGAGGGATTATTGATTCGAAAGACACAGCAGGACAAGAGGGAGGAGATTTCCTCAAAGGATTTCTTCCTTTTTGGGGTCCAATGGCCAACAGCAGAAATATAAGGCAACTAGTCTGTGTCATAGAGACCACAATAGAGATCACTGTAGGAGCCTTAAGTAATATCACGGCAGAACTACAGGCGGATCGTCTTATGACCTTACAAAATCGAGTTGCCTTAGATTTTGTTCTTGCAGATCGTGGTGGAGTGTGCAAATTGATCGGGTCAAGTTGTTGTATTTTCATACCTAATGACGCTCCGACGGTATACCAAGCTATCTCCAAGTTGCATATAATCTCTGAGTCGATTCACCAGGACGAAGGAGATTGGTCCTTTTCGGAGTGGTTTTGGGGACTACTGTCCAAATGGGGTTGGAAAGCATTGACATTTCTCGGAATAATTTTGACCATCATTTTCTCCTGTCGCCTTTGTATGCACTGTGGTCCCGCCATCTGTGACCTATGTGCTACTATGTGCATCCCTAAACCCAAATCGCCAAGCACAGAAAACATAAGAATGATGTTACAGCAACAGCTCAATGACCTCATGGCTATCGACATTGACTCAGATTAACATGAGTCTACCTTGCCTGAGTTGTGGCAAAAGGAGGGTCTGAGGAACTTCTATGTCCGATCGCGATCGAATCGACCCGCCATTTTGTGCTCCGCCGCTATTTTGTGTTGCCATCACTCAGGCAGCACGGCGAACAAAGTCTATTCTGCTTTTTCTGCAACTTCGTGTTGAAATGGTCCTTCTGCCTCTATTTGCAAAGCTGGTGTTAGGTCTGGCTGAGTACACTAATCCCTGTCTGGTTTTCCTAATCCCCGTCTCAACTATCTGTTGGTTCACACTATTCTTTTCTGACTTTATCTTATCGTCTGGCCTTCACTGTCTTCTGCTAGCATTCTCTCGTTTCACAACTGTCCTCCAACACACACAAACGTATCTCGCCACCTGCAAGTTTGTTACGAATCCGTTAATGAATTAGTTTGAGGGAGGGGTGACAAACATAGTTGGAGGAGAGGTTTCTTCGAGTCATCTGACACTTTTGTTTTCAAATCTCTCCTATTGGTCCTGTCCTGGTTTCCAACTTTCCTTATTGGCTCTTCCTTGTATCCTCTGGGTGTCTACTTGGTTAATGTATATGTTACTTATATGGTATATAGGTTGTGCGCCACAGAGTGAAGTGGCAGTCTCCTGAGAACCTACCTTGTGTACTTCTGGGATAACTGTACTAGCTGCAGCTAATAAATCTGATCTTCTAATGCCTAACAGAGTGTCCTGTGTCTCTGTGTAACTGAGCAGGAGAACCCAGGAGATTAAGGCGTACCCTGCGCCGCCAGGCCCAAAAGGTTCTGGTTCTTCAACCATGACACTGATACAAAGACTCTACGAAGCCGGCATAGAGGGGACTGCTCTAGACTGAATCTCATCCTACCTCCGCAACAGAACTTATGTCATCCATACTCCCCCCTTTCTCGTCCAAACCGTACTACACAAAAGCAGGGGTCCCTCAAGGCTCTATCATCTCGTTATCCAGCGGTAATTTCACGGTAATTTCTCAATGCAAAACCTCATTTACCTCTAGTTTACCGCTTTAAAGGTGCTGGACCTTTGCCACTGTGTTATCACCTTTAGGAGACTTTACATACACATGAAAAATCAAAATGCAATTAATATTTAAGCCAATAAAGAGAATTGTGAGTATTTTTAAAGGGCTTTATTTTCTAGTTAAAAGTTAAGGTTCCCTGATTCTTTATTCATTAATCAATTTTCAATCAGGTTACAGAATTGAAAATAGGAAAAACAGAATTAATACAGAACATATTACACACTGAACACAAGGCATTCCATAAAGGAAGAGAATGAGGCATCAAATGTCAGTCAGAATTCTTTAAAGAGTTCAGGAAAATATCAAACAAAAGTGAGTTTTGCAAGGCTAATCAATAATTAATAATTGGAAATAAATCTCTCATAAAGAGAAATAAATGCATAAGACAAATAAATATTTTCAAAACTAGTTAGTCAAAGGATAAACCTAGAGTTTTAGCGTCTAAATCTAAACCTGTTCCATCAGCTGTTCTCTCTGCCCTGGTCTGTTCATCTGTCTCTGTCGCTCACAGAGAGAGCAAGAGGCTGCCCTCCCTTCACAAGACCACAGAGCAATGTGATCTGCCTTGCCAAAAATATTTAGGTTTATTTTATTTTGCAGAGTTACTTAAAATCATTGTAATGCATGCAAGAAATAAAACCATATATAAAATATTAATTCACAATGATAAAATTTCATAATTAAACTATAAAACACTTCCGTTACTTACAAGTTAAAAAAATTCCAATGAAACGTACAAGAGCAACCACTATAAGTGGCCCAGTCAATGCAGCGAGTGTTACTCCCACTAAGAAATTAAAATTGATTATCCAATGGCTCCTTTGCCCCAAAAAAACTTTAGTGACAATTTGGCATTTTTGCCCTGGCCGCTTCAAGAAATCTGACAAGCCTGGAGTTCAATTGTGGTGATGCTGGATCGAAGCAAGCCAAAACTGCTTGCCTCCGTTTCTAAATTCCCCTTTGATTAAAGGTTTTTAGCAGTTGCCTCCTTTCCTGAAGCATCTCCGTGAAAGAACAAACGGTATGGATGATGTCGCCCTGGCCATTTTTACACAAACTGCATACTGTAAAAGTCTGCACCCTTTTCCATGGCAAAAATATGACGTGCAAGGCGAGCCTACGCCTCTCTGAAAAAACGTGAGCCATGCCTCCTCCTCCCTCTGTGTCTCCTCGGTCGCAATCTCCTCCCAGGCTGCACCCGCGACGTTCACGCACCTATCCCAAATGATGTCTGGTCTGATCTGCTTCTTCTCCTCTCTCCTCCTATCTCTTCTCTAAGTCTGACACGCCCCCTAAGAGGTCATTATTTATACTCTAATTCTTGGCTGACTATACTAATAATGTTGCAGTTTCAGTAGAAACTCGCACTGTGATTCGTTAGCACAGGGGACATAGGGGTCTCATCATCCTGTTCTCATTGCAAATCCAACTCATATCGGTTTTAACAAAGGAAGCGTTAAGGCTTAATTCAGTCATATGTACCACCATCAATAATTATACAACATTTAAGCGGAAAAAATGTATCAGTCTATTTCCGCTTTGCTTTCACATCGCACGCAGGGATGCCACTCTCCCCCAAACACTGGTACATTGGCACGATGACAGGAGTGTGCAGATCACTATGACCTTGACCCTTGTATCTTCACTTGAGGCACTTGGCAGTTCATGCAGCTGGCACGATCTTCTGCGCATGCGTCTCTCATTCAGCGCACTGCTAACAGTTCTCAGCCATGCTGGATTCGTAGGCAGAAATTTTATTGTGAGCCCACAAAAGAATATTAATTTATTAAATAAAACCCATTATGTTTACCTCTCCCATGCTAGTTTCCTGTATTAGTTATTACCTAACAAAAGCTATTAGTTTAAAGCAGCTTTTCTATTATTTGTGCACAACATGCAAAATGTGCAATGTACAACACAGCATAAACATGCACCAGTGCAAATTTTCAAAGTGCAAACAATTAATACATGCTCGTAGCAACATGCTCTTATGTTTTAAATTGCTTTTAATGCAAAATGTGTTTGCCCCACGTGTAGTGTTGGTGCATGGTTGATTAATTAATACACATTATAAGAAAGATGTGTTATGAACTGAATATGCATTGTCTAAATATGCAACAAAGCCAAAGTCTCTTGAGACGGGAACAAGGAGTGTAGATTACAAGGAAAAGGAGCTGGGAGGAGAGAACACACATTCCATTCTTATCTTCAAAGCTAAAGAGGAAACTGAAATCACAAGTTTTTCTACACTGCAAAAACACATGCTAATTCAACACAATTATGTGCTACTTTAAAAGTTGACTTGAGTATTTGTTTCCGTTCCTCATCGGATGAAAAGTTAATGACACCCTTTAAATTCTGACACTTCCTCAGGCAGCTGTTGATCTTTTCACTACCTGCAACTAGTCCTCACTGTTATTTTGAAGCTGGACCACCTGCAATAGGCTATTTAAATTGTGGCCTGAGCTTTCTGTGGGAATTTCAAAAAATAAACCATGTTAATTATAAAGATTGACAATATTGAACTCAATGTTCAATTCCGAGATTTATTGAAGGAAAAGCAATTTTTTTCTTAAAGTATCAATTTATCTCTTTAACTTTTCTAACTACGCTTTCACAAAGCCTGTCGCTCAGCACTCATTTTATAAAGGCAAAGCCTATTAGCTTTGCCAATGCTTACTAATGATGAGGCAGCAAACCCGGCTAATACCACTAGCTCAGCATCTGCTGGATGTGCCAAGTTTGCTTTTTCTCCACAGCGCATATTTTAATGAAGTGAAACTAAGGGGTAGATTTAGAGCTTGGCGGACAGGTCACTATGACACAAACGTGAGGGCTATCCCGTCCGCCGTATTATAAGTTCAACTGGATATAATGGCATTGGAATATGCGGATGGGATATCCACCATGTTCATCACGGAGTAACCCCAATTCCCCAGGCCCTGCGTCCTTAGGGCTTCTCTTCATGTTGCTTATCCAGCCATCACCAAAACCTCTGACATGTCTGGGATCAATACCATCTTAGTTGGGACTGGGACCTATGCCTGGCTATTTGGACCTTATTCCAATCGAAGATCAGGCAAAATGGAAGCACAACAAAATGTTTAATCATAAATGTTCCTCAAAATCTCACCCCGGGGCGTGGCCAAGCTTCTGCAAAGATGGACGCTAGTTAGAGCAGCTTCTCTTGTCTCTAGTGTTCGCCGACAATTAATCTGTCCAACAAATCTGAATCCGCCAGAGGGACTACGGCCCTGGACGACGGATAGCCGGAGGGGTGAGCAGTAACGACTCCGCCGCTCCAGAGGACACAGAAACACTGCACCCCACGCTGGAGCCTAGCATCCACCGTAGAGCCACAGACTTGCGTAGCGAGACTAGCTGCGCAGACGTAGTGCAACGCCGCAAATCCAATCACCAGGGGACACCGAAGAACTCTTCCAGCCCCTTGGTGATCCAGCCGGCAGACCAAAAGACTTGGGACCTGTGTTGATAAACAAGGCAGGAAACCCGCACCAGCACGCCACACTGGGACCCCACACAAACACGGCACAGCGATGCAACTGCAGAGGGTCTCACCCCAGACCTTTTCGTTGAGGAACTAATCACTAAGTATCTCCAGCCCAAAAATCTATCCAACTTCTTCTCGGTGGAGCGGGCACATCGAGTCCCGGGAGGAAGGCCAAGACCTGAGCCCCCCCCAAGACCACTGCTGCCGAGACTCTTTAATTTTAGAGATCGAGATGTATTTTTTCAAACTGCCCGCATAGCTCCACTGATCAAATTCAGGTACAGTGTTGTGACATTCTTCCCCAACTACACATTTAATGTGCAAAGAATGAGATGCTCGTTCCAAGGTGCCAAAGCCAGACTCAGAGAAAAGAGCCAGAAATACTCAATGTTGTTTCCCGCTAAACTCCGAGTGGAAGCTGAGGGCAAGATATGGTTCTTCGACACTCCTGAGTCGGCGCAAGAATGGATAGATGGCTGGAGACCCGTCAATAGAAATGGCACCCAATTGCAAAGAGAGACATCCCCCAGACGGCGCACAGGATCAGACGGGCCACAAAGGCTACTAGCCAATGACAACAACCCAGAAGGGTAATGGCCCTGCTTTATCTCTGGTCTCATAGATTTTGCAGTGTGTGGCTCTGTATTGGGACTGCACGGCATCCGTGGCTAGATCTTTATATTATTTCCTCTTCGATTCAAGTTCTTTGACCATGTGTATACAGTCCATGGTCCATGGACTGTATACACACGGTAAAAGAACTTGAATCGAAGAGGAAATAATATAAAGATCTAGCCACGGATGCCGTGCAGTCCCAATACAGAGCCACACACTGCAAAATCTATGAGACCAGAGATAAAGCAGGGAAATTATTAGCTTGGTTGGACCGTAGAGACCAAACTAACAGGCTGGTTGTTAAATTAATTGACAAATCAGAGACCCCCATAAGATAGCGGACGAGTTCACGAGCCACTTTCAACAAATGTATAAGTCCCATGTAGCATCCACAGAGGAAGTCACAGTTCCTTTTATCGGATATGCCAATACCAACCCTCTCACCAGACGATCTTGAGGCAGTAGACAGTGATCTCACCACTACGGAAGCTGAAAGGGCCATAGGAGACCTACAAGCCGGAAAGGCAATGGGCCCATCGAGCTACATAAACATACCCCTAGCAAAATAGCATCCCACCTCACCAAGATGTTTCTGGAAAGCCTTGTTCAGGATTTGCTTCCCGCAGACCAGAGACTAGCTACCATTGTGGTCATCCACAAGAGTGGCAAACCCAAAAATAAATTTTCCTCCTCTAGACCAATATCGTTACTCAGTGCTGAAGTCAAGGTTTTGGCAAAGTTACTGGCCACCCGACTGCTCCAAGTTGTTTCCAAACTCGTGCATCTGGATCAATTTGGCTTCATGCCAGAAAGAAATACCTCACTTAATCTCCGACGGCTACATGTAGTACTGAGCAGAACCGATACCTTACAAGAAGACGCAGTGGTGGTGTCCTTGGACGCTACCATGGCGTTTGATACTATCAAGTGGCCATATATGTATGCCGTACACAAACAAATGGGATTTGGCCCAAAATGTTTAAGCTGGATCCAACTTCTATATACCAGGCTGCTTGCGTAAGTGGTAGTGAACAACCAAAAATCATCAACTTTTACCCTTGAGAGGAGAACTAGGCAGGGATGCCCACTGTCCCCACTGCTCTTGGCTCTGATGCTAGAGCCACTGGTGTGGTGCATGTGAAAAGATCCCACCATGCGAGGCCTAAGATGGGCAGAGGGCTGGGAAGATCACATCTCATTGTATGCCGATGACATACTGTTGTACCTAGCCTCGCCAAGGGCCTTGATACACAGGGCACTACACATATTTACCAATCTTGAGAAATTTTCTGGTTATACCATAAACTGGGGTAAGTCAGTCATATATAGGCTGAGAGGGAATTACCCCTCCCTACCCCACAATTATCTGATAGAAGAGCCGCAGGAAGGCTTTAAGTACCTGGGTATATATGTCAACAAAGATTCTGCACCATATTATGAACGTAACCTATTGACCCCATTGCAGTGACTAAGAAGTGACGTCAAACACTGGAAAACTCTTCCCCTGTCCCTACTGGGCCGAGCCACCTTATTCAAAATGATGTCTCTACTGAGTTTCTTGTATATTTTGCAAAATTCGCCAAATCCGATTAGCACTGATTATTTCAGAGCCATTTGAAGGGGCACAGAGAGAACTCCTGTGGGATATATAGCAACACAAAAGTTGATAAAGGGATAGTACGACGGTGGCATGGGACTACCAGACGTGAAAAGGTACTATTGGGAAGCACGTCTTGTAGTCATAAACCAAGGTGAAAAAAAAAACAAATACATGAAATCTGTAATATAATTTAAACATAGTCCTTCAAATAGCCAGGTCTTTTGACCACACGGGGTGGTGCACCAGAAGATTTGCTGTGACCGTCAACACCATTATTGTCACCAGAAGTTCCAGAGAGATCTGCTGGCACGGTTCCACAGCCAACATTGTCACCACTCACTACAAACCACCACACGATTCAAATTCAATATTCTGTGGTCCTGGGTTTTCACAGCATTTGTAAAAATTGTAATGATACAATAGGTTTAGAAAACTTCAGATGGCTGCACTTGCTGGTATTTTTAATCATGACTAAATCCCACACACACGCCTTAGTTACCTTCACAGCCTTTCTGGAATCAAAATTAAACTTCCTTGAGCAAATTGTCTGTTCCTCACGTATAAGCCAATCGAGATTACTCACACACTTACCAGATTGTAATGTATACGCATTCACCCATGATGGTTCAAGGAAGGTGTTGGAAAGCCTACCACGGAACAGCTCAAATGGGGTTTTTCCTATAGTACAATGTGGAGCAAATAATTTTACAAATTTCTGCCTTCCAATCCATAGCATTAGATTTCTCCAAAGAAACAGTCTCCTTAATAACTCTGTTGAAGCGTTTAACCATTCCATTGGATACTGGATGGTACAATGCACACTTTTTGTGAGTTATTACTCTAACTTGAATAAAAATCAGCCATCTCCTTCGACATCAACTGTACCCCATTATCAGTAAGGACAGAGTGATTAAACCCTTCCCTGGCAAACAAATAGTTGAGAAACTTAATGACATCCCTACTTTCTATAGAGCTTGTAAAGAAAACCTCACACCATCTAGAGAGCATGCCTAGTACCACAATGAGGAAAGAGGACCTTCCTCGATCATAAATAGGGCCCACAATGTCTAGAACGATGTCTTGCCAAGGACTGGAAGGCAAGTTCCTCGCCACCATGGGTTGAACCCTTGGTGCTTTGAATTGTACCTCCAGGCACATATGGAACAGTCACGCACCAAACGCTCCATGTGTTTGTCCATGCCAGGCCACCAATACGACATTCGCACATACTCTTTGCATTTGGACATACCTTGATGAGTCTCATGGGCGAGATCCATTATCTCACACCTGACGTTAGATGGAGGAATGAGCTTAGTGCCCCTGAATAACAAACCATTGTTAACCGACAACTCATCACGTACAGCCCAGTAATTACGACACACATCAGAGGCTTGCTTTTACTTGCACCAACCCTCAGTCATGCACCTCATCACCTCAATGAGCACAACGTTCTAACCCCACACGACACCTATCCTCAGAAAATGTGCTGACCGCACAAACACAGACGGAGTCATCATCCATAATTTCATAAGAATCCGAAGCACTTTCAACACTAGGGACCAGCCTAGAAAGAGTGTCAGCAATAGTATTACAAATGCCAGGTAAGTATTCGACAACAAAGTTATACTCTTGTAGAGCAATGACCCACTTGGTAATTCGACTGACAAAAGACGATCCCCACAAAAAATGTTAACGTTTGCTCACAGCCCAGAACACAGCTAACGCCTCCCTTTCAATAACAGAGTAGTTTACCTCTGTATTCTTTAATGCTCTAGACAGAAACATGATGGTTTCTGTCCCAAACTCTCCCTCCTGCTGGAGGATAGCACCCAAACCCTTGAGACTGGCATCAGTAGTTACAATTGACCTCCTTTGGGGGTCTAAGTTCTTTAGTTTTGGAGCCACGCTGAGATGAAGCTTGAGAGACTGAAATTCTTCTTCGCACGAGGAATCCCAAGAATACACAGAACCTTTCCTCAAGAGTAATCTCACATTGGCATTGAGTTCAGCAAAACCTTTAATGAATTTGGAATAAAACTCAATCATCCCCAAAAATGTCATTAATTCCTCTCGAGAAGGGGGGCGTGGCCAAGGAGCCGATGGTTGCGGATGCGTGAGCCCAGAGCTCCTCGCTGGCCCGCTAATTACCGGCGTGAATCGCTGAAGTCCGGGACCTGTAGCAGCCAAAAACGGGTCCGGTGACATCCTGGAGAAGAGGGGCTAAGTCAGCCGGCCCTGTAGCTTAGCGGGCGGCGGCGAGTCTTGCTTTGCGAGGTGGCTGTGGCCGTGCGTACTAAAGATGGTGACCCAGAGACGTGCGCCGGATGCTGGGAGAGGTACAAATCCCGGGGTCTGCTGAGGCCCGAGCCAGGTTTGTGGGCTGGGCGGCGGAAGGCTGTGGCGGACGACGGAGCTACCAATCCTTGTGGCGGGTGCATGCCAGGCATCGTTCCGACGGTAGGGAGTGAGGTGATGCTCCCGCCCGGATTGGGGCTCGGAGGGTAGCACATTAGAATCACCGCAGATGGTGGAGCACAGCGGGGAACCGCGGCCCAAAAAACCGCACAGCCTGTAATTAAAGGCAAGCTTCAGGTGCACATTTTACACTGAAAGCCAGAAGGGAGGCTGCGGGGGATTGCCTGACACTTTTGCACGACTATACCATGGAGGGAAGGTGTCACTGTTGTAAGACATCCTAAAGGAACGAGAGTGGAGTGAAGATGGCGGGATCGGCCAGGGGGCACTGCCTGACCATGTTGGAGAAAACGGGCTGGTAGGGGAGAGTGCTGTTGCTACGAGAGCTGATCCAGGTGCTGTGACTTGGTGCCACTTAGTGTGTTTCTCAAGGGCTGATGCAGCTTGGCGGCCCTGTATGAGCAAGAAGCAGACAGGCTGGTGGGGGGAAAAAGACAGGAGCAGGCTGGCCATCGCCGTAAACACCGGAGACTGTGAGTGCCTGGGGCTACGGTGCCCGTCACCCTGGGGCACTACAGAGGAGGCCCCTGAACCGGACTGGATCAAGGAGGTGAGACGTGGAAGTGGTCGCATCACTGGCGGCAGCTTAATGGTGGGTCAGAGCAGTTGCACGGGCGGCGGTGTCACTGGGCCTGGCGAGTGGACCGTGTGTCTGTGCCTCAGATACCGGACATCCCTGTGGAGGCTCGCTGAATAAGGGTGATCCTGCGGAGAGTGTTGTAGAGGAGTGGGGTTCCACTGCCCCTCCCGTGGAGCCGAGCCGCTAACGCACGGCCCAGTGCCAGAATGGGCAAATCTAGAGGCCGCACGACGGGGGCCGCCCAAGATCAGGAGGCTAATGCGCAGGAGTGGGCTCAGACGTCTCGAGAGGACGCAGTGCAGCAGCAATTAGGTAAAATCTTGGAGGCCATTGCTGATACGAAAGTTACTCTGCACGAGATATCAGCACAGTGGCGGCAGGCCTAGGCCTATTGCGTGAGGAACACAAGAAACTGTCCGAGAGGGTGAAGGAGACGGAGTCTAATGTTGCGGACTTAGTACCAACGCAGAAGTCCTTGGAGGTGCAGGTGGGAGTCCTGGTGGACAGAGTGAGTGTGCTGGAGCGGAGAGCCGAGGATGCAGAAGGGCACAACAGATGGAACAATATTAGAGTCCTGGGCCTCCCAGAGGGGGCGGAGGGCAGCGACGTGGTGACCTTCTTAGAACATTGGCTTAGAACCACCGTGGCTCCCGAGGGCTTGCCAACATTCTATACACTGGAGAGGGCTCACAAGGGGGCCAGCCCGGCCGCTGCCCCCGGGGAGACCACTGCAGCTGGCCGTGGCGAGCCTCTTACATTTCCGAGATAGAGATCTGCTCCTGCAACGGGTTTGCGCTAAGGGCCCATACACTTTGTACAACAGTAAAATATCCATATTCCCCGACTACACACTACGGGTGCAGAGAAAGGGGGCCTCATTCTTGGAAGTTGAAAGGGCCCTGAGAGAGAAGGGCCTACAGTACTCTTTGATGCTTTCAGCCCAGCTGCGTAGAATCCTGGATGGGAACACGCACTATTGTGACAATCCGAAGGATGCGTGGGAATGGATTGAAACCTACAAAGGCGTGGTCCCTCAGTTGCAGAGCTCCAACTCAGCAGCAAAGAAAACAATTAATCTTGGGAAACGTTCTAGAAGGCGATCCCAGAGGGGGTCTGCTCAGAGACCGACCACGTCACAGACAGAGAAGGAGAGGGCAGAGGCGCTGCAGGCTGTGGCGGCACTCATGTTGGGCAGGAGCCCATCCCTGGAGCCTGAAATTCGCTCGTCAAAAGAAACTGAGGAACACAACACAGACTCTTCTCATAGCGACAGCAGAAAGCTGCCGGTGGTGACTCCAAATACAGCTGACGAGATCATTTGAAATGGGGGAATTATGGGAGCAATACTGGGTCGCAGAAGTATGGGGGAAACTCTTTGCTGCTGAACCAGGTCACGGACTGAGTTACATATTGTAGGGCCAGCGCGCCCTAGAAGGTTTACACACCCTGAATTATGCCTCTATCTTTGTCACCCCGCTGAGAGCTCCACCAGGTTGGAGCCTCATTTAAGTGCATAATGTTTCACACTCTGTTTGGGCGGCCGACTGTCGTTTGACTGCCCTGGGGATGGGAGGTTGACCTTTTTTTGAGGAGTCCTTTTGTTAGAGAAGTAAGTTGGCTAGTCTGCAGAAGGGGTTGGTGGTGCACGATTGAGTGAGGCAGGAAGGCGTGGGGTCTCCTTAAGGGGTCACCCCAGGTTGTCTTACTACAAATACAATACACTTCCTAATGTGGTACATACAAGGGATTGGGTCCTTGACTAAGCGCCACAACATCTATTCGTACCTTGAGCGCAGGGATGTACATAGCCTACCTCCAGGAAACACATCTGAATGGGGAGGAGGCAGGGAAGCTGAAATGGCGATGGAGGGGGCAAGTATTCCCGACTACCGCATCGCCCTTCACGTGGGGGGTGCTGATTTGGATTAAACCTTGGGTCCCCTTTGCCCTTGACCGTGTGTCCCTTGACACAGAAGGAAGATACATACTGATCCCGGGAGGTTGACCGGACAGGCAGTAACCTTGGGGAATATTTATGCTCCCAATCAGGATCAGGTGGGATTCCTTGAGTCATTCTCAGCAATAATGGCTAGCCACGTAAATGGTTTCACTGTACTGGGAGGGGATTTTAATTGTGTGACGGATAACCTGGTGGATCGGTCGCACCCTCCTATGCAGGGAACACAACTTCATTGCACTGCAGCAGGATTCCGTAATTGGATATCCCAATGGGGCCTAGAGGACTCCTGGCGGACACAGCACTTGGTAACTAGGGAATATTCTTTCTTCTCACCTGTTCATCAGGTACATACCAGACTCGATACATTTCCTTGTACCCCAGATTTTAATAGTACGGTATTAAGTATCGGATATTTGGGTCGTACACTGTCTGATCATAGTCCGCTGATAATGACACACCAAATGGCAGGGGGACGACCCCCAATTTCAACGTGGAAACTTTGGTGCAGCTGGAGGATGCTACTTTACACGCCTCGCTGCAAGCGCTCATCGAGTCATACTTTCCTATTAATGCCCACACAGCCTCCTCTACACAGATGGAGTGGGAGGCGTATAAGGTGGTTGTACTGGGCCACTGCATGGGGCAATCAATAGGGGTGCATAGGGAAAAACATCGGTAAATCCTAGACTTAAAGGAAGAAATACGTCAGCTGTACAATGCTTAAGGTACAGGGGAAGCTGCCCGGTTAGCCTTATTGGAAACACGTGGGAGATATAATAAAACGCTTAGCCGCATAAGGTGCTATAGCCACAAAGAATATTTGGATAGGGTACAGAGGGAGGAGGGCAAAGCGGACCGCCTTTTAGCAATAATCAAACAGGAGCTTGGAAGGGCACTGTAGTATCTTGGTTATTATGCTTTACATGTAATAAATCCTGCTGAACCTTCTCTACCTGCGTGGAGTGATTACTACAGGTGCAAATTACACAGCTTAAAGCAGGGACAGGAGAGGTTATGCACAGTCCGGCCGTAATCAACGATTCCTTCTGCTCCTATTATGAAAATGTGTATGCTGCCCCAGCAGCGGTACACCTGCCCGACATTAGGGGCTTCTTGGGTCCGCTGCCGCTCCGCACTGTGGATGACTCGGCACGGGAGGAGCTGGGGGATCCAATAAACCTACAGAATATCAATGTGGCCATAGAGGCTCTGGCACCTGATAAAACGCCGGGGCCTGACAACCTACTGGTAGAATTTTACCAAAGATATGCTGACACATTAGTGCCACACCTTGTGAAGCTGTACACAGAGGCATATGAGTGTGGGGCATTGCCCAGTTCTACGCAGACCGCCTTAGTGATTCCACTCCCAAAGACCAAGATGCCCAAAGCCGGAGTGACAGACTACAGACCTCTTTCCATGCTTAACTTGGATTTTAAAATTTTAAGCAAGGTGCTGGCGGGTAGAGTACTTCCACATATGCGTTCCCTAGTCCATCCCGACCAAAATGGCTTTTTCCCCTCACGCAGTACTTCGTACAATCTCCGCAGACTTTACTCTATCTTTCACCATTCGGAAGCTCCTACCAAGCAACGGGCTGCAGTCTTGTCAGTAGACCTAGAAAAGGCTTTCGACGGGCTTTGCTGGGAGTACTTGTTCGAGGTAATGTTACGTATGGGACTGGGTGAGGAATGGGTGCGTTGGGTGCAGCTTTTATATGCCTTGCCCACAGCCCGGGTCAAGACGAGCAGAACAATCTCTAGACAGTATCGGATCTCACGAGGAACCCGCCAGGGGTGTCCTCTTTCTCCTCTGTTGTTCGCCCTGGCTATTGAGCCTCTTGCGGAGAGGGTCAGACAGGGTGGGGAAGGGCTAGGATTAACAATCGGAGGACGTCAGCATAACATATCTTTATATGCTGACGACTTGCTAATTTATTTGGAGGAGGCTGTTCCTGGCACCCTCACTGCTCTACAGATTTTGGATGGATTTGCACTACATTCCAGGCTCAGGGTCAATAAAGCCAAAACATATTTATTCCTTGTGGCGGGCCCTCTACGTAAACCTAATACCTTCACTGCAAACATACATTTGGCCCAAGTTACGTTCAAATATCTGGGCATACATGTTTTTCATTCCCTAGAGGACTTGAAGGAAGGGAACCTGAATAGGGCGCTGCGCTCGCTCCGCTCCTGTGTGCATTTTTGGTGTACCCTTCAATTACCCATAATTCATTTATTTTATAAAATGTATAAAGCGCGCAAATACCCATGGGTGTCTCGGCGCTACGGACAGCGAGCATGAACCAAGATCTATAGACTATTGGCTAAAAAGCCATGTTTTTTATCATTTTCCTGAAGGCAAGCAAGGTCGGGCTGGTCTTGATGAGGATAGGGAGAGTATTCCACAATTTGGCGGTGGCAACGGTGAATCGTCTGTCACCCCATGGAGCTTTCTTAGTGCGGGGGACCCTTAACAGGTTCGCTGTTGATGACCGTAGGGATCTATTGGGGTTGTAAGCACCAAGAGCTTCCTTCAGGAACATAGGTACAGTATTGTGCGAGGCTTTATAAGCGATGCAGAGGGCCTTGAATTTGATTCAACTTCTTATAGGAAGCCAGTGGAACTGTCGCAGCACTTTTGAGATCGATTTGTACTTAGGGGTGCCTGATAGAATCCTGGCAGCTGGATTCTGGACCAGCTGTAATTTGTTGAGGACCTTACTTTGTGCATTCATGAAGAGACCGTTGCAATAGTCAATTTTTGACATTACTAAAGTACTGACAAAGGTTTTTTCAGCAATGAGTGGGAGGAATGGTAAGATTTTTTTTATTATCCTCAGTGTGTAAAAAGACGATGAGACAACAATGTTGACATGAGGTGCAAAGGACAACTTGTCGTCAAATGTGACACCCAAATTTCTGACCTTTGATACAGGGAGTGGGGGTGGTCCCAGTTTGGTAGGCCACCAGATGGAGGACCAACCCGGGGACAATTTGCCAAAAATCATCACCTCTGTTTTTTCAGAGTTTAACTTTTGGCCGGATCTCCCTGTCCAAGATGGTTGCTGCCCCGCCTGTTGTATTTCTTTGTTAAACTTCCGGTCCTGATGCTGAGTAGCTGGTTCGGCCCTCTGAACACTCTCTTACGGGGTCTGGTGTGGGGTGACGGACGTCCAAGGGTGTCCTTGAAGACACTGCAGCGTCCTATGGCGGAAGGGGGACTGGGAGTACTGAATTTTGAATATTATATGTTGGCAGCCCAACTGCAGTGGTTGTCCCAATGGGTGGTGGGGGTGAATGAGGACGGTACATGGTTATCTAACCCGGAATCCCGCCCCAGCTTACTGATGGCTGACCTACTGATACCAACAACGAATACGCCATACTGCTCACTTCTACAACACACCGCCTTGCAAGCATGGAAAAGTTGCCAGAATAAGAGTTCTCGCTCTGCTAAATATACTCCGGTGCTACCACTGGTGGGACTGCCGCATGGGGATCCCCAGTCTGTATTTACAAGTGAACAAGTGTCACAGAGGGTGGAAGCAGGGCTGGATGCAAAGGGAGGTGTTACATGCCATATTTACCGTAGGCACAGCAAGGCATCTCGTAAAGTGGTTTTATGCTGTGCTGGTAGAAAAGTCCCTTGGCCTTCTGAGTGGGCTTCGAGAGAAATGGGAAGGACTCGTGGGAAAGGAACTCACGGATACGGAATGGCATAAGACTTTGATGTCTTCCAAAAGGATTTCTAGGAACACACGCCTAAAATATATCCAGTTTCATTACATACACATGTCTTACCTAACGCCCCACCGTCTCAATGTGACATAAGGGGGAGAGGCACGGCAATGTCCCAGGTGTAATCATCCTGATGCGGATTTTGGACACATGGTCTGGGACTGCCAATATATACGGCTATTCTGGGGGGCTGTTCTGGACAAGATCATGAGTGTTCTGGGTAGGAAGATGCCATTCACGGTTCAGGTGTGTGTGATAGGCCTTTTCCCTAGGTCACCCGAATGTAAGGTTGGGAACAGGCGGATAGATCTTGCTCCGGGCCTCGCTAAGCATAGAATAGCGATGAAATGGGAGTCAGCGAGGTGGCCTCAGTTGAAAACCTGGAATAAAGATGTCATTCTGTGGGCTGGGACAGAAGGTAGAGTGCTGCAATGGGAAGAGGATAGGGGAGCGAGGAAGCGCCCAATAGCCGGACACTGGAGGGAGGTAATGGAGGCATGGGAAAAGACTGCTGGAGACACGAATGCTGAAGAGAATGGGTCGGGATATTTGGGTGGGGAACGGGAGGGTGGAAGTGATCTGCGTGGAGGGGGACTCCACTCCAACCACCACAACTGTAGGTCAACAGGGTAGAAGCTCGATTAACGTTATTCTGAAATGGATCAAGCAATCCAGTCTTCTGCAACAGGTCTTTATCTTTTCTTTATCTTTTCTTTTCTTCATGTTATTGTTTATCTTTGAATTGGTCTGAGTAGAGAAACAAACACAATAGGACCACCGTTTCTGAGAATTCTACATATGTTTGGGAAAAACCAATAAAGATGTTTTTTTAAAAACTCCTCTTGAGAAGTGGGAGAACTCATGTGCATGATAGTGCCAACTAACTCCTCTTTGGGAACAATGCCCCCACTGGACACGATATGACCAAGATATTTTATGGAACTGTTATCAAATTTGCATTTTACAGCTTTCACAGTAAGATTCCAATCTAGCCTGCTCAACATCTCCCTTAGTCTGACGTCATGCTCAATAGAATCTTTTCCAAAAATCAAGATATTTTTGGAAAAGATCTCCCAAAACAGACCCCGGGATTTTGCTGAGTTTGAATATAGTACTCTAATAGTGACGGTCACCACTGACATGCGGTTTGAATATGGCATACTGCAAACAAAGGTCTGGGGGGGACAGGAAAAATCACACGGATGACCCCACTGTGGGACTCTTACAGACTCTGCAATTTGACAAACACCAGGGGCTTTGACAAAATATGATTGGAATCTCAAGGGTGGGAGACCTATGGAAAAAGGAAGATGTGGTCCCCTTTGTGCAGCTAAAGAAAGAATTTGAACTTGTGGACACAGAATACTTCGGATACTTACAAATTAAACATGCCCTGTGAGCAGTCATTCCAAAAGGGGAATCTATTACAGAGTCCACCCCGATGGATGATAGAATCCTTGATGGACACATGCCCCAAAAAGTCATTTCACTGACCTAACAGAAGTTAATCAATAATATGACTGATCCCCGCCTGCAACTGCGCGAGCATTGGGAAACTGACGTAGGAAGTATGGAAGATGAGGACTGGCAGGAAGCCTTAGCGTCCCCCCGAGAAGTGGCGATCTCTTACAGACTAAAGCTTGTGCAACTCAAAGTTCTGCATAGGGTATATCTATCGTGTCCAACTCTTGTGAAAATGGGATGTAGAAAAGATTCTAACTGCGGCAGAAAATGTGTCAGGGAGGGCACATTCATACATATTTTTGGGGAATGTGTATACATTCAGCGATACTGGTCTGTGGTGACCCGATGTATGGGAGAAGTCCTGGGAACCCAGCTAGAACACAAGATAGTATTATGCCTCCTAAATGTAAGGGAATCCACAGACCTAGGTGGTAAAAAAAGGACCTGTGTGACATTGGGGATGATAGTAGCCAAACGCAACATCGGAAAGCTATGGGGCACACAGGAGGCACCAACACTTACACCAGTCCAGATCTTTCTTTCATGCTGTATGTCGATAGAACAAACAGTTTATGAATCGAGGGGTTGTCCCAGGAAATGGTCACAAATATGGGATAAATGGAATGAGTCCCGGGGAAACATCTGTGAACCATGACAGGTGACCCTTCCCCGGTCCCAGTTATAGAATAAGTGAAACACTGCAAAATTGTGAGCTCAAAGTGGGAATGATAGAATGAGGTGGGAAGCAAGAGATACCTCTGATTAATGTAATGCTCTGTATGAAGATGTATGACTCTGTATAACATTAGTATTGTCTTTAATAAAAATAAATATATTTAAAAAAAAATGTCAACCTCAATTTCCACTGGTTTAACTTGTATTCAAACTGTTTGTCATAAGTGTGTGAAATGTACATAACTAGATTAGGCAACATGGAACAGAATGAAGTGATGCAATACAAAATCACATCTAGACAGCAGCATTATTTTCATTTCCAATATGCATCTTGACAACCTTATTTTTATTCTCCAATTTGCATCACTATAGCAACGTTATTTATTTGTGCTGCGTGATTGCGCTGGAATAAGACGTGTTTTCAGACAAAAGCTGTGTCACCTAGAAAAGAAAAATACATAAATGTACATTTCAGTTAGGGTTAATGAAGTAGGAAAAAAACTATTTTACATTTTTAGGTAACTTGAACCAAAAAATTAGCTAATCATGCACCGAACAGCAGAAGTGCACTGAACAATTACATATCCTGTATTTCAAGACACACAAGTGATAGTGTCTACTTTGGCTTTTGGTGCACCTCCTGCACCTTTTTCACAAGTGAGAAACAGAATAAGTGTTAAGATTTTTCCTGGATTATTATTATCATTATAGGGTGCTCAGTCATTAACTGCTCACGTTAGGACCAAGCTTTATATTACTGGAGTGTAGACACGACAAAATAGAGCTGACAGGAACTTCCCTGCCTTATCAAGTTCACCAGGTCCAGGCCTGACTATCTGCTCAAGGCCGGATTTTTACTTTTCATTCTAGGACTTGTAGTCCTTGTTTAGCTGTATAAAATCAGGAAATTAAAGTCCAAGAGTACAAAGAAACAAACAGCATGGACTAGATTAGCTGCTCAATTCTGAACCAGGGAATCTTGGTACCTATGAGCGGCGGTGGCAGGGTGCGAAGGGCCTGAGTAGTTTTGGAGAGGGCGGAGATATAACTGATTTCAGCTTGCCTTTCTAATAACAAAAAGTTCTAAAGACCACAGACGTTTGCACTGATGCAAATAAAAGAAACCAGGGCAAATTTGTGCTTCTTTTCTGTAGATTCAGACATGGGGGCAAACTGATCCACACCATTTTTCTGTTTGCATTAAATGAATGCATACATTCTGACAAATTCCTTCTAGTACAAAACATATTCTAGAGTTACACAACATCGTCGCACTATGGTGCACAGGTCTGCGCTTAGAGCTAGACATACTTAAGAACCAGTGCTTGGGTAGAGAGTAGCAGTGCCGAATCTTTATAGATATGGTACTGTCCACTCTCTTACTTTCACACAATGCAGCACAGCAACCATGCTTGCTGCACTGCACTGCGTGAATAGTAAGTTTGCCCTTTAAAACTAAATGGTGTCTTCAGTGGTGCACAGGAAAATTACTTTAATGATATGGTAGATCATTTAGGGGAAGGAGGGTATAAAAGATTACAGTCGATTTGAAGAGAATTCTTTTGCTAGAACATTATATCCAAGCACATAGTGGGAACAAAACAAACAGGCACATGGGTATGCCCACTGACACCCTGTCACTTACCCTTTGCTGTGAGTTGCACCACCAATGCTATGCTTCTCTTTTGTGTGCCACCTGAGGTATGCAAGTCTGGCAAATGTAAAGATTTGAATAAAAAGTATCAGACAAGAACACAAGACCACACTCAGAACAGAATCACCTATGGCCATCAGCCTGTAGTTCCCATGTTGTCACATTATCGGAATATCGACATACACGTATATTGGGACCAAAACGCCTGTTTTGATGCTGTCAAAGGAATGTAAACATATGATGAAAAATCTGGTTTCGTTTGGTGTATCTGTTTTCTGTGCACAGGGCTGATGCTTTTTTAGCGAGGTAAGAAAACCTTAGGGCGGCACTTACTGGTAGTGCCAATGTACTGAATAAAGCCTGAAAGTTGTATTTTTGGTGTGTATGGGGAGTGATCAAGCACAATTATCCATTGCTATCTGTGCTGAAAACTCAGACACTGTTTCTTTCTGTGCAGAGACCAATAAGAAAGTTGTGGTGGTTAAGAAAAGAGAAGTATTGGACAGGGACAAGGAGTGAAAAGCAACCTTGGGAAAGATATTGGGAAAGACTGATGGTTTCTGGCCACTTAAATCATACCTCAAGGGTGCAGCAACCAGGCTGTGCTCGGAAGGATGAAGAAGACATCTATGTGGTGATTGTAGGTGGTTGAGCTGTTGGACCAACAAGGTATGAGCTGGTCTTCAGGATTCTGGATCTGGTACATTTTCTACAGGAGCAAGGCTAGCAGGACGAGCAGAGTGTTGTTCCATAAACGTAAAAGGTATGACAGCAATGAGTAAGAAAACAAACACATTAAGAATAATTTGATTTTTTAGATAAAGTACATGTATTTTTTACTTTACGTTGTATCATTTTCATACCTACACAAACAAGGATTTAGAGTGAAGAAGTTATAAACTTTCTTTAACAATGGTCCTAGCCATTTATGCCAGCTTTACCACCTGGTGAGTGGTACTGGAGGAGGGCTAGATTAGACATTGGTCAGTTTCACCTAAGGCGGGACAGCAAGGAATGAGGCATTAGGGCAGATTTAGAGGAGGGCAATGATAGAGGACTAAGTAGCATTCATGGAGAACAAAGGAAAGACTCAAACACATGGCTCATTCCATCCAAAGGACGCCTGTTCTTACTCATGCTCTCAATCATGCTTGTGTACGGTAGGAGGGCTTTACATGGCTTATCCCCATGCAACTGATGCCTGCTCCACTTGGGCTCTTGATCTTGCCTGTGTATGATAGGAGGGCTTTGCGTGGTCTATCCCTCTCCAAAGGATGCCTGCTCTCACTCACGCTCTCAATCTTGCCTGTGTATGGTAGGAGGGCTTTGCGTGGTCTATCCCTCTCCAAAGGATGCCTGCTCTCATTCACCCTCTCAATTGTGCCTGTGTACGGCAGGTAACCTTTAGCGATACGATCAACAAAGTGACTGTTCTAATGCTTGAATTGTTCCCAGTGATTGGTAATTACTCTTCGCTACATTCCAGTTCACTGATTTTTGCTCACTTTGCTACTACAGACCAACCATATGCAACAATTAAATGCAAATCACTCTTGGTGCTCACTCCAGTAGCGGCGGTTCCACCGTGATCTGCTAGGCCTTATCCTCTCTGAATGAGCGTGCATGCGACTCCGTAATGCTTCGCCATCAGTGAGGTGCATCAGTCGTCTTACGGCACAGTGAGCACAGGACACAGTAGTCAGCCTTCGCGTCGGGCGCTAGTAATCACTGGTTATTATCCAGTACAGGTACTTTCATCTCTGTTGTATGGGATATTTATGTAGGTGATATGAAAATAAACATGCTCTTGAGCAATCAAGCAAAATAAATCTCCTATCATAGGTAGAAAGCATTGCTTTGTCAACACAAAACAGTTGTTTGAAAGATGTGTACCGACATAAGCCTATGCTGGCGATGGGAAAGAGTCGAGTGTGAATCATAGTGAGCACCTTTCGTTGAAGACACTATTGTAACGAACTGGATGAGGTGAGTGTTAGATGTTGTGAGGGACAACGGTCAATATATGTGACATGTCATGCTGAAGAAGTATAATAGAGGCAATTTCTTCATCACTAACGTCGGAGCCCAAGGAAAAGCATTCACAGACATGGTTCCAACTCAATCCACTTACATCCCCTCTTACCTACCATTTCTATCCAACCAGGATTCATATCCCAGCACATGAACTATGATTTCAGTGGCCAGGATGCTCCCATGTCAGGCCAATCTGGTAGCTGTGAAGACATCAAAAAAGGCATCAAGCTAAACTGAGTGCAGGAGTCGACTGCACTAAACATTGTCACAACCTCTGTCATGTCTGAGCTGCCTACAGTCCTCAACATTTTCTTGGCTAAGTAGGAAGATCAGCACAAACTCTTAGAGAAGGAAGTGGATTTTACCTTTAATGTCATTTATCAAGAAAAGGCATCTTTCATAGTTTCCCATGGTTTAAATACCCACCAATGTCAGGAAAGACCAGAATCCATACAGGCCCATAAGTGTTTTACACTGAGCTAACTTGGAAGGTATGAAAGTAGTGACTAAGAAAACATGGACAGTCCACTAACCCCCAGCCAATCCCACGTAGGACATCTCAGAAGCCTAACAGTAATGACGTCATGAATTGAGTCCTTAACTACATAAACATTGATTGGCAAGAAGCGTTGTGTATGGATGGAGTAGAAGGAAATTACCTCAATCTGGTGAGAGCAGGTGGGTTAGTGGATGAATGAGTGTAGAGCAGCCATGGCTTCCTCAGTCTTGTAGAGGAACTAAGCTGATAACTGAGGGAAGCGGAATATAAAAAAGCCTCAGGTAGACAATAGGATCCACAGCTCGAGACTTGTAACAGAGCACGCACTGGGGACAGAGGAAACACTCAGACATATGGGTGAGTATCCCATCACTTACCCTCTGCGATCATGGGGCCCAGCACGAATGCACGGCCTAATCTGTGGAACGTCAACTGAGGGATGCAACACTGGCATCTATGACTTCCACAGATATCCGGTATGAGACCTGGAATCAGTCACAAATCTCGAATCCAGTGCATCCACGTTGGATGGGTTCTGCGAATAAACCAAAAAAAGCAAAAAAAGAGCATCAGGCGCAATCCAGGTAAAGGAACATCACCTCCATCAACACATACATTTTCTCTCTGCCCACAATGATTGTTCACTTTTCAGGGTCATGCATCCTACGGGTGATTCTCCTTGGCAAGTAATAGTCCTATTCTTACCCAATGGCTCTATAGAATAGACATACTAACAAGGTTAAAATAGAAATGTTTAGGAATATCCCAGTATACATTCTTTGCCAATCTGTTAGACCTGTCAGCCCTTTGGGTGGTCCCTCCTCATCATTATTTATTTTGTCCCACTTTTGCCTCAAACCCTGTTAGTATTTTTCCTTTTTGGGAACCACCAGACTTTTTCGTATTGATGCAGATTCAGGCAGCCATTTTACCTACCCCTGGAACTTCTGTCTGAGGGCCTGGAGCACAAAATGGTGGCCACCCATTGTCACCTGTGACATCACTGGAACCTACTAGAACTTTCTGCAACATTCTGGAACCCTGTGACAGTTGGAGGCGGTTTGGAATGTTGAGAAGCTAAAGCCAGAGTTGACAGTTGGAGCTGGCAGTTGGCACCTGACTGGTGAAGAGAGAGGAGCAGAAACCTGAAAGAGGAAGGAGTGAGGCAGCAGGGGTGGAAACTTGTGCCTGGAGTGGGGTCCATAAACCCACCCTTGATACTAGTCCCTACTGACTGAGCCCAGCCTGGAGCCCTGTGTGGGAGAAAGCAAGAAAAACCATCTTAAGGACCTGGACAGCAGGAACAGGCATTAAAAGTAAAGAACAGCAAGTACCTGACCTGGTTACTGGTAACTACCTGAAGTCCGACGTCGAGAAGCCTGGAGACCTGGAGCCCGAGGTGGAGAAGCGGCGCTGACTGGAAAGCAGACGTCGTACCCGGAGCCGCCAGAGGTCGAGAGAGGGCGCCGACGGAGGTCGTGGAGAGTACCAGAGGTCGTGGAGGAAGACACCTGAGGTCGAGTGTGCGGCGTCGACGGGGGAGTGAAGTCCGCCCTCCGGAGTCGCCGGAGACCGAGGTGAAGTGTGCCGGAGGTCGGGAGTGGAGGTCGCACTCCGGAGTCGCCGGAACCTGAAGAGAATCGTGCCGGAGGTCGGGAGTGGAGGTCGCCCTCCGGAGTCACCGGAACCTGAGGAAAGGAGCACCGGAGGTCGGGAGTGGAGATCGCACTCCGGAGCCGTCGGAAGTCGACATCGAGCCAAGACTGCCCGACGTCATCGAACCGGAGGTCGACATCGAGCCGAGGCCGCCGACATCGAACCGGAGCCGCCTGAAGTTGACATCGAGCCAAGATTGCCCGACGTCATCGAACCGGAGGTCGACATCGAGCCGAGGCTGCCGACATCGAACCGGAGCCGCCTATCGACGTCGTCAAGAACTGACATTGCGCCGAGGCCGCCGACATCGAACCGGAACCGCCTCACAGCGTCGACACGACTCCAGCGGCGTCGGAGCTTCATAAAATGGGCAGTAAGTGGAATAGAGGGCGCCTAAGGCCCTGTGAAGCCCTGAGAGACTATCCTAGGGGCTAGAGAGGTGCTGGAACCAGCTTGATTGTGCCAGGGGTGAGCTGAGACTAATACAGAGGGGTTGTGTAGTGTGGGAGAGCCAGATCTCTAGATTCCCCCTTGATCTACCTCAGTTTAGGCCTCAGCCTTGTCCAAGCCAGGGAGTATACCCCTCAGGCCATCCAAATCTCTACAAGCTGGGATTGGGTCAAATCATCCCATAGTACCTCAGGAATGTGAACTGATTTACAAGTGTCACTGTTGGCTTTTATTATTTATTGAGAGCACTGTATTTATTGTATTTATCCTATTTATTGCCTCACAGTATTTATTGTTTCACAGTATTTATTGTCGCACAATATTTATGGTCTCGCAGTATTTATTGCCTCATAATATTAAATTGCCTGTTATGTAATGCACTTATATTTATGCCTTGATTATTTACGATCTACCTTATTTATTGAATCGTTAAGAAAGTATTTATTTGACGTACCCTTCCACAGGAAAAGCCTTGTGTACTGTGATTGTATTATTATTTATTTAATCAGCAACTAAGAGAAAAGAAGATAAAGAGATATATTTTCAGTATAATTTTTAAGGTGTAGTGTCGTTTTTGGAACGGATGCACGCATGGTTATTGTGTAGGTATGGCGTATGCTTAACACGGTGCCTTCCTTACCGCTCGAGCCAAGCTACCACAGCGTGTCTGGGAGAACACCACCACCACCCTTCCGGTGTGGGAGTGGGTTTTTCTAACACAATCCATCTGAGTCACACTCTGGTTACATTCTCTATGGCAGACTGATCAGACTCTGGCATTTCTAAATATGCCCAGAATGCCCAGCATTCTCTAAGGGCCATCACCATGCCACATATATGCACCAACATGTGTGCCCACAGCATGCCAGGATTTATTACCGTTGTCTCAGGCTGTTAGTAGTGGGTGGACTTTGTGCCATAAATGGCCATAAGATACCAAGAAGTATTACCATTATGTGAGGGCGCGTTATTTTACCATGGGTAGGCAATGTGAATTCTCTCATGAAATGAACAAATTGCCAAGAATTATAATCATTCTACTCTGGCCGCCCCTTTACTGGGGGTGAATTGCAGCATGCCATGGATGGCCCACGAGTTGCCAGGTATTACCACCATTCAGTGGGGATCAGCATTTTATCACACATGATCAATAAGTGTCATCCTATAGAAGCCCACAAGCTGATAACAATTAGGACCACTGTGCATGGGTTAGCAATCTACCAGGGCGGGCAGTGGGCACAACACTCACACACTCCTCATACATGCATGCAGAGTTTGAGATACACATGCACGCACGTTCCAACACACATGTAGTTGCACACAGACAGACATGCACTCACAAAATCAATTTGTTATTAAAAAAATTACTTCAACTGGATGCTGTTATCATGACTCTTGGTTCTGGTCCAGGCTTACCTCCCTGTGATAGCTGGCTCTTGTGGTTAGAAAGCTGAAAGGACAAAATGCATAGGGACAATTGTTGGGCTGCCTGGGGCATCAAACAGGAGTGCCTGTTGATGGAAATGAGGAGGGAGAAGGTAATAAGTGGGTGTTCCTACGGGGGAGTAAAGGAGAAAATGGCAGTGGCTGTGAGCCCAACATGAGGCCCAGTAGGAAAGACTCATGTGGCAGGGGAGAAGCTCTGGTAAATTTTCCTTCTCCGACAGATGGATTTTACGCTTTGTATTCAAGCTAGCTGTATAAACACTTTCCTAAACCATTTGCTTTACAGGCAAGAATGTTTATGTCATCAACATAAAAACAAGCAAATATAAATAAGTAGGTTTAATGTACAAAAAAAAGCCACATTCACACGCGTCTACATACTCACATGCTTGCACACACACTGAAGTACACTCAAGGAAAACAACTAGAAAAAAGAAACCTCGGTGTGTATGTGTGTGTGTTTATTTTTTTTTGCAAATCTGTTTTTATTGAGTTTGAATTTGAACTTTAGTACAGGAGGACATTGTACGGCATCATGCTTCACATACAGTAAGACATAAACTTATACAGGCTTATAGGACATGCCGACTACCAAAACGGGGGGAGGGGGGAGGGGGACAACCTGATGTCTGTTTGCGCACCCACCACCACCCCCCCGGGAGCCAGCCATTTCACCCTTAGCAATTCCGATGTCCTTTCTGCAGGAGGGGCCAACACCTCCACCCACCAGCCATTGAGCCGTACAAGGGCAACTAATCTCGCCTACACAACTGAGGCATCAATAAAAGTCGAAAAGGTTACATGTAATACAAAAGGAATAACCCATAACAATGGCAGCGTTGACAGCGATTCGCATGGTGCGCTCTTACCCCCTTCCCACGCCGACCCCCCCCCTAACTCCAGAAGTACCCCTCTAAGCCCCAATGGGCGCAGATGTCCCCAAGCATCCCCAGATCCATGGGCCAGCGATAGTGGGGGCCATGCTATCTCGTCAGCGAATCTGCCAGCACTGCGCCGCCGCCTGCGCCATTGTCATCCTGCCTGGCCTCGCCCGTGCAGCCTGTGGTACCCTCCCCCTCCGAGCGCCGAAACTCAACAAGCAACTGTTCCCAGCGGTCCGCCATGGGATGTGTGTGTGTTTATTTTAATTAAAAAGCATTTTTATTCTCCAATTGTGGGTGTCTCTCTCCAGCAACCTAGCACAACCCCAAAGACACAGAAAGCATCATGGTCCTTGAATGATCTTGACATCTCCAGCACCACATCTGAATTGCTCAAATCTCTTCTGTATGTACATTGGGGTGTTGTAATAGGCTGCTCAAAATCAAACCAAACATTAGTTGACTAGATAGCAAAGAACATCAGTGAAGGCTTCTCCCCACCTCCACAAACCCAAATCCACCCACAACAGAGCCCTCTATTTTAACCCGTCTCTAATTTCTTACCGCTTGACTTCCACAAATATAAGGTACTAGACCTGAATCAGTCTCATTTCCAGTGCGTCCGGGTGGGATGGCTGCTGTGAAGACATCAAAGAAGAAACAAAGAGGCATCAGGCACGATCCAGTTCAAGGACCATCTCCTCTATCGACACATACATTTCTCTCTGCCCACAATGAATGGTCATTTACTTTTCACTGGCATGTAGTCTACAGGTGATACTCTAAACACAGAAATGCCTTATTTTTAAGTGTGCCCACTTTGCCAGATGACAAATGATTACCTCTGGCAAATCTGGTGCAGTATCTCAAATTTTGTTATGGATAACGTGCAGTCTGATTAATTTGTAAACTGTTAATAGGTTTAAAAAAGAAATGAGATTGGACATGAGTGCAAAGTGTCAAAAAGTGTCAGGGTATTCTGGGTGATAAAAGGTTGGGGATCCATGCAAGCCACACTGCAGCCAAGCGCCATCCACTCACACCACCAACCAAGTACCATCCACGCACGCCACCAACCAAGCACCATCCAAGCACATCGCCAGCCAAGCCACAATCCAAGCACCTCGCCAGCCAAGCCACAATCCACACACATCGCCAGCCAAGTAATTGCCCACACACACTGCCAGACATGTGCCATCCATGCAGACTGCTAGCCAAGTGACAGTCCATGCTTCACTTGGCTTGGGCTAGTCCACACACACTGCTAGCTAAGCACAAGTCCACTCACACTGCCAACAAATTGCAGGTTCACACACAGCCAGCCTAACGGCAGTAAACATAGACCATCAGCCAAACTACAGTTCACACACACACACACACACACACACACACACACACACACACACACAGAAACATTCACTAGTGTCTAGTGGTTTTCTGACCCCTTGGGAGCAGATGTGACTAATAATATCGCTGATCTACCCCCAATGGGACCTGAAGCAGTCAAAATGTGTTCACAAAAAAAAGAGGAGCAACAGTTGCCTAAGGGCCGCTCCCTGACATACCCATAAACATATCTCTGGTGCCTAGTGCGCATTCTCCCTCTCGTGGGGCAGTTTGGGGATATTGCCCCCTTTCTGCCTCCTGCCCCGTGGGGGCAGACAGACTGTGGCTATCTTTTGTAGGAGATGGGGGAATTGGCAAGCCCATTTTGGGCAGCCCCCAACCCTCTTTTATAACAAAAAAAACAATCATCCCTGGTGCCTAGTTGGCTTTCTACTCTGCCCTCGGGGGGCAGATCGGGGGTTATAACTCCCACCTGCCTTCTGGGGATGGCAAAAAGAATATCCCTCTTGTGTTAGAGATGGGGGCATTGACATGCCCATTGTGGGAAGCCCCCCACCCCTTTTTTAATAAAACAAAATATGTATATATGGTGCATAGTGGGCTTTCTGCCCCCCCTGGAGGGGCAGATCAGGGGCTAATGCCCCATCTGCATCCCAGGGAGGGCAGAAAGACTGTGACACATTTTGGAAGGGGTGGGGCATTATAGTGACCATTTAGTGCCGCCCACAACACTAACTACTAAAAACAAATCCCTGGTGTTTAGTGTGTGTTTTGCTGCTCGGGGGAGGGGGGGTCAGAAAGACTGAAAATGCCCAAATTGGTATGAGGAGAGCAAAGTGCCTTGCCCAAGGGGCCACTCCCCCCTCCCTGCTGTCTAGTGGTAGATCCCTGCGTTGATCCCCAAGAAGGGATCTACTAGGGAAGGGTTCCATTGGAAAGGCAAGATTCTCCACTTTCCAACTATACATCTCCTGTGTGTTTTGGTAGTAGGGGGTGAGAGCCTCTGCGATGTCATTTGACGCAGTATGGGGTGCCGAACGATGGTATGGATGTTATTTTTGTGGTAGGTGCCGATGCGTCTTATCCTTATGAGTTGTTTTACTCTTGGGTGACTCTTCCGGCGGTGAGTGAAGACGATAATACGTTTCACTCCTACACTGCCATGCAGCTACCAGCCAACTATACACCGTATAGGACACAAGAAATTCCAATTTCTGCTTGGCAGCATAGTATTTGGTTTAATGGCGCCCTTTCCCATGTGGTTATACCGGCGAGAATGGGCCCTTTGTCCATTGCAGGGGCTACATGGCCGGTACTAGCCGGATATGCGCCTCATCCCCGCTACCTTCAAGTAACGGTGGCTGAGTTGCGTGTACTTCACACAGCCCTTATTACAGTACATAGGGCTTTAGTGCAGTACGTGTCACGCAATGTGCAGGTGGGGGCACCTGCTGTTGCGGGATAACCAACGGACCACCACGCGGTGGTCATTAGTCCTGTTATGGTTAATTCGGTTATGGGCAAGCGCCCCCAGAATAGGGATGATTTCCCTTATTGGCTTGCTGAGAAATTTGACCAACTGGAAGCGGTTTATCCGAATACAACACCTGTAGAGAAGCACAGGATACTTACCATTAGTTTGCCGAAAGACTTGGTCCCAGACATGGCCGATTGTCAGAACTGGGGCAAGGTCTTTGCAGCGACATACTCGAAGTGCTTCGGCACTCCGTCTCTGTCGGTGCTGCCCTCTGTTATTAAACGTGTTCAGGAGAATCACGGTGTGGAGGCAGCTGTGGAATTAGGAATGCGGCTTGTCGGAGTGTTCGATGTGGTTGCTACCATGAAACTGGGCAACCTCAAAGGAGATGCTATGCAATTCCAAGTGCTTAATAAATTAGCCGAGGTGAACGACGAAGACAAGCTGCGGGAGTTCGCGAAAATTATCTCGAATGCCTATAAACAAGTTGGTCGTAGCGCTTTAGGTGTTAAACCAACGGTGAAAACTCCTGATTCAAAACAGCAAACAAAGGCAGACTCGTCTGGTAAAGACGAACGCCCAAATTTTCCAAAACAAAATTGTTGATCGAAGAAACAGGGGAAGCAGCAACAGAAACAGGGGTCTCGTCCTGCCTCACCCGTTCAGTCAGGTAGTGAACGCACTTAGGATCTGCGCGATCGTGCTACTATTAAGTCACCTGATAGATTTCAGGTTTCTGAACAACGTTCTCCTCGTTCTTCACAGGAAACATCGGCTTCCCAGTCCGGTGGCGGAGGCGGTGGCAAAGGTCGGGGTGCCCCACAAGCACGTGACCAATCCCAACAGACTGAGAGTAAAGGCAAGCAAGACGAATTTGCAAGACAAAGACCCCCGTTTCAAAAGAAGAAAGTTGCTGCACTAACGGCGAGGTATGCCTCAGATAGTGCGGACACAGCTTCAGAACCTGACATGGGCTCTGACGCTGCTAGACAGCGCAGCGGAAGTTACCATAGTGCGACAAGCTCTGCGTCCATTTCTGGCGGCGACAGCAACTGATACGTTTGTTACTGTTGAAACTGCTGACACTAGAGTGGCACCCCCTGACAGACTATATGATATAGTCCTACTTATTGAAGGTGACATACAACGAACAATAAAAGGGATTTTTTGGGATAATCTGACGACCTCCTATGATATCCTCCTAGCGGAGGCAGATTGGCCCCCAGCTTTCATTTTAGATGCTCCTAGAGGGGAGGAAGTAATCCTCCCGTCCTTTGCGCACACAGTGCCAAAGGAACAGGCTAAACAGTTCGCTGAGGAGTGGGCACTGGTGCTAGCACCCGCGTTGTATCGTACTCAGGTGGGTTGGGATAAATTGTCCCCCTGCCATGAGATTCTATTGCGGTCCATGCCCCAGCCTCAACCCCAATATCCTATGCGTCGTGAAGCAAGACCGCACGTCGCAGCAATCCTTGACCAATTGGAATATCAGGGTGTTATTGAAACTTGTGTGTCCCCTATGAATAATCCTTTATTCACTGTGACAAAGCCTGATGGGTCGTACCGTTTAGTTTTGGATTACCGGCACTTAAATTTGCATTGCCGGACATGCGCGGTACAGAATACTCACAGTTCGGCTCTCGTCGACAGTCTTGTGCGGAAGAGATTTAAAACCACACTTGACATTTCCAATGGCTTTTACAGCCATAACCTGTCCTCACTAAGTAGTCAGTGGACAGCGTTTACCTCAGGCGGCAAACAAAAACAGTTTACGAGATTAGCCATGGGCTATAAAAACAGCCCTGGTGTCTTTGTCGCTCGCGTGGTCTCTCTTTTAGAGAGAATAGACCCGGATGCGTACTCGTATGTCGACGATATCTATCTCACGGATGACGAGTTGACACCGCATCTGTGTTGCGTTGACAATATTATTGCGAGATTTGCAGACTACGGTGAAGAACCGGGATTTAAACCCAGCGGCGCGGGGACACGCCCGAAGTCTTCGGGTTCACCTGTCTTAGAGTACAGAGACACGGGATTCTTCTGTTGACATCAAAGATCAAATTTTATTAGCTGCAGCCAATAACAGAGGTCCTAGAAGTACAACACGGTGTATGTTCTCAGGAGACTGCTCAACATAATAGAGCGGAGCATCGTCTTTTATGCCAAAAACCACGTTCCTGGCTAGCATCAATTACTCACAAATTCGACCAATCAGAGGATGATATTTACAGAGGCATCACATAACGACAAACCCACTTTCAGTTATCCAACCCATCGCCAATGACAAGGTAAAAATCCAGCATTCTTGTTCGAACAGGCCGGACGGGCCCACCATAAAAGACCTCAACCCAAATCAATAATTAGGCCACAAAGCCATAAAAGTAAGGAGCAGAAACAGATGAGGAGAAAGATAGAGGGGTGTGTGCGTGTGCCATAGAATCAATAATGTCCTGCTCTTTGATCTCTATCTGACCAGCTGCTTAACAAGGTACTGGCTCAACAAGTTTAGCCTCGGGCAACAGGGTCAGTTGACTCAGGTCAAACAGAAGTCAACACGAATTCAAACTAAGGTGTATGCGTCCCTAGAGGCTCGCTTGGCCACAGACATCCTGTAGTCATTAGCCTATGTGAGGGCAACCAAAAAATGGCGGTTATGCACAAAATGGAACCCACGAGTGCAGACTAGATCGTCAAATACACAGTGAATCCATCGGTGTAGCATGACGAAAACGCTTATGCATACCGCACTTGTCAGTCGCGGTTCGCTGATACCAAAATCATCACGATACGACAACCTTCATTGAATGGGTTCAGAATTCACGGAACCACAGACCCTCCTTTTGCCCTTACATAGGCAATAACCTAAACTCACGTCAATCTGAGTCCAGGTCTATATTCATCAGATCATTGAGATGTTGCTGTAGCATCATCCTGGTACTTAGTAACTCTCTCTGGACAGGTCTCCTCGAACACGAGGTAGCAAAAAGGCCACAGATAGCAGGAGCACACTGTATACAAAGACAGAACAGGAAAAGGATAGCTAATACCATCCCAATGACCATCAGAATCTTCCATCCCCAGGTGGATAACAATCCCCAGAACCATCCCATTAACGACCAATCTCCTTCGTCCACATGTACGGACTCGGAGAGCTTATGTAGCTTGGAGATGGCTTGGAAAACTGTCGGAGCGTTGTCTGGAATGAAAACACAACAGCTTGATTGGATCAATTTACAGACCCCTCCTCTATCTGCAAGTATGACATCTAACGCAACTCTGTTCTGAAGAGTCATAAGGCGATCCGACTGGAGCTCAGCAGTCAAATGACTAAGGGTGCCGGCAGTCTCGACTATGGTGGACTCAACTACTCTCGTCAATTGCCGTATGTTCCTGCTGTTAACCATAGGTCCCCAGAACGGCAGAAAACCCTTCGAGAAATCTCCCAATTCTTGTCCTGTGGTATCTTCCTTTCTGAAGACACCTCTAACGACTCTCATCTTGTGGTAATCTGCCGCAGCTGTAAATGTAGGGGGTAACAAGAACGAGACAAAACATGTGCCCGAGAAATCAGGGGGCAACCATGTATACGCTCTGTCATGGCAAATGAAGTAGGTACCCTTAGCTGCTAGAAACGGTGGGGAAGTCTGGGATGCAAAAACGTATGTCTCAATGCAAACACTCTTCCCTAGCTGAGCTCTAGAATTCTTGCCATTACCTTGCAGACAGTAATGACCCTGATGGGGTACTATCCAAATCGGGGAGGATCTCTTCACTCGCTGGTTCCCACTCAGACTAGCTCCATATCCAGTAACGTTCCATCCAATATACGCTAGCGTCTCATCTCTCGGGATAGTCTCATAAGAACCTATTCCTCTAATCATGTCGACTATTCCCTTGACCAGAGCACTATTCTTCGGATTATCCTTCACAGAACGTAGGGGGTTGACTTCACGGGCATAAATGAACATTGTTCTGTATGCCCACACAGAACCGTTGTAGCTAAATGGCAGGACCAGGTAAGGCATAAGGCCACACACCCAACAATTAGTTGTGTTCACTACTAGCTGGTGTTGGTGCAGAAGCTGAACAAAGGAATTATTTGCGAATTCCATTCTCCTAATGGACTCATGTTCGGGCAGAGGGTGAAAAGAATGCGAAGAAATAGTAGGAGGAGGCATGGGTTGTGCAGTGGGCATGAATGTAACTTGAATAGAGAATGTCACATATCCGATTAAAAACATCATTAAACTAAACAGTATAAACAGACATAATATTAAAAAACGTTTTCTACTCATTATTATACACATTTCGTTCTTGAAGCTCATTCTTTTAGTAGGTCTCTCCATCCCGAAAAACGTCATCCTCTAACCGTGCTGTTCGCGGCGGATGGGTGTTCCGTGCTAAGGAATGCGCCTGTTGGTCCAGGGAACGCCCTTAGACCAACCAGAACCGTCGACCTAACGTCTTCGGCTTGCACTTCAAGGACTTGGCACCGCGACCCTACAGCTGAACCCGGATGGTGGTTCGAAAAACAAAAATCAAAATAGTTTCTCGGAGGGGAGCTAACCTTAAAAAAAATAGCAAAGAAGGAACTTAATTTGTTATTTGTCCCGCGACTCTTGGTCACAAATTATAACGCTCTTTGCCAGGCAATGTCTGTTCTCGGAAAAGTAGCTCAGGTTTAACAGTGTTCAAACGGTTCGATGGAGGCACAGCTTCTTGAAGAAGATTATCGCTTTCTGGCTCAGTGTTTGTTCCAATCAAACGGGCATAGCTGAAAGGCAGAAAACGAGGCACGGTCTCAGTCTCAGAATCAGGAAGTCCTTTTTGGACCCACCGGTCGTACGGCAGAGGCAAAGGGACCCTCTTACAATGTACGCCGTGAATCCAGTTCTTTTTACCGTGCACTCGTACCGCAGAACGGGTGGACAATAACACCAGATACGGTCCTATCCAGTGGGACTGCTCGTTCTGGGTTCGCTGAAAATTCTTCACGAGCACCCACGCGCCAGGTTCAATGGTGTGCCCTGGATCTTCAGAAACCTGTGGCAAAGTATCATGAACCTGTTGATGCAGAACACGCAATTTAGCCGTCAATTCGTACAGGTAGTCAAGCAATACAGGGTGTTCTATCTCACTAAATTCTGTCGGCCGCGGCACTCCCCAAATATTTGCCGGGCGACCAAACACAACCTCATAAGGACTCAGACCCATTTGCAAATGCACAGTCATTCTTGTGGACAGAAGGGCTAACGGCAAAGCATCAGGCCATTGTAGACCAGAGCTCGCTTGAATTTTGGCCAATTTCAATTTTAACGTGCCATTGTAGCACTCAACTAGACCAGCTGACTGGGGATGATTGGCAGCGTGGAACTTCTGCCGGATTCCTAACCCATCACACACTCTCTTCATCACTTGACCCACAAATTCACTCCCATTGTCACTCCAGACCATTCTCGGCAACCCATACCTAGGGAAAAATTCCTTAATAAGGGCTTTAGCTGTGGACAAGGCAGTATTGTCCTTCAAAGGGTAGGCTTCCACCCATCTAGAAAAAGAGCAAACAACCACTAAGACATACTTCAGATAGTTGCACCTCTCCATGTGGATGAAATCTAGCTGCAAAGCCTCAAACGGATACGTGGGAGGAGCAAAATGACCAGCTGGAGTTGGAGTTCCCTTACCAGGATTGTACATCAAACAGACCATACAGTTCTTGACCAAATTCTCTGCACACTTAGGAATTCCAGCATTTTGCCATACTGGGGCCAACAACTTACAAATCCCTTTCACACTGATATGGGCCATTCCATGTGCCATCGTAACCACTGGAAGTACATACGCATCAGGCAACAACCATCGCTGATGCTCTGACAACTCAACCCAACAACCATTCGAGTCCAATTTACCCTTGCTTTCTCTCCATTCATTCAACTCTTTCTCTGTAGCTTCAGCTTGGATGGATTTCACACTCTCAATCGTATCTTCACAAATACTTCTATCTGGAATCCATCTCGCCGGACCCGCAACGTACATTCGACTCATCACATCTCTCGCAGTCTCTTTCGCGACTTCATCTGTAAACGCATTACCACGACCAACATCATCCGTGATTTTCTTATGCGCACTGCATTTTACGATCGCAACTTGCAACGGCAGAGTAAGAGATTCAAGAAGTTCATTCACCAATTGACCATGTTGGATCTTGGTGCCATGCAAAGTCAGAAACCCACGTTCTCTCCACAATCGTCCAAAGCTAAGAGCAACACTGAACGCATACTGGCTGTCAGTGTACACAGTCACTCTTTTCCCTTTCGACAACACACACGCTCTTGTCAATGCAATCAACTCTTCTGCTTGGGCTGAATTATGTGGGATACGAGCAGCTTCAACAATCGCATGCAAAGTCGTAACCGCATATGCCGCAGTCGTATCACCATTCGGAAGCTTGAAGCACGAACCATCAACCCATAAAGTACCATCACATTCCGCAAGAGGAGTGTCCCTAAGGTCTATTCTCCCTTTCGTTTCTTCCTCAGTCCTAAGAAAACAATCATGCTGTTCGGTATCATCTGTCTCAGTTGAGATCGGCAACAACGTGGCTGGGTTCAACGTGTTGCATCTCTTTATATGTACATGACTTGCTAACAAGGTCAATTCGTAACCTGACAACCGAGCACTAGTTAAGTGCTGTGTCTTGGTACGGTTCAACAAGGTATCCACTGCATGTGGAACCATCACGATCAGTGTATTGTCCATCACCAAACCAGCAGACTGTCGGATTGAAACAGCCGCTGCCGCTGTAGCTCTCAAGCAACTCGGCAACGCTCTAGCTACCGGATGCAAATTCGACGAAAAATAAGCACATGGACGTTGCTTATCGCCAAACTGTTGAGTCAAAACTGACAATGCACATCCCTCTCTCTCGTGGACATACAATGTGAAGGGTTTACTGTAATCGGGAGTACCCAACACAGGAGCCGAACTCAGCGCATCACGCAATTCTGAAAAACTCTTCTGACATTCGTCAGTCCAAGGAATAGGATTCGGAGTATCTTTAACAGTAAGAGCTATCAAAGGTTTTGCAAGCAACGAAAAATTAGCAATCCACTGTCTACAGTACGATGTAATACCTAGAAACGCACGCACTTCTCTCTGTGTCGTAGGCACACTCATTTTCGCAATCGCTTGAATTCTCTCTGGGGTCAATCTTCTTCCCTCCTTCGATAAGAGGTGACCTAAGTAGGTAACTTCTTGTCGGCAATATTGCAACTTTGAAAGAGAAACCTTATGATGGAAATCAGACAAGTGACGTAACAACGACAGAGGAGCCTCTCTACAAGTCTCTTCATTGTCAGCAGCGACTAAAAGATCATCAACATACTGAATAAGGGCAGCGCCACCAGGTAAAACCAACAAATCAAGTTGCGTCTTCAAGGCTTGACTATAGATCGATGGACTCTCACAATAGCCTTGAGGAGCGCGTTTAAAACAGAAACTTCGGCCTCCTAAAGAGAAGCCAAAAATATCTCTACTCTCCACGGCAATTGGGATGCTGAAGAAAGCATTCTTCAGATCAATCACCGAAAACCAAGTGGCTGTGGCCGGAATCAAAGTCAGTAAAGCGGTGATATCAGGCACAACAGGGAATTGTGGAACAACGATCTTATTCACCTCGCGAAGATCGATCACAAACCTATATACAGGAGGTTGTGAAGAATCGGTTCTTTTCAGAACAGGAAATACCGGACTATTGCACACATTACCTCTCGTTTCCTCAATCACACCTTTCTCAATCAGATCAGAGATGATCGCCAAGAGTGCTCTTTCACCATCACTTGAGATATGATACTGTGGAATGCGTAGCAATCTAGCATTCGCCTTTAATGTCACAACATATGGCGGAATCTCCAAAAGACCCACATCATTAGGACCAGTAGCCCAAAGAGAATCAGGAAGAGAAGACAATTCAGCTGGAAGTTGGTCTTTAGCCAAATACATCGGAGAGATCACTCTCTTTCCCAATGTAAGCTGTACTCCTGAAGGAGAACAATAAAGCGTCGCATGCAATCTCTTCAACAAGTCCAATCCCAACAAGTTCTCACCACAACCTGTCGTCAGAATGAGGGGTGCTTCGAATTCACAAGGTCCGACAGAAAGAGACAAAGGACTAGAAATCGGATTTTTAACCGGGGCGCCAGAAAAACCTACTGAAACATTCGTTGAGCCAGACAAAGGTGCGCCAGGGAGTTTAGAGTGCATGATAGAACTCTTCGCAGCACCAGTATCCAACAGAAAAGGCTCTGACACACCTGATGTAATCACTTCAACATAAGGTCCACTCTGATCTACTGGAACTGAAACGACTCCCTCTCTTTGTCTGTGGCTGTCCTAGCAATCATTACCTTCCATATTCTCACCTTCAACGTAATAGTCATCCGCATAGTATTGAGCCGTCCTACCAGACGCACAATTCTGTTGATCAAAACAATTCATCGAATTCTGCGGAGGCAAGGAACGCACAATCCGAGACATACCACGTCCTCGACCTCGCGGAGCTTGTTGAACACCTCGACCTCTCATACCAGAGACACCATTCGTGCGCTGTAATAAAGTCGGGCAACTATTCTTGAAGTGACCCTCCTCTTTGCAATACGAACACTGATTAGGGCCTACAGAAAAACGCTGTTGAGAAGACTCGAACCTTTGCGAGTTTCTCTGATATTGTTGGGGTTGCTGATAATCACGCTGGGTGTTTGCGAGGCGGGTATGCTTGCTGCAAAAGAACCTTAGTCTTCAGTTCTTTAGTCTTTTTATCCGCTTTCTCTATCTCATCCTTATTTCTATTCTCATAGTACTGGGCAGTAGCCAATATCTGTGCTGACGAAGAAACAGCCCAGGCACTTTCAGAATCCTTCAACCTATTGCACAACTCGGGAAGCAAATTATGCACAAACTTGTCAACGAACAACCTTTGACCACCTTCTGTACTCATATCTTGACCACTGTGGTCTGCAAATGTCTCTTCAAATCGAGTGAAAAAGTCGGACACAGTCTCGTCTTTCTTCGGCTTGCATGCAGACAACTTGTCCCAATTGACACGCATAGCAGGCATCAAAGCCTTCATATAATCAATAATTCTACCAGGGAGATCAGCAATCACATTCTCGGGTTTAGCACCACTTATTTGTCTTTCATCTGCAGTTCTAAGGTTATTCCATGTATCACCTAATTCCTGCGCATGATCCGTATGACGAATCTTACTCCATATAGGCTGTGGAACAACATTCCCAAATAACATATCTATATCAGCCAGATACATGAACCCGCAGTTTGAGATAGCTCCTTATAAAACCCCGCAGGATTTTTACGTGGATCAGGCAGAGTCTGCTTTAGAGCTAGGACTTCGGCACGCTTCCATGGAACATGTACCCAAACGCGCTGGAAATGTGCCAGAACAGGTGGATTAGCATTCGCATCACCAGGTCTCCAAACGGGAGGAACCTCACGCATCGGGTATTGACGTGCCTTTCTCCTAACTGAAGAATCAGGCTCAAACAATGACCTAGAAGGAAACTCACTCCTAAACGACAAGAATGTCGCGACTGCTCTTTCAACATCAAGACCCACTATAGTTCCTTTCGCAAACTCGGACCGCACACGGAACAACTCATGCGGAGTCTGCCCTACCTCGCTATCTTCCCACTGTTCACGAAGGAAAGAACACATCACATCAAATACCTATATCTGTTTCGGTGCTTCCCATTGATGGAAAACATCCATAACACCCTGTGAGCGAGTGGGAAGGATGACGCAACACACGACGTCTAGTCAGTGTAGGTTTTATTCTCAAGGGGAATTTTGAGCTCTTAGTATCCAGGTTGCAATATCACACTGTCACCAAAGTCTCTTGCTCTCTCTCTCGGTCCCTCGTTCCAGGCCTCGGATGTCTACTCCTTTCGTTCTTCTCGGGGCAGGATAGGGTTCTTGTCCCGTGCGTGGTCTTCCGAGGTCTCCCAACGGCAGCCGCCCCAACAAAGGGAGAGACAAAGAAGAGAGGCTGGGGTCAGTATAGTGCTCAGGTTGAAAATACCGTCAAGGGGCCCGGGGAGGTGAAGGAAACACTCCGGTGCTCAGGTGACTATCAAACAGAACCACTCAAAACGACCGGTGTGAAAAGGGAGGTAGTGCAAGTGAGGGGGGGGATTCGAACACAATATATACAAGCGAGGCGGTGAGAAGCCCAGTTGTTATTTCTTAACCTTCTCCCGCCTCCCGACCCAGCCCGTGAAACGTTCACGTACCTGGGTCAGCCACGCTCCTCCGTGGGCGCGGCTCAGCGAAGCGTAGATGCGGAGTTCTCCTGTCTCCGACTTATCCTCCTTCGACGGCGTCCTTCGCGTCTCCTCGTTTCTCTCTCCGTAAACCAGCTCCGATACTCCACACGCTTCCTCTTCTCCCACTCCGGTGTAGCCACATACCACGTCTCGTTCCTCCTCCGTTCTTGTTGGGTGTGCAATCTCCTCGTCATCAAAGGAGGCGTGGTTCCCAGCGGGCAATCCCCACTTAAAGGGGAAGACGTCCGTAGGGGTTTCCTCCGATGTTGTTGACATCCAGTCGTTCCCCTGTGAATTACAAAAGACACTGTCCGTGACCTGTCGTGCCTCCCACCAGTCCGCCCCTTGTAAACCGTTGTCGGGGCTCTCCTCGTGACACACCCTCAAGATCATAGTGCGGAGGAAAGGTAACCCATTTACGCGCCAAGTGATCTAACACTGTCCGTTCATCAGGACCAGGCAATTGACTACGCAATTGCTTACGCTCTACAACAGGAGACATACCCAATGAACCCATTAGAGGAGAAAAAAGACTAGCAACCGCATCCGTCGAGCAGAAGGAGAAGGTGACAAAAGAACAGGAGACAAAGCAGAATGAGAAGGAACCGAAGTCGGAACAGTGACAGAGGGAACAGACAACACAGGTACAGGAGTAGCAGACGAAGGAGGTAGCAAAGACGGCGGCCCTTGAGAAGGCTGCGCCGAGGCAGTAGTAGCCAGTAGAGGGAGAGCTGGCTGTTGAGGAACCACTGCAGGTAAAACAACCGGGGGTTGCGCAACTACAAGTGGCGGAGGTGTGGTAGCACTCTGAGCATAAGGGGGTGGCGAACTTAATAGATGCGACATTAAAGAATCTTTCGCAAGATCTTTCTTTTCTTCTTGCTGTTGAGGCGGCAAAGCTGGATAACATTTGTCTACCGCTAATTTACGTTGCCTAAACATCTGTTCGCTTTCTTGCTCTTCCTCATTATCCTTAAACTGTAGAGCAGCCTGCATCATCGACATATCTCGTGCACGCTTATTTCGTTTCGCTAACTTAATTTCCTTTTGTTTGGCTTCCTTTCGCCAAAGGCGGAAAGAGTCAAACATTGCCGGCCGGGCTTTCTTTTTGAAGAGTCTGACTTCCAAATTATCTAAAATTTCCGTGTCGTAACTACCATATTGGGGCCACTTTAGGACACCATCCTTCCTAGTATACCTAATCCATACATCATTATATTATATACTATATATTATACACGCCGTGTTTTAAATAGAGCTCATAGGTCGGAGTTCCAATCGGAGGCACCGGACACGAGTCCTCCAATCGGGAATACCTATTACAACCATAACAAAATATCTTTCCAAGTCTGCTAAGACCAGGCATCTTCGCTCACTAGTCTAGCTTCAAACTTCAAGGGAATATCAAAACGATAGCCTCGTGAATACACGAGTCCCTCGGCTTTGGGGCCTGCAGGTACCAAATCAAAGCGATCCCGAAGGATACCAAAACAAACTAAGGACTGGGAGACGCTCCACTCATACTTAACTGAAATATCGATGACGTCGCCAGAAGACCCATCTATCGTCTCGCTTTACAAGTCATCAAAGGGCTCCAAGACAGGGCGACAGTCAGGGCAGCAATCCTTCGTAGCCGTCGGAATGCGGGGAACTTCGCAGCAAAGACTTTCGGACCACAACGACATACAGGGGTCGATGAAGTGGTAGGCCTCCCTCCAGAATTTTCACACGAAGCTCCTCACGATCTTCAGGCTTGGACCAGTACCGCTGAAGTCGCCCCAGAGTTGGGCGCCAACTGAAGAACCGGGATTTAAACCCAGCGGCGCAGGGGACACGCCCGAAGTCTTCGGGTTCACCTGTCTTAGAGTACAGAGACACAGGATTCTTCTGTTGACATCAAAGATCAAATTTTATTAGCTGCAGCCAGTAACAGAGGTCCTAGAAGTACAACACGGTGTATGTTCTCAGGAGACTGCTCAACATAATAGAGCGGAGCATCGTCTTTTATGCCAAAAACCACGTTCCTGGCTAGCATCAATTACTCACAAATTCGACCAATCAGAGGATGATATTTACAGAGGCATCACATAACGACAAACCCACTTTCAGTTATCCAACCCATCGCCAATGACAAGGTAAAAATCCAGCATTCTTGTTCGAACAGGCCGGACGGGCCCACCATAAAAGACCTCAACCCAAATCAATAATTAGGCCACAAGGCCATAAAAGTAAGGAGCAGAAACAGATGAGGAGAAAGATAGAGGGGTGTGTGCGTGTGCCATAGAATCAATAATGTCCTGCTCTTTGATCTCTATCTGACCAGCTGCTTAACAAGGTACTGGCTCAACAAGTTTAGCCTCGGGCAACAGGGTCAGTTGACTCAGGTCACACAGAAGTCAACACAAATTCAAACTAAGGTGTATGCGTCCCTAGAGGCTTGCTTGGCCACAGACATCCTGTAGTCATTAGCCTATGTGAGGGCAACCACAAAATGGCGGTTATGCACAAAATGGAACCCACGGGTGCAGACTAGATCATCAAATACACAGTGAATCCATCGGTGTAGCATGACAAAAACGCTTACGCATACCGCACTTGTCAGTCGCGGTTCGCTGATACCAAAATCATCACGATACGACAACCTTCATTGAATGGGTTCAGAATTCACGGAACCACAGCGGTTACAAATTCAATTTTGCGAAGTCTCACATTGCAGAATATACAGTGTTGTTTTTGGGCTACGAGCTCAACAATGAAGGTAGAGGATTGGCTCCTCACTTTCTGGAGAAGTGCGCATGCCTGCGTGCTCCTACAACATTAAAAGAATTGCAGTCTTTGCTGGGCTTTCTGAATTTCGGTCAAACGTACATTCCTGATTATGCCCAGCGTATCAAGCCGCTTTACGCCTTGGTACAACCTACTTTTTCAAAATCTAGCTGGCAGCTAAAGCATTCAGCTATTTTGCAGTCTTTACAGGCTGATCTTCTTGCTTCAAAATACTTACTGACGCGTGATAACCGCACGAACCTGGTGACACGAATTGTACCGGGCGCAGTGGGTTTCACGTACTTAACGTTCACTGAGGGCGATACAGTCCCCTTTGCGTACAAATCACACTTGTACACCTCTGCTGAACTGCGCTTTTCCACTGTCGAGAAAGTTCTGACGGCAGTACAGATGGCGATTCTTAAAGAACACGCACTGTCGCAAGGAAAGCGCATGTTGGTTGTGACACCATATCCTGCCCTTGAGGCGGTGACAAAAGCAAGTGTACCAAATCCTAAAGCTTTGCATCCGAGGTGGATACAATGGGCCACGACATTGACATCGCCAGATGTCACCTACATCTTTGATGCCTCATTAGAGACTCAGGAGTACTTGCAGTATGAGTTCGTTCATCCTGCCCCTCTGTCTTTGCGCTCGCTCGAAGATTACCATTGTGTCATTTACACTGACGGTTCGGCGCAACCGGCGATTGGATCGAAGCATCCTTACTCAGCGGCCTGCGCAATTGTAGTGGGTACATTAGTAAATGGTGAATTCCAATCTGATGTCGTGCATACGCAGTCATTGGGTGATTGTACCGCACAGTTGGCAGAGCTTCGTGCTCTGGTGCTTGCGCTGGAGTTTGCTGATCCCCGGGTCAATACTCTTATAGTGAGTGAGTCATTTTATTGTGTCCAGTCATACAACGACAATCTACACTTCTGGTCTCAAAATGAATATCGCGATAGCAAAGATAGCACAATTAAGCATAAAACGCTTTGGGTTCGAGTGGCAGAATTTAAAGAACGACTGTTATTCACACTCTTGGTCACCAGCGACTTGGTGTCCATGCTGTCGGTAACAGCTTGGCTGACGAGGCAGCAAAAACAGCAGTGGCAACATACTTAGTAGCAGCAGTTACAAGATCCAAAAGTAAGATTGATGATGACATCTTGGCAGCTATTGCTGCTACGGAGAATGGAAGTAATTACCCGTAAGGTTTCCCTTCTCGTTACTTTTATCACTTAAGTCCTGATAACGTCCCGTTAGTAAGGATTAATGACGTTGGTGACATAATGATTCCCAACGCGGACTGCAGGCCATCTTTGATACTAGCAGCTCACGAGGGTTTGGCATCTGCCCACGCCGGCGTTGCAGCTACTATATCTCTGTTACAACAACGTTACTGGTGGTTCGGTTTATATAAACAAGCGCGTGCTTATGTTCTTGATTGTGACATTTGCCAACAGATTCAACCTTCAACTGTTGCGCGTCCACCTCAAACTCAGTTGTACATTTCTAATAAACCGCTTGGGTGTGTTTATTTAGATCACTGTGGTCCTTTTTCCTCTGGTACTGCGTACAAGTATATCTTGGTTGCAGTGGATTCGTGCACATGTTTTCTTTGGGTGTGGCCGCAAAGGAGTGCTGATTCACGGACTGTCATCAGGGATTTGCGTGTCTTTGTGGGAAGTTTTGCATGTGGCACCTTTCATTCTGATCAGGGCCCTGCGTTCGCCTCTAAGGCGTACAAAGAAGCCATGAGAAATTTGGGGGTCCAAGTCAAATTTTCGTCTCCCTACCGGCCTGAGGGTAATAGTGTGGTGGAGCGAATGAACCGTGACTTAAAGCAATCTTTGACAGCACGTGTTTTAGGCACTGTCCGGAACTGGCTAGCCCATTTGTATAACATCCAACGTGCACTTAATAATCTCCCTAGAAGGTCTCTGGGTGGGCGGAACCCATACATGATGCTCTTCGGAATAAGAATGTTTGTCCTGGACCTTGATGGTCTAGACATGGCGGCATCAGCCGCACCCTTTGACGTAGATGATCACTGTGCTGTATTGCAGAATCTACAAGAAGCCAGAGACAGTCTAGCGAAGGAACACGTACCCTCCACATCTGATGCTGCGCTTCAGATTCCGGTAGTCGGCTGGCTACCTCGAGTTGGTGACCTGGTCCGTGAGAAGGTGGAGAACAAGAAGGAGTTCGGCCCCTCTTATCGTGCACCGGTTCCAGTGCTTGGCGTACAGGGTACAAGAACAGTCATTTTACCTCCAGTTCCTGGTTGTAAGGATAACAGGTACATCTCTATTGACAATGTCAAACTACAGCGAGTGGCCGATTCTTCTTAGTATGACTCCAGCGGTGTCTTGCCCTGCGATGCTGAGAAATTCTGTTTTGGCTCCAGCATCTACCACCTTGTCTGATGTTGCCATCGAGATGCATACAGTTACTGATCCCTTGATACTACCACCCGTTGGTGGTCTGCCTGAATAGACTGAGTATGCTTATCCTGCAGATGTGACTTTGCCAGTTTTACAGTCAACAGCGATTGCCCAGTCACGTTTCTCCTTTGACACTAACTCATTGACTTCGAATGCCCCCTCAAAAGTTTCTATTTTGCAGTCTGTTTTAAAAGACACTTTTTGGTTGCCCCTTGGACTTACATTTGGCTGGTGCTCATAAGTATATTTTTGTTTATGTCCTTTGGATTTGTAGTGGTATTTTTTCATCTTATCAATGGACACTACCTTAAAGAAAGGTCTACAATTAGTTTAATTGATGGAACATTGGCACCCCACTCCTCATCACACATCATGAAAAGGGACCAGACTTTTGTGAACATTACTGCCTGGCCTGTGTTAGATGGTATTGCGTGGGATGCTGTTAAATTTCAAATTCATGGTCCGACTGAGGTTATCAATGTACCAAATGTATTTCGTGTTTCTATGGGTGATGCAGTTAAACAAAACATTTGTTCTGATGATTGGGACGTTCATGCCATTGAAGCGCTGTTTTCTGATTTGAAATACTATGCCGCATTTGATGCTGAAGATTTGTATTCAGACACTGCAAATTATGGGGAACAGTTTTGTTTTCAACACTATGGTAATCATTTCCTGCATAAAGCGAATACCTTTTGAAATTTTGTAAATTTTACCCAATGGGAACATTGTCCGACACCAATTTTAGGTAGCTCCACCACATTGGTAGATAAATACACATATTTTTCTGGTTTCAGTGTTTCCAGTCCAGCCTCCTTTTATTTTAAAGTGGCAGCTGAGCCTGCCTCGAAGGTTAGGCTGACACACACTAAATTATTATATTCTAAATCATTTATGGATGAGTTGTCAATCAGAGGTTATGATCTATGGAAGGCTACTATTGATCTTAAATCGGTTTGGGGTTCCAAACCGTGGCAGGTTCAAGGAACAGAAGCGTTGCATCGTGCCTGCCTTATACCAAATCACATGTTGTTTTTAAATTCAACAATCTTCCAAACCACCTGTCTTGGATTGGTTACTTCGAAAAAACGAAATTTCCCCTCTATTACGGATCTGGGTGCTTATCCAGATTGGGATAATCAAACGGATTTGTCCCTTGATGTGTTGCAGTCATCTATCTCTAATACATCCTTCAATATTTCTAAATTCGATCCAGAAGGATGGTTGTTATGGCAGACGAGTTCAGATTCCTGTCAACGTCGGTTTCTGGGTCTGCAACCTGGGTATACACAGGTACGCGTGAATCCTCGTTTTGAGTCCTTGCATACAGTAACTACCTACTCTGTAGGGAAGTTATGTCAATCTTGGCTGCAACATTAAACCTTGGCATCTGTTAAACTCCATTTATCTAAATTACATGACAAAATAGATTTGAATGATTTTGTTATGGGCCCTGTGGGTGGCAGGTCCAAAAGATGGGTGTATGCTATTTACAACGAAGTATGGAAATTATCACAAATTGAGGATGCTTCCAGATTGAGAGCTATTGATCAAGCCAATATGGAAAAAGTACTAGCCGTTATTGATAATAGCATTAACACCCTTTCTTCCAGAATTTATACGTTAGACAATATTGTTTCTTCTGTTGTTGATATTGTTCAAGATGAAATGTCTGTGTTGTATCATGGTTAAAATCAATTGCGTTCTGTTATGCAGTTTGCATGGACATTGCAAATGTTAAAGGCAGGGAAAGTCCCTTGGGATTATATGAATACTTCTTCTTTATGCCTTCCTTTGAACCTGACCGCAAAACAACAATTTATGTCCATGAAGGATGCAACATATTCATTACTGCATATTAAAAAGTTAGAACCTTTACCTTTCTCAGTGGCGGAATTAAATTTGGCCGTGTGGCTTATTCATGGGTTGATCACGTTACCTTTTCCACTGTTTAAATTTAGTTCATGCATGAAACATTATGCTCTAGGTAGATATGAACAACTGGGTACTGCGTTCCTACATGAAGTTTGGTCACTCCCCTTTACATACAGATGTACGAGAGATGGTAAAGAGGTCTACTTGAAAGGTGAGGAATGTACTTCCACACCTGATCACTCTGTAGTATGTAGGCACATTCAATTGCATGGCGCGTGCAATGTGCACGCTCCTAATTTAGCCTGCGTGCTGAAAGGGATCCCAGTGCCAGCGATAACACCATCTTTCACGCTGCTTGCAAACGGTAGTTATTTGCTTTTGAATAATGAAGCTTGCTGAGGGATGCTAGTGGGAATCCCCTACATAGTAACTGTATCACAGAGAGTAGTTTGCTGTAATAATGTTCTTTTCCCACCCCCGCATGGGCGGCTGGATGTTTCCATCTGGCCTTCCATTCCAACCTTGAAAGCAGAGTTCAACAAGATGAGCAGAATAAGGGCTCTATTGTCTCAAAAAGAAGTCACGCTGACTTCTTCCCGGGAAACATTTGTCCTTCACGTAGCAAATACGCGCACCGAGGTGCAGGCGCTTTTGAATACTGACCTCCCACTCCATTTTGGAGCTTTGATTCAAACTATCTTTAATGCCTCGTAAACAAGTGGCTTGGCACATTTTTTCAAAATTGTGGGCTCTGGCCTCGTGACCTCCTTCCAAACTAATTTTGGTGTGATCCCGGCCTTTTTTCATTCTATTTTTTCCAGCGTCTTTGGCGGTCTCCCGTTGATTCTGGCGCTGGTAGCAGGAGTGCTATTATTAATCTGCATACTGCGCAATGGCTGCACGCTTTGTGTCACACGTCAGCCTGCCCCGGCTGCTCCATCTTCGTAACCGGATGCTTGAATATTATGGTACGCTTCCACTGGTGACTTTAAGCATAGCCTATGGATTGTCCTTCCGGTTTTCCTACTTTACCTGCGTGCAACCTGTCTTTCACTGCCTAGATTGTCCCTTCCAATGGGCTCTGGATCTAACACGGTGTCTCCTGCCCTGGATTATGATCGACTAATGAGTCCCTTAGTGGCTCATGAGTTGGACTGTTCTGGTGTCAGGATTATGGCCTGTGGAGTGGCACATGGAGTCCTGGGGAATTGGGACATCGGAACGGCTGCATATGACTTTTTGGCAAGAAGTTATCTTGAAGAACACGTCGGCTGTCCTCTGATGGTGCTAGAGGCTCCGATTGTCGAAGAACATGTATGTTCATTTCCCTTATTAAACTGGATGGCAGAAACTTTTAGAGGACGTGCCAACGATTTCCTGTTGGAGGCTGTTGCTACTTACTGTGCGTACACGTTGATGGATTAGCTAAACTGTCGTCCGACTTTCCTTTGCACAGAATTTTTTTTTTTTAAATTCAATTTATATTTTTTCATTTTTCATTAATTGGGGCTCTATGAGCCTGACCATTAATCTATTGATTCAATTTTTTTCCTTTTTTAAAGTTTTTTTTGTCTTCGAACTTTCTCTGCACCGTAATGTGGATTTCAATTTGTGCACTTGGTTCCGCTCTATCGAACTTGAACTCTGCGTTCTCTAATTCCCTTCTATCCCTATTGGCTAGCGGTTCGATCAAGGGGGGATGTAGTAAAGAGTACCCTAATGCATACATACATTGCTAAGTTAGCATGACCACGTTAGAAGCCAGAAAGCCATCTTGCCGCTTTTGCCGCTTTTGCTGCTTTTGCACACGACACTGCAGTTACATGTTATTATTTGAAAACTGCATGCTCGCCTTTTCTTCACATGAGAACTGTCTGTGGTTCACATCCCTAGCCGTGAGCTGCGACCTTGGTCTGAACATTGTGTAAAGAAACAGTCTGGGTCGCTAGACAATGCATGTTATCGAGTTCAGGTTGATCGACCCACTATTTAGCCATAACACGCACGCAGCTGCTGCTTTTAATATTGCAGGCTGCATGCTTAACACACATTCTGAAGAAGAGCTTTCCTAGGAGAAGACCACATCTGATCCTGTGATGTAATTCAACTAAGCTGATCTTTACGGTATGGGGTTCCCCATTCAAACCTAGAGACCTTTTATTAGTCTAATAATATTAGCTTATTAGTGAAGGGAAGGTGGCTGTAATCCACTGTCATTTATAATATGATTTCTCCCTTTATTTTCTATGGTATTGTAACAATGCTGATGGTTTTGTTTTTAATCATTTGTCTGCTTGTGTTAGCCAAAGTACTGCATCTTAGGACACGAGGTTTATAAAATAAACTCTTTAAACTTTCACCGTGTCACTGTTTACTCTTGGTGTGGACTGATATGAGAGTAATTTACGAACAGGTATTTCTGATTCCCACCATTCCTGAGAGTGATCTAAGTCGCTTGTTCTGGGTTGTCTATACATTGGGACCTCCGTGATAATACAGATAACGAATGGGACACTGATGCTAGCCGGATGCGGGGTTCTGGGTTCTGAGGTGAGTTTCTGGCACCCCAAAATTCACTGAGGTCCTGGTTTTCTGCGCATAGTTCTGTGTATGAGCAGAATCCCTGCAACACTTGTTTTACCAGAATGTAATCTGATAGTATAGATTAAGTGAAAAAGAACCACACAAGGTATTTATAAAAATGTGTAATTATTATATGTACACTCTAACACATACAAATATCTCCTATCCTGAGATATGCACAATACACAAAATACTTTGTGAAGAAATGCAGTAAATAGCACAGAATACACAGTGGAACCCATAGGGGGACCAAACCATATACTAAGAAAGTGGTATAAGAACCATGAGTTGGGTCAAGACGAGGTTGAGAGGACGTAGAAGTGCTGGGGACCAAAGAAACCACCCAAGGTGAGTAGATGAGGACCCCACGGAGAGAGTGTGAAGTGTGGGAACATGACCGCATGATCCGTACAACTCTACATGTAAGTTGCGGTTGGATTTTTAAAGATTAAGGACCCTTCCCTGTGGACCCTGAAGAAACCCCAATGAAGACAGAAGGATGGAGAGCCACCCCGCCCTTGGATACCCTAGTACCCACGTTACCTACACCTGTCAGGAAAAACGTGAATCACGTTACTATTTTAAATCAGAATGAGAAAAGATCTCGAGTAACGGTTAAGCCCTCCTGCTGCAATGTCTGGATGAATACCTATTAGGTCTAGCAACCCCGTTCCAAGATGGCCGCTTGTTTCCCCAAACTATCCACATGACTGATTGATGCATGAAATCTCGTGAGAGACGAGATTTCGTGCGTCGACAAAGCGTAATGCGCACTTCAATTTGACTCTAGTTGAGGGAAGCTGTGTTTTCGCACGCTCTGCAGAAAACAAGTAAATTCCGGAGCGTGTCCCGTTCCCTTCTAGCGGGTTTACCGACCGCTTGTGAAGGATTAGTTAGTCCTTGCAAAGAAAGGTCCAGAGTCCAGAGTATCGGTATTTGTGGGAAATTATTTCTATTTCCCCCTTAGAGAAACTATTTTCCAGAGTAATTTCAGAGAGCGGCGAGAATTCATCCAAGAAGTGCGCAACTGACTTCCTGGTGAGCAGAAAGCTGAAAGGAGACTCCATAAGGTATTCGAAGGCTCTTCCTGCTCCGATAGGATTATCGTCGAGCTCAGGGAGGGCAAGAACTTGGGACAGAATGAAAGTGAATAAGTAAGAAAGATTCAAACAAGACTTGGATTTATGTACTTTAAATCGCTGACAGAGAATTAAACCAACGTACTCAGGCTTCTTCCCTATCCTCCCCTGGCGTACTTACCTGTTCTTTCCTCCCTCTGTTTTCCTATCCTTACCTTTTTGCGCGATTTCCTTTTTGAAGCTGAGTATTACCAGTTTCTCATACTGCCTCGACAAGAACTATGGTTCACTAAAGACTAATGAGATCAACTTACTAATAGCATAACAGTTCTCTCTTACTGTATAATCTAAAAGTAAATTCAGGAAGACTAACACGATGGTAAGGAAAGAGGAAAAGAGATGTAGATCAGTTAGAATTCAGAAAGAGTAGAATAGGTGATCATATAACCAAATTTGTATCTCCCTTTGTGCATTAGGTTGACATTTCACACCTACCAGTGGTTAGTCAGCTGAATCAGAAGAGGAGCCAACACACCAGCGAACCTGGGTAGGGGAGGTAATTAAGATATTTAGAGAAGAGACTGCCAGATAATTAGAGTAAATAAGATTGAAGTGTTATCTCCCTCTGTACATTAGGTACTCCCGAAACAGCCCAATCAAGAATAGAAGAAGGAGTCCAGGAACGCACGAGTGTCTCTTCTTTGTCCCATTCCCCTTTCCCCCTGCCTGGAGCCGCTGTGTATTCACAGTGCCTTCCGGGAGGTGGGCATTGGGAGCTAGCAGCATTCTGCCTCTGTGGAATATATGGTGCAACTTCCTTGACAGATTGAAGTGCCCGCAAAATTTCCCCACCTGGGCAGAATGACTGAGGATTTTAGTTTAAAGGCATTAGGAGAAATGTTAGAGGGAATTCAGCGGGAATTAGGGGCCCTAAGCGAAGAAAATAAGAATTTAAGACAGGAACTGTTAACTTCCCGTCAAGAAACCATGCAATTGTCTCAGAGAGTTAGTGAAATTTCCACCGGAACACCTCCTACCCCAACTTTTTCTGGTAGTTCCCAGCCAGCTCAAGACCCACACACTGTAGCTCAAGTAATTCATTCTGTTTCCCCCTTAATTCCCTTGGCCCCCCCTGAAAGATTTCATGGCGATCCCCAAAAGGCTCAACTCTTTCTTACCCAATGTTCGTTACACTTCATGTGTCGCCCCACTCTTTTCCCTGATGCCCAATCACGAGTAGCCTTTATTTTATCCTACCTGTGGGGCGATGCCGCAAATTGGGCCATGCCTTTACTTTCTCGAGATGACCCCTTTCTATATGATTTTGAACGTTTCAAGACAGAATTCCTTAGAATTTTTGATAGGCGCAGAATTTCGCAGGCCACAGATAATGAGTTGTTAGAACTGCCTCAAGGGAACAGGGATCTTCTTACCTACCTAACTCAGTTTAATAAATTATTGGTTGAAACCAACTGGCCCTAGGAGAAGAGATCAGCTTTATTCTATCGCTGGTTACGAGATGAAATAAAAGATACTCTGGCACAGATTCCTAATAGACCCACAGAATACTCCGAACTGGTAGATCTAGTTCTTGAGATTGACTTCCGAAGTTCAGAAAGAAGAGGAGAAAGAAAAACAAGAGATTTTCGTTGGAACCTTCCTCGGTTTGACAGAACGAAACCGGATACGAGCAAGGTTTTGGGAGGAGCTGCGGACTGTGAACCCATGCAGATAGGATCTGTTTGCGGGCCTTTAAGCAAGGAAGAAAAAGAACAAAGAAGACAAAATAAATTATGCATGTATTGCGGGGGTTCTGGACACTTTGTGAAAGAGTGTCCGAAAAGACCGAAGACCATGAATTCGGGAAACTCTCAAAACCATCTGTAGGCGGAGTCGCTCAGGTGGCGAAAACGGAAGACCAGGCTGCAGGAATTCATCATATTATGAGTACCCTTCAGACCCAGACGCCACATTTAATTTTGCAAATGATTTTGAAGTTCCGGGATCAAGAGATAGATGGAGTCGCCATTATGATTGATTCAGGGGCCACAGGCAATTTTTGTGATATTAAATATGCGAAAAAGATGGGAATTCAGGCTATGCGCAAGGAACAAAAAGAGTCCGTTCGTGCTGTGGACGGGACTAATCTCTCCTCAGGCCCAATCACGCATCACACAGAACCAGTGGAACTGATCCAGGCAAATGGTCATCATGAGGTCATTCAATTTAATTTGATTGACGCCGCACAGTTTCAGATAATTTTGGGTCTTCCTTGGCTTACGTTGCATATTCCAACAATTGATTGGGAAAATCGAACGGTCGATATGGATTCGATCTTCTCCTCTGAGCATTGCTTCGCTTCCCCGTCTAAGGTTCAGGAACCATCTATGGCCACCTTGTTATCATTCTGTGGAGAATCAATTGGGGTCATGGATACCTTAGAAGTTCCAACAGAATACCTCAAATTCCAAGAAGTTTTTAGTGAAAAGGAGGCGGAGAAACTTCCACCACATCATTCTTATGATTGCACCTTTGATCTGGAACCTGGAGCAACACTGCCCTGCAGTCGAATTTATGCATTGACGGAAGCGGAGAACGGCTATCTCAAAGAATATTTAGATCGTTATTTAGCCAATGGGTTCATAAGACCGTCACAGTCTCCAGTATCATCTCCACTCTTTTTCATTCCGAAGAAGGAAGGTTCTCTGAGGACGTGCATCGATTATCGTGCAATCAATCGGGTCACCATTAAGAACCGTTACCCATTGCCACTGATTTCCGTCCTCCTAGACCAGATTAAAGATGCTCAAATATTCACCAAATTGGACCTTCGAGGGGCATATCACCTAATTCGCATGAAAGAAGGTAATGAATGGAAAACCGCCTTTAGGACCAAATATGGGCTTTTTGAATATCAGGTTATGCCCTTTGGCCTATGCAATGCCCCGGAAGCTTTTCAACACTTCATCAATGACATTATGGGAGATCTGGTGGATATAATTGCAGTGATCTATCTAGATGACATCTTGATATACTCTAAGAATCCTAAAGAACATCCTGGGCATGTCAAGGCCGTATTAGAGAGACTTCGTAAGCACCAGCTCTACGTAAAATTAGAGAAATGTGCCTTCAGTGTACAGACAGTAGACTTCTTGGGATTCGTTTTATCTCCCGGAGGAATCTTGATGGATGCCAAGAAGGTTCAAGCGGTGGTGGATTGGCCATCACCAAAAGATGTAAAGGAGATTCAACGATTTCTAGGATTTGCTAACTTTTACCGTCGATTTATCCAGGGATTCTCTCAGAAAATCATCCCAATCACCAGATTGCTCAAAAAGGGAGTTAAATTCTTTTGGACGACTGAGGCGGAACAAGCTTTTGAATATCTTAAGACCAGCTTTACCTCTGCACCAATCTTGCTTCATGCAGATCCAAATGAGCCCTTCTTTGTGGAAGCAGATGCTTCTGATCAAGCTATAGGTGGAGTCCTGTCTCAGCGGCACAAATCAACTGGACAGCTGCACCCAGTGGCGTATCATTCTCGGAAATTGAATCCAGCTGAAATTAATTATACCATTGCGGAAAAAGAGCTGTTGGCTGTGAAGGATGCATTCACTGAATGGGGACATCATTTACCCGGGGCCCGACACACAATAACAGTGTTTACGGACCACAAGAATCTTCAATTTCTTAAGCCTGCAAAAACACTAACCCCACGTCAATTGCGATGGTCCCTTTATTTTGCAGATTTTGATTTTGTGATCACATACCGCCCCGGGAGCAAGAATGGCAAGGCGGACGCCTTGTCCAGAATCCAGACAGAAAGTACTGAACATTTGATAACTCCACAACCAATCATTCCTGAGTCTAAGATTGTGTGCACACTTTCTCTTGCAGACTATCAAGAAGAGATTGGCAAACAGATGTCAGCAGCGGAAATGACCGAATGGGCAAGTCAAGAAGAAGGAAGAGTCATCAAGGATTCCTTGCCTTATCGACAGGGAGCTCTGTACTTACCCACTAAAGAGATTCAAGAACGAGTTCTAAGAGACTGTCATGATCAACCTTTAGCCGGCCATAAAGGAACTTTGAAGACTATCGACCTAATCCAGCGTTATTTTTGGTGGCCAAATATGAAGTCTCAAATTAAGAAGTATGTGGAGTCTTGTGAGCTCTTTGCCAGAGGGACATCGAGTAGTCAGGCCCTACAGGGGTTTTTGCAACCTTTACCCACACCAAAACACCCTTGGCATACGGTCACGTTAGACTTGATCGCAGACCTTCCACGGCGCAAGGGTTATGACACTGTATTGGTAGTTGTAGATACCTTCACCAAGATGAGCCACTTTATCCCAGTAAAAGGAGTTCCTTCTGCCCCTGAGTTGGCTAAGCTTTTCAGGGAAAATATTGTGAAGATTCATGGGGTCCCTAAAATTCTGATTTCAGACCGCGACCCTCAATTTGTGTCTCACTTTTGGAAGGCTTTCATGAGAGGGTTGGGCGAAGAAGTCAGACATTCTACCAGTTACCACCCCGAGACAGATGGTCAGACCGAAAGGGTGAACCAAGAGTTAGAACAGTATCTGCGTTTGTTCCTTTTAGATCGGGGGGATGAATGGTCAGATTTACTGTGGATGGCAGAATTTGCACACAACAATGCAAAGAATGTTTCAACCGGTTATTCTCCATTCTTTTTAAATTCAGGGAGACACCCAAACCCCTTCTGTAATCAGGGAGATTTCGGGGTTCCTGCTGCTAGCAACCTGTTAATGGAACTGGCTTCTGCTCGCAAGGCTGCGGAATCCAATCTATTGAAGGCAAAAGAGGGCTACAAGAAACAAGCAGACCGACATAGGAGAAAGGCCCCACAGTATCAGGTGGGAGATTCTGTATGGTTGTCCTCCCGACATCTAGGGTTGAAGGGAAATCGAAAATTTCAGCCTCGATTTTTAGGCCCATTCACCATAGAACAAGTTCTTGGCCCTGTCACTTGTAAACTCAAGCAACCCAAGCAGTTGCAGATTCACCCTGTTTTTCATGTATCCCTTTTAAAAAAGACAGCTCCTAATCTCAGATTAAAAAGTCCTCCACTCCCTTTGAAGATCAAAGAACATTTCGAATATGAGGTAAAAGGGGTTTTAGATTCAAAGAAGGTTAGAGGCAAGTTAGTCTATCTAATAGATTGGAAAGGTTATGGACCTGAAGAACGAACCTGGGAGCTTGCAGAAAATGTACATGCCCCAAGACTGATAAAACAATTTCATTTGCAGCATCCATTGAAGCCATGACCGATAAATCGGTCTTTGAGAGGGGGTACTGTCAGGAAAAACGTGAATGCCGTTACTATTTTAAATCAGAATGAGAAAAGATCTCGAGTAACGGTTAAACCCTCCTGCTGCAATGTCTGGATGAATACCTATTAGGTCTAGCAACCCCGTTCCAAGATGGCCGCTTGTTTCCCCAAACTATCCACATGACTGATTGATGCATGAAATCTCGTGAGAGACGAGATTTCGTGCGTTGACAAAGCGCGTTCTAATGCGCACTTCAATTTGACTCCAGTTGAGGGAAGCTGTGTTTTCGCGCGCTCTGCAGATAACAAGTAAATTCCGGAGCGCGTCCCGTTCCCTTCTAGCGGGTTTACCGACCGCTTGTGAAGGATTGGTTAGTCCTTGCAAAGAAAGGTCCAGAGTCCAGGGTATCGATATTTGTGGGAAATTATTTCTATTTCCCCCTTAGAGAAACTATTCTCCAGAGTAATTTCAGAGAGCGGCGAGAATTCATCCAAGAAGAGCGCAACTGACTTCCTGGTGAGCAGAAATCTGAAAGGAGACTCCATAAGGTATTCGAAGGCTCTCCCTGCTCCGATAGGATTATCGTCGAGCTCAGGGAGGGCAAGAACTTGGGACAGAATGAAAGTGAACAAGTAAGAAAGATTCAAACAAGACTTGGATTTATGTACTTTAAATCGCTGACAGAGAATTAAACCAACGTACTCAGGCTTCTTCCCTATCCTCCCCTGGCGTATTTACCTGTTCTTTCCTCCCTCTGTTTTCCTATCCTTACCTTTTTGCGCGATTTCCTTTTTGAAGCTGAGTATTACCAGTTGCTCATACTGCCTCGACAAGAACTATGGTTCACTTAAGACTAATGAGATCAACTTACTAATAGCATAACAGTTCTGTCTTGCTGTATAATCTAAAAGTAAATTCAGGAAGACTAACACGATGGTAAGGAAAGAGGAAAAGAGATGTAGATAAGTTAGAATTCAGAAAGAGTAGAATAGGTGATCATATAACCAAAGTTGTATCTCCCTTTGTGCATTAGGTTGACATTTCACACCTACCAGTGGTTAGTCAGCTGAATCAGAAGAGGAGCCAACACACCAGCGAACCTGGGTAGGGGAGGTAATTAAGATATTTAGAGAAGAGACAGCCAGATAATTAGAGTAAATAAGATTGAAGTGTTATCTTCCTCTGTGCATTAGGTACTCCCGAAACAGCCCAATCAAGAATAGAAGAAGGAGTCCAGGAACGCATGAGTGTCTCTTCTTTGTCCCATTCCCCTTTCCCCCTGCCTGGAGCCGCTGTGTATTCACAGTGTGTTCCGGGAGGTGGGCATTGGGAGCTAGCAGCATTCTGCCTCTGTGGAATATATGGTGCAACTTCCTTGACAACACCAGAGAAGCTGAGTGCATATGTGTGAAGTGGTGTCGAAATCCGCTGCAAACCCACGGAGGACTTCAGGAAAGTGCCACTGCTGAAGTAAGAAAAAGTGTCCAGTGGAATCTGAAGGTGAATTCTAGATGAGAGGTACCAACAAGCAGAGGGGACAGAGTCTATGTCACTCAGGGGTGACCAGGAGACTTGGAAGACGAATGCCTTCCGATGTCGGATGTTGCAGCATGGGTGACAATGACCTTGACTCTGCAGCTGTGAGGACCAGGCGATGCTGAGGAAGACCTGGAGCCATTCACGAGCTGTCCCACGAAGGATGTCAAGTACTGAGGCGTCGGTGTCCGGCGGAAGCATCAACAAGCCTTGGCAAATGCAAAGAATGCAGGAATTGAAGAAAGAGCAACGTCGGGCCCACCAAGGTCCAGGAGACTCACCACAATCAGGGAAGTCAGGGCAGGCCTTGAGCAATCAGGGAAGCCCAAAAGAAACAAGTGTGACCCTCAGAGGGACCCACATGCCAGAGGCACTGGAGTCGCGAGAGGACCTCGAGCAGCTCACCAAAAGATGCAGGCCACAGAGCACACCATGCGATGTGGCTGAAGATTCTGGTCACTAGAGGTGCTTGAGGTTGGGGCTACTTGGAGCTTGAAGATCTTCTTGGAAGGAAGTCAACAAGCCTTTGCAACTGTAAGTTGATGCAGTGCACAGGGGTTTGGTTATTGCAACCCCCACAAGGGATACTGGCCTCAAACTTGGTGAGAGGGCAGGCCTCAGGAGCTGTGGAAAACCACCACCTATGTTGCAGAGCTTTTGGAGTCTGGAGGAGCTCAGGTTCAGCAGACTGGTCAACTTAGTTTCAGTGCCTGCGGATACAGGGATGTGACTCCTTTACTTCAAGGGGGATTCTTTCAGGTGTCTTTGATGCCCACAGGCCTTGGAAGGTTCCTGTATGGTGCACGAAGTAGAGCCGAAACGAAGTCCAGCGAAGTCCAAAGTGCCCAGACGGTAGAAGAAGAAGTGGTGTCTGATCTGAATCTTATCCCATGATGAATCTGGGGACTTACACCCAGGTAAGCCCTTAAGTACCCTAGGGAAATGTTTAGGACGATTCAGGGGACCCTCCCAGGAGAGGGTCTGGACTTTGGGGAGGTTACTCCCATGTCCTTTGTGCAGTTTTGTGCCAGAGGGGGAGCCAGCGGACTATGCATGGGGACACCAAAAGTGCCCCTCTTGCAGACTGAGTGGCGCTGGCTAGTACACCCACCCTACCCCAATACACTAACTCCTGTCTGGGAGGTGGTCACACCTCCCTGTGACCGAATGCCTATTTTTCTGCCTTCCCCTGCTCGAGCTTGGCTCAGCAGCAGGAGGGCAGAATAGTGTCTCTGGTCGGCAGCAACCATTTTGTGCTGTCCTGGTCTTACCTGGAACACTGAGAGCCTAACGGGGGGCTCTTCCAGTGCTTGGAATCATACCTTCTACACGGTGTTTGATACAAACATGATAAGATTTGTTGCAGCTGTTTTTGATATGGTCATTGCCTTAATTACACGGTGCCCCTCTAGTGCATGGATGATTCACTGACAACCCGGGACAATGGACTCCGTAGGCTATAGGGGTGTACTGCTCATGTAGGGGCACCATCTCACTTAGAACCAAGCACCCTGCCCTCAGGATTACAAAGGGCAGGGTGCTTGGTTGCAATAGGGGTGACTTAGAAGTTTTAAGTGCAGTGACCCTAGATATAGGAAACCTATATCGTTTGTAAGTGGTGCTAGCACCAGCTTACACAGGCTACAATGGCAGGCCTGTAGTGTCATTTTGAATAGTCTCCGGTGGGTGGCTTAATGCATGCTTCAGCCCATGTGTGTCATCTGGGGTACCTATGCCTGGGTTCCTTAGTACCATATACAAGGGACTTATAAGGGTACCCCAGTTTCCAATCTGGGATGTACCTAAGTACTAAACATAACAATTTAGGGAGAGAGCAGATAGACTGGGGTCCTGGTTAGCAGGATCCCAGTTTGACTAGTCAATACCAGCTTAGCACCAAGCAAAAAGTGGGGGTAACTATAGAAGCAGATCCTACTTTCCTACAAACCCCCTACACCACCCCCAACGTAAGGAGATGACACTAACCTTGCCCAGTTGAGTCTTCATTTTCTAAGTGGAAATATCTGGAGAGTCCATCTGCATTGGCATGGTTACTCCCAGGTCTATGTTCCACTGTATAGTCCATCCCCTGTAGGGAAATGGACCACCTCAAAAATGTGGGGCTTTTACCCTTTGTCTGTTTAAGCCATAAGAGAGGCTTATGGTCTGTCAGAACAATGAAGTGAGTGCCAAACAAGTATGGCCTCAACTTCTTCAAAGCCCAGACCACAGCAAAGGATTCCCTCTTTATAGCTGACCAACGTTTCTCTCTGGGGGTCAACCTTCTGCTGATAAAAGCTACTGGCTGATCCTGGCCCTCTGCATTATGTTGCAAAACAGCCCCTACCCCCAATTCAAATGCATCTGTTTGGACAATAAATTGTTTGGAGTAGTCAGGACTCTTCAGAATAGGAGCAGTGCACATGGCCTGCTTGGGATCATCAAATGCCTTCTGACCGCTAGCTGTCCATTCAACTTCCTTGGCCATTTTCTTTGATGTAAGATCATTCAAGGGAATCACTATGGACCCATATCCTTTTACAAATCTCCTGTAATACCCAGTCAGGCCCAATAAAGCTCTGACCTTAGACTAGGTAGTGGGAGCAACCCAGTCCATGATGGTCTGGATTTTGCTCTGCAATGGTTGAACCTGCCCTCCACCTACAAGGTGGCCCAGGTACACAAACTTACTCTACCCTATCTGTCTTGGTGGCCTTGATAATGAGATATGCTTTCTGCATAGCCTCCAAAACATTCTTCAGGTGGTCCAGGTGATCCAAGGTGGAGCTAAAGACAGCTATATCATCTAGATATACTGTACTATAGGCTTCCAGACCTGTGAGAACTTTATTCACCAGCCTTTGGAATGTGGCAGGTGCATTCTTCAAACCAAAGGGCATTAGAATAAATTGATAATGCCCAATAGGGGTTGAAAATGCTGTTTTTCGTTTGGCATCCTCAGCTAATCTGACTTGCCAATAGCCAGCAGTAAGGTCAAATGTACTTAAGAACTTGGCTGAGGCCAAAGTGTCAATAAGCTCATCTGCCCTAGGAATTGGGTGAGCATCAGTCCTAGTGACTGCATTGAGTCCCATGTAGTCTACACAAAACCTCATCTCTCTTTTTCCACCCTTGGTGTGAGCTTTGGGTACTAGGACTACTGGGCTAGCCCATGAGCTATCTGAGGGCTCAATCACTCCCAACTGCAGCAACTTTTGGACCTCTGTCCTGATGCAATCTCTGACATGGTCAGGCTGCCTGTAGATTTTATTCTTGACATGTAGACTCTCACCCGTGCCCACTTCATGGGTACGCCAGGTGGTTTGACTGGGTGAGAAAGGGATGATGATATGCACGTTCTAGCATCTGTGCACGTTCAAGCATCTGTGTCATTTTTTACATTCTCCTCCATGCAACAGGACGCGTCATACTCGCAGTCACTCACTGATGCATTACACATGCACCCTACACCGTGCCAGCTTCCCCCTTACAAACAACGCATGCACCAGATTCATGACGTTGATGGAGAGTGTGGGCAGGAGCTTTTAATAACGTTTGGCGCATTCTAATACCTCACCTTTTTAAGATTTTTATGTTGCTCAGAATAACACTGAGCACATACATTTTACATAAAATGAGCAGAACCTTATCATTTCATAAAGAAAATACCCAGAAGTCATTTCTCATAAGTAAATTCAACACCCCAAAGATCTTACGAAGATTCTTAGCCAGTCGCTTGCAACTGTTGATTGAAATGATGCATAGTGCATAATTGTGCCTGGTGTCTTCGGAAAAACTGGAATAATTCCTGTAATGAGTGCTCCTTTCACCACTCCTAGTTTCATATTAGAAGCGGCCTAAGGTTTATAATTTCAGCAGCTGAAATACAGGTAGTGAATGACATTTCTTGCTTTCTTCACGATGGGTAGAACGCGTTCTACTATGAAACCCTTGGTGTACTTCATTACAGTCACTCTGAGGTGACTACAAAAGAACACAACTCAGTCTGTTTGCACAACAGAGGTGGAAGCCCTGCAGTGTCCTCACACTGACAAAGCACAGCAGTGATGGAAGCCCTGCGGTGTCTTCAAACTGACAAAGCACAACAGAGGTGGAAGCCCTGCGGTGTCTTCACACGGACAAAGCACAGCAGTGGTGGAAGCCCTACGGTGTTTTCAAACTGACAAAGCACAGCAGAGGTGGAAGCCCTGCGGTGCCTTCACACGGACAAAGCACAGCAGTGGTGGAAGCCCTGCGGTGTCTTCAAACTGACAAAGCACAGCAGTGGTGGAAGCCCTGCGGTGTCTTCACACTGACAAAGCACAGCAGTGGTGGAAGCCCTGCGGTGTCTTCACACGGACAAAGCACAGCAGTGGTGGAAGCCCTGCGGTGTCTTCACACGGACAAAGCACAGCAGTGGTGGAAGCCCTGCGTTGTCTTCACACGGACAAAGCACAGCAGTGGTGGAAGCCCTGCGGTGTCTTCACACTGACAAAGCACAACAGAGGTGGAAGCCCTGCGGTGTCTTCAAACTGACAAAGCACAGCAGAGGTGGAAGTCCTATAGTCTTCTTGAAAGTGTGATGCACAAAAGACAGATCGGAGCTCTGGATTGTACTTTGAATGGCGATGGGTGGCACAACAGAGTGACTGGGGCCCTTGTACATTTGTGAGAAGCAGGCAATGGGCAGACTGATGGACCCAGAAGTTTATTTGCTGTCAATCGTAAGTTCCAGAACTAAAAGTATTGATATCTTATAGTCTAACAAAACACTTCTGTGCTCTCCCAACCAGAGACATATGTCTGTAGGTATCACTAACCAATTGTACCTTGTATCTCAGATTCTGTGATCCTTGCCCTCGTGTCAAAACAGACCTTAATACACGTCCCACCTCTCATAGCAATGTTTTCTCTAAAGGAAAGACTTTCTCTCAAAAGTATGTACACTTACCATGTTCTCAAATGCGTGTTGTAGGTACAAAATCACAACAGTATGTGGGATGGTCTCTATCTCATAAAGTCCTATGATGTTGCTGAGCACCACATTGAGAAGTCAGCAAGCAAGCATCACCATTACTTTGCAGCTGACAGCCCCCAGGTTTGTGAATTATGACAGCTGATAAAGATGGTGAGAAATCAGTTATCAATGACGAACAGGCTGCTTTAAAAAAAACAATCCCTAGTATCACACCTGCAGGCCATCACCTTTCATTTACTGAACTTTTACATCTGTGCCAGAGGATGGGAAATAGCTGTGCTTTATAAGACAAACTTGGTGAACTGTAATGTCTATGCCAGACCCAGAGGAAGTGGCTACTCTGAGTAGATTCTAGCACTCTGCTGGAAAGCAACATCCAAAATCATTTTGAACACTTCTCAGCAGGCTTGTGACCCAAGCCCCCTGCATTGGAAATCATATGGGGTTAGTCTGAATGAAAAGCTTTAATGAGACGGATGCCACACTGCATCAGGTACTTTTCATCTCCCCCATGTGGAATCCTATAAAGGCCCTCTCAAAAGGCTGCCTTTGTCTGTTGCCTGATAGTGAAAAAGGAACCTTTTGGAAATGTGTTTCCTTACTTATAGGGTTGTTGAATCACTTGACATATTTTACCGGTTATGGTAAGTTTCCTATACCTCTGTGGCCAAGGAAAGATGTTCCTTAAAGTATGATGCCAATTTCTTTCTTTGTCATCAAAGAATGTGCAGAGGTAATTTTGTTAATCGCTCTTCACTTTTAAACAGATATACTTCATGTTGTTAGTCGTATGCGAGGGGGAGGGGAAGCTTATCAACCTAACTAGTTGTTTCAGTTAAGCTAACCAAAGGCCTCCACTACTGGGAAAAATTGCTTCTGCACTGGGTACTGGAATTTAAATTGTTTGTTAAAATTAGCTTTCTGATCGCATCAGTTGTATTAGTCATCAACAATTGATTATGGGTTTGCAGATCTGATCATCTTAATCAAAACTCAATTCATTTTGCATAGAAACCGAATCCAAGGACGCACTTAGAATGACCCCTTACCTCCATCCTGTAACATATAGGTACCACGTTGCCGGAAGCAACATCATTTATGCAACTGAAGGGTGAGAGAGAAAGGTGGTTAGTTACCTTTTCATAAATCGAATCAATGTTCATAGATTGTTGTTATTAATTAGCTCTTGCATAGCTCAAAGCCAGCAATTAGCATGATATCACAGTTCCTTTCACTGGCCTGAACTACCAAGAGTAGGCATTATCACTCCTCTGCAACCAGACTGGTTCTCGGTTAGTCTACAGGTGAAACTCAAGGCTCTTTTAAGAACCTACACTGCAATGAATGCCCTGGCCATACCCAGCCTGAGCAATCCCACATAATGTATCATGTAAAGGCTGTACCAAGCCCGAGCAATCCCACATAATGTACCATGTAAAGGCCGGACCAAGCCCGAGCAAGCCCATATAATGTACCATGTAAAAGCCGGACAAAGCCTGAGCACTCCCACATAATGTACCATGTAAAGGCCATACCAAGCCTGGGCAATCCCACATAATGTACCATGTAAAGGCCGTACCAAGCCTGAGCAATCCCAAATAATTTACCACGTAAAGCAGGCACAATGGACAAGTTAGACTAAAGACCATCAACTGTCAAGACAAGCAACAAGGCCAACCATAAAGCAAACCCTCAAATGTCAGAGAAGAAAAGGCCCTGCCTGACTCCAAATCATTAGTAACTGTACACAACCAAAACACATTGGGTGGCGGGAGAGGCAGAGAGGTGAAGTGAACCATCCCAATCCTACCCCTTCTGACATACCCCTGTGTGTTTTGAAACTGTTTATTAAGTTATTAATTCACTCATCGTCCTACATACTTTGACTTTAATTATGCTCCTCATTTTCCATCCTGTCTCTCTCACTCAAAGTATTACATTGCGATTGTAAGAGAGTCGGATCTGCTTCACATGGGTACCCCCACTTTTTGCTGGTGTTTCACTGTTTTTCGACCTTAGTGTGGCTGTGGCCCTGCTAATCAGGACCACAGCCTAGCTGCTTCCTCTCTAAAATGGTTTGCATGTACATTAGGTACATATTTAATTGGATTCTGGAGTGCCTTATAAGCCCCTAGTATATGGTATACTATGTACCTAGGGCATAGGTACCTCAGAGGCCTACCAGGGGCTGCTGCATGTCTTATGCCACCCCTGGGAAGCACTCCAAAATGGCACCACAGGTCTGCTACTGCAGCCTGGGTAAGGGTGGGCTTGCACCCCTTATCGTGGTATAGGCTACCTATATCCACATTTATATACAGACACATATAAACCTATAGATCAATCCTATGGCAGGCCTTGACAATCCTGAAGGCAGAGTGCTTGGTTTTGTGTGAGAGGGTGCCCAAGCATGAGCTGAGCCCCTCTGCAGCTTTCGGAAATACTTCCTTATAGCTGTTCTGTGATACAGTCATACCATATACTCCTAAGTGCATTATAACCTCACGGTAAATGCTTGGGCATACGTAAAACCCCAATATCCTTGGAGTGGGCGCTTCTGCTACATCAACTTAAACAGTCCCAGCCCCAAGATGACCTGAGCGCGAATGCGACAACCCCTAATGCTACACAGCCACACGCGATACAAGCCCACACAGATGGCGCTCCCCCTGATGCTTCACACCTACCCGGGAATGGCTGGGTTGCTACCCCCGCCGCCCCGTTTCATTCACCTATGCCACATGTCCGACTGCATAACCATACTCTCGGCAAGGGGCTACCACTGTGCTGCTCCACCAGTTACCTGACGAACCACATGTGACATGGTCCGGCTGTTCAATCTGATAGTCCATGACAACCCCTAGTTTGATTTTCCCCCCCCGGTTTGTTCTTTATTTGGCAAACACCTGTTACACTACATACAGCATATAACTGAAGCTGAAGTAATCGTTAATGTCAAGATTGATATCACCTGACTGGACACACGTTCTTCATGTTAATGCGGTCAAATACAGATATGTAACAACTGTACTAACAAATGCCAATAAAAAAAGTTTAAAAAAAAAACAAAAAAAAAACTTGCGGTAAATGCTAACTTTGGAATGGCTGCATCAAAACATGTCGTGTTTGCTGTCAAACGCTTTGGAATATTACCCCCCCCCGCCAATTCTGGCGGCGGGGGTAGCATTCCACCCTTCTAGAGGGAGAGACATGTTCATACTGGCTAAACCTGGTAGGACTTTCCTGAGCCCTGGCATCACAAAATGGATGCCTCTGCCACAGACACGGGTAAACTCCGGCAGGGGAGGCCTGGACAATAGGTTTCCTGTCGAAGGGAGGTGTAACCACCTCCCCAGACAGGCAGATGTGTATTGGGGCTGGGTGGTTGCACTCTCTGGTGCTTTGAAGTCCTGCACTGGGGGCACACTTGTTGTGCCTGTGCATAGTCCAGTTCAAACCGGTTGCAGGGGCTACCTGCTCCTGCTCTGGCGTGAAACTGGACAAAGGAAATGGGTGTAACCACCCCTCTTTCCAAGCCCACCCATAGATCGGGCCTTAGAGTTAGTCCATCCCCTAAACTTACTAAAAGTATAGGAATCCAGTCCCTAGGACTTTAGATTACCCTGGACGAAACTCTGCAACATATATCCTGGACCTTCGACGTTCTATCCTGACTAGAAGACTGAAGAAATCTCCCTTGGGGTTAAGGAGTGACTACCCTGCTTGACAGGCACCAAAGAAGCAACTGACCGGTCTGCATTGCTGAAGCTGCCGCCGGACGCCGAAGTCTTTGCACACCAGAGGTGGAATTCCAGACTTCCCCGATGCTACCCTGAGTCCACAGCAAAGCTGAGACTCATGGCTATCGTGGGTGACGTGGAACCGTGACCCCTGGACACCGTGAACATTTGCAGCAATACTATCTTTCTGGTCCTTCTCGAAGTTGTGCTTTGGGCTCCGATTAGCCCCAGCCTTGAGCACCTCCTGCACCGAAGATTGTTGGCCTCCACTCCACGAGTGACCCGTGGGCCAGCTCCAAGTGCAACCGCTCGAGGCTCCTTCGCGATCACTAGCATGTTGGCTAGCAGGTCCCTACGAAGGCAACTCCTTTTCTGCTTGGGCTTTCCTTGTTGCTCCAGACGTGCCCTGCCTTACCCTTGCTGGGTGAGTCCCTCAGACCTTGCTGGTCTGCACGGCAGTCCTTTCTCTAAATTCCACTGACTTGCCGTTGCCAAGGCTTGTTGGGTCCAATCTGGTCGCCGACACCGCAGCACTCAACAGACTTCATGGGACAGGTCAAATCCGGCTCATGGACTTCATCAACACCTCCTGGACCTCGTGGCTGAAGAGTCAAGACACCCATCAACTCACCTGAAGCACCCGAAATCTGTGGGCATTGGTCCATCCTGCCCTTGGTCACTGGCTAGTGACCTAGACTCTGTACCCTCTGCTTTCAGGTTCCTTCCATCCTAGATCCAGGCTTGGATCTCCTCGGAAACTTCTCCTCTTCACGGCAGCAGCAGTTCTTTGCAGGCTCCCATTGAAATCGACGACGCGACCCGACACCAAAAGACACCTATGCACCCGGCTTCCCTGGGTGAGGTAACTCGAGTACTCCGGTGTTCATAGAAGATAACGAGAAACCGCGGTTGTGTTTACACACTGCATACAGTCCCCGTGGGTTCCCTGTGTCACTACCTTGGGAGGTTCCTTGGGGTCCCAGCGATTCTACAGGCTCTAGGCCTTGTGTCTAGTTCAGTCGCGGTTCTTGTACCACTTTTTTAGTATATGGTTCGGCACACCCCTGGGGGCCAAAAGTGTACTTGTGCTATTATTGATGATTGCTATCTTGTAACTTAAGTACTTCGAACTCCAGCCTCATAAAGAGACTAGAGCAGTGTTTTTTATCTTAAATACATATATTTTAAATATATACCTGGTGTGGTTGTCTTTTCATTTGATCATTCAAGAGATTATAGACTGGTAAAACAAGCTGCCTTACATTCCTTCAAGACTTAGCCTGAAGGCTGCTCTCCATAGCTACCACTAGGATAGCTTTCAATAAAGGTTGTCTTTAACCTATCACCATAAGCGGTTGTTAGGACTGATACAAGGTGCCCACTAGAACTAGTGGACAGCATATATCAGGCCACCTTCTCACAGTGATACCTTTCCTTTCCTTTCACTTGTTATGTATGTATAATACATACCTATGCTGCAATTAAACCTTCAAAGTGCACATAAGAAACAATGCATTTTATAAAAGAAAAAATATTCCTAGAATAAAATGACTGATTTATTCCATTTAACTACATGAAAATCATTTCATCTGACAACATATTCTTTCAAATTAAATTGATGTCCCTTCTTTCCCCATCTCTCTTTCACTCTTGCTTCCATTTACTGAAACCCTCTCCAAATTTCATGGTAATATGCTGGGATTATATTCTTTTATATATCTCCCCTGCATTGTCTGTGTAAATTTGACATCCCATCTGCTCTCTCCCTCGCCTTTCTTCTTCCCTACTCTTCTCAAACTTACGGGCACCCTGCACTCCTGCGATCTATTACTCTAGCATTCTGTACTGTTGTTTTTATCACCTCGTTCCAAGAATCAGAATGCATGTCGTTCTTCAGCAGAAGATGGAGCCAATCATGATGTGCGTTCCCTTTACACTCGACACCAGAATTGATAGGTTTATTCAAGTAAATATCCATGGAACCTCCTTCTCTGTCTCCCCCTGCCCTGCCACCATCATCTCCAATGGTAAAGAAATATAAAATTAGGAAACAGAAACTCAACTTGTGGGGAAAGGTGTTAACGTTCAGTTTTCAGAACATACCCCAAGTAGCCCAAATTACAATATTAGAATGCATACTAATCTAGCAATGATTTTTATCTGGATAAACTGTGAATATAATCATTGTTTTGCATGCAATTGTATGTTTGTGTGGCCATTTGACTATCTAAATATTTAACGTTTTAAAGAAACAAATTTTGACATACCTGCGTGAAAAAGTGACATCCTCTTTCAGACCGCCAACTAAGTACCCCAAACTCATAATAAATGTCCAAAATTCTACAAAGTGGTACTTTCTCCAGTTAAGCGTCACTGAAGAAAGTCTGCAACAATACAACAGACTCCGAAGATCAATGTTTCTGACCTAAAGTGCAGAGCAAGTAGACAAACCTCCTAAATGATCCCTCTCTGAGCAGGAATGGTCACAGCAGGGCTTAGGTACCCTCCTGAGCGGGGTTAACTCACTATGACATGGCTGGTGAGGTCATTTACATTATATTCTTGACCTTCACAGTAAGGTTTGTAAAATGCCAGCAACTAAGTGCCAATTGGTATCTCCCTATTTTTGAATTACTAAATATTTTAATAATGTTTATTCTTTAGTTTACCATGTGTTAAGTACCAAATGCTATTTTTAACTAAAAAAGGTTTCTTTTCCTTATTTCAAAAATTATGCTTCTAAAATTATAGAACTATCAGGCTCCAGTTGTGAGCATTTATCTACAAATATAACAGTTGTTGTTCTTCCTCCCACTGAAAAAAAAGCTGGAATTCCTTTGGACTAAACTCTAGGTTTTGTTTTTAACCGTGAGGTTTTTTTTGTAACATGAAACATGCATATTGTTAGCAGTGCAAGGTGAGGTTTATTAACCTCTGCCCTCAAGCAATTAAAGTAGAAAATTGTCCTCAAAATGTGGTAGATCCCAATAAGAACGTTGTTGTTGTAAATAAGTACTCCAATCCAGAGAAGTTCAGGAGAAGAGGTTTATTGAAGCGGATCCTTCAGCCTCTCGCTCTGTAATGCCAACATTCTAACTTGAGCTTCAGTCCCAACATTCTACAGCTGGGCAAACCCATATGGCGAGGAAAGGGGGGGGAAAGGGAGGAGGGAACGGGACCAGATTACAACACATCTCCCTGCAGGACGGAGAAATTTAAAAAACCGACATCAGTTAATAAGATAAACATTCCCCATAGCCTAAAGGTAAATGGGGAAATACATAAGAAATGCATTTAAAAAACAGACATCAGTTAATAAGATAAACATTCCCCAAGGCCTAAAAGTAAATGGAGAAATACATAAGAAATGCAACCCCACAACATTTCAAATCACTTAGCAAACTCTGTAATGCAGATGGAATAAGAGGATGAGAGACAAATGAATTGAGTATGGTTACATTTTGTAGTCAGACTGCCAACTTGGGGGTCTACGTACCCTTGCAACTTTGGGCTCCTCACTACTGGGCGTTGCAAGACTTTGATCATCCCCACAGGTGGGCTTGGAACCAATAGTGCTTGGACACCCAGCTATGTTGTCCATGCTCCACGTGCCTCCATCTTCTAGCACTACTGAATTGTTGTTAACCCGAGTTATCCTCAGTGGTTTGGAAAATGAGGAGATCTTGGATTTAGACAGAGAAGGCCTCTTAACAACCACCCATTGGCCTTCTCTCCACCCTTTTTTGGATGCTCCCCAACGTCTGTCGTACCTGTGCTTGTACTCTTGTTGATGTTTCTGAGTTTTCTCCAACACAGAGTCTCTGTCCACCCACACAGGAGTTCCTCCGTTTAGCCAGTTGGGAGTAAGTTTAGAACCAGGGTTCCTACCTTTGAGTGAAACAAACGGTGACCCTCCTGAGACAGCGTTGGGAGTCGTATGATACGACCACAGCATTTTCCTAATGGCCTCCTCCACCGGTACCTGGGAGCTCAATGCAAGCTGAATGGTGTCCTTTAACATCCTGTTTGCCCTTTCCACCAGTCCATTGGCTTTGGGACAGTAGAGTGGGGACCTGAGATGTGTGATGGACAGTGTGGACATAAACTGCTTCATTTCTTCAGAGACGAATTGGACCCCGTTGTCAGTTATTATGACGCCTGATATACCCTCTTTAGAAAAGGTATCTCTCAGAAAATTTAACAACGACGCTGTCGTGATGGAAGATACCATTCTCGTTACAATCCAATGAGAGTGGTAGTCAATAAGAACGAACATGAACCTATGAGATTGGTTCAGCAGATTTAGGGGACCAATTATATCCAATCCCAACTTTTCCCAGGGTATGGTGGGGACCTCAACTGGGAATAGCGGTGATTTATGGACAACTTTGGCTTTGTCACTGGAGCCGCAGGCTGCGCAATTCTTTACTTGATCTTCCACTCGTGAATCCATACCGGGGAACCAATAGTACTGCCTGATCTTGCTTTTCGTCATGCTCCTCCCCGGGTGGCCCTCATGTGCAATCTGAATTATTCTTTCATACATGTTTTTCGGAGGAATGATCTTACTTCCTCTACAAATGTGGTCTTTTACAATGGATAGTTCATCTTGCACAGACCAGAATTGGCGGATAGATTCCGGCACCTCAGACTTGTTAACAGGCCACCCTCTGCGAATCATGTTTCTTAATGTAACAAATTCACTGTCATCTCTTAAGGATTTTTCCCACTCCTCACGACTGATGGCCGGAATTTCAACCAAAAGGATTGTCTCCTCCGGTGGGTTTTGCATCGGATCCCCACAGGTCACAGGTAGCCTCGAGAGACAGTCCGCTACCCTATTGTCACTTCTTGGGACATATAACATGGAGTAGTTGAACCCCTGTAGACTCAACACCCATTTAGATATTCGTGGAGTAGTACTTTCAAGGCGTTTAGTGGAGAATAACGGTAGTAAGGGTTTGTGGTCGGTTCTCAACAAAAATGGGATACCCCATAAGAAATACTTAAAGTGGTTTATGGCCCAATAGCAAGCCAAGGCCTCTTTTTCTATTGTAGAGTAGTTTAGTTCGGCATCTCTCAATGTTCTAGAAGTGAAAGCTATCACTGTCTCTTGTCCATTTGTCCTCTGCGTAAGTGAAGCTCCCAAACCCTTCATGCTAGCATCTGTGGTAAGAGTGTGTCACCTGGTTGAAGGGACAAGAAGGGAAGGAGCCAATACAACGGCGAGTTTACTAAGGTGGTTTATTTAAGGCAGGTAGAAACAGAATACAACAGTCCGGGTAGATCCCATCCAGGTCTTCTTGCTTGCCGGTTTTCTTTCTCTCCCGACTTCTCGTGCCCTCCGGCGTTTCCTCACGGCCAGCAGTGGAAGCGATGTCATAAAACAGAAAAAAACAAATATAGGGCTTTAGGGGGATACTCGTGGGATCTATTTATACGTTTAGGGGCGGGAGTGTGGGAATTGCGATTTCACCAGAGACCACCACCAAGTGTGACAGGTTGTACACGTTTCCCTACGGAGAGAGAACCTACTTAGGCATGAACCTCGTTCCCCCTGGGATGTCCCTTCCGCAATTCACCCGCTTCCCCCTTTCAATGAGAACAACCCCCGGATTCTCCTCCGTACCTCGGGTAGCCACACTTCTCCTGAAGTGCGGCTGGGCGATGTGCGGTGTACTTGGCCTCCTGGCCCTCCTCCTGATGATTCCGCTCTCTTCCCGGTGTTCGCTTCGTCGTCCCTGACGTGCACCTTTCTCCTCCGCTCTCCGGACTTCTCGCTCGACTCTTCTTCTGTATTCACGGCTTCCGCTCTGGCGTCTTCCGGGTCGTCCCTCTTCAAGGATGGTGAGACCAGGGATAGGTCGACAAAAGCTGACGTCACGGGGGCCAGCTCCGCCTCCACAGAGTCCGCGTCTTCCTTCAAGGGCCAGTCCTGTTCCTGCAACGAAGATAGAGGGTCACTGTCCCTATCCCCGTCATGAGGTCCGTCGAACCTGTCACAAATCTCCCCCCTAGGCTTTCTCCGATCGGGAGAAAGAGGATAACGAGACAAGAAGTCAGCATTGGTCTGATCGGAACCCTTCCGATGGTGAACTGAAAAATTGTACGGTTGGAGTGAGAGAAACCAGCGCAAGATGCGATCGTTCCGACCTTTGTTGTGGTGCAACCAGGTGAGGGGAGCATGGTCCGTAAACAGTGTGAAATGCCGACCCTCCAAGTAGTATCGAAGTTTCTCAATGCCCCACTTCACAGCTAAGCATTCTTTTTCGATCGTAGGGTAGGCTATTTCTCTGGGATACAACTTACGGCTCAGGAAGAGCAAGGGCTGTTCGTTATGGTCAGCATCCAGTTGGGAGAGGACGGCCCCTAGGCCAACCCCCGATGCATCGGTTTGTAAAAAGAAAGGTTTCATGAAATCCGGGGTCATTAGCACAGGGGCTGAGGTTATAGCAGTTTTAAGGGCTTGGAATGCGATGGAGGCCCCGGGAGGCGGGTTCTTCAGATGATGGGACGTGGCCGCGTTTTTCTTAAGGAGATCTGTCAGGGGGGTGGACAGAGTGGCGAAATGGGGAATAAACCGCCGATAATACCCAACCAACCCCAAAAAGGCTCTTAGATCCCGTCTATTGGTGGGGAAGGGCTGGGCTTGTATGGCTTTCACTTTTTCCTGTTGCGGGGTTATGTGACCCTCGCCTAAAACATACCCTAGGTATTTCACCTCTGTAAATGCCATTCTTGATTTCTTGGCATTAATGTGCAAGTTCGCGTTCTGTAAGGCTGTGAGTACCTGTTCTAAATGGTGTAGGTGTTCAGACCAGCTACGACTAAAGATTACAATATCATCTAAATACGCTGAGGCATATGCACGGTGTGGTGCCAGGACTGTATTCATGAGCCGCTGAAAGGTAGCTGGGGCTCCATGTAACCCGAATGGTAGAACGGTAAATTGAAAAAGACCGTCTGGTGTTATGAAGGCGGTCTTTTCCTGATCTTTCGGATGTAGGGGCACTTGCCAATACCCCTTGGTGAGGTCGATTGTTGTTATATACCGAGCCTCACCAAGGCGTTCTATAAGTTCGTCTACCCTCGGTATCGGGTACCCGTCTTGTTTTGACACCTTATTGACTGCCCTAAAGTCTATACAAAATCGGGTTGTGCCGTCCGGTTTTGGGACTAGGACAACCGGAGAGGACCAGTTACTTGTCGAGGGTACTATGATACCTGCCTTTAACATCTGTTCGACTTCATTTTTCATAGTCAAACGGCGGGCTTCGGGTATTCGGTACGGTTTTTGCTTTACCACTTTACCTTCTACCGTGGGGCTAGTATGGACAGCCAAGGTGGTACGGCCTGGCTGGTCTGAAAAGATCATGCTATGATTCAGAAGGACTGTTAACAACTCATTCCTCATTGATTCCGTGAGATCAGGGTTAATAACCGTTTTCCCTACTGTGTGAGACTCAGGGATATTGACGGCAATGGCGGTTGCTACAGGTTGGGTAGAGGAGGGAGGAGGACCTAACCATTTTTTAAGAATGTTAATGTGGTATATTTGGGATCTGGAAGGCGTCAACTGTATCTCATAAGTAGTTTTCCCTATAGACCGCTTGACTTGATATGGGCCTTGCCACTCCTTCCTCAGTTTATGAGTCGAAGAGGGTAGGAGAACAAGGGCCCAATCACCCACATCCAGGTACCTCCATTTTTTTCCTCTGTCATAAAAATGTTTTTGCTTCTGTTGGGCCTTTTCTAGGGTTTCCTGAGACAAAATCCTAAGTTTGTGTAGTCGGGTTTTCAATTGGTTGGAATAGTCAAGCAAGTCTTGGGCGTCCTGAGCCCCTTCCTGTTCCCAACTATCCCTCGTGATTTCTAGGAGGGTACGGGGTTTCCGACCAAACAGGAGCTCGAAGGGGGAGGCACCCAGACTACTCTGGACCTGGCTTCGTAGTACAAACAACGCTAATGGAAGGAGTTGATCCCATTGCTTTCCGTCCCCAGTTAGTAGTTTCCATAGAGTTGTTTTTATGGACCCATTTTAACGTTCTACTAGCCCGTCGGTTTGAGGGTGGTAAACCGACGTACGAAGATGTTTTATGTGCAACAATCCACAGACCTGCTTCAGCAATCGTGAAACAAAGGGTGTACCTTGATCGGTGACCAGTTCCCTTGGAAACCCCATTCTGGTGAAAAGTTCCACTAGATGTTGGGCTATTGCTGCCGAGGTGGCGACTTTTAATGGAAATGCCTCCGGATAACGAGTAGCGTAGTCTACCACCACCATGACATATTGGTATCCTCTTGTTGATTTAGGGAGGGGCCCCACTATGTCTACCCCTACCCTGTCAAATGGGTTCCCAATAATGGGCATGGGTACCAAAGGAACCTTGGGTGGTAGATACGGGTTCCGTTTTTGGCAAATACTACATTCCTGACAATATTTCTTGACTTGTGCGTATATCCCAGGCCAAAAAAAGTTTTGAACAATGGACTCAGTGGTTTTTTCTGTACCTGAATGGCCGGCCAATAGGTGGGCATGAGCAAAAAACATGATTTGCTCCCTGAAATCAGTAGGTACTATCAGTTGGGGATGTGCCTTTTCACTCCCTAACCTATACAGGAGTCCCTTTTTCTCAATAAAACAAGGGTAGCTTAATGTCCTCACATTTTTATTTTTTTTAGCGTCCTGCCAAGCGGGAACCAGATTGGCATCATTTAGCTGGGCTGTTCTGAAGTGGGTGTCAGTGGCCCATGGTTCGGTTATTAGGAGTCCTGCCTGTGGAAACCCCGCGTCCTTGAGGGCCCTAGCCATAAGACTTGTGAAGCAAGGGTTATCGGTTCCTATAATAAGGGACTCTGGCAGCTCTGTCAAAACTCCTAATTCACACTGTACCTCATCTCCTTGGGTGGTAGTGAGGGTTACCCGGGCTACAGGATAGCTTTTGACGTCCCCGTGTACACATCGTATCCCAACAGTGCGCCCTGGCAACAGAGAAGAGGAAGGAACCTGGCCCTCTTTTACCACAGAGTGTCTACACCCTGAGTCCAATAGTGCCCTAATGGGAGTGTTATTTAGAAGAAGACTTACATAAAATGCGGGTCCTGTTTCGCGAGCATAGAGGATAGTTCGGGGTACATATCCTACATCCATTGGTTCTTCCTCTCCTTTTTCTTTTCTTTTGCGACAGTATCGGGATATATGTCCCCACTCTCCACATTCGTAACATTGAGGCCCCGTGGCTACTTGACTCTCGAGCTTAAGGGTTCTGGGTCGGGGAGGAACATCAAGGGGAATCTTAAAGCTCTTTTTCTCGGATTTCAGAAGAGAGGTGGGTTTGCTCGTTTTATCTACTTCTTTTGCTGTATACCGGGATTGGGCTCGAGAATAGGAATTAGCCATCTCTATGGCTTGTTCTAGAGTCAGTCCCGCATGTTGTCTGAGCCACCTTTGGGTTCCATAGGGCAGCGCCTCTAGGAACTGCTCTAGATAGACCTTGTTCATCACTTCTTCCATTGTGGACTCCGATGGCTTCAACCACCTATCCGCCGCGTCTTTGAGTTTAAAGAAGAGAGTTCTTGGTGGGTCTCCTGGAGTACCCCTTTCTTGGCGGAACCTCAATCTATGACTTTCATCGTCCACCCCTAACCTATCCAACACAAACTGCTTAATGTGTCCGTAAGTGCCTGTCCCATCTCTATTGGCTAGTTGATACGCAGCTTGGGCTTCTCCCGTCAGTAGGGGAGCTAAATAGAATGACCATCTCTCTCCAGGCCATGCACTGGCCCTAGCGGCTCTCTCAAAGTTCAAAAAGAAGGTTAAGGGGTCATCTCCTGGGACGTATTTCTGAAGTGGAACCACCGCGCCTGGGGGAGCGGCGGACCTCATTTGGCTGAGGTTGGCCAGCAACTGTGTCTGAGCTTCAGCCAATTTCGAGAGGCTGTCGGCTTGTGTCTGGATGGCGGTGGAGAAAGTTAACCTGTCTTGGTCGGCTTGATTAGTGGACTGTTCAACGGCCCATTCCAATTTGGCTTGTCCTTCCCTCATTTGACTTAACAGGTTCTCCATTTTGAACTAACGGAGTCCTCCTATCTGGCTCGCCACTTGTCACCCGGTTGAAGGGACAAGAAGGGAAGGAGCCAATACAACGGCGAGTTTACTAAGGTGGTTTATTTAAGGCAGGTAGAAACAGAATACAACAGTCCGGGTAGATCCCATCCAGGTCTTCTTGCTTGCCGGTTTTCTTTCTCTCCCGACTTCTCGTGCCCTCCGGCGTTTCCTCACGGCCAGCAGTGGAAGCGATGTCATAAAACAGAAAAAAACAAATATAGGGCTTTAGGGGGATACTCGTGGGATCTATTTATACGTTTAGGGGCGGGAGTGTGGGAATTGCGATTTCACCAGAGACCACCACCAAGTGTGACAGGTTGTACACGTTTCCCTACGGAGAGAGAACCTACTTAGGCATGAACCTCGTTCCCCCTGGGATGTCCCTTCCGCAATTCACCCGCTTCCCCCTTTCAATGAGAACAACCCCCGGATTCTCCTCCGTACCTCGGGTAGCCACACTTCTCCTGAAGTGCGGCTGGGCGATGTGCGGTGTACTTGGCCTCCTGGCCCTCCTCCTGATGATTCCGCTCTCTTCCCGGTGTTCGCTTCGTCGTCCCTGACGTGCACCTTTCTCCTCCGCTCTCCGGACTTCTCGCTCGACTCTTCTTCTGTATTCACGGCTTCCGCTCTGGCGTCTTCCGGGTCGTCCCTCTTCAAGGATGGTGAGACCAGGGATAGGTCGACAAAAGCTGACGTCACGGGGGCCAGCTCCGCCTCCACAGAGTCCGCGTCTTCCTTAAAGGGCCAGTCCTGTTCCTGCAACGAAGATAGAGGGTCACTGTCCCTATCCCCGTCATGAGGTCCGTCGAACCTGTCACAGAGTGGTTTTGGCATTGGGGTCAAAAGCACTCAGAATAGGTGCATCAACGATGGCCTCCTTGATGAGTTGGAAAGCAGATTGATGATCTTGATTCCAATCAAACTTAGATCCCTTATTCAGCAACTCTCTGAGGGGACGCACCTGATCTGCAAAGTTTTTGACGAACTTGGACATATATTCCGCTAAACCCAGAAAAGATTTGAGCTCATCCTTGTTGGTGGGCGCTGGGGCTAGCTTAACGGAGTCTACCAAACTGGATTTGGGTTTGATTCCCTCGCTTGAGATGGTGTGACCGAGATAGACCACAGATTCCACCCCGATTTTGCATTTGTCTTTCTGAGTGGTGAAACCTGCTTTACTGAGTCTGGTCAACACCGCTTCCAGAGTTTTATTATGTTCTTCAGCTGATGAACCGTGAATCAGGATGTCGTCTTGGAAACAAAGAACTTTTCCCAGACCTTGCAGTATATGTTGCATAACGCGTTGAAATACTGCCGCAGCAGATGCCAGACCAAAAGGCAATCTGGAAAACTGATAAGCCCCATGCGGGGTTATGAAAGAAGTGAGCGGTTTAGATTCCGGATGGAGAGCGACTTGGTGGTATGCTGAGGATAGGTCTAGAACTGTAAAGACGTTTGCCCCATGGATGGCAGACAGCATTTCATTAATGTTGGGGAGGGGGTGTCTGTCCACCCAAATATTAGAGTTTAAATCCCTAAGGTCAACACAGAGACGGATCCCCTTGTTTCCACCTTTAGCTGCTACCACAATGGGTGCCAACCATTCAGAGCTCTCAATTCTTTCTATGATATTGCACTCTTCCAATCTGTCCAGCTCCTTCTTGAGCGGTTCTCTTGTCAAAAGTGGGATGTACCTTGGTTTGTGGACGATAGGTTTGGCATTGGCTTTAAGTTTGATTTTGTGGAGGAAAACTTTTAGGAGTCCTAGTTTGTCTGTAAACACCTCTGGGAATTTATTGCAGATTTCCATCCCAATGTTGGACCTGTCGATCAGGTACACAGGTTCAGGCGCGTTAGGGTCTAGTTTGATTCCCAAATCCTTTTGGTGTTTCCATCCAAGTAGATTAGAACCATTTTTTGTGATGTAAACTTTCCCCACGGTCGATCTATCTTTAAAATCAATGTTCATAAGTAGCATCCCAACAAGTGGTATGGGATCTTGATTATATCCCCCTGGTTTGATGTCAAAAAAGACTATACACTCGTGCCCCCGAATTAGCCAGAAACGTAGCTTCATTCACGAGTGTATATGGAGAACAAGAATCTGTGTAAACCTCATACTTAATATTGTCCAACAATATTTCGCACTTTGGGTAGGAAGTGCCATTGCATTCAGAAAAGTTGGATACTTGGAAAACTATATCATCGCTAAGGAGTTGTGGATCTAGATCACTCCCTGTCATGCGGGTGACATTGTTTTTTGCATTATGACACACTTTTGAGAAATGACCCCTTTTCTTACACTTGCTACAAACAACGCCCCTTGCAGGACAATTCACGCTGTTGGCCAGATGATTGAGATTTCCGCACCTGTAACATTTAAGTTTGTTACCCGATGCAGTGTGTACATCAGGACCAGAAAATGGAGGCTTGTGTTTGTTGTCTTTACTGGAGATTTTGTGTACACTGTTCTCCGCAACTTGTTTTACCTCAACAGCTTCCTTCATTTCGTTCATACAATAAGCTGTATGCTATATGCTTTTAGCAATATCAATTGCGTGTTTCAAATCTGGGGCTTCTGCTAGTAGTCTTTCTTGAATTTTCTTGTTACTGGTACATCTTACTAGCTGATCCCTAATTAGAGACTCGGTTAACATACCAAATTCGCACGTAGAGGCTAAACCCCTCAGAACAGCTATGTAATTTATCACTTTTTCACTTTTCCCTTGAATATGCAAGAAGAATTTGTGGCGTTCCAAAACAATATTAATTTTGTCACCAAATTGTGCTTCCAATTTCAATAATGTTAACTGATACACATGATGATGTTCTCCATGTTGGACATCTCCCTCGCCCTCTGCCCCCACATTTACATTTTCAACAATAGAATCAGGTAGGTCATCTAAAATTTCCCTCCCTTGCTTCCCCAGATTATGCAGTAGGACATGTTGTTTACGCACCGCAGAAAATCTGTCACCCCCAATGGCAATAAGGTAGGATTCAAATAGGTTTACCCATTTTTTCCATGGAATCACAGGATCCCCACTCTCATCAAGGAATGGAGGGGGTTGAGACATTGCAAATGCGGACATAATGGAGAAACGAGGAAGAGGAAGAAGAAAACAACAGAAACAGGGGAGAAGAGTGATAAATTAGAAAGAAAAGAATGATAGGGTGAAAAAATAGAAGGAAAAGACTGATAAAGCCTCAAATAGAAGAAAAACAAAACAATAGAAGAAGCAGAAGAGGTTACTGGCAAACACCCACCCAGTTTGACGCAACTGTGTAATAGAAACTGAACCGGTAGGTAAAGCAATGAATAGTGGGACATAAACGTGTGCGTGAGCTGAGACTGTCAGCGATAAATTCGAAGCAGGCTGAAATGAATTGTGAGGAGATTTTCAAAGTGCAATGTTATTATCCCCCAGCAGATGGAGCAGTGCCGGTGAAGATGAGGAGCAGTGTCTCGCTTAGGAGAGTCCTCTGTGAGATCAAGTCAGTGGAGAGGCGGAAACTTCAGGAAACGGACTATCCCCCCAGGAGTAGGAAGCGAACACCGCCTCAGCGCTGACCAGGAAACGGAAAGCACTCACCACCGAAATACTTCAGGCAAAAGAGGCAGTCACCATCAGGCGCGAAGAGCAGGAAGTGAACGCCAGCACCGGAGCACACAAACCGCTATGTAGCAGCCGATCGCCTCAAGACTCCAGGACACACAGCAGGCAAATCAATAGCAGGCTCTCGCGACGTAAATGGGAACAATGGCAGGCAACACGGCCAGCAGCAGCGGCAGGCAGCAACTTCAAAGGGAACAACGCTGAGCAGCAGGGCAGCCAGGGACTCACCAGACACGGAGTCGGCAGCGTTTCAATGTGACGTGATAACGATCACACTCTCAGGCGGCCACTTGAAAGAGTGAAGAATGGCACTCGCGACTGGAACGATGGAAGGCACAGCTCCCTGAGATCGACGGACAGCCAGCGACCAGGAAACCCAACGAAAGGCAGAATGACACTGGGGGAAGGATCCAGACCGTCCCCAGCACGGTAAGTTGACTCGTCGCCAAAAAGAATGTTGTAGATAAGTACTCGAATCCAGAGAAGTTCAGGAGAAGAGGTTTATTGAAGCGGATCCTTCAGCCTCTCGCTCTGTAATGCCAACATTCTAACTTGAGCTTCAGTCCCAACATTCTACAGCTGGGCAAACCCATATGGCGAGGAAGAGGGGGGGGGGGGAAAGGGAGGAGGGAACGGGACCAGATTACAACAGTTGTCTTCCATGGCTTGGGCCATTCACTCGGTTCCTCCGTAACATCAAGCACCACCTGCTTGAGTGCCATATATATTGTGATACCCATGAATACCTTTGGTTGAGAAAGGGGTGATCTTCCAGATTCAATATAATGCCAGATGGGAATGGCTCACTGACCCTGTCTCATTGGACTCTAGACTCCTCTAATCAGTAAACTGTATTCTCAGGAAAGAACTCTGCAGGAACTGAAAAGCCACATGGAATGCTGAATAAAACTCGATAAATCTGTAACTTGTGAGCTCCGCATTAGAGTTTATTCCTCTATATTGTGACGAAGGCCCCCATTTGGACTCCTGATATGCCTTCTTTGAAGCAGTGCCCAGCCTCGGAGGTGCAGTATTATCTCACTGTATCCTCTGTGTATGTTAATTCCCCTCTTGAAAGACACTGTATACCCAAAATGTCCCACCCATGTGAGAAATTTTACATCAATAAAATAGGAATTGAAAACTACTCTCTAACAATATTTCTTTTCATAAGATGTGCTTCTGTAAATGGAAAGATGTGGGTTGGAGGGAGAGGCAGTAAGTGAACCATCCCTATTACATTCTTTCTGACATCCCAAGTATGTTTTGAAACGGTTTATTTGATTTTTGTATTGGTCAGAGGTTACTCATTCTCTCATCTTCTCATCAATGCTTGCGCTCTCATTGTCCTCCTCATTTCGCCCCCTCTCGCCCTCAATCAAAGTCTTCCATTACACTTTACCCTATTCTTCCCCACTAAATGGCTTTTATTATAGTGCACACATGGCCTTCAATTAGAGCTTCAAGGTGCACATAAGACACAAGACATTTTATACAATCAAAAGTGACATTAATAAAAGAAAATCAAACCCTGACTCAGCCCCTTTAGGTAGAAGAACATCAGCTCACATGACACCCTAAATATTATTTTGAATTAAATTGATATACCCAATCTTCCACCATCGCTCACTTTCTACCATCCCTCGTTTCCATTCACAGTAATTCTATTAAAATATCTTTGTCGTACCCTTATATTACCCTCCTCCATCTCCATTACCTGCATCATCTGTGCCCATTTTACCATCCATGTTCTTCTTCACTTTCTCTTTCTCCTCTATTCAGAGGAAAGAGAAAAAGCACTTAAGTCTCAACATGAACCTGAACTAAAGAGTCTGGATACCACCCAGGAGATGGAGAGCCCTCGATTAGAGAACCAATTACTGGTGAAATGTTCAAACAGCTGAGTTCAGGCACACTGAGGGTCAGGGGTAACTCACTATGACATGGGTGATGAGGTGATTTCCATTCTTTCATTTACCTTAAAGTGAGGTTTTTTAAAAGCCAGTGACTGAGGGCCAATGTGTATTTTCCATTTTCCTGTCCCCAGGGCCACTGGAATGGTGCGAATTTATGGCTGCAGCGTTTTCCGCAAATTATTGGTTTCCCAGTTCTGCCACATAATTCATCATCTGCTGCATAATCTGCATATTTCACCAGAACAAAATTGCTTCGAGCTTAGTCAGTCATATCAAAAATAACTAAAGACGTGGAAGGCCGTTCACGAAAGGATGATGAGTCCCTAAATACTAATGAGGTGAAACGCATGCCCTGTGTTACCACTTGTAAAAATGTCAAATTACCTACAATTATGACATGTGCCGCAACATTCTGCATAATTTGCCTCATCTTGTAGCATAATTTAGTCAACCCAGCAGCATAATTCCAGTGCCCCTGCCTATATCTTTGTTACCAGATCTCCTAATTGTGTTTTTTTCTTTAGCTTACTCTGTTAAGCACTGAACATTGTTTTTCATAGCATAGGTTTTCTTTTTGTCATCTCAATATAATTTGTTTGCCATATGCTTTTAAACTTTTGTATGGAATATCAGCCTCCTGTTTCGGGCAGGTGCATTGGAAATGCCAGAGGAGTTTAAAAAGATACGCATAGTATTTCAATAATGGGCAGGGTGAGGGTCATCAACTCATGGCTTGTCCTCAATCAATGAGAGTGGCTAAATCACCAGAGAATAGATGGCCTTAACTGTTGTTTTATTCCATGGTTTGGTCCTTTCAAATTCCATCCCTCTGTAACATTATACGGCACTATCTGTTTGAGTAGCACAAATGCTGTGATACGGTTCTCAGAGTCTTCTATCTGAGGGTGAGTGAATGCTGGCAATAACACATGTGCACACTATTGCAGCATAGGATGCAGGTCTGTACTCTATTCCGGCACAGAGGGGCAACAGGCTCTTGTTTAGGCCGAGCCTCAGGAATCGCCCCCAAGGGGTCTGAATTTCTGCCCTTGAACGCTCACAGGGTAACGCAACAGTCTTGTTGTACCTAGCAATGTGCAAAGGGTATGAGGAGAGATGTTCTGTGCATCAACTTATTCAAATAGTCACGAAAATGCACAATTCTCAAATATCTCGATGATGTATAGCAGATTGTTATGCTGTGCACTCAACTCAAAGACTGTAGGGGACAGGGAAGGGCCCGCTGTTGCGCCAACATTTGTCTTTTGTTCTGTCTTCGCCTCCAGGTGTGGCGTCGCTGGAGCAGGCTCACGGTTATCTGGATGGACGATTTGAGCGACTGCAAGGAACCCCAAGATGTTGCAGGAAAGTAAGGAAGATGAGAAACAGGACGGTGTGCAGGTCTTCCAGCAGAGGAGAGGGAGAGCATCCTGCTCTCTCAAAGGAACGAAGCCAAGCGCTACCACATGAGTTTGGTGCCGTTAAAATGCCACCTGCAAGTCAAGATGGCCGTCTGAAACGTGTGGCCCACAAATTGCGCAAGATTTTGATCGCACAAGGCGGGGGGATATAGTATACCAGGGCCCTAAGAACTGTGTGCGGGGTGGTCTGCTAGGCCCAGGGAGGCCCCAGGGGAGATAAATGCACAATGGAGAACTTTCAATCACAGAAATGTGAAGTAAATGTTTTTTTTCCCAAAGATTGAGGTTTGCAAGGGATTCTGGGTAACAGAACCTGGTGGAAGCCATACAAGTTACCCCATCCTGTATTCCCCTGTGGGTGTCTAGTTTTCAAAAATGTATAGGTTTGCTAGGTTTCCCTAGGTGCCGGCAGAGCTAGGGTTCAAAATCCACAGCCAGGCACATTGCAAAAACAGTGTCAGTTTTTCACTGAAAAAAATGTGAGGTGCCCACGTTGCGTTTTGGACCATTTCCTGTCGCGGGTACAAGGCCTACCCACACAAGTGAGGTAGCGTTTATATTTGGAGACTTAGGGGAACACAGAATAGTAGAACAAGTTTTATTACCAATTGACTTTCTTTGCATTTCTGCTTCCCAAATGTAAGACAATTTGTAAAAAAAGAAACCATTTTGAAAAATGACCTCAAATTCACATGCTATTATGGGTGCCCACAATTCTGGAGATATTCAAATAACCACTACTTGATACCTATTTTTCACTCTTTATATTTAACCAAGTGAATTACTATATTCCTAGTACTCAATGAAAAACCATTGCAAGACGCAGCTCAGTTATTGGTTCTGGGTTCCACGGGTTCTTTGTGAACCTACAAGTCCCATACATCCCTGCAACCAGAAGGGTCCATTGGATGTAACGGTATATAGCTTTCAAAAATCTGTCATATTTAGAAGAAGTTACAGGTAAAAACGTTGGCACAAAAGGCTGTTTTTTTCAACTCAATTTCAATATTTCTTATTTTCAACTGTTAGTTTGTATAAAAAAAAAACCTTGAAGGATCTACACAATTGACCCCTTGCTTATTCAAGAATGTTGTCTACTTTTAAAAAATGTATAGCTTTCCATGATCCATTCTTGCATTCACACTCATTTCTACCACTAACTGGAAAGAGGTTGAAAGCACAAACAATAGCAAAAATAGGCTGTGTCCCAGTAAAATGGCAAAACTGTGTAAAAAAATGTTGATTTTCTGACAAAAGTCTGCCTGTCTCTGAAAGCTGGGAAGATGTTAATTTCAGCACCACAACCCCTTTTTTGATGACATTTGTAGGGGAAAAAACCTGACGCTTTCTTCTTCAATGCCGAACAATGTCATACATTCACCCCAGTACAGAGATCTGGGCCTAAATCCATCGTTTTTTTGCTCACCATGCCATTCCAGTTTTGACCCAGCCATATGCAAATCAGTTTTCACCCTGTGCCCAATGGGAAAAGTCCAGCCCGAACTGCCAGGAAACAAGCATCCTAGGACCGGTTTTGGGCTTTCAGCCCTCATCAGCCAGGATAGCCTGACTCCAGTGGCATGGAGAGCACGGGCGTTTGAGCATACCCGTCCCACTCGGGGTGACAAATGCAAAAAGAACAATTGATGGACAGAATGCAGAACAATGTCATACATTCACCCCAGTGCATAGATCTGGGCCTAAATCCATTGTTTTTTTGCTCACCATGCCATTCCAGTTTGGACCCAGCCATATGAAATCAGTCTTGACCCTGCGCCCAATGGGAACAGTCTGTTGTGTGTTTGATTTAGATACCCGGACATAGGTTTCCTGAATCATGCCCTTATATACGCACAACTCTCATTTGCCCTTATTTAGGCATAGATTTCCAGTCCTTATTTAGGCATTGCCCATGCAACCCAAATACTGGCATGGTCACCTACATCCGTCCATCCCACGTCACAACGAGTTCTTGGAAAATCAGACTCTTAAGCCTTTAGGACTTCCCCTCGCTTGGATATTGATTTCTCCAAGAACTCATTTATTATGCATGATCATCTATTTCATAGGGGTTCATTCATGACATTCCTCTGCCCGACTTTTACGTCAATGCAAACATTCCTAGACACCTTCAAGGTATAAATATACCTGCACTTACCCTGGCAAACCATGGCTCGGCTATACAGTTCGATACAGCTTGCCGCAGCAAGTTCGGAAGGAAGTCGAGTTACCGACTGACGCACTGACCAGACGCTGTCAACCTTCTCGCAGAGAATCCAGCTCCAGTGTTTCTGACTCCCTTCGCGGGGTGTTAGAGATCGAGACCCAGAAAGAGATTCCAACCTCTCTCATTCTAAGGTATGGAGCAGACTAAAACCTAGAGGGACTCTTGGCAATACTAACTATAGCTAAACTAGACTATAGAGAAACAGCACCTACTTCATACCTCGTACTACACTTAGGTTAGGTACACTGGGGTAGAACTAGCTAGAAGCACCAGACGAGTATTCACATTTTAGCCTGTGTTATTTATGTATGTATTTTATGAATATATGTCATAGCTACAAACCATGCTATTGCAGTATTATTTTATCTTACTGCTAACGCTGTACATATTCTACTTCGCATTCTGTCTTACGATTGGAGCAATTCATATCTCTTGCACGAGAAATAAGACTGTTCAATAAACCCGTTTATTGAAACGTCTGTCTATCTATTTCTGTGTAACTCTGCAGAAAGGAAGCATGCACGATTGACTGAGTGAAACTATTATCTATTGTTTCCACGATTCTGAGATCTGTTCCGATTCTAAAAGGAAACAAAGTTGTCATGTTTATGCGGTTTTCAGAAACTAATCCCTTCTTGTTCATTCGAGAAGTTTCTAGCGACCTCTGAGTTAGCTGGCGCACAGAAGTAATTAAGTTTAATTTACTCTATAGAGGCATGCTGACCTCAGTCCTATGCAACAACTATGGTGTATATTATCCCAATGCGCAGAGCCTATAAGCGAAATAGAAACTACACTACATGGCGCCCAATGGTTAAAAAGTCAACCAACTGCACAAAGGCAGTACCCAATTAAGCAAGAAGCTAAAAAACAGGTCAGAGTGATCTTAGATCAACTTGAATACCAAGGGGTGATTGAAACATGCACCTTATCAATGAACAATCCTGTTTCCTGTTTCTAACCAGACAATACATATCGTTTTGGATTACAGACACCTGAACTCTTGTTCTAAAACATTTGCAGTGCAAAATGCACACAGTACAGCACTAATGAATAACATTGTGCGAAAAAAATATAAAACCATTAGACATTTCAAATGGTTTCTTTTGTCAAAATATTGCACCTGAAAGGAGGTATTTGACAGCTTTCTCAATAATGGGGACCCAGCGTCACTTTTGTCAACTTCCACAGGGTTCAAGAACAGCCAGGGCTTATTCTCAGCAAGAGTAACAGAGTTACTACAAATTTATGATAACGAAGCATTGTCATATGTCGATGACATCTATCTGACAGACGATGACCTGGATAGGCACTTGAACAGGGTGAACACCATTATACTGGGCTTCGCCTCTGAGGGTTATAAATTCAATTTCAAGAAATGAAGTATTACCCACCTCAATGTCCTTTTCCTAGGATATGAACTTTCAAGTGAAGGCAAAAACCTGGCAGCCAACTTTTTAGAAAAGGGTGCGCTGCTCCAACCTCCGAAAACGCTGAGAAACTTACAGTCGATTCTAGGTTTCCTGAGTTTTGCAAAAACTTACATTCTGAATTACGCAGAAAGGGTTAAACCTCTCTAAGAATTAATCAAACCTGATTTCAAAATCACAAATTGGACATAAGAACACACAGAAATTTTGAGTTCACTTCAAGCTGACATGTTAGCTACAAAACACTTACAAACACGTGTAAAAGTACGCAACTTAGTGATCCGAATCATTCCGGGTCAATGAGGATTCACCTACTTAACTTTTAATGAAGGTGAAAAAGTACCGATTGCATACAAATCACACTTGTATACACAACCAGAAATTAAATTCACTTCTACAGAAAAGATTCTCATAGCAGTTCAAACTGCTGTAGCAAAAGAAAGAGCCCTAGCACAGGGTAAACGCATTATGGTCGTGACTCCAGTAACAGCCTTAGAGGCAGTTACAAAAGCAAGCATTCCGAATGCAAAATCGCTACATCCGAGATGGATACAATGGGTTAATTCTCTTGCTGCTGGTGTTGAATATGTTTTTGATCCTTATTTGAAAACACAAGCATCCTGCAATACGAACATGAATGTCCTCTGCCTACTGAGATTCTCCCTCTTGACCAGTACGAATTTATAATTTATACTGACGGATCAGCACCACCCAGGAAGGATAGTAAGCAAGCTTATAGTGCTGCATGCGCTATCGTTAAAGGTCGTATGCGCGATGATAAATTCCGACCAATGGTCACAAAATCGCAATCTCTAGGAGATTGTACAGCTCAGCGAGCTGAACTACAAGCATTCAAAATGGCACTTGAAAATATGGATCACGAATTCCCCACACTCATAGTGTGCGATTCTTTTTATTGTGTTCAATCTTACAATGAATATTTACAGAACTGGATTCAAAATGGTTTCAAAGATGTTAAAGGTGGCACAATCAAGCAGAAAACGCTTTGGGAACAAGTAGTTCAGTTGCGAGACGGACTACAAAACACTCACATGATACACATGCTGAGTCATCAACGTGATGGCGTTCACATTGAAGGGAATTTATTGGCTGATGAAGCCAAGAAGGGGGCTGTGCAAATGGCTTCCGTAGCTGCAATCACTCGTTCAAAAATGAAAATAGACAGTGAAATATTACTGGCTGTCAATGCTTCGAGCAAAGGCAGCGGTGCAGCGTTACCTAAAAAATTTCCACTCGCATATATTTAATGCAAACAGGGTTCCATTTGCTCGAATCTCTGGAGTGGGGGATAGGGTAATTCCAAACATGGAACGAAGAGCAGCTTTGATTTATGAAGCACATCTGGGAGAGGGTCTGACACATCAGGGGATCTCTAAAACAATCCTGACGTTAAAAGAGATGTACTGGTGGCCAGGAATGAATACACTGATTCACATCTTCATCAATAACTGCATAGACTGCAATAGAGATCGCAGTACAGTACGCCACCAGACACCTGACTACAACATAGCCAGCCCAGTACAGACACCATTGTTAGACAGCATCAGGCTATCTACATACAGGCGTCCTCAAGGACAACTGCAATCCCACAAACACTAAGTCAAGGTTCCTGTGGATGTGGCATCGGCTCTTGGCTGACGCTCAAACTGTTAAAAAAGATTTGCGAGTCCTTATTGGCACATACGCAATAGGCACACTGCACTCTGACCAGGGCTCTGTGTTTAGCTCTCGAGCTTACAAAGAAGCCATGGCCAGTTTAGGCGTTGAATTGCGGTATTCTTCTCCATTCGATCCTGAGGGAAATTCTGTTGTGGAAAGAAAAAACCGGGACATAAAGCAGTCTATAACAGCTAGGGTATTAGGTTCGGGTGATGGGTGGGTCAAACATCTTTATGGGGTCCAACGCTCATTAAATAATTTGCCAAGAAGTTCTCTAGGGTGTGTCACTCCATATGAGGTCCTAGTTGGGACTAGAATGTTGGTACCGGACCTTGATTGTTATGGAACAGTGGTGGAAAATAAAGCATTTGATATCAAAGAACGTTTGGCTGTTTTACAGGACTTAAATGAACTAAGATCGACACAAAGCAACGTGTTCCTGAAGCCAACCACCACTGGGGAAAGACCAGCCGTCACAGCAAGGCCCGTCTGGATCATAAAGCTTGGGGATCTAGTCAGAGAAAGGAGCGTGGAAAAGAAGGAATTTGGGCCTTCTTACAGACAACCAGTACCTGTCCTAGCAATCCACGGATCAAGAACAGTACTTTTCCCGCCCCTTGCTGGATAAAAGGTGAAAAGATTTGTGTCCATCGACCTTATCAAACCACAACATGTGGCCGATACTAAGCAGTAGGCCAAGTGGACTCCGACCAAGTAGCAGACGCACTCCTCTAGTTACAATCCAAGAGGTTCAAACTGAAAGACTCACCACCTTTGAAAATTCTACAGTGAGAAATGAAGGACTAAGCAACAAAGCTATGGAACTCGTCCCTCTTGAGACCCAAATAACAGTTTGTCCTGAAGCACCAGTCTACAATGAAGTAACAAGTGATCAAGTGGTTCCAGCGATTACAACAAATCCGGATGCAATCCCAACCATTGACAGAACTGCCTCTGGCAATTTCATTAACTTTGATACTTTTTCCGAGGATCCCAGCGAACCTGAAACGACGCCAGCAAAAAGAACTTTCAAAGAACAAGCAACAGACCTTTTTCATCACCTGAAAAAGACTTATCTGGTTTCACCACGGATTGAACTATGGATTGGGTTGGGAATATTTTTCTTTCTACTTTGGCTAGCTTTGGTAATGACTCTGGGTATGCTAATAAGTGGAAGATATATTCAAATGGACACAGCAAGTAAAAGAGTGAACTTACTTCTGCAGCCACACAAATCATCCCATCATGAAGCAAGAGACTTGTCAGCAGTGAACATCACAGCCGTTCCTATACCGGATGGTATAGTTTGGGAAGACAACATAGACACAAAATCTGTCTGGGGTACAAAAGATTGGCAAGTCCAAGGCATAGAAGCTTTTTTCAGAGCCTGCATTATCCCAGACCAAATAATGTTTTTGAATGACACTGTCCAACAAATGTCTTGCCTTGGGTTAGCCAAGATAAAAAACATGAACAGTCCGTCCATACCTGCACCTGCAAGTAATGGCACTAGGCAGGGGGAAGTCGACGTACATAATATTTTGCATCACAACAGATCAGATCATGAATGGGAAAAATGGTTGCTCTGGCCCACAGACACAAATATCTGTCAAGATCGATTCCTGAACAAGATACAGGGTTTTACTATCAATAGGCCAGACCTGCACTATGTTCAAAGCCAGCATCCAGGGGTAGTAACAACATACAGTATAGGGAACCTTTGCCTTGATTGGCTACAGAAAGCTACACTACAGGATGTGAAACAACACTTAACTTTACTTCAAGAAGGAGCAGACCTTAGGGAATTCTTGCTAGGTCCAAGAAAACCGCATCAAAAATGTTTCATATATGCCGGTATCTACGCTGCTTATAATGAAATATGGAAGGTTACCCAAGCAGAAACTGCAGAACGAATTCGAGAAATTGATCGTATTAATTTAGAGAAATCTCTTGCTGTAGTAGACAATGGGTTAACGACTCTGTCGTCCAGGATATATTCATTGGACAACATTGTATCCTCTGCCATAGACATTATGGCACAGGACTTGGTCATGTTGCAACACGGCCAGTCTCAATTACGTTCTATTCTGCTATTAGGCTGGACGCTACAAAACCTGCATGCAGGCTATGTGCCTTGGCATTTAATCAACACAACATCACTGTTTTCGGAATACAATCTCACTGACAAAAAGATCAAACTGGCACAAAGGGGAGCAAAGTATACAGTGCTGAGCATTGAAAAACTGGAAAAATTGCCATTTACGGTAGCAGAGAAACCAGCTACTGAATGGATCATACATGGCAAAATTACTCTGCCTGTTACAACTTTCCATTTTCAATATTGCCTAGAACATATACCAGCAGGCAAATATGAAAGGTTGGGTAAAGGATACATCAAGACATCCTTGGTTTTACCTTACACACACAGATGTTGGAGTGGGGGGGCGTGAAGAGTGTTTAAGCCGTACAAACTGTAAAAACGCACTAAGCGGCTCTCTCCCATGTCAGGGTATTAATTTACATGGGGCTTGTAATGGTCCCTCTGCAAACTTAACCTGTCACCTACAAGGTTCACCAACCTCAGTGATTAATCCAATGTTTGAACTACTTTCGAATGGAAGTTACCTCATGTTGAATGATCACAGCTGCTGTGGCATGTTGCCAGGCATCCAATATCTAGTAACAGTTACTTCCAGGGTCACTTGCTGTATGCAAGTCTTGTTCCCCCAAATAGCAACAGCCAGGAAGTCGCCACTATGGCCTTCACTGAACATCTCTTCTATACGAATTGATACTTTAAGCAGAATGAAACAAACTGTGCCTTTGACCCCAGCCAAAGAATCCTATGATCTACATGTCGCAAAGACTTCAGCTGAGATACAGACCCTTTTGAATATTAACTGCCCTATACATTTCTCAGAAATCTAGGGACGTATCTTAAACATGTCTGATATGAGTGGTATTGTACATATATTTAAGAGCGTGTGTTCAGGACTGTTAGCTCCTTTTCAAGAAGTCCTTGGAATAATTCCCAACTTCGTGCACTCTGTGTTTGGTGGAGTGCCGCTAATTTTAGCACTCGTTGCAGGGATCCTGTTTTTGTTCCTACTGCTACACTATGGCAAGCCAAATCACCAGCGTCACTCCCACCACCATAGAGAGAGCTCTACTGGAAAGGAAGTGTCGTGAGTGCATTGTCCAAATTTTTGGTCTACCTCGTCTACGAGAATTAAATACCACATGGTTTCTGTCATTCAGACCAATCTGGCAAGATTGCATCTTACCTGTCCTACGCTGCCTGCTTTGCGGTGAAGAATGCGTACTAGACATCTGTCTAACAATCCCATCAGTTATGCCTACGGATATCGATACTCTGCTGGACCCGATAACGGCCCATGCTCTGTGTTGTCCCCAGCGGCTACCAATCCTGATGACGGCATTCATTGAGATCTCACAGACGCAAATTGCTGCTGCTGAGGTATGAGAGGAAACAACAGGCGCGCAGGTAACATTGGAAACGAACATTGCTGATGCTTCCAATGCCAAAGGCGACGCTTCGCATCTATGTGCGGTCAATCTTCTAAACGAGGTACTCCAACTTTCACCTACAACGGTAGACGACTTTTTGTCTACAGACATAGATGATTTCATGTTTTCCCCAAGCCCATACACTGACTTTTGATTCAACACACAGTGTACCAGGAAATCTTTGAATTTGGCCTTCACTTTTTAAAAACTAAGACAATCCTTGGAACTTTTTCCTATGATTAATTTTTTTTCCAAATTTGTATTTTTTTCTTTTTTGTCACAAAGTAATCTGCTTATAGTAGAACTATTCATAGAGAACAGGCTTCTTTGAACACTTCCAGGGACAATATGTCACCTTACCAACAAAACAATTTGTTTATGTAACCTGACATGAAATGGTTTCGGAACCTTTTCTTCTGTATCAACGAGTCATTTCATAATGTATATACTCATGTTCATTTGTTTAGCAATCAATGTCAACATATGCTTAGAATGAAACATTGCTTGGATATGTACAGCACCATTGCATTTCTTGCATAGCAACAGTTTTAATGCATTTTTTAGAAATGTGTTTTTAGACATGTTTTTAGTAAATCATGTGAAACTCTATTTTAGATATGTTTAGCATGTTTTAGCATTTAGTAATGTCGTTCATACGAAACTGGAGTGGGTGTTGTGTGTTCGATTTAGATACCAGTACATAGGTTTCCTGAATCATGCCCTTATATAGGCACAACTCTCCTTTGCCCTTATTTAGGCATAGATTTCCAGTCCTTATTTAGGCATTGCCCATGCAACCCAAATACAGGCATGGCCACCTACATCCGTCCATCCCACGTCACAATGAGCTCTTGGAAAACCAGACTCTTTGTCCAAAATATCGTTCCAGTTAGCAGAAACCAAATCATCCAGGTTGGATCTGATCTTAAATCCAAGATACACAACCTCTTCGACTACCCTGGGATCGGAAATCGTGGGTAAATTCAAACAAAGACATTGAGTCTTGGTGGAATTTAATTTGTAACCAGAATATCTACCAAAAACAGCCGCAAGATGTTCAATAACTGGAAGAGCAACCTCTAAATTGGAAGTGATAACCGTAAAATCATCTGCATAAGCAAGGACAATATATGGCAGATTCTGAGTTACAAAAGGGGGAATTTGGACATTCAGCTCGAGCATTTTCACAAAGGGGTTAATGTAGAAAGCAAAAAGGAGAGGGGAGCAAGGACATCCCTGACGGATCCCCCTGCAGATCTTGACCACCTCCGATTTGATTCCCATTGTGCAACTCCTTGCCGTAGGGGCTCGATAGAATATCTGAAGAGCACGAATAAAACCAGCACCAAATCCCATACGCTTCCTTATTTCCCAGAGGAACAGCCATGCGACCCGGTCGAAGGCCTTCTCGGCGTCGAGCAGGGCGAGGCCCAGGGGTCTGGATTCGACCCGCGCGACGTCGAGGAGAGCAACCACCCGGCCAACATGGTCGACTGTACCTCGGCCCGGAACAAACCCGTGCTGCAGAGGTGAAACCAATTCCGGGATAAGCGGAGCCATTCGATTAGCGAGAAGCTTAGCATATTATTTGGACAAAACCAAATCCACGCTGGAATCCTGGCAGAGCTTACATCTTACACTTGTAGGTAGATCCAATCTTCTAAAGATGGTTATCCTTCCAAGAGTACTTTATTTTTTCCGCGCCGTCCCTCTATTGGTTTCCAAGCATCAGATCCAACAATTGCAATCCCTTTGTGAAAGATACATTTGGGCCCCGGGGCGAATTCGGAGAGCTTCACGTTGGATGACACTACGATTTGATCGCGGGGGATGGAGAATCCCCGATTTCGCGTTATATCAAATTTCTTGTTTACTCTTAAAGATGCGCATTTTGCTCACGGGGGAGGAGGTTAGTAATTTGGCAGAAGCACCTTCAATCTATCAAATGGCGCTTGGTAGCTATGCCAAGAATTGTTTGCAAATTGAAATTGATGGTAGCTACTATAAGCGCACCCGTTTTAAGATACTTTCATCTGCATTTTCTGTTTGGAAAACTCTTAAAAAAATGTTTCATATCCCCAAATACACTAACTACACTCCTTTAATTGCTCCACATCTCCTTCCCTCTATTTTTTACGATTCAGTTGGTCGGCAATGGTACTCCAAGGGGATTTTACGGTTAGGGGCTTTTGTTTCTGCAAGGGGAACTTTTCTTTCTTTTGATGAATTTAGAAAGAAATTTGATTTAACCAACAATCAGTTTTTCAAATTTCTTCAGATCTGGGATTTCCTTCACAAACATACTTCTCAATTAGTCTCTATCCGTATTATTGATGCTATAAGTTCTCAGTTACGAATCGGCTCTATTTACTAGATACTATTGGATTCTAGAGTAGATGACTTGGATAAAATCAATTTGAAGTGGAGATCTTGGCTGGCCTCTCCTCTTATCAACGTTGAAGACTCTATCAGTATTGCTCATAGGACTTTGTACTCTGCCTCATTAAAAGCTCAGCACTTTACAACCTTGTTTAATCTATATCGCACCCCTGCGGTTATTGGGAAATGGGGCAATTCCTGTCAATTTCTTAATTCAGTTGTTTGTTTTCGCTGTAAAATGGTCAATGCCGATATATTACATGTTTTTTATTCCTGTCCCTCTCTACGATGCCTGTTCAATCAAATTGAAAGTTTTTTGTCTCAAATTTTAGGCAAACCGGTTTCTGTCTTTTCAAGTTGGATCTTATTAGGGATTGGAGGAGAGTTATCTGAGGGACAATGCTTATTTAATTTTCGATACTTCTTGTTTATTGTCGCTGCAGTAACTCGACTTACTATTGCAACTGCTTGGTTACAACCTGAGGCTCCGAGTTTTGATCAATGGCGGGCCAAATTACTCAATTTGTATAATTTAGAAATCAGTATGTATAGGCTTAAAAAACCACGCAAAAAGAAATTTGGCATTGCTATTTGGCAACCGCTTATTGATCATCTATCTGACTAAAAATTCTTTATCTGCTTTTGTAAAGTTCAGATGTATTGTTTTTTCTTTTGTGGATTTCTGTGGAACATTAATAAAAATATTAAAATAAAAAAAAAGGAAAACCAGACTCTTAAGCCTTTAGGACTTCCCCTGCTTGGATTATTGATTTCTCCATAAATCATTTATTATGCATGAACATCTATTCCTTAGGGGTTCATACATGACGTTTCTCTGCCCGGCTTTTACGTCAATGCAAACATTCCTAGACACCTTCAAGGTATAAATATACTTGTACTTACCCTGGCAAACCATGGCTCGGCTATACAGCTCGATACGGCTTGCCACGGCAAGTTCGGAAGGAAGCCGAGTTCCCGACTGACGCACTGACCAGACGCTGTCATCCTCCTCGCAGAGAATCCAGCTCCAGTGTTTCTGACTCCCTTTGCGAGGTGTTAGAGATCGAGACCCAGAAAGAGATTCCAACCTCTCTCATTCTAAGGTATGGAGCAGACTAGAACCTAGAGGGACTCTTGGCAATACTAACTATAGCTAAACTAGACTATAGAGAAACAGCACCTACTTCATACCTCATACTACACTTAGGTTAGGTACACTGGAGTAGAACTAGCTAGAAGCACCAGACGAGTATTCACATTTTAGCCTTTGTTATTTATGTATGTATTTTATGAATATATGTCATAGCTGCAAACCATGCTATTGCAGTATTATTTTATCTTACTGCTAACACTGTACATATTCTATTTCGCATTCTGTCTTACGATTGTAGCAATTCATATCTCTTGCACAAGAAATAAGACTGTTCAATAAACCCTTTTATTGAAACGCCCGTCTATCTATTTCTGTGTAACTCTGCAGAAAGGAAGCATGCACGATTGACTGAGTGAAACTCTTATCTATTGTTTCCACAATTCTGAGAACTGTTCCGATTCTAAAGGGAAAAAAAGTTGTCATGTTTATGCAGTTGTCAGAAACTAATCCCTACTTGTTCATTCGAGAATTTTCTAGCGACCTCTGAGTTATCTAGCACACATAAGTAATTAAGCTTAATGTACTCGATAGAGGCATACTGACCTCAGGCCTATGCCACAACTAATGTGTATATTATTCCAATGCACAGAGCCTATAAGGGAAATAGGAACTACACTACAAGTCCAGCCTGAACTGCCAGGCCAGGTCCTCCCTGGACTGGAAACAAGCATACTAGGACCGGTTTCGGGCTTTCAGCCCGCATCAGGCAGGAAAGCTTGACTCCAGGGGCATGGCACTTGCTCACTTTGCCACTGGATTCAAGATATCGAGGTGAGATGAGGTGAAGCACATTTTTCAGTGCCCACCATCTTTCAATAGTGGGACTTCTCCAATCAGGTCTAAGGCTATACTCTTCTCCCATAGGAGGATGGCATAATTGAGGGTCTAGACACCCCAGATAAGGGGCCCATTGGCCACTACCTGTCACTCCTTTGTAAATGCCCCTAAATCTAGTATTTAGGTGGCATCCCCAGACCCTGAACTTAAGTATCCCCGGACACAAGAAGAAGACGAATAAGGAAATGCTTTTAGGGCGATAACTGCAGACCTCATGGTGAACTTTGTGCGCAAAGTCCTGCTTGCTGCTACAGAACTCGATGATTGGCACCCTCCAGCTCATCTAATCGCTTTGGGGCCTCCGCAAACCCTAGAGGGTCATCAGCACTTCACAAATCGACAAGGAGTACCCTTGAGATAGTGGGACTATCTCCCTGCAGCTGCAGATCCCGAAACAGCAAAGTCTGCTCGAGGGTCATCCAGTTCCCCAGCCCAACAGATGTCTCTGAGTGCCAGCCAATAGATGTGGCCTAATGGCTAGGGCGGTCGACTTCGGAGCCGGGGACCCGGGATCGAGTCTCGGCAGGGACGCCCAACATTCTGTAATTCTTGGCTAATCACATAATCTCCCCGTGCCTAACAAAAATGAATGTGTCCGTCTGTAACGTAACTGGTGCTCATGTAAAGCGCTCTAATACCTCCGGGTCTAGTTCGGGTTATATAAAACTCCACCCTAGGACCCACTGATACCCAGGATACCGGACCCTTCGCTGAACAACCCTACAAAACCGAGTCCTGGCGGACTCGAACTTTACAACGAGCTAGCTAGTTGGGAGTTGGATGGCAAAGAACTGCCTAAAACTCAACACTGGTAAAACAGAGGTCATGTTGTTTGGAAACAATATTAACTTCTGGACTCCAAACTGGTGGCCAGACTCGATGGGCTCTCTCCCCTCACCCACTAATAAGGTGAAAAACCTGGGTGTGATAATGGATGAGGGTCTTAACTTTAGGCAACAGGTTAATTCAGTGGCATCTAAAAACTTTTAAGTATTCAAAACCATCAGGAAAATATTGCCGTTCCTGCCCTCGAGCAGCCGTCAAACTGCAGTTGCAGCTCTTGTTATGTCGAGAATGGACTACTGTAATAGTTTGTACCTAAAATGCTCAAAAAAGGCTCCTGGATAAACTTCAATCACTGCAGAATGCAGCAGCCAAAATGCTTTCAGGCACATCTCGGTTTGCGCCCATTACCAAGGAAATAAACAAATTGCGCTGGCTACTGGCAAGAAACCGAGTATGCTTTAAAGCCTTGTGTCTGGTCTTTAAGGCGCTGCATGGTTCAGGACCTGATTACCTAAAACAGTATTTCCACTGGTACACACCGAAAAGGCCACTTCGATCATTAGGGGCTAGGCTGGTGTCAGTGACACGCATAAAAAAAGTTCGATGGGGAGGCAAAAGTTTTACTTACAGTGGGGCCAAGGCCTTCCAATTGCCGTTCCAATTAAGATGCATCACAAACCTCTTAGCTTTCAGGAAAAGCCTTAAGACCTGGCTCTTTGCCCAATGAACTTCTTCCATTTGGCCACAGGAGATATAACTAGCGCCAGGACACCTTCGGGTAGCAGCTGCACTGTATAAATATCATTAACATTAACATAAATGTCCGGGAAGAAAGTCCTCACAATTCCATCCTGTGCAGGAACAAGAGGATTCAAGATGGATACCCCTGGCCTCCATTTCTCTGGTTCACTTACACACAGCATTCATGTGCTACACTGGGTACATATGCAAACACACTTAACACACACTCAGGATGTAAGCATAAAGGAATGGGTAAGCACACAGAAGGGGACCTACACATGGGTGGGACATTAGGCCTCTGAAGGAAATCTGCTTTTTCTGTATGAACACCCCACATTTTTAACCTTTTTCTGAACTCTATACTTTTGCTGGCTAGAACTCTGTGCTAACTAGTATGCTCCCCCTTTAACCGTGGTTAAATTGGCTTATTAATAATAATTTCACATTTGTAAAACGCAAACATATCACCCCTAAGAGTATCCAGGTACTGGGGGGCTGTCGCGATTTCCTAATAGCTCATTTCTGCGATTCGCTATTAGGGAATCACAAACAGCTATTTACTGCAGTGTGTTTGACACTGTTTGCGATTCCCAATGGATCACAAGGGACCTACCTCATTAATATTCATGAGGCAGGTCACAATTTGCGACCCATTGGGAATGGCCGGCACTCACAGGGATGATGACTTGCTGGGGTCAGCAGATCACCATGTCATGTTTCCTTAAAGGAAAAGAGGATGTATTTAAAAAAGAACGAAAAGCTTCCTTTTTCGTTTTCTAAGAGTAGGCAGTAGTCCGCAGGACCACTGCTTGCTCTTAAAAAATGTTGGCGCCTACATTCACATAGGGGAAGGGGTTCCTTGCGGACCCCTTCCCGTTTGCAAATGGGTTACCACCTCCTTCAAGGAGCTGGTAAGTATGAATGTTTTACGACCGCATTCCAGTCACACAACATCCATACATGCCCCTGTGACTCGGTGTTAGGAAGGGACGCCCCTTCCTAATAGTGACTCGCAAACCCAATTTGCGATTTGGTAATAGCTTACTGATTCGCAAATAGGGCTTTGTACATTTAAAAATGCCTTTTTCAGGTTGCAGCGGAAAAAGCTTCTTACATCTGTCCTTAAGTCAGCTATTGCACCCAGTCACATAATGCTGAGCTGAGCTGCCGCCAGTGCCGGGGATCGAACCGTGAGCCACGCGCTCCAGAGTCAGCCTCTTGGTTCGCTGGGCCTCACCTCTCCCACTGATTGGCTTGTGTATGGTGTAGAAAAGTGCACCCAGGGCCTGTAATTCAAATGACATATATGGCCCATAGCCCATATTGTGCCATCTACTAAAGTGGCAGCAAACATGGCCTACATGTGTATCACGACTGCCAGAGTGTAAACAAGCAGTGTGACCCATTGTTTTAACAGCACACTCTCAAATCCTTTTTGTGCCAAGTGTAACACTCAGAGTGCCCTTCAAAGTGAGAGAAGTGAATGCCAAAACACTTTCTGTCAAAACCCTGATTGGCTGCTAAAGAACCCTACTTTTGTCCTACTGGACATCTGTCTCTAGGTTTTTTGTGGGTACAGTGCCTGCTTCAAACTGGATTTTACTGATGGAGTACTAAACAAAGAAAGGCAGTAGGAGAAATCAGCGCAGGGTAGTGTATAAGTATCTCCAATTCAAATATTCCAATCAGTGTTAGTGCTTCAAGGTCACTGTACAATAACAACCCCTGATGGATGTGGCAAGACAACAGAATTACCACAGTACGTTCCACAGTCACACCACCAGCCTCAGGGCCCAGGCTTAGGCTGAAGACGTTCAGCATCTTGAAAATGCCTTGACACATGGCATTTTGGGCTGGTCTTCAGTGCGCACACATGATAAAAGATTTTATTTTTTTTGTTCTTTGTTTGATGTGAGTCCCAATAACACTGTTGTGCACTGCAATTCACTTTAAGGTTGTGTCCCCTGTGGAAAGTGAACTATGTTTCACTGCAGCACGGCAAATGTGGGCGTGCAAGTGTATAACACTCTTCATTCATCTCCTACTTACCCTCACAAAAAGAGTAATTATGTATTCTGGCCACAACAAGGGATGCTTCCCTGTAGTTTCACACTTGCGAAAGCAAAGTAATAATAATTATACTTATAGATCTCGATCTGGTACTGTAAAATTGGACAAGACCCAACACAAACATAATGGCACGTACGATGGTTGACAACACATAGTGATGATAAACATTACCTACCGGTGGTTTTTCAGTTTCATATCCCGTTGAATGACCCAAAGGGACCCAATGGGAATGAAATGTTGTTGTGTAGTTCCTACCAATTCGTAGGATCTGAGCATTGTTTGGACAACATAAAAGAGGGGCTTGGTGTCAAGACCGATTCCTGACACCCCCGCAGGATATGATGGCCAATGGACCAGCTAGCTCACAGTGCCACCATAAGCCTCCCTAACCTTACCAGGGAGTCAACCACTGAACATGACAACAATGTCCCCTCAGGGATCGTGGAAACAGTACAGAACATTTTGCTCAGTCACTCTCGTTCACTTAGTCTCAGAGAAATATACAGAGAATACACAGTGGGACGTTTTCAATAATGTCTATTGAACCAATGTCATTCTAGCATAAAATATGTGTGCTGCAATGATTAGGAGACAGAAGCAGATAAACGTGATTACGAGCACCAAAAGCATAAATAGTAGGTAGAGTTCTACCAAGGTGCTAAAACAATGTATATATGCAGGCATATTCAAAAAGGCAATAATCGGGCGTACTCCTACTATGCAACCCTACTCTAAGTGTACCTAGAGTGTGTGTAGGAGTAAAGCCAAGAATCCCCCCCTAGGGACGATCCTGACGGGATAGAGTGAAGGACCACGTCTTAGTCACAAACTGGACACCCTTCACAAGATGTCAGACCACTGCGTGGTGATTTCTCAGTATGCAGAACCCTTAGGTGTCAGCGGAAGTGCCTCCTCTACCAATCTATCGGTATTCTCATCTTTTTTATAACAGAAAGTTTTTATTCTTAAAACATCTAAAAGCGGTCTTCCCTTTTAAATATTTAAGTCATAATAGCATTTGAGATCCCAAGCACTCAGAAAGCAATGTCGCCAAATTGTTCCCACACGGAAAATGACAATTGTTTGTGTGTTCTCAGTGGTAGACGAAACATTGCTATTGCCCACATCCGCAGACATTCCCAGGGGCACGCCTCATAGCATGTTTAGGAAGCAAAGGGATTCCATCCAGTTCCCACAGCAGCCGGTGAGGAAGGTATCATATCCCATATATTTTCCACAGAGAAGTTGTTCACATCACTCGGAGCTGAAGCATCCCAGGGTGGCCCGGTTCCATTCTGCAGCAACATTGATCATTCAGCATCAAATAGCTCCCATTTGGCAGCAGCCTGAACACAGGATGAATCACAACAGCTGGGTAACCACTCAGAAAACAAAACAAGTTTGCCATTAAAGCATTGCACACACCGTGGGGAGAAATGTCCTTGCAAACCAAGGAGCCTCTTAAGGCATCTTCATAGTCTGAGCCACTAAGAAAAATGTCTGTGTCCCCATTCCTGAATCTAAACCTGAAGGGTAATTCCCAATACTCGTGCACATATCATTCCCCTAGTGCTTCATATCTGCCTATCTGTTGGTATTGGAGACAATATTGGAATTGGAAAGTCGTGACCGAAAGGGTGATGTAACCATGGATTATCCCGTCTGTGTCTCAGCCATGGTGAAAGGTAATTGGTCTCATTTTTCAATGTATAAAATGGTATATTTTGCATCTCTATGCACCATTGTTCTCTGTCTTTCTGTTAGATCATATGCCAAAAACAGACTTGTACTGTTGATGTAACGCCATTGCACGTGGCCAGAACTTAATGTTTGTAACATCCAGCTTAGTATTACTATTGACCGTAATAGGGACTGTCCATGTTGTAATATAGACATGTCTTCTTGTATTATGTCAACTGCATAAGAAACTATGTTGCCTAGTGAATACATTCTGGATGACAATGTGGTCATACCATTGTCAACCTCAGCCAAAGCCTTTTCTAAATTAACCCTATCAATCTCGCACAATCTCTCAGATCTTCTACAGCTCGCTGAATATGATGTACAAAAAGTGCTTTTGACGTGAGTTCAGGGACATCATAAAAAATCCTGTAGATCCATGTCATCAGAAAGAAGGGACAAGTGTTGCTTCACCTGAGAAAGAGTTGAGTTTTTTAGCCAGTCAAGGCACAACTTCCCAACAGTATATGATGTCACCAACCCCGAGTGGTCTGATTGTACATATCGCTGAATAGGCCTATTGATCCTAAACCCTTATTGTTACCCAGGAATCTGGATTGACACCCATTTGTGTCCACAGGCCAAACCAAACATCCCTTACAAGTGGGTTCTGATAAATTATAAGAACCATTTCGTATCATGGTGTCTAGTATATTATCAGTGCATAGTGTGAAATGCTGCAAGATCTCAAAGTGTGAGAACGCAGGAATGTGAGGTGTGTTCCAATCCTTCATCTTGGCTAATCCAAAACAGAAAGTCTATTGCACTGTTTCATTTCGGAAGACTATCTTATGTGGTATGAGGCATGCTCTGAATAAGGCCAACATTTCCTGAACCTGCAATCTTTTGTCCCCAGACAGATTTTGCATCTATGATATCTTTCCAAAAGTTGAAACCCTGTCCAGACAGTTGGGAAGTAAAGGAAGCAGAGTATATCAGCTTGGTGTTTGTTAACATATCTTTCTTAGCAGGTATAGGTGCAAGCCTATAGTAGTAAGAGGCTGGGTATGACGTGTCAAAACCAGAAAAATAAGTACATTTCTATGCACTTGTTTTTGAACTCCCTTTGGTGGTGTTTGGCAGTGTTCCCTTTGAGTGTAATTATAGACAGCACGTGGGATACTAGCTTTGTGTAAAAAGTGGTGACCATAATGTTGATTAGGGGTGGACGGAATTTGCGAAATTCATTTTCGAAAAATTATCGCGAAAATGTTAAAAATCTCCGCAAACACGCGGAAATATCGCGAAGATGCGGAATTTTTTTCCCCTCGTTCGCGGTATTTTCTGCGTGGTCGCGGCTCGCCAACTTATCCATACGGTTCTCATGGGCGCGACCATCTTGTTTTCACTTGTCTAGCGGTGCATGATCGCGAGAAGAAAGACGGGATCGCGCGACAAATGACGTTACTGCGGGCGCGAACTGACGCGAGACAGCGCAAATGGCTACAAACAATCCAACATCTCGTGGAGAACGCGACCAGATCGGGAAAACTTGTCGGCGAACGCGGGGATTCAGGTGAGGCGATCGCGCGCACGCGAGAATGTATTATTTTACAGCGCGAGCAAGCAAAAAATTGCTGATGTTGATAGCAGAACATATCACAAAATTTGATGTACCGTCATATAGTTCATCAGAAGACAATGCAGCCGATTGCTCGAAATATGCAAGCAAATTGTGCACAGTTTCAATGTGCCAATCATCAGAGAAAGTACTAGAGGTGATGATATCATTAAAGGAAAATGTAAACAAATAAGGTATTTGTAAGAGTTCAGTTGGACCATTTACATAATATGATACCCTATCCTATACTATTCGTTCCGGAACTAGAACTGCTGTAATGTTCACCAGGGACAGGTCCCTAAGTTCACAGTACGATGATGCATGTGGTTTCAGAAACAAGTTCACAGTTCTGGGGAATAGTGTCCATTCAGAAGTAGGAAAAAGTCAGTCACCAAACCAATCCATAGGAACAGGAAGAGTAATCCAATTGTAATCCAGAGATGTAACCAAGGAGTAAGAAAGTATGTATTTTTCAGCCAAAGCTAGAGAGCTTGCGTTTTCAGCTTGTTAGGGAGAGGCGGTGGTATCTCAGGTTCACTTGAATCTGATGAGAATTCAACATAATGCATGAAGCAGCCATACACTGCCTGGTCCATTTTTGGCAGCTCAGCAGGTTTCGTAGAATTGTGGCATATTCACATAGACATCGTCAATTGTTTGAATTGAAATGTGTGTTTCTGTACTCATTGATTGCACAGTTGTAGTTGTTTCAACAGGAAGAAGTAATACTTCATTCTTGTTTACAGTTCTCTTTGGAGAGTAGAATCTTCTGTGATTATTAAAGCTTCCATCTGAACTTCCTGAACAGTAGCGAGAGGAATGTGGTGGCTACCCAGGAGCCCGCTCGGCCTACTGTTGTGAATTGGCCACATAGTGCAGTGTGATCAGATCAGTTGAGACAAACCTTTTGTCTTGACGGCCAGCAAGGGGTGGAATAAGTACAGTTCTAGTACCTTTTACAGCCAGGAGAGGTACAGATGTAAGATGGCCCAAATTCTTTCTTGTTCACTAATTGTTCCCTGACCAGGTCCCCAATTTTCGGGATCCAGCCGGTTCTTGCCGGTTACGACCTTCACTTCTCCAGTGGCAGTGCATTAATGTTAATGTAAAACAGCCAAGCTTTCATTGATGTCAAATGGTGCTTGTGCTTCCACTGTGCTGACATTATCGAGGTCGGGTACCCACATTCTCACACCAAACAGTATTTTGTATGGAGTACGACACCCCAGGGATTTTCTTGACATGTTGTTGAGTGCCCTCTGGACCCTATATAGGTGATTGACCCAACTGAAACCCGAGCCTAATGCCCTTGCTCTTAAGGACTGCTTTAAGTCACGGTTCATCCTCTTGACTATCAAATTCCCCTTGTGATGATAGGGGTAGGAGTACTGCAAGGTCATGCCCAAATTTCCCATGCCTTCTTTGTAAGCCTGAGAGCTAAACGCCGGGTCCTGGTCGGAATGTAGTATGTCAATTGCGTATGTCGAGATGAAGACTCGCAAATCTTTTATAACAGTTTGAGCGTCAGCCGAGTGCTGTGGCCAAGCCCACAGGAATCTGGAGCTTGAACCCACTGGTACCAAGATGCACTTGTAAGCCCCATCTGAGTGTAGGGGGCCACAGTGGTCCAAATAGACACAAGCCAGAGGCTTGTCTGAGATCAATAGAGGTGGCTGAGGAGGGCGTGATACTGTTGAGCCCTTCATCTGCTGGCAGATGTCACATTTCAGGACAAAGTTCTTGGTCTGTTTAGTTAGACCTGGCCACCAATAGCGCTGCTTCAGAAGTGAAACGGTAGCAGTAACCCCTGCGTGTGCTAAACCCAGACCCTCATGTGCAGCTAGTATTAGTCTCAATCTGTGATCAGTGTTTAAATACTCCCCAGACATGAAGCTATTCCAAAGTACTCTTCACTGCCATCTTAGAATGGGCTAATCTGAAGGGAAAAACATATAACACCTGATAGCTTGGTGAGAGGCACAGAGATGGACTGCATCACCACCTGCGAGGTTAACGTTGAGAAGAAGTCATGGATGCCAAGTAATCGCAGAAGAGCTGCAACAGTCAGGCCCCAAGTGTTACAGGAATGCCAACAGAAGACACGTTGGAAATGAGTGTGGCCCTTAACAAATGGAAAAGCACACTTTAGGAAGTTCTGGCACAGCGGGTAAGGACAGCAGGTCCCACGAGTCTCTAAGGCGCTCACAGTCTTAGTCTCGAGCGTCATACAGGGGCAGGCAAGACAGTATACCCCTCGCCTCATTTATTTGGGCTGGTTCATAAAACTGGCAGATCAAGTCTTGAGCATTAACAGTAGAAGCATCTTCCCAATACTGTTCACTAGCAGGGTACCCTTTCCAATTTGCCAATAATTGCAATTTCTCAGGAGATCTGGAAATCACAGATGTGGTGTACCTCGTACAAGAGAATTATTTTGTATGCTTTTTCTTTTTATTGAGAATATCCAGATTTTCTCAAACAGGTATAACAGTTTAGGGAGAAGCAGCATCTTAGAAAGGCAAGTCCCCCCCTGCTGATATCAGCACTTTGATCCATCTATATGTTTAGTACTTTGTCACAAACTTCCCATAGTTTTCACTAATTATTATTGACTAATCCCAATGACACGCGTCTTATGGGTATCTTACAGGTTCCAATTGCTGCCTCAGCTGTACCTTCAGCTCGGGGGTATTTGTCCGCCTGATTAGGGGTATCGTTGCTGACTACGACCAACTGATTTTTTAATCCAGACCATTCCTCTAATATAGTTATTTCAGTAATTATAGGTGAAGATTACAAGCAGGGTCTTTGAGCAACAGCAGAACATCTTCTGCACACATTGAGAGAACAACCCTACGTGCACCTAATTGTAGGCCTCAGTGGTGGTGGAAGGAGGCTGGCAAGTGGATCTACAGCTAAGATAAAAAGGATAGAAGAGAGGGCACCCTTGCCTGGCGCTCCTATGTATCGATATGGGAGAAGACAATATATTGCTGACCTTTATTCTTGCCTTGAGGGTGGTGTAAAGTAGAGTGATCCGTATGTTTATAGCTTTGCCCAATCCCATCTCTACTATTAGTGTGAGTAAAAAGGGCCATTCTATGGAATCAAAGCTTTTGTTGTATCTAAAAACACTGCCACTGTCTAAATATCTGGGTTCATTTGGTAAGTAACTCAAAAAGTGTGCTCAGGTTATCTGCAGTTGATTGCCCTGGAATGAAACCACATTTTTGATAGTATTTTATTTTCAATCTTTTTTAGTAACAATGGGCGGTATGATCACACCTATGTGGTGGCTTAACAGGTTTCAGTAATGTAATCACAATGATTTCTCACATGGTTGGGGGTGGCGTAAATGTCTCAAGGCTCATTGTGCACTTCTAGTAGAAATTAGGAAAGGTCTGTTGCATATTCTTCGTTAAACAACACCAGGAGCCCATTACCACCGGGGTCTGAATGATTTTTCATGGATTTAATCCCTTGAATAGTAATGGGGTGCACAGTGGCTCCCTTTTTGGACTGCTCACGCCATGCCAGGGTCATGCAATCCAGATACACATACCCTGGGCAGGAATATCCATCATAGCAGTCTGAAGTTCCATATAAAAGTCTGTAAAGTCCTGAAGAATCAGTGGGGAGCCTATGCGCGCCATCCAGTTTCTATTGCAGCTATATCTGAAGCCGCCCCCACTGGCCGAATCATACCAACCAGTGAGGAGCCCAGACACTCACTCTTGCCGTACTGCAAGCAATAGTTTTCTTTTCTATGAATTTACCTTCATAGTCCCCTGTGCCACAAAAATCCAGCCTTTTTAGGTTTAATATAGCTAGTGCTTTGGGGCTGACTTAATCCCTGAGGCCTGGTTTACCGCAAGGTAGGATAAAATTGCTTGGCGGTTTAACAGCTCAGATGGTCGCAGTAGCAAAATTCCATGTATCTCCACATAGCTGGTGATGTTCAAAGCCAATAGGACAGGAGAATGAGCAGGCAAAGTCCCAGGTAAATGTTATAGTTCAAACACATCCCATCTCATTTCTAGATTCTAACCAATAATCGATCCTGGAAGGCATCCCATGTACCACAGAATGGAATGTATACACTCTAGAATTACGGCATTCAACATGGTACAAGTCTGACAGTTCTTACTGGTGCATAATATCCACTAGATCTTACAGCATTTGGGTATGTCAGCTGGACTCAATTCCATTGCAATACAAATCAGCTTGCAGCAGTATTCTCCACATATTACAGAAGGAGAAGAGGTAACAAGCCCGTCTCAAACTTTAGTTAAAAAGAAAATAAATAAGGGGGTTGTGAAGTTGAGGCCATATTTATCAATGCCATGTGTGCTGAAAACAGCAACCCCTAAACAACCACACACCAGCCCTCTCCATCACAGAACGTGTCCGGAGGCCAGAACCACAAACCGTAAGCCTGGTTTACCCAATATGGCCACTCCCCTAGCGAAAGAAGACTAGGGAGAGAAATAGAGGTACAAGCTCCAGCTTTTGGCAAACTGATTAACTCCTGCAGAAGCAGAATGCATCTACTGAATTAATGCAATATCCACCTTATGTCTATTGAGGTATGCGATCACCGGTTGGGCCTTGTGGTGGATATTCACCCCACTCACATTCTAGGCGGGGAGCCTAAATTTACATTTGGGGCTAGCCCCAGTCAGGTTTTGTGTCTACAGTTCCATCCCTTTTTTTCCACTAAGCTTATGTCAGATCAGAATTATTTCTAACATCAAAAACCAATGCCACCTGTTGGTAAATTGACATAATATCAAGTCAAGTCAAGTCAAAAAAGTCTTTATTGCGAATATTTCATCATAAAAGACATTCTAAAAATCATCAAGCATAATTTAAAACACAGATATATTTGGACTAATATACTTAAAACCAATAAATATAATTCATTTACTAAAACATCAATAATAAAAAAGTATTAAATGTGCAAGGTTTACATGACTTGAATTAATAAAATCTATGTCATCACAAGCTACATAGATGCTAGGTCAGTATTTAGGGACAGATAGACCGATTTCGTAAGAGCCATGCCCAGCTGATATATTTCGCCACGCCGATGATCACAAAACTAGTGGTATCGGATTTCAGCATTCTACTGGCAGTTGGTACAGATCTAACTCCTAGTTTACGACAAACGGGACGTAACCACAACCGCCGTGGGCGAATATACTCCGGGCAAACATAAAAAAAATGATCAACAGTTTCTATCTTGTCCTCACAATGGGGACATTTATCATTACCCGGGGTAGACCAGTTTTTGGTAAAACAACGTAGTGGTAAGGTGCCGAGTCTAAACTGATGATAAAGTTTACGGTCCAATGGTTTAGTAATTATGTCCCAGTATGGCTCTAAATAGGGATCGTCCTTAACAGTCAGGAATGTTAAAGTCAGGGGGCCTGCAGTTAAAGAGGCAAAGCGCTTAGCCTTGACCCACTGCCAATAAGTATCCCTAAAAATCTTTTTCGGGGGGAAAACAGCCGCCTCAGGATTAGACCACAGTTCACCCAACCCCATATCAGTCAGAATAGATTTAATTTCTGACAACCAGCTGATTCTAAGGGATCCCCCAAGATTTTTGACTTCCAATAGTGCCTTGGCATAAAAAGACAGTTCTGGTGTAGTCCATAGACGTCGCCAGAATGCCAAGGGCCTATAGCGCAACAGATCCTCCCCAGGGTGGCAACCTAGGTCATAAAGGAGGGGTATACATGGGGAAGATTGTGGTAACCCAACCCGTGACCTAAGAAATTTATTTTGAGCCACCCTCAGGGAATCTATTTTGCCAAACCCCCATAGTTCGGCACCATACATGACCGCAGGAAGAATCTTGGAACCATAAATTTTAATCAAAGGAGCCATAGGTTTAGTGAGCGAAAGTCTATGTTCCTTAAGCAATGCTCCACCTAGTTGAATATGTTTGAGGGCAAAAATATCAATCTGGGGCTTCCAACTTAGGTTATCAGAAAAGGTGACACCCAAATAAGTAAAAGTAAAAGTCTGTTCTAGTGTTGCACCTTCCATTACAACCCTTGCCTTAACTGGTCTGGCTCCCCGAAGAGCCATAAATTTGGTCTTCCCCACATTTACCTCAAGCTCATGTTCGCGACAAAACAATTCAAAACGGGACAGTGCTAACTGTAGCCCCTGACGCGTGTGTATCGTCCGCGAACATGAGGAGTGGGACCTTCATACCAGCTAGGGAGGGAGCATCAGTTGGAAAACTTGAATAATAGTTAGTAACCCCATTGATAAACAGGGAGAAAAGGGTGGGGGCCAGTACACACCCCTGTCTTATCCCCTTAGATACCTCAAATCTAGGTGTCATCTCCCCTGATTTACCCCAACGAACCTGGGCATATGTATGTTCGTGAAGTCTAATCAAAAAACTAAGTAGCTCAGGAGGGAAGGCCATCGCTCGAAGAGCTTCCCATAACTTCCATCTTGGGACCGAGTCGAATGCAGACTTTAGGTCTACGAAGGCGGCAAAAAGCATGCCGCCTCCTAAAAAGACTTCCTTCCAATACATTAGAGTGAACCTAAAAGCTTGGTCGATAGTACCAACATGGGACCGAAACCCCGCCTGCAGAGGCGTTAAAATATCATTTTCAGAAATCCAAGATTGGATGCGACCCAAAAGAAGGCGAGCAACAATCTTTTGGGCAGCATCTATGAGACTAATCGGACGATAATTGGACGGGGCAGAGCGATCACCTTTCTTGTAGATCGGCAAAATCTCTGCCCCGAACCAAGAATCTGGAAACGATGCTCCACGAGCCAGAGCATTGGCGAAGGTAGTCAAATAAGGAATCCAAACGTCCTGGTCCTGTTTAAATAAGTCGGCAGGAATACAGTCCGGGCCAGGAGCTTTACCACATGGAAGGGATTTCAAAATAGCCTTCACCTCACTAGGAGCGAACCTTAATTCTTCTATATTAAAGTCATACAACAAGACTCCTTCGAGCCTGTCCCTGGACTTAAACTGATTAGCAAAATAGGTGACCCACTGAGCAGGTTCGACATGATTTGACGGAGTCATATCATGAGGAATCTTACCCCATTTGAGGAGATGCCAAAATTGGCTCATGTTCCTACCCTTGCAGGCCTCAAACAACTCACTCCAGCGGTTTTCGTCCCATTTTTTCTTAGCTTTTAATTGTGCAGTTTTGTACGCAATTCTACAGGATCTAATACTATCAGGTAATCTGGATTTAAGAGCTGTTGAGAGTGCTCTACGCGTGTCTTTACAGCTAGCATCAAACCAGGTAAACTCCCTCGTGGGTTGAATTTTACCACGGGCTGGCAAACACTTGACAAACAGGGATTTAAGGTCCACAAATAAATCGCTATGAATGGCCGGAATACTAGTCTTAACCCTTTCTTCTGACTCACAGCTAGTTATTTTATCCATGGCAGTGTTAACCAGATTCCTAATAGTTTCCCGTGCCTTAGTATTAGTTGCAATCTTAGGCCAGCGGACCCTTCTCTGGTCATTAGACAAGATGGCCTGCGCTTGAACAACACACCCAACATCTATTGAGGGGGTATTGAAGCTATTATCTAGTAAAGCTAGCGACAGGGGATTATGATCGCTTTCAATCCTATCTGTCACCACCATATCAATAACTAATGGCCACGACTCACAGTTAACCAAAAAATAATCAATTCGGCTCCCGCTTCTGCCATTATTGAAAGTCGGCTTCCCTGCCCTATCAGATGTCGTTCTGCCATTGGCAGCCCTCAAGCCCTTATCAGGGCATAGACCCTTCATATATAAGGCTGCTTGGGTCCATTTCCTAATCGGGATTAATTCCAACTGGGGGATTCCCCACACAGAATCCTCTGTTTCAGACAGTTTCCCGTCATCAGCTCCCAGAGGCTCAAAACATGAGCTCCCAGAGGCTCAAAACATAATATCGAAGTTAAAATATTGATATTACCCTAATATCGAAGTATAGAATATTGATGTAATTAATATCGTATTTTTTTTATATTCAAAATATCGAAGTATAAAATATCGATTTAGTAATATCGTTTGTAGATAATATCGATTTATTAGTGTTAGCAATATCGAAAAATAATATATAGAATGTGTAAAATATCGATTTTGTACAGATCGAATTACTAAATTGTTTTATTTTATTTATTACTTTAATTGTTTTAATATTTGTATGAATTGTTTTAAATAATTTATTGTAAGATATGTTTTAGGAGCAGGATGTTGGGTTATTAGGGGATAAGGGTGGGGAGTGTTTTAAAAATATTATTATTTAATCACACCTTAAATTAAATTCATATTATTTCAAATAAATTAAAATTTAGAAAAAAAAATTACATTTCGAAATTATATTATTGGAAATTATTTTTTTAAGTTTGAAGTTATATTTTTGCTATAGGGATGGGATGCTGGGTTATTAGGGGATAAGGGTCAGGAGTGTTTTAAAAACATTAGAATATAATCCCAAAATAAATTTACATTTTTTAAATTAAAGATTTTTGGATATTTGATTTATTGTAAATTGAAAAGTATATTTTTGTTTTAGTTGTGTAATGTTGGTTTATTAAGGGTTAAAGGTGGGGAGTGTGTTACAAAAATTGGTATATAATTATACATTAAGGTGCCAATTCCAATCCTGTAAAACCCGGGTACGAATGGTCGTACGATGCGTATTCTCCATACGACTCGTACCCGGGAAATCCTCCTTACAAAGCAGCAAGTACGATTCATACAGAAATACCATTTTCGTACGAATCGTACAAAACACCGACCGGCCAAAAAATACCCACAATTCCGATCCGGGACATCGCGTACGTGACGTCCGGACGGAGTCAGGCAGCGTTTTACGGACCCGCAAGTACGATTCGTGCCCACGTCACTCCGCACGGCTCATTTTTTACGGCAGCCAAAAACTCCCGGGAAATTGAGGACGACGCGAAGAAAGAGCACCGGTACGCGACGGACAGCCATGGACCCCATCCTACGTGTCATCCCGGCCCTCCTAGCCTACGACCTGGTGCACAGAAACCGATGCAGACGCCACAGAAGGTCAGGACAACACCCAGGGGCAGGAAACATAACCCATACCCAATAGAAAATAAATATATCCTGTACATACATTACCTCCAGGGTCTGGTCACCTCGGGGGGCGTGTCCACCAATCCCTGCGTACCGCCACAACGGAAGTGGACGTGGACGTGTACCCGTCACCACAATCATGGTGGTACGGCTCGTACCCACGCTCTGAGGGCGTAGTTACGGTCCATACCACCATTGCAGTGGTGATGTAGGGGTACGTGTGGTATGGCCTGTACCCACGCCCTCAGAGTGTGGGTACGGCCCGTACCACCATTGTTGTGGTGACATAGGGGTACGCGTGGTATGGCCTGTACCCACGCTCTGAGGGCGTGGGTACGGTCCATACCACCATTGCAGCTGTGATGTAGGGCTACACATGGTGTGGCCGGTACCCACGCCCTCAGAATGTGGCTACGGGCCGTAACACGCGTACCCCTACATCACCACAACAATGGTTGTACGGCCTGTACCCACGCTCTGAGGGCGTGGGTACGGTCCGTACCATCATTGCAGTGGTGATGTAGGGGTACGCGTGGTACGGCCCGTACCTACACCCTCAGACCGTGGGTACGGTCCATACCACCATTGTTGTGGCGACGTAGGGGTACGCGTGGTACGGCCCGTACCCACGCTCTGAGGGCGTGGGTACGGTCCGTACCACCATTGCAGTGGTGATGTAGGGGTATACGTGGTACGGCCCGTACCCACGCCCAGAGCGTGGGTACGGTCCGTACCACCATTGTTGTGGTGACGTAGGGGTACGCGTGGTACGGCCCGTATCCACGCTCTGAGGGCGTGGGTACGGGCCGTACCACCATTGCAGTGGTGATGTAGGGGTACGCGTTGTATGGCCTGTACCCACGCTCTGAGGGTGTGGGTACGGGCCGTACCACCATTGCAGTGGTGATGTAGGGGTACGCGTGGTACGGCCTGTACCCACGCCCTCAGAGCATGGGTACGGGCCGTACCACGCGTACCCCTACATCACCACAACAATGGTGGTACGGACCGTACCCACCCTATAAATGCGGGGTATGGACCGCATCACCCGTACCCCTAGGGCACCAGTACATTTGTGATACAAGGCATACACACGCCACAAATGTTGTCATAGGGCCTGGTGCAGCATATAACCAGTATATTGGGGTGTGTGTATGCCCAGGACAGCAGTGTACTGCACCAAGGGTGCGGGCGGGTGGGTGGGTGGCTGCCTAGGATTCCCAGCAGTGGACAGAGACATGGGGGTGGGTGCCTATCACTCCCAGCAGTGGACAGAAACATGGGGGTAAATGTAAATGTAAATGTAGTGCATTTATATAGCGCTCCGCACACCCCCGAAAGGGTCTCTCAGGCGCTGTGCACATACCGCTGTGGAACCCTTCCTGGCCTTTCCCTGTGAAGTGCCCACTCCTGGGCACCCCCAAGGTGAAGCCAGGCATCCTAGCGCTGTTGGGGCCGTTGTGGAGATTAAGCAAGCTATTGCCCAGAGTTGCAGAGTGTGACCCATGATTAGAATAGGCACTGAGGTGAGAATTATCGGGTCCGGGGAAATTAAGCCCTCGCCCCGCCGAGGCGGGAATTGAACCCTGGTCCGGGCCAGACCTCTGCATCAGGGTCTGCCGCTCTAACCATTGAGCCACACTTCTCCACAGTGGGTGCAGAGGACTCCCAGCAGTGGACAGAGACATGTGAGGGGTGGGTGCAGAGGACTCCCAGCAGTGGACAGAGACATGTGAGGGGTGGGTGCCTATCACTCCCAGCAGTGGACAGAGACATGGGGGTGGGTGCAGAGGACTCTCAGCAGTGGATAGAGACATGTGAGGGGTGGGTGCAGAGGACTCCCAGCAGTGGACAGAGACATGGGGGTGGGTGCCTATCACTCCCAGCAGTGGACAGAGACATGTGAGGGGTGGGTGCCTATCACTCCCAGCAGTGTAGAGAGACATGTGAGGGGTGGGCGCCTATCACTCCCAGCAGTGGACAGAAACATGGGGGTGGGTGCAGAGGACTCCCAGCAGTGGACAGAGACATGTGAGGGGTGGGTGCAGAGGACTCCCAGCAGTGGACAGAGACTTGTGAGGGGTGGGTGCCTATCACTCCCAGCAGTGGACAGAGACATGGGGGTGGGTGCAGAGGACTCCCAGCAGTGGATAGAGATATGTGAGGGGTGGGTGCAGAGGACTCCCAGCAGTGGACAGAGACATGGGGGTGGGTGTCTATCACTCCCAGCAGTGGACAGAGATATGGGGGTGGGTGCCTATCACTCCCAGCAGTGGACAGAGACATGTGAGGGGTGGGTGCCTATCACTCCCAGCAGTGGACAGAGACATGGGGGTGGGTGCCTATCACTCCCAGCAGTGGACAGAGACATGGGGGTGGGTGCCTATCAATCACAGCAGTGGACAAAGACATGTGAGGGGTGGGTGCCTATCACTCCCAGCAGTGGACAGAGACATGGGGTGGGTGCAGAGGACTCCCAGCAGTGGACACAGACATGTAAGGGGTGGGTGCAGAGGACTCCCAGCAGTGGACAGAGACATGTGAGGGGTGGTGCCTGTCACTCCCAGCAGTGGACAGAGACATGGGGTGGGTGCAGAGGACTCCCAGCAGTGGATATAGACATGTGGGGGGTGGGTGCAGAGGACTCCTAGCAGTGGACAGAGACATGGGGTGGGTGCCTATCACTCCCAGCAGTGGACAGAGACATGGGGGTGGGTGCCTATCACTCCTAGCAGTGGACAGAGACATGTGAGGGGTGGGTGCCTATCACTCCCAGCATTGGACAGAGACATGGGGGTGGGTGCAGAGGACTCCCAGCAGTGCACTGAGACATGTGAGGGGTGGGTGCAGAGGACTCCCAGCAGTGCACAGAGACATGTGAGGGGTGGGTGCCTATCACTCCCAGCAGTGGACAGAAACATTGGGGTGGGTGCAGAGGACTCCCAGCAGTGGACTGAGACATGGGGGTAGGTGCCTATCACTCCCAGCAGTGGGCAGAGACATGTGAGGGGTGGGTGCCTATCACTCCAGCAGTGGACAGAAACATGGGGGTGGGTGCAGAGGACTCCCAGCAGTGGACAGAGACATGTGAGGGGTGGGTGCAGAGGACTCCCAGCAGTGGACAGAGACATGGGGGTGTGTACATAATCATCAGATGACCACAACTCCATGGGTGTATGAACGCATCCATATTTTTCAACTATGTTGATAGTGCCATAACAACACATCACTGAGAGCAGTGTCCCACTCCCATGAGGATGGATGTCTTTCCCCCACTGCATGACACACCACATGTGGGTGTGAGGACAAATGACACATGCATACCCACCCCTGGTGGATGCAGCACAATACACACACAGAGATCATGCCACAAGACTGTATAGTCATGTCAATGCCTACTAAACTAAGAGAGCCAAAGGGAACACACACGGTCACGCACATCCCAGGACTGATAGGAATGTACAGGTGCTGGGACAGCCACCAAGATGTTGTCTCTCATGGAAGGAATAGGGTGGAGTTCCCACAGATACAATGCCCACAATTGTGAGTCAGGTGCCCAAATACCCGGCAGAACAAGTACCATATGTGTGCTAGGCTGGGATTACACACATGCATAGTGTGGAAAAGGGACAATTTCTCCATGAAGGCATGGCAACATACTCAATACACAAGTACAGTGACTACCAAGGATGGCACAGACGATGCAGCCGGAGACATTGCTGAGCAGGCATGGCCAGAGTTAAAGGGATCCGTCACCAACAAAGGAAATGTAGACACAGGTCAGCACAAAAATTGTGCAACTCCCTGCAGGGAAGATGTCAGGTGCCACAGAGGAAGGAACACTCCTTGGGGCAATGTCTCCAAACACAAATAGCATACACGACCAAAGATTCTTTGCAGAGACCTTGTGATGGCACGCAGATACCATGGTTCACCCCATGAGCATCAGACTGCAACATTTCCATTAAACCTAACACATTACCACCACCCCAACTCCTGGAGCATCAGCACCAACATCAATACCTGAAATGCAATAGTGTTCAAAGGAAAAAGAAAATGCTTTATTCAGCATGAAAAGAAAAATTATTGAAGGACACTATTTACAAAGGCCAATGGCCAGTCCAGATCAGAAGTCCTTGGGGGGGACACATGGCCACGCGTCTCCCCTAGCTTGCCTGCACATTAGAACCCTCAGGTTCGTCGACCGGGGGGGGCATCATGTGGGGAAGGACCAGGCACCGCAGGGACAGGAGGGGGAAGGGTAGGTGTGGTGGGTGCAGGGCTGGACGACTCCACCACAGGGGGTGCGGCAGCACCAAAGGTGGAGGTTAGCACGGCACTGCACACTTCTGCCAGGTCATCCAGAGTATCCCCTGCACCCGAAGAAGCCACAGGCACTAAGGAGGGGGGGGGTCAAAGGGGGGGTGCAGCGCTACTGGGGGAGGGGGTGGACAGGGGGGGGTGACTCAACTCCCCTACCCGTGGAGTGCCTTGCCCGTTTGCGGGCTGGTGATCCAGTGGGGCTGAGTCCCAGCACAGCCAAGTAGCTCTCCTTGTCAGACTGTGGGGCAGGGGAGCCGAGGGGAGTGTCTTTGGAGGTACTGGGTAGTGAGGCATGCAGACTCAGACTCTGGCTGCGTTTATGCCTGTGTGCCCCAGACCCAGTGGGTGTGCCTTTATCCCCCTGAGTGTGCGTGCCAGGAGGTGTGCGCTTGCCCTTACGTGGTGGTCTGCTGCCTGTGACTGGTGGGGTGCGTGCTTGGGAATGTCTGGGTGTGCATGGGACAGGCATGGGAGTGGGAAGTGTGGATGGTGCAGGGGTAGGGGGACGAAGCGCTGCAGGAGGCTCACTGCTGCCGTCAGTGAAGAGTCCATGGACCTCAGCAACATCCGTTGGTCAGACATCGCTGATGACATACTCTCCATGAACGACACCATCTGTGTCAGCAGTCTGGTGTGGCCATGGAGGACATTCAGCATCGATGTCTGCCCAACCTGCAACTGCCGCTGAATGTCCACAGACTCTGCAGTGAGGGCAGCAGGGGGGACAGGGGCAGGGGTTGCGGTGCCTGGCACGAAGGAGACATGGTGTTGCCCTGCACGGACAGAAGGGACCGGAGCAACTGGGAGGACGGTGATGGGAATGGAGTAGGCGGTGACAGATGTAGTGCTGCTGCCAGGTGTTGCAGCAGCGTCCGCCCCCTCGAGGAGTTCAGCCTCGGACCCGTCTGCGTCGTATTCGGTGTCGCCACCAGACAGGTCCTCCGCTTGACTCCCCTCGCCCTCCGTGCCACTTGCTCCCGCTGACTCGCCAGTAGTGGTGGCACCGGTGCTGGATCTCTCCTCCAGGTCCGTGCATGTGTCTCCCTCGGTGTCCTCCGATGATGCTGTGGGCAAGTTGGAGATACAGAAAATAATCAGTCACCTGTATACATCTGACACCTGAGTCCAAACAAAATATGTCACAGTGCATATCAGGAAATGCATCATGAGTAACATCTAGAATACTCTGCACATATGTAATCCCTGCACTCCCCAGTTGGTTGACCCACCATGCCACTTGGAAACCAGGAAACTTAGGACACAACAGCAAATAACTTGATATCGAATTATACTGAGAAGCTAGTGGCTGGGAACAGTTGAGCACAGCAAGACTATGAGGGCATGCCACCTCTTGTTCACTGTGAACGAAACAGTATTGGTGCACCTAAGGCCAAATAACAGACCTCAATGCTGAAGGTGTCCCCACACTCAGAGACCAGTGAGTACTTTGGAAACCCAAACGAAATACATTGTGATCCCTTGGGAATCACAACACTTTACACAATCTACATGTTCAGAATGTGTGAATGTGCCACTTTGTGAACACAACACACATGTGCCTGTATAAAAGAAGTCACACAAGGAGGTGCACACAAAACTACATGTACACAGTCATTGTATGAGCTGCCAGCCTTATTCAGATAAGCCACAGTTAGGAAGAAATGGGGTTTCAGTAAGTACATATGCATGGCACCACGGCGGTCTGGATGACTTGACACTGGTAAGTTGGTATCAGCAACACCCAAGGACTTACCCAAATGCAACCACACTGTGGGAACATGTATATGTACAACTAAAAACAAGTGTTATTCGAACTGTGCCTTTCTTTTAAATGTGCCAGCGTGTCCCTGGAAAGTGTAAACGTGGTTTCTTGTGCACCTCCTTGGGAGATATCTGTCATGCAGGCACATTATTGTCCTTCACAACAAAACATAAAAGTCAAGCATTGAGAAAATTGAGACATGTTGACAAGTGTAGTGAGTGCCAAGGTACCACCCCTCTTGACTAACAACTTGAATCATGCCACCTGTCACATGGCCATCCGTACCATGATGACACAGTTGGAAACACATCTGACCCACTGCCTGTCATGTGGAGTGGTACACATGTTCAAACACAGGACAATGCATGAGCTAATGGGCCTGCAATTGTGTCGGAATAAGGAGCACCTGCACTGAGGAGACACCCTCATGGGAACCAAGAATGTCTACACAGATGTCAGCACACAAAGACCAAACTACGTAGCAGCGGGACCACACACTGGTGGCAAAAATATGGATGAGCAGGAACCATGTATTTAAACTTGTGACACATGCAGCAAAGCACAAGCATTAAACCCTGCACAACATGACTGGGTCACTGCAGGATAAGTGTCTGTCCACACAATTGTCACACACAGGTCAGACCTCGCAAGGAGACATAAGGTTTGGACATGTAGGCCTTGCCCGCACAAACCCCCCATACCTGAGACAATGTCATTGAGACAGATAAAGTAGTTACACCTCTTAATCTGGGTTTACTAAAATGTGCATCAAGAATTCCTAAATGTACTCAACATCACCTCGTGAGGCTGCCCACACATATTTGTGACAAACAACCATCAACAGATAGTTGTACATAGACACACAGGCACTGCCCAGTGTGAGTATGCACAAGCCAAATTGGGTCACCATGTACAGTGGACACATGTAGCACACTTTACATAAATACAAATGAGGCCAGGGAACAATGCCACAGAGGCCAACCTATGCTGAACACACAGAGAATGGGCACAGTGTTGGATGACACACATGATTCCTAGGCAAGGGTGTCTCAGGGGACTGTAGCGGGCACACTGCTCCATGGTCCTGGAATGATCTGACTGTAACAGGAGCAACCGTCCCGGCACTATGCATATCTCCCACTCATGCCCATCATGTCTGAGGGCACAACATCGGTCATGCATGCTGCAAGCCTGTTCATTTGAAACCTCACACTCCTATGTTGAGACTCGGCATCAGTGCCAACAAATATGGACCCCAAATGACTGAACAGGACAGGGCACAGGCAAGGTACCAACACATGTCACAGACCACCCCCACACATGATGCAGAAAGCAGTGTGCACTTGGATTAACTGGCAGCCTAGATGAACATGTGCAATAGTGATTATACACAGACCAGGGAACCCATGTCAAGGAGGGGAAGGGAGGAAGAACAGCACCGGTTGACTTGGGGGAACAGGATATGCACTACACACATAAACCCTGGCAGTGTATCCAGGTGACTGAGCAATTCCAAAAGCTGGTGACACACAACAAACACACATGTACCTACCCCCTCCTTGCTGCTGTGCCTCCTGTAACCTCCTATCCATGTCAGGGAAGACCACTTTCAGGACACGCTTCATCTGGTGGGTCAGGCATCGGTGCCCGCCGAGGGGGCATGGAGGGGAGTCCTTCAGCAGGACCCGGGCGATCCTCCTGGTCCAGCACCGGATGTCCTGCCGGCATTTCCTCACTTGGGCTAGGCGCCGACTGCGACCTTCCGATGATATCACGGCCCTGACAGCCCGCTTCCATATCTTCCCCTTCTCGTAGGCAGTTACCTGTGAGGATGACAAAGTGAGACAACATCACTACACCTGCTACATGTCGCAGAGACACACATTTGAACATCTTTGATTTGTTGATCAGGGCATAGTATGCTGCCAACGAATAGCACCTGTGTCATAGGGACATTAGCCTCTGTGGAAGCCCCAATGCACTACATGGCATTGAAAGTACACAGGTGGCATGAGGGGTGCGACACTCCCTGATCATGGCACACACTGTGCATCACAAGCAACACCAGGCTGATGGACAGCACCTCAAAGCAGTCACATGCCCCAGGTCACTGACGCCACCTCAGCAGAGTACATAGACACACACAGGCACAGATCAATCACCTGCCATTGGCAACAGCGGATACAAACCTCACTCTGCACATGTGCCACTTGCCTGTGGGGTGTCACAGGTGTGGGGCTAGCTCAGCAAGTCTGATATACAGCACGGCTTACTTCTCACATCAGATGGGTAGAGCTGTTGCCTCCTCCATGCAGCTGTGGTGCAACACTCCACATAGACACCCACCCACATGACAAGGAACATTCACACACATCAATTTTCTGGGGGCGTACACATCATTTGGACACTCTCACCACTCTCACCACAGCTCCACTCAACTCACACACATCTGTGGGTACAGTCACCTGTCACACCGGGGGGACCACTGAATCACCTCAGGACTATAGAACAAAAATGGCCCAAAGGATTGGCCAGGCTGAATGTGCCATGCACTATGCAGTGAATGTCACAGTAAGCACAATGCAAGTGAGGAGTGCACACATGAACTACATCATGCTCTGCATGAGAGACATAAGCCATTCCCCGCCGGGACCCACTCTAAACCACATTGCATGTCTGTCACACCTGGACACAATGCCAGAAGTGACAGTCACAAAAAAGGTGCACAGTCAAAGGTAGTGGAGTCAGCACTCACCTGCTCCCCGGGTCTCCCATACAGGCTGGCGTACTGTGGGAGGATGACATCCAGCAAGGCCTCATTCTCCTCCTGGGTGAAAGGCTGGGCCCTCTCCACAGACCTTGACATGGTGCCAGAGGAAGCACACACAGCAGCAGTGGTGTCGACTGAAAAGTTGTGCAGGCAAGTGCCCTCTCATGGGTTCTGGCTGACTGGTATCTGCCTTGCTGGGGTCTTTCATTTACAGTGATTGGTCAGACTCATTTGCATCCTACGTTTCCTCCATTCCCTTTAAACATACACCAGTGACAGCATTTGCATCGTTCAATTTAGCAGCATCATGTCAAGTCAACAACCACTTTGCAACAATGTATTTTGTGGCCAACTGCTTTTTCCAGGCCACCCGATGGAAATATTTGAACTGGAAACTCGGTATCCATGACAACCAGCATGCATTTAGGTCCTAATACATGTCCCTTATGTGTCCCCATTGTAATTTTCAAATCCCCACACAGGTAAGGTGCGTTTCACACGTACCCCTAGGGCACCACTACTATAGTGATACGGCCCGTACACACGCGTGTATGGTCCGTATCACTATAGTTGTGTTGCCGTAGGTGTACGCCATAGTGATACGGCCCAAACACGCGCGTGTACGGGCCGTATCACTATAGTTGTGTTGCCGTTGGTGTACGCCATAGTGATACCGCCCGTACACACACGTGTACGGGCCGTATCACTAGGGCGTACACCTACGGCAACACATCTATAGTGATACTGACCATACACGTGCGTCTACGGGCCGTATCACTATGGCGTACACCTACGGCAACACAACTATAGAGATAGGGACCGTACACACGCCCTCAGAGCGTGTGTACAGTGCGTTTCACATGCTTACACTGGTGATAGGAGGCGCACACGAAAGGAATGGAGGTCTCAGACTCGCACAAGGCTGTACATCAAGTCATTGTCATTGCAGTCCTTCATGTGCAAGGCCTAGGTGTGTCAGGCAGTGATATTGCACATGCCTCCTCATGTTTTAGCACAATAGATGTGTGATGACCTGTGTACACATGTCATGTGTGATGGGGCACTATGTGGCACACTTCCCCTTCACACTTTGCACATGTGTGCATGTAGTACAAACGTGTCAAGCACAGCATCACTGGTATGGCACAGTCACCAACACCCGCAAATGTGCCCTGATGCCTGGGACAGGGACACTGATGACTGACATTTAACGACCAGCGTGCCACGATGTGACTATGTCATGTGTGTGTCATGTGTTCCCATGAGCTTGCTGTTGGTGCCCCACCAATTGCATCTGCTGTTGCTGCATCCAACATGTGACGGTGTGTCGATGGGCATGGCACACATCTACGCACACCATGCCACATGTGGAATCCCAAGTAACATGTGTCTGTATGCATCGAACATGGTATTTTGACAGGAGGACATATCTGCGTTGTCTCAATGTCTGTGTTATCAGTTTTGATATGTACCCCTTCATCGCAATGCGTGTGATCTGTACTTTTTAAATGACATGTGACCTGTGTGTCTAGCTTGCCGCCAGCTGTCTGTATGAGATGACATCCTTCAAATGCAGATATGTGGATGTATGTCACTCCTGTGATGTCTCTGGCTGTTGACTTACACTGGCCCACAGCTAGTTTCAGGGCATGTAATGTAGACTTGACAATCAACGGCTGTAGCTGGCTTTTCGTAGGAGTATCACCTGGCTGGCATACGTGTCCTGGATGTATTACACAGACCAGACTGTATTTAGCAGATGTGTAGTAGCAGTTAAGCATGTGCTCCGTACATTGACATTGATGTTGTTATGTACTTACTCTTCGTTATTCATTCCAATTTTCTGCAGGGCACCGCCTCTCCCCCGACCAATGCCAGACTTGGGTGCCATGAGGGAACGTGACTGCATAAGACGTTACCGATTCTTGCAAGAGTTGATTGAGAACTTGACCGCAAAGCTGGAACCACACCTCCAACCGCGACACAGGTCTCCTACTGCGCTGACCCCCAAGATGAAGGTGATGGCAGCCCTAAATTTTTTTGCCACCGGTACGTTTCAATTCACCATAGCTGATGTTGGTGGCATGTCCCAGACGATGTTCAGCCGTGTCCTGCATGATGTTTCAGAAGTCATGTTGGAGCACCTGGATGAATTCATCCATTTTCCGACTCGTGGGCAGTTGACAGGTGTCATGGGTGAGTTCTATGCCCTGGGAGGGATGCCCCATGTAATTGGGTCCATTGATGGGACACATGTGGCTTTGGTACCACCACAGGCACAGGAGGTAGCCTATCGCAACTGTAAACATTATCACTCTATTAATGCCCTTGTGGTGTGTCTACCTAATATGCTGATTTCCCATGTCTGTGCCCGTTTTCCAGGGTCAGCACACGATGCCCACATCATGAGGCGTAGCAGGGTGCCACAAATGATGCTGCGGCTGCACAACGAACGAGTATGTCTTGTTGGTGGGTATACTCTGTTTGTCCTGTGTTTAGCGGTATCTTTGTATCTTACGGCATCTCCTGACACACTTCTTTACATGATGTTTCCATGTAGGGGACTCTGGCTATCCAAACATGCCATGGCTGATGACATCGCTCCGCAACCCCAGATCAGCTGCAGATCACCGTTACAACAACGCACACGAGCAGACCAGGCGCGTGATTGAGAGGACGTTTGGACTTTTGAAGAGCAGATTCCGGTGCCTTCACAAGACAGGCGGGTCCCTCCCATATGCCCCGGCAAAGGTCTGCAAAATCTTCCTCGTGTGCTGCATGCTGCACAACATGGCAGTGGGGAAGGCAGTGCCACTCATCCTGGATCCCGATGAGCAGGAACATCCACCCGTGGAGGATGAAGGGCTTGGGCATGAGGCAAGTGAGGAGGAGGAGGAGGAGGCCATCCGGAGTCAGCTCATACGCAACTTCTTCTCATAATGGTGAGTCACTGTGTCTGAGTGTGCACGCTTTGAGCCTTGTGTGGCATGTGTTGCAATGTGTGTGTCCAGCTGACTGTATGCTAAGTGACTTAGAGGTGTTTTCTGAGGTGTCACTCGATTGATGTCGTCATTCCACACATTTTAGCTGAGACACTAATTTTTAAATTAGCATGGTGACAACATTATTCCTGTAGAGTAAATGACCATGTCTGCGGATAACTATCTTTTCGCTGACTTGTTGTGTGTCTGTCAACCCCAGGTTCTTGCGCCTGTCATCTGCTCTTGTCATCGTTGGCCTCCTGCTATTCCTCATGAGTATTGCAACGTGTGCTGAATCAGCGTTACATGCACGGACATGGTGAAAAGTCATTTTGGGTAAGGAGTGCAGCAAGGCATTTTGGGGGTGGTACGTGTTTGGAATGTGTGGGGACTGCTCCTGTGCATGTTGTGTTACCATGCATACATGTCGACTCACCATGGGTGAGGAACTTCGATTTCCGATCACGATCGAATCGACCCGCCATTTTGTAACCCGCCGCCATTTTGTGTTGCCATCACTCAGGCAGCACGGCGAACGAAGTCTATTCTGCCTTTCCCGTAGCATGGTATCAAAATACGTCCTCGGCCTTGTTTGCGAGGCTGGTGTTTGGACTAGCCGAGTACACTAATCCGTGTCTGGCTTTCCTAATCCCTGTTTCAACTATCTGTAGGCTCACACTATTCTTTCCCGATCATATCTTATCGACTGGCCTTCACTGTCTCCTGCTAGCATTCTCTTGTGTCATGCCTGTCCTCCAATACACACAAACGTATCTCACCACCTGCAAGTCTGTTAATGAATTAGTTCAGGGGTGGGATGACAAACACAGTTGGAGGAGAGGTCTTTTCGAGTCATCTGATCTTTTTGTTTTCGAACCTTTCTTATTGGTTCTGCTTTGTTTTCCACTTACCCTATTGGCTCTTTTCTTCTTTGCTTGGGGCGTGTGTTTTGTTAATAATTCTGTATTGTATAGTATTTAATCTGATGTGCCACAGAGTGAAGTGGCAGTCTCCTGAGAACCTACTTTGTGTACTTCTAGGATAACTGTACTAGCTGCAGCTAAATAAATCCAATCTTCTAATGCCGACAGAGTGTCCCGTGTCTCTGTGTATCGAAGCAGGTGAACCCAGGAGACAGAGGGCGTACCCTGCGCCGCCAGGTCCAAAAGGTTCTGGTTCTTCAATTGGCGTCCAACGTGGGGCGGCTTCAGTGGTACCGGTTCTGCTCGAAGGTCGTGAGGAACCTCGCAAGAAAATTCCGGAGGGTTGGCGAGCCACACTAAGCCACCCCTGTATGTTGAAAGTGGTCCGAAGGTCTTTTGCAGCGCGGTTACTCCTTCCTGACGGCTACTGGCGACCGCTACCCTGACTGCTGCCCTGCTTTGGCCCATTCCTTTGGTGATGTATGGTAAAGCGAGACGATCAACGGGCCTCTGTTGGTGGAAGAAGACGTCCTTAGTTAAGTTAAGTATTTTCGTGGGTCGCGCCCACAAATCTTGGTTCTTTGTTTGATGTCCTTAGGTTACTTAGATTTAGTTTTTGCAAAGACTAAAGCCGCATTTGTGCTGCATAAACTGAGTTTTACTCCCTTGAAGTTTGTGAACAGTCCAGAGACATTGTAAAATGCCTGGTCTGACTAAGTTTGGAAGAATTTGTTGTCTTGGTTGTAATAGGGACTCCCGACTTGAGGACTCTTGTCCGATTCCTTCGGTTGGAACTCCCACATATGAGCTCTACTCGAAACATGGTATCGGCCCCATTGCCTTTAACGAGACATGGACTCGATACACGAAGAAAAATGGCCAGAAAACGGTAGTTTTGACTCTGATGTGCTAGATAATTTGGAAACAGTTTTGTTTAAAAGAAAAGCCCGGCCGGCAATGTTTGACTCTCTCCGCCTTTGGCGTAAGGAAGCCAAACAGAAAGAAATTAAACAAGCAAAACGAGCTAGGAAAGCACAGGGTATGACGATTATACAGGCTGCCCAACAGTTCAAAAATGATGAAATTGACAATGGCGACTGAAATTTTAAAAAGACAACATCGTATGGCGATAGATAAATGCTATCCTGTGTTGCCTGTTTCTCCTTCTGATAACAAGAAAGATGTAGAAGAAGATCCCTAATGTCTCATTTATTAAGATTGCCTCCGCCTTATGCGCAAAATATTAATGTGCCTCAGCCGTTACAGCCTGCTCAGATGCTGGTAGTACCTCCGCCGGTTCCGGCTCTTCAGCATCTGCCTCACCAGTATTACCGCCCTTGCCGGTTTCACCATTAGTCTCAGCTTCTCAGCCTTCATCTCCTGATCTTAGCTCTCCTTTGCCTTCTGCTCCTCCTGTAATTTCTAGTTCTTCTCTTGAAAATTCTCCTAATATTCTGTCTCCAGTTCTGATGTCTAATTCACCGTCTATGCGTAAGCGTCTCAGAGATTCTGTCACTAGTACTTTATCTCCTTTCTTTGGAGCTCTTAATGCGTCTCCAGCTTTTTCTCGAAGACAATCACGTAGTCAGTTCCCAGATTTCAAGGAACGAGAGAAGCTAGATTCTTTGGCACGAAGATGGATCAAGAAGGGACCACAATATAGTATGTCTGATATTATGCCTACCTTTCTGCAATGGAATGCACCTACACAAAGGTATGTTTTTAATGTAATGTGCGATATTCTCATTAAAGAATGGGAAGATGTGAGTTTGAGTCCGATCTCACAAGATTTATTAGATGTCCAAGCTAATTTTGAAAAAGGACTTATTGTAGGTTCCAAGGTTGAGGAAGCTGTAAGGACACTCATCTCTTATAGAACCTTATTGTTCTCTCAGATTTTTCTTGATTCTGATCCGTCGGTTAAACTGACATCGAAAAATTACCCTATGAGAGAGGTTCCGCCAGTGTGGAAGGAAGAAGTTGCGGCCGCAGGTGCTAATCCAGCCATTCCAGCTCACTTTCAGCGTATATGGGTACATGTACCATGGAAAAGATCTGAAGTTTTGGCTCTTAAGCAGACTCTACCAGATCCTCGTAAGAACCCTGCAGGTTATTATAAAGAATTATCGCAGACAATCGATGCTTGTATTATGAATCTGGCAGATGTTGATATGTTAATGGGTAATGTAGTCCCACAGACAATATGGGCAAAGATTCGTAGAGAGGATCATGCACAGGAACTGGGTGCTACTTGGGATGTCATAGCTGATACAGATAGAGACCAAGTGGGTGGTACAAAGCCTGACGCCTTGATCTCGGAGCTTCCTGGTAGCATCATTACGTTAATGAAAACTATGATGCCTGCATTGAGAGTGAATTGGGATAAGCTAGCAGCATGCAAACAAAAGAAAGATGAAAGTGTCTCTGATTTCTTTACTCATTTCGAGGAGATATTTATTGATCATAGTGGTCAGGACATGGCTACCGAGGGTGGACAGCGACTATCCGTGGACAAATTTGTATTCAATTTGCTTCCCGAGCTGTCACACAAATTAAAGGATTCAGAAAGTTCTTGGGCTGTTTCTTCTTCTGCCCAGATATTGGCTACTGCACAATATTACGAGAATAGGGACAAAGAAGAAAAAGAAAAGCAAGAGAAGAAGACGAAAGATTTAAAAACGAAGGTTCTCTTGCAACAAGCCTATCTGCCACGTTATGTTCAGCCTCAGACTCAACAGCCACCGCAGTTTCAGACATTGTACCAGAAATCTGAGCCGTACATTCCGCGACCTTTGTTAGGTCCTAATCAATGTGCTTATTGTAAATAAGAAGGTCATTTTAAGAATAATTGTCCGGTTTTATTGCAGCGCAATGGAGCAAAATCTGCTCCACGAGGTCGTGCTGGCCTCCAGTCAGCAAACAGAGGTAGAGGTCGAGGTATATTGACTCAAGAACAGCGTGCCCTTCCTTCTCCTAATTCTATGAACTATTTTGATCAGCAGACTGTGAGGTCTACTCAATATTATAATGAGGACCATTATGTTGAAGGCGAAAATGAGAGTCTTCATGCCAACTAGGACAGCCATGGACAAAGTAGAGGAGTTGTGCCAATCCCAGTAGATCAAAATGGCCCTTATGTTAACGTCACTACAATGGGTGTATCAGAGCCATTTCTTCTAGATACTGGAGCAATGAGAAGTTCTATTATTCATTCTAAACTCCCTGGCGCACCTTTGTCTGGCTTAACGAATGTTTCTGTAGGATTCTCTGGCGCCCCTGTTCGCAATCCGGTTTCTTGTCCTTTGCCTATTTCCGTTGGTCCTTATGACTTGGAAGCTTCACTTCTGCTGACGAATGGTTGTGGTGAGAATCTGTTGGGTCTAGACCTACTGAAAAGAATGCATGCTACAATATATTGTTCTCCTTCAGGCGTACATCTCACTCTAGGTCAGAAGTTGATGTCCCCAATGTATCTGTCTAAAGATCAGTTTCCTCCTGAGTTGCTTTCTCTTCCGACAGCACTTTGGGCCACAGGTCCGAACGATGTGGGTTGTCTTGAGATACCGCCTTATGTTGTTACTCTCAAGCCCAATGGTGAATTACCACGTATTCCACAATATCGAATCTCTGCAGAGGGTGAAAAAGCGCTTTTAGAAATCATTCACGATCTAATTCGGAAGGGTGTGGTCGAAGAAACGAGAGGCAACACATGCAATAGTCCTATTCTTCCTGTTCTTAAACGTACTGATCCTTCTCAGCCCCCTGTCTACCGGTTTGTGATTGATCTGCGAGAAGTAAACAAAATTGTGATTCCACAATTTCCTGTTGTTCCAGATATCACTGCCTTGTTGATTATGATACCTTCCACAGCGACTTGGTTTTCTGTTATCGATCTAAAGAATGCCTTCTTCAGTATTCCAATTGCAGAAGAGAGTAGGGACATTTTTGGTTTTTCTCTTGGAGGCCGAAGCTTCCGATTTAAGCGCGCACCCCAAGGGTACTGTGAAAGTCCCTCCATTTACAGCCAAGCTTTGAAATGCCATCCTGATACCTTTCACTTGCCGTCTGGTGCTGCCCTTATCCAATACATGGACGACTTGTTAGTCGCGCCGATTCAGAAGATATCTGTAAGGATGTCACTGTTGCACTACTGCATCACTTGTTCAAGCTGAATCACAAGGTTTCACCTTCCAAACTACAGTATGTTTGTCGAGAGGTTACCTACTTGGGTCATCTCCTATCAAAGGAGGGACGACGATTGACACCAGAACGAATTCAGGCGATTGCTTGAATGTCTGTACCATCCACACAAAGGGAAGTACGTGCTTTTCTGGGAATCACTTCTTATTGTAGACAGTGGATCCCTAACTTCTCTTTGATTGCCAAACCTTTGTTGGCACTCACTTTAAAAGATACGCCTCAGCCCCTTCCTTGGACTGACGAGTACCAAAAGAGTTTCACTGATTTACGCACTGCTCTGTGTTCTGCTCCTGGACTGGGTACCCCAGATTACACTAAGCCTTTTACGCAGTATGTTCACGAGAAAGAGGGTTGTGCATTATCAGTCTTGACACAGCAATTCGGAGATAGACAGCGGCCATGTGCTTATTTTTCGGCTACGTTAGATCCCGTAGCAAAAGCATTGCCTAGTTGTCTCAAAGCCACAGCAGCCACAGCGATTTCTATCCGACAGTCCGCTGGGATAGTGTTAGATAACACTCTCATTGTTATGGTGCCACACGCAGTGGATACATTACTGAATAGGACAAAGACACAGCATCTCACGAGTGCACGTTTAACTGGTTATGAGCTGACGCTATTGGCTAGTCACGTGCACATCAAACGATGCAATACTCTAAATCCAGCTACTTTATTGCCCCTTCCTAATGCGGAGAGTGTTGAGGATCAGCATGACTGTTTCTTCCGTACTGAGGAAGAAACAAAAGGAAGGATTGATTTAAGAGACACACCGTTAGAGAATCCAGATGGGACTCTATGGGTAGATGGTTCTTGTTTTAAGATGCCTAATGGAGATACGGTTTCAGCCTATGCTACAACTACTTTACATACGATTGTGGAAACTGCGCGTGTTAGACACAATTCAGCTCAAGCAGCAGAGTTGATAGCACTGACGAGAGCTTGTGTATTATCAAAAGAGAAAAGAGTGAACGTGTACACTGACAGTCAGTATGCCTTTGGTGTCGCGCTCAATTTTGGGCGTCTCTGGAGAGAGAGGGGTTTCTTAACTTCACATGGCACTAAGATACAGCATGGTCAGTTAGTGACTGATCTCCTTGAGTCACTTGCTTTATCTGTCCAAATAGCGATAGTGAAGTGTAGTGCTCATAAGAGGATAACGGATGATGTTGGACGAGGAAATGCATTTTCTGATGAAACAGCAAAGAAAACAGCGAAAGATTCAACGAGTCAAATGTATATGGCAGGTCCTGCGAATTGGGTCAGAGAGAGAGGAATGTGTGAGAATACAGTGGAAAGCGTGAAAGCGATTCTGAAAGAGGCTACAGAAAGAGAGATAAGCAAGCGGAGAGAAAGTACGAGAATGTTAGATGAGATGGGTTGTTGGGTAGAATTATCCGAACATCAACGTTGGTTGTTACCGGACGCTTATGTACTCCCAGTGGTTACTATCGCTCATGGTCCAGCTCACCTTAGTGCAAAAGGCATTTGTAAACTTTTAGCTCCAGTTTGGCAGAATGAAAGCATACCGAAATGTGCAGACAACGTAGTAAAGCATTGTATTGTTTGTCTGATGTATAATCCAGGAAAGGGAACCCCCACTCCAGCAGGTCACTTTGCTCCTCCGACATACCCATTTGAAGTGTTGCAAATCGATTACATTCACATGGATCGATGCAACAACCTCAAATATGTTCTGGTGGTAGTATGTGCCTTTTCAAGACGCATAGAAGCATACCCTTTGAAAGGCAACACAGCTTTATCCACAGCCAAAATCCTTCTGAAAGAGTTTTTTCCCAGGTTTGGATTGCCACGCATTGTCTGGAGTGACAATGGGAGCGAATTTGTTGGCCAAGTCATGCAGAAAGTTTGTGCGGGTCTTGGAATCAAGCAAAAGTTCCATGCGGCAAATCATCCCCAATCAGCGGGTTTAGTAGAATGCTACAATGGGACCCTGAAACTAAAGTTAGCAAAAATTCAAGCAAGTACGGGACTTAATTGGCCTGATGCTTTGCCGTTAGCTTTGCTATCCACCAGAACTGCAGTACACTCTCGTCTGGGACTTAGCCCTTACGAAGTGGTGTTTGGCCGTCCGGCCAACGTATGGGGACTACCTCGTCCTAAAATGTTCTCAGATTTGCCCTACCCAATGTTAATTGACTATTTGCATGACCTTACAACTAAATTGCATGTCCTTCATCGACAGGTTCAGAGTGCTTTGCTGGAGGCTTCCACAGATCCAGGTCACTCCATCTGTCCAGGTGACTGGGTCTGCATCCGCAATTTTCAGAAGAAAAAGAATTTGGAGCCCAGATGGCGGGAGCCCCGAATGACAGCAGTTAAAGTTGAAGGAAAGAAAAATTGGATTCACGGTGTGCACTGCAAGAAAGTACCTTTGCCCTTGCCTTTCGATCAGTGGGTTCGCAGAGGGGTTGGTGACTACGAAGGCGAAACAGTTCCACGATTCGTACCCTTTAGTGATGCACACCTGAATGGGACATTGTCTGAGAAAGAGGACGACGACATTTTACAGGAAGCGATTCCATTGCATCGTCGCTTAAATACGACTGAACCAAAAACATTGTTTCAAGATCAGAGTGTTCTAGGGAAAGAGCGCTACCATCGTAGGCCCAGACAAAAGAACATTTGAAATTTTCTTCTCCTTGTGTAGTGTTCTGTTTAGGTTGCAGGGTCACGGTAGGAGTCTAGGTCACGACCTGAGTAGTGACAATAGGTCTGCAGGATCTTTCAGTGTCATAGGACGGTAGAGCATCGTGACTTTAGTGATTGAGGAAGATTGCCGTGAGCATCCACTAGTGAAGATGGAAACTACACCAAGTATTGAAGAGAGAAGAAATGAACTAAAGAAAGCATCTTGTAAAATAACGTACAGTCGTTACAGTATAACTCTATGTTTTTTATTATCATTATGTATTGCTTTGGCGATTATTGGTTGGATAGTTTATGTTTTGCAGCCAAGACACACCTCCCCTTCCTTTTCTTTGCCTTCTTCCACTATCTCTCCACACCTTTTCCATACTTTCCCTTCACATGAACTTGCCAGAAGAACCGAGTATTACAATAATTCCTTTGTCCAGCTATTGCACCAGCATCAATTAGCGGTCAACACAACTGATTGTTGGGTATGTGGTCTTATGCCGCATACTACTGAGAAGGGAATACCGTTTCTAGTTCTTCCTTTCTCCTACGAGGGTTCTGCTTGGGCATTCTTTGTTATTTTTTCAAATGCATATCAAAGTAAATTCAGACGGTCTGTTGCTTCACAAATTAATTATCTGGATTTTAGTCATAGTTCTTTGATTAAGGGCATGGTAGTTATGGCTAAAATCATGGAGAATAGCAAGATTTCTATTGATGAGAGAAAAGCATACACTAATTGGAACGTCACCCAATACATGTCGAGTCTTAATAATAAAATGGGAAAAGAGAAATCCTCACCAATCTGGACTGTACCACATCAAGGTAACTTCTGTTTAAAAATAAACGAACGCTCTTCTGACACTGCACCAAAAAGTAACTGTTCCTACACATACATTTATTCCTCTCTGAACTCACCTCCTCTAGTACCGTCCCAAGGCACCTATTTCATTTGCTATGATAGAGCTTATACCTGGTTGCCAACGGGTTTCTCTGGTACCTGTTACATAGCTTTCATTCTTCCCCCTACTTACACTGCTTCTGCCAATTATCACCAAACCCGTCTCAGTCGAGGAATTATTGACTCCAAAGACACCTCGGGACAAGAAGGAGGAGATTTCCTTAAAGGTTTTCTTCCTTTCTCTGGTCCAATGGCCAACAGCAGAAATATAAGGCAACTGGTTTGTGTTGTAGAGACTACGATAGACATCACTGTAGGAGCCTTGAGTAATATCACGGCGGAACTACAGGCGGATCATCTTATGACCTTACAAAATCGAGTTGCCTTAGACTTTATTCTTGCCGATCGTGGTGGAGTGTGTAAATTGATCGGGTCAAGCTGTTGTATTTTCATTCCTAATGACGCTCCGACAGTATACCAAGCGATTTCCAAGTTGCATATAATCTCCGAGTCTATTCATCAGGACAAAGGAGATTGGTCCTTAACGGAATGGTTTTGGGGACTACTGTCTAAATGGGGCTGGAAAGTATTGACATTCCTTGGAGTAATCTTGACGATCATATTTTCTTGTTGCCTTTGTATGCACTGTGGTCCCGCTATCTGTGATCTTTGTGCCACTATGTGCATTTCCAGACCCAAACCTCAAGTAACGGAAAACATAAGGATGTTGTTGCAACAACAGCTTGATGATCTCATGGCTATTGATGTGGACTCATATTAATGTGAGTCTATCTTGCCTGAGTTCTGGCAAAAGGAGGGTCTGAGGAACTTCGATTTCCAATCACGATCGAATCGACCCGCCATTTTGTCACCCCCGCGCCATTTTGTGTTGCCATCACTCAGGCAGCACGGCGAACGAAGTCTATTCTGCCTTTCCCGTAGCGTGGTATCAAAATACGTCCTCGGCCTTGTTTGCGAGGCTGGTGTTTGGACTAGCCGAGTACACCAATCCGTGTCTGTCTTTCCTAATCCCTGTGTCAACTATCTGTAGGCTCACACTATTCTTTCCCGATCATATCTTATCGACTGGCCTTCACTGTCTCCTGCTAGCATTCTCTTGTGTCATGCCTGTCCTCCAATACACACAAACGTATCTCACCACCTGCAAGTCTGTTAATGAATTAGTTCGGGGGTGGGATGACAAACACAGTTGGAGGAGAGGTCTTTTCGAGTCATCTGATCTTTTTGTTTTTGAACCTTTCTTATTGGTTCTGCTTTGTTTTCCACTTACCCTATTGGCTCTTTTCTTCTTTGCTTGGGGCGTGTGTTTTGTTAATAATTTTGTATTGTATAGTATTTAATCTGATGTGCCAGAGAGTGAAGTGGCAGTCTCCTGAGAACCTACTTTGTGTACTTCTAGGATAACTGTACTAGCTGCAGCTAAATAAATCCAATCTTCTAACGCCGACAGAGTGTCCCGTGTCTCTGTGTATCGAAGCAGGTGAACCCAGGAGACAGAGGGCTTACCCTGCGCCGCCAGGTCCAAAAGGTTCTGGTTCTTCATGGGGCACATGACATGTAGCATGACTCCCATGAATTGATAGTCACCCTTCCTGACAGTCATCTGTAATGGTTTGTGGATTCTGATGAAGGTATCAATGTGTGTAAAACGTCCCTCAGGAACATACGGGATGCTACTGGTGGAAATAGTGTGGGACAACCCCATAAGAGGCTCAATGGGGAATTGCAGCCTCTCCGTGTGCAGCAGGGGGTGTTTGGCTCACCCCCTTCACTTGTGTGCCAGTTCAATAGGATTTACCACATCTGTGTGGTGAAGGGGGTGTCCAGTGTAGGTCCCACATGGTCAGCCAAATGACCTGTGAATCTGTTCATATTGATGCATTTCCCATAGTGCGAGCCTGAGTAATAAAGGTGTTCCTCACACTCCAAGGTGCCTCATCTCTGTCAATGCAGGTCTCTTGCCACTTTGCATGCGGCATCTCTGGCATAGTTGTCAAAGATTGTGCATATGAGTCTATGTGTAGTTTAGCGACATGCATGCAGTTCTTCATGGATTAGAATCTCTATTGTGCATGAAGTCCATGGTTGTGTATGTATTTGGGCATGTTGGTCCCCACAACGGGCCGTCAACACCTGCTGAGGGTGTGTCTACTGTGCGCAGCTCGGCCTTCAGTTTCCGGATCCTGTGTCAGTCATCTTTGTTGATAGTGCATCCATTGTCTCTGGGTGTGCCATGGGTAACCGGACACTCCTTCCTTTACATACGCCTGTTGCAGTTGTCCTTTCTGACATCCTTGTCTTTGTGTGCAACTTGTGGCATATTTTCCAGGACATGCCGTCTGCTGCTGCGGCCCCTGCAGCAAGGGCCCACAAAGTTCCCGGATTGGGCAACACACACGCCTCAAAGATGCTCCTCCCTTCCTCCCTCCACCGATTCATTTGGCTGTCATCAGCTTGTCTGTGCCACTGTTGCGGCCACGCAGTGCCAAAGGCAGGACGGTCAGCGCATTCAACGTGCACAATGCACAACCCTCATGTCCGTGCATGACCCACATCATACTACAGTCTGATGTTGCAGCCACCCTCCAAGCAATGTCCATCCGAAAATCAACTGCCTGCTCTCAGGCATACCCTAAGCGCACACACGACACCTTTGCATGATGAATGTGCAACTCCAACTGCCTACACAGCGCTGCCCGGCCTTCCAGGCCTTGTCACACCAACCAGGTCATGTCCCTCCTACTCTCCACCGGCTCCGTACCTCAGCAAGGCCATGGGAGTGGGACTCAAGCATTCAGCATGTAGTATGGTTGCGTAATCTGGCACATTGCCCAGGGATCATCTCTCAGCGTGTCAATCTTCAATGTGTCCAGGACCCCCCTCTCCACCATCACATGCGCACAGCACCTCATCATCAGCTCGTATACCATTGACAGCCAGGTGCTTCTCACCCTCACCATAGACGCAGACATTGCCAGTTCCAATATTCAAGAATGCATGAGATCCATTGATGAATGGCTGAACATGAGCCACCTGAGGCTGGACTTGTACAGGACTGAGGTAATCATCGGAGGATTATCCCCTTACAGCTGGGTCAACTGCTTGTGTCCCACCCGCAAGAGCCCTGCACAAGCACCCAGTGGCAACGCACACAAGATGGTGTGCATCATGGATTGCTCGCTCATATTTGCCATGCTAATCACCAGCATCTGTACGTCATGCTGCAACACCCTCTGCATGATGCACATGATCCACAGATAGATCCACTCCAAGGAAAGACAGACCATCCCCCAGGTCCACGACAACAGCCGTATCAAATACTGCCCTGCCCTCTACGGAGCAAGTACATCCAAACTCCAGGGAAACTTGTCCACATCCAGGGTGCATCTGCACACCTCAGCCTCAACATCTGGCGCCCCAGCCACATCACCGTCCACCAGGGATAGCTGCAATGGATCACTGTCTGCTGCAAGATGACCTTCAGACTCCCCACCCACACTCAGGAGGCAGTCCACAACCCCAGACCCAATACAAACCTTGTACGTCTGTCATCCAAGACCCCGTTGGGCCATCTCCATGCATCCAACCTTGCCCTGGCCACCATTCTTCACATCCACCGTACTCCAGCATGCAGGACATGGTTCTCCCGCCTGGCTAAACATACCTGGTACTCCCTCCCCGTGAACATCCACATGAGCCATGACCTCTATGTATTAATGATACTCTTCCAAATTGGTCTGTCCGCACAGTATTGCAAGCCCCCCCTCAGCAGCTTGAGGCCATCACGGGTGAGTATTGTGCTCCATGTCTGTATTGGATGATACATTGTGACCCATGTGTGTCCTGTACCAGACTCAGATCCCAGGGTATGGATGGCTGGAGTTACTTCAACACTCAGGCATAGTTTGACAATTCCCCACACGTAGTTTGTGTACTCATGCAAAATGACTGCAACATATAAGTAGAGAAATTAAGATTTATTCTGGGTGGGGGGCGTGTTTAGTGTGGACAAATCGGTGCTATACAGTGTGCATAGAATCCAAAGTTCACAGGGGGAGATGGGATCCTTTGCATTGGAAGTCATCAGAGTCCAGACCACAGTGTTGGTCATCATTGGTCAGACTGTGACCAGCAAGTCCATGTGGCAGAGAATGTCATTGGATGAGGTGCTGCTGTTGCGCCAGAGGGCCAGGTGCCAGGCCAGGTGACCTGGGAGATGTGGATGGTCCGCTGCCTCTCATGGTCTTTTCCGTGGACGACCCACCTTCCTGGGGGGACCCTCCGATGCAGGCCTTGACGAGGTTTGTGAGGCTCCGTCAGACGATTCCTCCTCCTCCCTCCCTGTGGCTGGTGGTGGTCTTCGCCTGGGGGCACAGGGAGGGTTGCCCATGTTTTCGGCGATCCGACGGAGTGAACGGCTCATGTCTGTTTGCACCGCCAGGAGCTCAGCCAGTCTTGCCTCCATCCGTCCTTGGTGTTGTTGTTGACTGGCATGTTGCTCAGCCTGCAGGTTCTTCATCTCGTTGAGGGTCTCCACTACCTGGCTGATGGCCCTGGTGTCACGCCGGTATGTGTCCAGGATGTGGCGTATGTGTGACATACCGGTTCCCTCAGCTGGCTGGTCAGGTTCGCGCCTCCGTCTGCCTCCACTCCCACCACCCCTGCCCACACAAGCCTGGCCTGCCGTTGTGGGCACATCGGGTCTACAGGACCCCTGAGGGATGGCATTTGTGGGGTTGTATGCCTCCTCCTGGGTGCCCAGAGAACCTTGTCCCTCCTGGTCAGACTGGCTCTGTTGTTCAGTGCGAGCAGGGCTCCTGGGTGTCTCCTGGGATGTGGCAGGAATGGTGGTGGTGGTTGGCACAGATGTACCTGAAGCAGGTGCTGCAGGGGCTTGGGCACCAGAGGATCCAGGTTGGTTGGGGTCATCCACGGAGTGGTGAGAGTCGTCGCTGCCGGTGGGATCATCTTCACGCCGAGCCTGGGACTGTGATTGTTCCCCCCCCATTGTTGGGGGGAGATCCATGAAGTTGCCCTGTGTGTGAGAGAGAGACAATGTTAATGCTGTTTCATGCGACATCCATGTTTCATACATATTCAAGTTGGCACAGTTCCTCCAGGTAGTTGGATGTGCCTAGCATTCCTCTCAATGTCCACTTGGGGATGGGTAGGTTGCGGGGGACAGATTGATATGTTCTCCTTAGTGTTTGACCTGTGGAATTTTGTCTAGGATGCTTATTTGGCTATGGATTTATCTTGTTGCGTCACATGTCCATTGTGAGAGTGGGTAAATCCGTTGCCTGCCCCGGGGGTGTGTGCTTGTGTAAGGGCTGTGTGTGTGACAGGGTTTGCTGTTGGGTGTAGTGTGAGTTGGCATTGGGTCTCCCAGGTGATGTGTCTGTCCCCTCATGGTGCATGCTGGCATGACAGTGAGTGTGAGTTCCTGTGCTAGATATCTTAGCTTGTGGAGTTGGTGTTTGAGTGTACAGTGGTCACAGGAGGGCCTTGGGCTGCCTACAGCAGGGCCAAGTGTCAGCTACCTTGTCAGTACTTTGCCAGTCCATGTGCATTGTGCATGGGTATGTACCTGGGCCATATGGGCTGAGGGCATTGGTGTCTGCTTCTGAGTTTCACAATGTGTTTTGTGAGCCCCACCCTCCCAGCATCCCGGACATTCAGTCTTGGGTTTGTGTAGCCTGGGACATGGCATGTCCTTGCTTTGTGAATGGGGCATGGACATGTTAGTGGCATGGGCGTGTTTTTGGAGTGTGGTTGTGTCCGGTGAGGGCTTGTGGGTAGTTGCGGGCATTTGGTGTATTTGGGGTGTGGATGCCATTACCCCCATGTTATGTAAGTTGTTTGTGTTCTCACCAGGCTCTGCGACTCCTTCGACTCAGTGTACGCCAACCGGCAGAAGCACGGCCATCACCCTCTCCTCCCAGGGATGGTAATGTACCGGTCTGCGGGGAAGCCCGCCTCCAGTGATGTTGGTCTGGGCGTATTCCTTGTTCATTTTGCGCTTGACTGCCCTCTGCAGATCGTACCACCTGGCTTGGCATTCATGCCTGGTCCTTCTGATGGGCGCAATAGCATTCACCCTATCGACGATCCTCTGCCACATGCGTGTTTTTTCTGCTATGCTGGTCTGTCTGACCAATGTTCCAAAGAGCTGTGGCTCGACTCTGATGACTTCGGTGACAAGGATGTCCAGCTCCTCCCTTGTGAACTTTGGATTCTTGTCTGTGGGCATGGTGTGGGGTACGGATGGTTGTGGGTGTGTGGGTGTGAATGTGACGGTGTGGGTCTGAATGTGAAGAGGGGTTCTTTGTGAAGGAGGTTGTGTGAAGGTGTGTAAGTTAAGGTGTATGGGTGCAGTTGTTTGTCTGTGGGCTCTGTCAGCAGTGGGTCTGTTGCAAAGGCTCATGGTTTGTGTGTGTGGGCCGTTTTTATTGGTTCATTTGTGGGTGTGGCTGCGTTTGAAATTTAGGTGGGTGTGTTATAAGAGGTGGTTGTGAGTTTGGGCCTCTGTTTGCCTGTTTGGATGTGCCAGGTCAGTCATTGAGATATATTTTCTACTGTAGACGTGTTTTGTGGTGTTGTGCGAGTCGAATTGACCCTCCTTGTTCTGTTTTACAGTGTCCTGGTTCAGTACGAGTCTTTTTCGCGTGAGTAAGGTGCGTACATACGCGATGTTGGTGTACCGTGCTCTATCTGCAATGTTGTTGTAAGGTCCGTACATACGCGATGCTGGGTTAGGGTGCTGGGATACGGTGTTGGGGTACGGTGCGTACAGGTACGGGGCTGGGGTACGGGCCTGGGGTATGGTGCGTACAGGTACGGGGCTGGGGTACGGTGCGTACAGGTACGGGGCTGGGGTAGGGTGCTGGGATACGGTCCGTACATGTACGGGGCTGGGGTACGGGCCTGGGGTACGGTGCATACAGGTACGGGGCTGTGGTACGGGCCTGGGGTACGGTGCGTACAGGTACGGGGCTGGGGTAGGGTGCTGGGTTACGGTGTGTACAGGTACGGGGCTGGGGTACGGGCCTCGGGTACGGTACGTACATGTACGGGGCTGGGGTATGGGCCTGAGGTATGGTGTGTACAGGTACGGGGCTGGGGTACAGTCCTGGGGTACGGTGCGTACAGGTAGGGGGCTGGGGTACAGGCCTGGGGTACGGTGCGTACAGGTACAGGGCTGGGGTAGGGTGCTGGGGTACGGTGCGTACATGTACGGGGCTGGGGTACGGGGCTGGGGTATGGTGCATACAGGTACGGGGCTGGGGTACGGAGCGGACATGGGGGGGTACGGTGGTGACATACGGGGGTACGGAGCTGACATATGCTGGGGAGGGGGGGCTGTACGACTCGTATCCCGGGCACAAGTTTACCCAGATACATGAGTGGTACTGCGTTCGCTCCGTACGGGGCCTTTTCCATGCGGTTGTGTATTCGGACGGGCGGTACGGATCGTACTTGCGCGCTCAGACTTCAGTTCGAAGATTGGTACGTAAAAAAGTCCGGCTCCCTCTCGTACCCTTTTCCCGAAGCGATTCGTATGTATTTTTGACGTACAAATCGTACTTCGCCGGTTGTAGGGCACTTGTACGATTCGTACGTAAAAATATACGGATACGAGTCATACTGGAATTTTTTTTTCAAGATTGGAATCGGCACCTAAATGAAAATTTGGAATTATAATTTTTATATAAAATTTAAATTTAAAATTTATAAAATGAAATAATGTTTAGTATTTATGAGTGTGTTTTTAGTTTATTATGGGTTAAGGTGGGGGGTTTAAATAAAAATATTTAATATTTATAATTATAGATTAAAAATTTAATAATAATTGAGTAGTAAAATGCATGTTTTATATTGGAATACGGTGTTGTACTCTAAATGATATATTAAAAATTTTAATAGTTTAGTATTTCAATAGAAATTATTATTGTTGGAGTTTGATTTATTATTTATATAGTTTTACTGACCAGTATATTGCCAAAAATATTATTTAATTAGGTGTTAATAGTAAAATGTATATGGTTAATGTTCAGCAACTTCCCTGACTTTAAAATAACTGGAGTGGGAAAAGTAAATAATATATCTTTACTGTCCAGCACCTTCTTTGATTTTATCTTAAGTGAAGTGAGAATAGTAAGTTGAATATGGTTACTGTCCAGCATCTTCCCTGACTTTAACCTAATTGAAGTGGGAATAGTAAACTAGATATGGTTAGTGTCCAGCACCTTCCCTGACTTTAACCTAAGTGGAGTGGGAATGGTAAATTATATAGGGATCGTGTTCAGCACCTTCCCTGACTTTAACCTAAGTGGAGTGGGAATAGTAAATTATATAGGGTTAGGATCCAGCACCTTCCCTGACTTTAACCTAACTGGAGTGGGAATAGTAAATTATATAGGGTTATTGTCCAGCACCTTCCCTGACTTTAAACTAAGTGGAGTGGGAATAGTAAAGTATATAGGGTTAGTGTCCAGCACCTTCCCTGACTTTATGTTAATTGGAGTGGGAATAGTAAATTATATATGGTTAGTGTCCAGCACCTTCCCTGACTTTAACCTAACTGGAGTGGGAATAGTAAATTATATAGGGTTATTGTCCAGCACCTTCCCTGACTTTAACCTAAGTGGTGTGGGAATAGTAAATTATATAGGGTTAGTGTCCAGCACCTTCCCTGACTTTAACCTAACTGGAGTGGGAATAGTAAATTATATAGGGTTAGTGTCCAGCACCCTCCCTGACTTTAATGTAACTGGAGTGGGAATAGTAAATTATATAGGGTTAGTGTCCAGCACCTTCCCTGACTTTAACCTAACTGGAGTAGGAATAGTAAATCCAATTATATAGGGTTAGTGTCCAGCACCTTCCCTGACTTTATGTTAACTGGAGTGGGAATAGTAAATTATATACGGTTAGTGTCCAGCACCTTCCCTGACTTTAAACTAACTAGAGTGGGAATAGTAAATTATATAAGGTTAGTGTCCAGCACCTTCCCTGACTTTAAGCTAAGTGGAGTGCGGATAGTAAATTATATAGGGTTATTGTCCAGCACCTTCCCTGACTTTAACCTAAGTGGAGTGGGAATAGTAAATTATATAGGGTTAGTGTCCAGCACCTTCCCTGACTTTATGTTAATTGGAGTGGGAATAGTAAATTATATATGGTTAGTGTCCAGCACCTTCCCTGACTTTAACCTAACTGGAGTGGGAATAGTAAATTATATAGGGTTATTGTCCAGCACCTTCCCTGACTTTAACCTAAGTGGTGTGGGAATAGTAAATTATATAGGGTTAGTGTCCAGCACCTTCCCTGACTTTAACCTAACTGGAGTGGGAATAGTAAATTATATAGGGTTAGTGTCCAGCACCCTCCCTGACTTTAATGTAACTGGAGTGGGAATAGTAAATTATATAGGGTTAGTGTCCAGCACCTTCCCTGACTTTAACCTAACTGGAGTAGGAATAGTAAATCCAATTATATAGGGTTAGTGTCCAGCACCTTCCCTGACTTTATGTTAACGGGAGTGGGAATAGTAAATTATATACGGTTAGTGTCCAGCACCTTCCCTGACTTTAAACTAACTAGAGTGGGAATAGTAAATTATATAAGGTTAGTGTCCAGCACCTTCCCTGACTTTAAGCTAAGTGGAGTGCGGATAGTAAATTATATAGGGTTATTGTCCAGCACCTTCCCTGACTTTAACCTAAGTGGAGTGGGAATAGTAAATTATATAGGGTTAGTGTCCAGCAACTTCCCTGACTTTAACCTAACTGGAGTGGGAATAGTAAATTATATAGGGTTAGTGTCCAGCACCTTCCCTGACTTTAATGTAACTGGAGTGGGAATAGTAAATTATATAGGGCTAGTGTCCAGCACCTTCCCTGACTTTGGGGACAATTCCAATCCTGTATTTTTTTCCCCCATCCGACTCGTATCGATAAATTTTTCCATACAAATCGTACAAGTCCCGTCCGACCCACGAAGTACGATTTGTACGTAAAAATACAACTTACGAGATGGACCCGGACACTTTTCCATACAAATTGTAAAAATGCAGTCTGACCGTACTAGTACGATCCGGACCGGCTTTCCGATTTACGATTTGTACGGAAAACGTTCCGTACACGGGGAATGCCATTACCCGCTACGAAGCGAACTTTGTACGACTCGTATCCCGGGAAAAGTTGTTCCCGGGGTGCGAGTCGTACAGGGGTACGAGTCGTACAGGCATACACCCCCATGCGTTGTGTATATACGGTGAGTAACCCCAACATCGCGTAACCCAACATCGCGTACCCCAACATCGCCTATGTACGGTGCGTGCATACGCGATGTTGGGGTACGCGATGTTGGGGTACGCACCATACATACACAACGCACAGGGGTGTATGCCTGTACGACTCATACCCCTGGGGACTCTGCTTTTACAGCAGTTTTTGGCTCCTGTAAGAAAAGAGCCGTACGGAGTGCCGTAGGGACGAATCGTACTTGCTGGGCTGGAAACCGCTGCTTAAATACATACAGACGTCGCGTGCAAGCTGTTCCGGATCAGAATCGTTGGTTTATTTTAGCTGTATGGTCTTTTGTACGATTTGTATGGAAAGAGGCTTTCTGTACGAAGCGTACTTCCTAGGTTGTAAGAAAAGTTTACCGGTACGAGTTGTACGGGAAAAACGCTCCATACAACGATTTGTACAGCCTTTTTCCAGGATTGGAATCGGCCCCTTTATGTTAACTGGAGTGGGAATAGAAAATTAGATATGGTTACTGTCCAGCATCTTCCCTGACTTTAACCTAATTGGAGTGGGAATAGTAAATTAGATATGGTTAGTGTCCAGCACCTTCCCTGACTTTAACCTAAGTGGAGTGGGAATAGTAAATTATATAGGGTTAGTGTCCAGCACCTTCCCTGACTTTATGTTAACTGGAATGGGAATAGTAAATTATATACGGTTAGTGTCCAGCACCTTCGCTGACTTTAACCTAACTGGAGTGGGAATAGTAAATTATATAGTGTTAGTGTCCAGCACCTTCCCTGACTTTAACCTAAGTGGAGTGGGAATGGTAAATTATATATGGTTAGTGTCCAGCACCTTCCCTGACTTTAACATAAGTGGAGTGGGAATAGTAAACCCAATTATATAGGGTTAGTGTCCAGCACCTTCCCTGACTTTATGTTAACTGGAGTTGGAATAGTAAATTATATACGGTTAGTGTCCAGCACCTTCCCTGACTTTAACCTAACTGGAGTGGGAATAGTAAATTATATAGGGTTAGTGTCCAGCACCTTCCTTGACTTTAACCTAAGTGGAGTGGGAATAGAAAATTATATAGGGTTAGTGTCCAGCACCCTCCATGACTTTATGTTAACTGGAGTGGGAATAGTAAATTATATAGGGTTAGTGTCCAGCACCTTCCCTGTCTTTAACCTAACTGGAGTGGGAATAGTAAATCCAATTATATAGGGTTAGTGTCCAGCACCTTCCCTGACTTTATGTTAACTGGAGTGGGAATAGTAAATTATATACGGTTAGTGTCCAACACCTTCCCTGACTTTAACCTAAGTGGAGTGGGAATAGTAAATTATATAGGGTTAGTGTCCAGCACCTTCCCTGACTTTAACCTAAGTGGAGTGGGAATAGTAAATTATATAGGGTTAGGGTCCAGCACCTTCCCTGACTTTAATGTAACTGGAGTGGGAATAGTAAATTATATAGGGCTAGTGTCCAGCACCTTCCCTGACTTTGGGGCTGATTCCGATCCTGTATTTTTTTTTTTCCCATCCGACTCATATCGGTAAATCTTTCCATACAAATCATACAAGTCCCGTCCGACCCGCGAAGTACGATTCGTACGGGAAAAATCAGCTTTTCCCGATCCGATTTGTACAAATCGGATCGGGAAAAGTTGTACGAGATGGACCCGGACACTTTTCCATACAAATTGTAAAAATGCAGTCCGACCGTACTAGTACGGTCCGGACCGGCTTTCTGATTTACGATTTGTACGGAAAACTTCCCTTACACGGGGAATGCCATTACCCGCTACGAAGCGAACTTTGTACGACACGTATCCCGGGAAAAGTTGTTCCCGGGGTGCGAGTCGTACAGGGGTACGAGTTGTACAGGCATACACCCCCATGCGTTGTGTATGTACGGTGCGTACCCCCAACTTCGCGTACCCCAACATCGCGTAACCCAACATCGCATACCCCAACATCGCGTATGTTGGGGTACGCGATGTTGGGGTACGTGATGTTGGGGTACGCACCGTACATACACAACGCACGGGGGTGTATGCCTGTATGACTCGTACCCCTGGGGACTCTGCTTTTACAGAAGTTTTTGGCTCCTGTAAGAAAAGAGCCGTACGGAGTGCCGTAGGGAGGAATCGTACTTGCTGGGCTGGAAACCGCTGCTTAAATACATACAGACGTCGCGTGCAAACTGTTCCGGATCAGAATCGTTGGTTTATTTTAGCTGTATGGTCTTTTGTACGATTTGTATGGAAAGAGGCATTCTGTACGAATCGTACTTCCTAGGTTGTAAGAAAAGTTTACCGGGTAAGAGTTACAACGATTTGTACAGCATTTTTCCAGGATTGGAATCGGCCCCTTTATGTTAACTGGAGTGGGAATAGAAAATTAGATATGGTTATTTTCCAGCATCTTCCCTGAGTTTAATCTAAGTGGAGTGGGAATAGATTATTAGGTATTGTTTGTGTACAGCACTTTTTCTGACTTAAACATACCTGGAGTGGGAATAGTATATTATGTATTGTTGATGTTCAGCACTTTCCATGAGTATTATTTAAGGGCATTGGGAATAGAAAATGGTATATGTTTATGTACAACATATTTAATACGTTTCCAGTAACTTTACTAACATTTTTATATTATGTTTATGTTATTTTTTGGGTATTAAAAAAATCATATTATTAATTGTAGAAATATTATGTTTAATTAAAATTTTATGACTATAAGATATTTATATTATGTGGAGTTATTATGTATTTGTATTGTGTCAATGAAGTATATATTATCATTTAATATTTGAAAATATTTAACATATTAAAAAAATGACATTTATAAAAAAATATATGTAAGTGAAACATTATATAATAATAAATAATTATAAAAATGAGACATTTTATATTTTTGAACAAGCTTTACTTTTGTTGAAGTAAGTGGAAAGATTTTTTTTTATTTCAAAACGGAGTATACATTAGTAGACATACTGAAAATACGAATTTATTTATTTATTCATGTAATGTTTAAAGGAAAACAACATTTGATATAATCACATTTTATAACATAAGTATTTATAATTAAAAGAAAACACATTATTTATACATTTTTAACAATTGTTGGAAATAAAAATATATTTACAGTATTGATCTACATAATGTTTTATTGGATATATACATAAAATAAATCATTGCATATTTTATTTCAGAATAATATTGTGAGATTATAATGCTGTTGTTGACAATAATTACAATTTGAGAAAATGGCATGTAATCCTACATTTAATTAATATTATTATAGCAAATATTAATATTATTAATCATTACATTTTTCCATTGTATGAAAATAACTTTTTTAAACAGGCAAGTTTTATTTGAATCTTTTAAATAATTAATATGAATTTTTAATAATGTGTAGAGTTAAAAAAACAAAGTACTGAATTATAATAATAATACATATGTTTTTATATTAATTATTAATATAATTTTATAAAGCATAATTAATTACAAAGTAATTTTTAAAGATTAAGAAAAATGTTTGTAATATTTACAGTTCATTACAATGCTTGTTTTTCACTTTATTCATTTTTTTAAAAGAAATTTAAGCAGCCATTTTTATTTAACTGGGACTATTTTGTAACTGCGTAATGTTATTTTCGGTCATTCAGGACTGGAGAAGCTTGCGATTGGAAGCTGCGTCGCGTTGAGCAAGGTAAGGGGAATCTTAAGTATTATATCTTACTAGATACTTATGTTTACGTGTAGTTAGGATGTAAATAGTGTATTTCTTGTTGGCTCATCGTGTTTTTGGTGTGTTGTAGGTGTTAGTAATGTTTTAGTCAGGTGTCTTGATTTTGTGTTTGAGCCCTAGTGTATATAGCTAATAATGTGAGTAAATATGTGTTGTTTTAAACTAATGTTATTGTATTTTATTAATGTATTTGGGTGTATTTGTGTGGCTGGGTATGTTTTCGACCTTCATCGATGTTCCGTTGGAGAGAAAGACGCGTTTTCTTTTTTTAAAGGTGTGTCTTAGTTGATTTAACTAATATTGTTATCACACTATCTTTCTTTTTTCGGGATTTCCTGGAGCGTTTTTTTAACATTTTTGTATCTTTTTCGGGTTTTTGAGGGTTTCGAGTTCTTGGATTTGTCGAGGATCGATTTATATTGGACCTGTTGAATTTTTGCATTTTGTTTGGGGTAATTTTTTATTATTACCATGGATTGACAGACAATTGCAAGGATTATTGCTTGTTGGCTTTCATCTTCTACGGCTACATCAATCGTAAGTTTCTTTATTCTTAATTATTTGGGTGGGAAATGTTATTATAATTCATTGTCATATATATTATATTTTGACAAATAATATTTAATTGTACATATATATTTAGTATATGAAAAAAAATGTATATGACAATTACAGATTATTTGTTAAAATATAATATTAATATAGGTGTGTAAGTGTTTGTTGTGTCAACCAATTTAGTTTATTATCTGTGGATAGGTATTTTATAAGATGCTTTTGGCTATTAGCGATAGGTAGTCTAGGCCTCTTGTTGATGGGTATAGGCTTACCGGACTTTGTAGTAGCTCAAACATTTGTTTAGTTTGCTTAGTTAATTTAGGACCAATTTGAGTTACAGATTGTTCCATCCGTAATTCTTGGTAGCTTTGTTCTTTTTGTATAGATTCCTGGAGTTTCTGTAGGGTAGGTTTCCCTCTGCTTGTAGTTGCTAGGAAGGCATTATACCATCCTTCAACGCTATTATTTGTTTTGGCTTCTTTATTTAAGGTACTTAGGTACACATTCCACCAAGGAATGTGGAACTTTGGTTGTCTTCTATGCCCTGATCGGTGTAAACTTCCCACCCAGGTGTCCTCAAAGTAGTCTAGGAATGGACTTAATTTGTCTTCGTTCCTTTTGTAATAGGGGCTTTCTATTAGAATATTATAGTGCTCTGCTACATCTGTCACAGGTACATATGCTAGTGCTATTATTTTTTTACCCTGGTAGGCGAAAGTACTATCTGTAGCATATTGTACACTAGGGTTGATTTTTGCAGATGTCTCCACAGACTCTGGTTAAAATGATAATAGCAACCTTGGATTGCTGTGTGTGGATAATTTTTTAGTATGGCATTTATCATGGATAATTTGAAATCAATCATTATTTTTGGTGGAAAATAATTATAGCTTTCTTGTTTTATTTTAGTTAGGATATCTATGTATGTAGTTTGCTGTTTATTTGGTAATAGGGCATAGATGAATGGAATGTTAGAATGTTGCTACAATCCGTGCACTGTGTACAGCTGGTAGAATGGTTTTGGACAGAGTTTGAAAGTCCCATCCATCATCCAGGTGTGACATTGTTGTAATTTCACTAAATTGTTTGCAGTAGCAAACATAATTATTTTATCAGGGCATTTGTTATAAAAAAAAAATGGTTATTTAGTGTGAGTAATGCTTAATTCTGGGGGAATGACTACTTCTTCGAAGGTTTTAGGGGTAGTATAGTACTTGTTGCTTTTTTCTGTCTGGCAATAGTTCTTTTTAAACAATGTATTGAGGGTAATTGTCCTGATGCATGTTGTGGTATTTTTAATAATTGCTCTTTGAGTATTCGGGTGGTGGGTTTATCAGTGCTAGTACTTGCTTCTTTAATGTTTTCAAGAGCATTTCTAACTTCTATCTCTGTTATATTGGGGGGGTGATTATGTTCTTTTACAGAAAGAACAGTAGTTTCTTGAGTAATAGCTCTACCATAGCATTTGTTTGAGTAGCATTTGCTACACTTCCAAAACATTTTGAGACCACTTTGCTTTTCCTGTGTATACACATACCCCATATAACATAACAACATTTTATTTTTTTGAGACATTATAAATTCTGCACCTTCACTCTCCTTACCTGACCAAGAATTTATCATTTGCAGGGAGACTTAGAAATCCACTTTTGGGCTGCCATCTCCCCCCTCCTGCCCTGAGGAAGACCCGCCTGGACGCAATTCAACTTTTGCACTATATATAGGGTCGAAACGTCGGCGTATTACAAATGTCTACACAACGCTTATGATTACAGCCCCATTCATCATTGGATCATTAGGCATATGTGCTAATAATAAAGACATCTAGGATTTCTCTTTCCCCCCCCCTTTTTTTCTTGCACAATTTGTTTCTGTATATAGTGGACTATCTTTATCACTAATCACCACATGTCACTGGTACACCACAGTCACGTTCTGCACATTGCAAATGAATTTGTAAATTGCGACAGCCTTTATTATTTGATTTTCTCTTAATACATTTTTATTCAAAAAATAATTGTTCTGTGTGTTATCATTCATATTTGTTATAAGTAAGCTGTTGCTACTTGTCGGAAGTAATTGAAACCCTGACAGAACCAAATGATAGATTATTACAGCAGGCTCTGAAAAAGGAAAAGGGCTTTGTCAATTTGGTTAGGGACCATGAGTCGGCTTTGTAAACAGGACATATCATTGGATGTGTTAGCCTATCACCTCAATCTAAGTATGCAGGCATAAATTTGATACAACTTCTTTCTCGCATGGTGTTAATGGCTTAAAAGTTGCATTAAGCCTATTTCATGTAAAATACATGATCTTTTCCTATGTACAGTGCTGTGATTCTTTTGGGTCATGTTCATGCTATTTAAAGCCCTGTAAATAAAAAGAAATAATTATGGAAAAGAACTGGATTTAATCAATGTATGCCACATCCCCATCATTGCAACACAACAAGGACGGTATTAGACCATCTACAGACATTGGAAGAAACTAAGGGGGTCAATCGATCAGGTTCCCGCATTTAATGATACTAAGGGGTGGGGTTCTAGCTCCTCACACACAAAAGAAAAGTAAGAGTATACAGAAACAAGCTAATGTACTAGGTGGCACATGCTTTGTTTTTTTAAATCTGCCCTCACCCTCAAATTGTGGCATGCTTCATCATAGAATTTGCTAACAATACCCCTGCGCTGACCAACACCCAGGGTGGAACAACAGGGAAGGGGAAGACAATACAAACAAAATTATAGAGATCCAAAAAAATATATTGATGCAAAAAATAGTCTAAAACTGGCTCAGGAATGTCCGCCCTCACATTTTATTACTGGATTTCTTGGTCAGGATTAAAATTAATATAGGATGGTTGTGTCGGGGAGTTTTAGTAGCCCCTCACCCCTCCTGTCTGCATGTTTGTCAACATGTTTCAGCCGATTTGAGGTAGCCCATGCACAGGTCTTACAGATATCGTCAGGACCTAAAAACCCCTATATTCCACCTCTCTCGTACATTACTTTAGTAGGTTGAAGATGGACCCAATCTGGTCTGAGGCTGCTAAATACACTGCGGTAGTACCTGTAAACGATAATATAACAATAATAACCATTATTTTATACTGAGAGGACTCACTCTCTGTGTGGTACAGCAGACTAACATGCATATGTTCAATCTTATCACACTCATGCCACTCCTTCATTGTTTCCAATCGTGGTCCCCACCAGGGGTTTGGTTAACACATCACTCAGGTGGCATGCCTATAGGTTATGTTAACCCGCGCTTTTCACTTTCTTTCTCTTTAAATTAGCTCATTTATAACTATGAGGAGAGGAAGGGGAAACAAAGAGGTACACGAAGAGTACAGTGGGAAGATCTAAATCAACAGTTGACCAGGAGCATGTCACGGGACGGTGTCCCAGGAACATGCAAGGATAGCATTGGTCATGAATCTGACAGACGAAATTCAGAACACCAAGAAAGAGCCTTGAACAAGGGGTTGAGTTTTGTCCCCACGAACCTACTAAATAGTTTCCAATTGCAACAGGAACTAGTATTTCAGGAATATAAGATTGAAAATATTCTTTGAGGGCAAAGAGACTTGAACAAGGAGAGGGGATATCACCTTTTGTCCCAAATCAAATTTTACTCCACCAATCTCGACACTCCCCCTGGAGGTGGCCACATTGGAACAACTAAGACAAAACACAGATTTGATTATTGAACCAGCAGACAAGGGAGGAGCTATAGTCCTCCAGACCAAGATAGCCTCTGAAAAGAGAGCCTTAGGCTCCTATTGAACAGAGGGAACTATGGCATCCTGATCCAGGACCCAACACCTGAAATAAGAATAGAAATAGCTACCTCAGTGGGGGAAGCAGTGAACAATGACTGGATTTCAGAACAGGAAGGGCTCTTGTTTTCTAAAGATAACACTGTTATCCAATATTGCTTTACATTGCCCAAAGTACATAAACCCACCAGACCTCCACCAGGGAGACCAATAGTATCATATATCGGTTCAATACTTGAACTGTTATCACAATTTTGTGATTTCTTCTTTAAACCATAGGTACAAAAAATGGCGGCATATTTGAAGGACACAAGAGATGTACTGAATCTCATAAAAGACATAGAATTTGACTCTGCAAAAGAATTCCTGGTAGGCTAGATATCGAATCTCGCTATACAAATATCCCTCAAAGGGAAACATTGAGGGCGTTAGAGGACTTACTATATGCCCAGTATTGCACATACAGTACTCCGAGATCACTCATATTAAACCTAGCAGAAATTGCACTGACCAAAAAAGTGTTTGAGTTTCAGGGAACCATTTACCTGCAAACCCATGGGACATCCATGAGGAATGCTTTTGATCCTAGCCTGGCTGTATGTGACAGCCTTTGAACAGGAATATATCTTTGCCCATGACAGCCCCTGGGTGGACCATATAAAACTCTGATGCCGGTTCATAGATGATGTTCAGCTGATCTGGAAAGAAGATGAACAATCGATCAATGATTTCCTACACTGGCTGAATAGTCGTAACCCATTACTACACTTTACATTTACCACACGAACCAGACTATCATTCTTAGATTTGGTGATTGTACCAAGGGAAGGAAAGTTGACTACACAGGTTTTTCATAAACCTATGGACAGAAATGGCCTTCTATCATTCAATAGCTTTCACCCCAAATCTTTTAGGGAGATCCTCCCAGTGGGCCAGTTTCTCCAGTTACGGAGAAACTGCTTGGATATAAGATACTTTAGAAAGGGGTCTATCAAACTTTCTGACAAACTCCAAGAGAGATTATCCAGACAGGGTGATAAAGAATGCTCAGAAGAGAGTATCCAATTGTAATGTGGAAGCCATTTTAGAAAACATTTTTTTTTTAAACGGCGGTGACAAATACGATCAGCTTTACTATGTTTAACACTGCATCAAATAGTATAAAATGCATCATATTGAATAGGAGACACAAGGATATTTACAGAGTCTCTGGGACATCCCACCAGTAACAGGCCACACTAGATGTGGTGCTTGTGATGTCTGCAACCTTACCAAGGACACCAAGAATATAGACGTAGGTCTGAAATATTGGTGAGTGCAGAAGAAGTATACAAACTGCAACTCGGAAAATGTAATGTACCTGATTAAATGACCTTGTGGAATGTTATACATAGGGATGACAACAGGTAAAGTGAAAATACGGATCATAGAACATAGGAGTAACATCAGATATCTGAAAGCCATGATGAAATTTACTACACATTACCTAGAGAAAAAGCACATGGTGGAGGAAATCTACTGGACAATGCTGGATAAACTGAATATCCCGAACACAGCACAATACACCAAAAGGATTCTGCTGCTCAGAGAACAGAAATAGATATAAAGGGATCTGGAGTGCAGAGAATGGCTTGAAAGATGACATCCCATAGAATTTACTAAATAGATAGCATATATTCACATTTCTTTCCACACTGGACACTGTTCTGGCCTATTGCCCTTTTGAATCAACAAAACTACAACACCCAGACTGCATTATGCTATTACACAGACATCCAGGGAGGGAGACTGTGCCCATAATGACCTGGAGCAAGATGATCACCCTTCAAACGCTGCAGGCAAGTTTAGTGTCTAGAAAGGGGTTTTATTGCTTTCACATTTTCTCATTATCACACCATCATTATAAATGATACACCGCCCTGAGATTCATGCACCAAGACTCGTAGTTTCACCACAGATCTTACCCACTCATTAACTGCGTTTCCTTTTAATTAAGAATGTATTCTGAATAGTTGCCAAAATGGTATTTTACTTTTACAATTTATTAGAACGTTTGAAATTGAATTACTGCAATTCTTCTTGTCCTATACACCCAAGATGTCGGAAGGATAGGGACAGGAAAGAGGCCGTGAGTCCCGATCATGTGACCGGAACTCAAGATCACGTGGCAGGAAGGACCACATAAATTAGGGGAGCAGTGGCGAGCGACTGGCACCTTCACAGAACACAGAAAGAAGTGCAGAGGTGGCAGCCTCACCTTGACAAAGTAAGGAGAGGTTTGGCAGGGGCTGACCTAATGGTGACAATAGACACCTAAAACACACGGACCTCAGTGTACCAGCGCTCCTGAAAGACAAACCTGGGTATGAAAATAGATATACTGACAGGCGGGAGGGCCACCTGGAAAGATTATAATCATGTACATTATTCCCCTAAGCAACTAGTGTTAGACTACATGGAGCCGCGATCGCTCCTGCACTTTTTTGAGCTACAACTACTGTGAAACTCGGTAAGATTTACTCAAGACAAAGATGTTGCAGATATCCCACCCGTATATTCACTATGTTTTCACTGATCACGGGTGGAAGATTGATATGTGTCTCTCTTCGTAGTTATAAATGAGCAAATTTAATGAGAAAGAAAGTATAAAACAGAACAGTAACACAATGGATGAATGGCGTGAGTGTGATAAGATTGAACATATGGACACTAGTCTGCCGTACCACACAGAGTCAGTCCTCTCATTATAAAATAATAGTTATTACTGGTACACTTTCATTTACAGGTACGAACGCAGTGTGTTTATCAGAACCATCCCAGATTGGGTCCATCCTTAACCTACTAAAGTAAGGTAGGAGAGAAGGAGAGAAGGGGAATATAGGGGATCTTAGGTCCTGATGAAAGCCGTAAGACCCGTGTATGGGTTACATCAAATCGGCTGAAACATGTTGCCAAACATGCAGACAGGAAGAGTGAGGGGCTAATAAAAATCCCGACACCATCATCCTATATTTATTTTAATCCTAACCAGGAAGTCCCAGAAAAAGTGTGAAGATGGACATTCCTGAGGCAGTTTTAGACTATTTTCTGCACCAATATTTTTTTTTGGGATCCCTATGAATTTATGTCTGTATTGTCTCCCCCCTCCCTGTTGCTCCAACCTAGGTGTTGGTCAGCATGGGGGTGTTGTTATCAAGCCCTATGATGAATAATGTCACAATTTGTGGATGAGGGCAGTTAAAAAAACTTGTGTGTGTGGATATTTATAGGGGAGGTTGATGTAGGAGTGTGTGATTTATTCCTAGTTCCTCTTCATGGCAACGGGGGCTACAGAGTTTATCTTTTTGCAACAAAGCTCATGGGGAGATAAAACATTTGCTTTGTCTTTCTCTATTTAGGCCAACAGACATATTGAAGTGTTTTTTCTATTGCGCAGGCATAACCTGAATAGACATTAGAGTGCTTTAGATCAGTAAATATCTATATACACTGTACGGTCTGAAAATATTTACAGTGTTCACACATCTAGGGTTGCAGTTGGTACTTTCAGCAGAAGTTTGTTTTATTACAGATCAGCATGATAAGTAAATACACTGTACAGAAGTAGAAATAATACAATTATTTCAAACACGTGAGATAGGCCATTGTAATCACTGCTGTAAGTGGAAGCCTCTTATTCACAGGTAGTCCAGCAAACTGTCTTGCAATGTCTGTACAAATTGTGGCAGCTCCTGTCTCACAGGAAACCATAAACCTGATGCACACATACTTTGGGGGCTGCAAACCTCTAAGGCCGGAGGCATCTGACTTCCAACCAACCCCAAAAGTCCACTTGTGCTCTCCAAGGCAGTATTGTTAATGAATGAAACAAAATGTCAACAATAAGCAGCATGAGTATAACATCCTAGATAAACTCTGGATATAATCACAAATGTCCCCAAAACTGTGGATACGATCCTAGATGACTTGGCAGAACAAATTTCACATAACTGAGTAAATAGGCAGAGCCAGGTATTATCAATAAGTAGCCAAAATAGTCCTTATGCCACAGTAGGCTGGGAACATGGAAAGGAATCTAGCTGTTGCTTTGTGTAACATTTGAGTTCCTTTGAAGTTTGCTGTTCTCTGGAGTTTGCACATTGTCACATTGTCATCTGTAGAAAGGTCGAAGTTGTCCTGGGACCTATGCTTGACTAATCGTTCTGCACCTACTGTGACTGCCACTATTTCTCTTCCTTTGTTCTACATTTTTTTCAGGTATTTATAATGCAAGTGTGGAATTTTTGACACAGCAAATGATGACTGTTTCAGATGGAAGACTTCACCATCAGTACATCTTACACATGGGCGGCCTTTTTGATGTCTCATCAGAGAGCGCTTGGTAGGAAATGCTATTTCATGTTTATAATATTCAAATGGCTTTTCCCCAGTGTATAATTTCTGATCAAGAGTCAGCTATTACTTTGTAATGAATGTCTTGTCATGCTAAAGACAGATACGGTTTCTCCCTAGAATGCATGTTGACACATTAGGTTCTTGGTAGGAGTGGGCGGAATTTGCGTAATCACGTTACGCAAATCTTCGCGAAATGGTAAAAAACTCCCCGCAAACACGCAGAAATTCCGCGAACACGCGGAATTGATTGTTCGCGATGCTTTTTTCCTGTTCACAATCACTGTTAGCGTGCTTGGGGAGAAATATCTCGCGAACACGCATTTTGAGAACGCGAACAAACAAAAAATATCGCAAAGTCGCGGAAAGCAGAATTTTATCCAATTTCGCGTTCTCCGCGGAACGCGAAATTACCCAAATTCCGCAAAATCCGCGAGCGGAACGGAATTTACCGCCCAGGCCTAGTTCTTGGTATGAAGAAACGTTTAGCAAAAAAAAGTTTCTTCTGCCAATATGGACTATCTGATCAGCATACGGTCACATTTATGGCTTCAGTTACTTCCCAGTGTGGATTTTTAGATTCTTGAATTTATAGGTCCTTTGTAATGATGGCTTTGTCAAAAACCTTGAAAAATCATAAAAATGTTTCCAGACCTGCAGGTCTGGTGACTTGAATAATTTACTCGATCGAATTGTAATGGTCTTGACCCATAGACTGCTTTCAAATGATATGATACTAAGCAAATATTTTAATTCACTGAGCTGCCATTTTCTTCCTTGTTAAAATGAGAGCACCTTCAAATATGTTAGTTCAGCATGTCTGCTGTAGAAAAACTATTTTGTATGCTTTAATAGACTACACTTTGCTCCATAAACAATACAAATCTAGCTGCATGTAGCATACCCCTGACTTGCTTCTTTGTTCATTAACAGCATTATCATCAGAGCGAGGGCAGGAAGGTTTCTCAAACATATTTAAAAACTATCACTTATAATAAATACATAACTAAAGCATGAAGTGGTAGCACACTGTCATTTGCAGTGAGCAGATTTTCCATTGAAATGGTCACAAGATTTCCCAATGACATGCAGTTTTACTGATAAAACTATAGAGTGTACAAAAAATGTTTTGAAATTGAGTTTCTGCAAACATTTGTCATTTGCACACAACCAAGTAAAGTGTTCTGATTTGTTTTGCTCCTATTAAAATCTATTTGCATCACACTTCTGAATATTAAAAAATTTGATTTCTTAATTCCTGACATTTTGAATATTTGTACTATTCATTTGCAAGTTATTTAAATGTTGTTAGAAAAAACAACTGGCATTCTAAAGCCTTTTGTTTCACAATGATTGTTCAACAGCTCCATTGACAAAGGAAAGTAAACACTATTTTTCAAGATAAGCAGCTATTAGTAAAAAGACAAACTGACATTTGACCTGTCCTTAAACATACAGCAAATATATCAAGATAAAAACAAGATTTAAAGGCATCTTTATAACTCATTCACTTTCTCAATAAACAGAAGACCTGTTCCTTTCCAGCTTAAGTTCTCTCAACAGAACAAAGCAGTAGGTCCAAAAAATAGCCGCACTTGATAAAATCTGACTCGCCATAGCGAGTGGGTGAGTATATTTTTCGGGGTCTGCTATGTAGTTGCTCTTGTTTGGAGGACAGGTGTCCAACTAGCGATGACTTTCTGATGTTGCATTAGCTTTGCCTTTGTTAAGAATGCCTTGCCACATTCAGAGCAATGATATACATTCTTAACCATCATCACTCCTCTTTGTTGACACTGTAATTGTATTAGTTGGACCCTGCCAATAAATTAACTGTCACATACAGTACATTTATTTGCCTTCTCTCCAGGGTGGATTGTTGATGCTGCTTTAGGTTGGTCTTCCTTCAGAATGCTTATTACATTCTGTACATTGATATGGTTTCTCTCCTGTGTAAACTGTCTGATGTTGCATTAAACTGTGCTTTACAATAAATGCCTTGTCACATTCAGCACATTGATATGGTGTCTCTCATGTGTGAGCTTTTAGGTGGTGTATTATTTTTTGCTTTTCAATAAATATTTTGTCTCAATCTGTGCATTTATACAGTTTCTCCCCAGTGTGGACTTTCTGATGTAGGGCTAACCTTTGATTTGTAATAGATCCCATGTCACTTTCTGTAGACCCCCGGTGCAGACACTCTAGTGTTGCATAAATTGTGACTTTCTAATAAATTTCTTCTCACATTCTGTTCAGTTGAATGGTCTCTCCCCAGTGTGAACTTTCAGATGGTGTGTGAAATTTTGCTTTGCAATAAATGTTTTGTCACATTCTGTACATTTATATGGTTTTTCCCCAGTGTGGACTATCTGATGTACTATTAACCTTTGCTTTGTAATAAATGCCTTGTTGCATTCTGTACATTCATACGGTTTCTCCCCTGTGTGGACTCTCTGATGTACTATTAACCTGTGCCTTGTAATAAATGCCTTATCACATTCAGTACATTCATAGGGTTTCTCTCCTGTGTGAACTTTCAGGTGGTGTATTAATGTTTGCTGTACAATAAATCCCTTGTCACATTCTGTACATTTATACGGTTTCTCCCCAGTGTGGATTTTCAGATGTTTTGTTAGGTTTCCATGGGTAATAAATGCCTTGTCGCATTCAGTGCATGCATATGGTTTCTCCCCAGTGTGTACTTTCTGATGTCGCATTAGATGTGACTTTCTAATAAATGCCTTCTCACATTCTGTACACTCATAGGGTTTCTCTCCTGTGTGGACTTTCTGATGCTCTGTTAGATGTGCTTTTCTACTAAATGCCTTCTTGCAATCAGTGCAGTTGAATGGTCTCTCTCCAGTGTGGACTTTTTGATGTTGCCTCAGCTTTTCATTTGTTATAAATGCCTTGTCACACTCAGCACATTGATATGGTTTCTCTCCTGTGTGGACTTTCTGATGTTGTGTTAGGTATCCATTGGTAATATAAGCCTTGTCGCATTCAGTACATTTATAGGGTTTCTCACTAGTGTGGATTTTTTTATGCTGTTTTAGATGCTTCTTTCTTTGGAACACTTTATTACATTCTGTACATTGATATGGTCTCTCTCCAGTGTGGGCTATTTGATGTCGCTTCAGCTCTCCATTTGTAATAAATGCCTTGTCACATTCAGCACATTGATATGGTCTCTCTCCTGTGTGAACTTTCAGGTGGTGAATTAATGTTTGCTGTGCAATAAATCCCTTATCACATTCAGTGCATTTATACGGTTTCTCCCCAGTGTGGATTTGTTTATGCTGCTTTAGGGTTGTCTTGCTTTGGAACACTTTATTACATTCTGTACATTCATAAAGATCCTCCCCAGTATGGAGTTTCCTATGTAGCTTTAGATAATCCTTCCATTTGAACGCTTTATTACATTCAGTACATTTATATGGTTTCTCACCACTATGGACTTTCTGATGTTGCTTCAGCTCTGCATTTGTTATAAATGCTTTGTCACACATTATACATGAATATGGTTTCTCCCCAGTGTGGACCTTCTGATGTCGTTTTAGCTGTCTATTTGTTTTAAATGCTTTGTCACATTCAGTGCATTTATATAGTTTCTCCCCATTGTGGACTTTCTGATGTTGTGTTAGGTGCCCATTGGTGATAAATGCCTTGTAACATTCTGTACATTGATACGGCTTCTCACCAGAATGGATTTTTTTATGCTGCCTTAGATTCTTCTTCCTATGGAATACTTTATTACATTCTGTACATTGATATGGTTTCTCTTCCACGTGGACACTCTGATGCTGCATTAGGTCTTCCATTGCAAAGAACATTTTTCCACAGTCAGTTCATCGATATGGTTTTACTCTTGAATGAAGTTTCTGATGTTGTACTTGCTCTTTCTCTGCCTGTGTTGCCACGTTCCAAATATTCATACGGTTTCTCTTCTGTGGGTTCTGATACCAGGTAAGCTCTTGCTTCGTAATGAACACCTCACCAGACTTGCTTCAGTGTGTTAGGTCTTCGATAACTATCATCTGATGCTCAAGAGCCAAGTATAGACCTCATTGGGTCAATTGGGTTTTCTATTGCAGAAAACGACTTTACCGAGGCATTAGCCTTCAAGGGAAGTGATTTTGAGGAATACTGTTTTTTACATCACTTCCTACATGAGTAGTGTTTAATGGCTTTACCTTGTTCATTTATCACTGCATTTATTTCACCTGTTAGATTGAGAAAAATAAACACTGAGTAAACTGAAATGCACAATCCATCACCAAACTCTATTAGCACTTAATAAGACATTTATTTGTCCATGTAGACAAGAGTGCTGAAGAAATTCTAAAATTACACTTTCAATGTAAAGATGCAGTCTGCTGACTAAGGGCAAACAATCCTTCCGTGATCTCCTTCTATCGAGGAGTGTTGACACCAGAGATGGTTCCTTGTTTAGTGAGTGAGACCCTCTCCCCACGACACACTGCAATGTTAAATCCATAGCAAAAAGATGCTGCCCTTCTTCTCCAGGGAATGCTTCCTATTATCACACGGCAGAACAAATAATACAAGATTGAACCTTTGCCAGTGAATGGACCATGCAACACCGAGCATAACAATAACGGCGGGAAACATAAGCAACTGCTGCAAGGGAGTCCTTACACAGTCAGAGACCCTGGGAAAGGACCCGGACAGGTAATCTGAGCATCTTCCATACTGTGTAACTCCAGAGATCAGAAGCTTTGAACAGATCAACACAAGGAACATGAGGTCTACAACTATTATGGTTATTTCACTTGAAGATAATCTTTTCGATGCAGTACAAGTAATGTTTTGTTTTTTATTTACCTGCATTATGGTGGTTCCTGGGAATTGTAGTTGCTTTCACTCTCTTGAATTAGGGGTGGCTTTATGAGAAGGGGTATAGGTGATTCCAGGGACAACTGAAATATGACAGCGCGCCATGGTGAGAGTTACTCTTTTAAACCATACGATATGGACAGGACATACGAAATGCATCTATCTTCATTGGGCCACATTATAATTACTAATTCCTTTGACTTAACAGGAATCTTTGTATCCTCTTAGAATGAATATGGGCCACAGTGCAATACACTTCACCTCTTGAATCTTTGGAAATTGTTTAGGACAAACAGTGGACATTGAGGTATGACCTTTGACCCTGTTACCAGGCAGGTCGCTCCCCTCACCGCCACGCAGCCCCCTATTTCAATGTTGCATTGCCTTTAAAATAATTTTTTCTTATTGATTCCTTTTGGAATAATCTTCCGTGTTCGTCTGCAAATACACCGTGTGGAGGTTCTATAGTAATTCTAGCCTTCCTTTTCTTGGTGTCTTTTTGTTCAATGTTTCTTAATGTTTCCAAAATGTAGCGCGGCGTGTTCAGCACATTCGTTTGGTCCCCACGAAAGGACGACAGAAAACATGACAGCCCTCAAGAACGCCACTCGCGAACACCACCTGCTGATCCGCACCACCAAAAGGACATCGTTCAAAGAGCGGCTGGACAACAACACCCACAACAGCAGGGAACTCTTCAACATCGTAAAAGAGCTCTCCAACCCCAGCAACAACATCACACCGTCGCAAGACCTCGACAACTCCCTCGCCACGTTCTTCTACCGCAAGATCGCAGATATACATGACAGCTTTGACGCCCAGAATCCGCCTCCAGTCACCAAACCAACGACCCCCACCACCACCCTCAGTGCCTGGACCCCCATCAGCACAGAAGACACCACCCACGTCATGAACACCATCCACTCTGGCTCTCCCTCTGACCCATGCCCCCATCACATCTACAACAAAGCCGACACCATCATCGCACCCCACCTCCGGAACATCATAAACGACTCCTTCGCGTCAGCCACCTTCCCAGAGAGCTGGAAGCACGCAGAGATCAACGCCCTTCTGAAAAAACCCACAGCAGACCCTAAAGACCTCAAGAACTTCCGCCCCATCTCTCTTCTTCCCTTCCCGGCAAAAGTCATCGAGAAGACCGGCAATAAAAAGCTGACTGCATTCCTCGAGGCAAACAACTCGCTCGACCCATCCCAGTCCGGATTTCGAGCCAACCACAGCACCGAGACCGCCCTCATCGCAGCCACCGATGACATCAGGACCCTGATGGACAACAGGGAGACAACTGCCCTCATCCTCCTAGACCTCTCAGCTGCCTTTGATACCGTCTGCCACCGCACCCTAATAACCCACCTCTACAACACTGGGATCCAAGGAAAAGCCCTGGACTGGATCACCTCGTTCCTCTCCAACAGAACCCAGAGAGTCCGCCTCCTGCCGTTCCGCTCCGCGGCCACCAAGATCATCTGCGGCGTACCCCAAGGCTCCTCGCTCAGCCCAACCCTCTTCAATATCTACATGAGCCCCCTCGCCGCCATCGCACGCAAACACAACCTCAACATCATCTCCTACGCCGACGACACCCAGCTGATACTCTCCCTCACCAAAGACCCAGCCACCGCCAAAACCAACCTCCAGGAAGGAATGAAAGACGTCGCAGAATGGATGAAGCTCAGTCGGCTGAAACTGAACCCAGACAAGACGGAGGTCCTCATCCTCGGACAAACCCCATCCGCCTTGGACGACTCCTGGTGGCCCACAGCGCTGGGCACCGCACCGACACCCACGGACCACGCACGCAACCTGGGATTCATCCTGGACTCCTCCCTCACGATGACCAAACAAGTCAACGCCATCTCATCCTCATGCTTCAACACCCTGCACCTGCTCCAAAAGATCTTCCGGTGGATCCCCAACGAAACCAGAAAGACGGTGTACTGCTCGATTTTCCTGGCCCTATTGTGTTGACGGGTGATTAGGGTGACTTCAGTCTCTTACCATTCAAGCCTAAGGGTTAGAGTAGTGAATGAAGTCTATTTACTAGGCACTTCGACATGATCCTGTGTTCTTCCCCATAGATTAGGGCTTGCACACATATCCTAGGGGATAGATTCGTTAGTATTAGGGATAACCTGCCCTGTAGTGAGGGTATTTCATGGAGCCGTACTGAATTCAGGCCTGGTAGGCCTCAAACGGGAGAGACTCCATCTTTCTTTCTGCTCCGGCAGCTTGAGATGCTTCTAGGTTAAAGGGGATGTTTTAGTTATGAGGTGTTATTCGCTTGGAGAGAACCGGTTCAGACCGGCCCTTATCGAAGGATTGTATTTTTCTTCATGCCGAAGACACTACATCAGGCCGGCCGGCTGGGAAAGTGTCCTTGGTACGGGGAGGTACGAGAATTTGGTGGGCGGCAGGTTACGGGCCGGAATTTTCCATGAGGAAATGCACCTCTATATTAGTGAAAGTCTGAGGCAGTTACGTGGCACTTACTTCAGTCCGTAGGCGGCATCTAGCCGTTAGCAGTAAAGCTACTACTTATTCCAGGGAAGACAGATGACAAACTTGAAGGCGGAGAAAAACCGAGAGACAGATACTCTTCTAGCAGAATTGCCAGAGAGGAGAGAGTAGCCGGGACTACGGAGGTGTGACCTCCAGGCGAGCCGAGGCACAGACGAGAAGGGAACCTAGATGACCATTGAGTGCAGGCTACACACGACTAAGGTGATGTCGACCCCTTTCTTATTAGAGTGTACAACCTAATCTTTCACTTTTCTTTGCAGGTTATGTGTTACACAGTAATGTTATGTGATTGCGTATATAATGAATAATAAAGTATCCAGTTTGTAGTGAATCAACATGTGCTGCGTGTTCTTGTATAAGAGGGTAGCCTATTCTTCTAGTCAGCTGTGACTTGACATGAACAGATATTAACCCTGATCAGGTAAGTGGTAACTGAATAAGGGAGAGAGGAGCCCCTCGAACCAGAGAACAGGTTGTGCTCAAACTGGCAGTTCTTGTGTGATCTGATAAATAGTAAAACTGATTCCCCTGTTGTATGTTATGGTAATCATAGGATGAACTTGTGCTGAGGCTGCCGTCTGGGTAGGAAGTCCTGGGTCCGTCTGGGACTGCGAGGCTAAGGCTGCCGTCTGGGTAGGAAGTCCTGGGTCCGTCTGGGACCGCGAGGCTAAGGCTGCCGTCTGGGTAGGAAGTCCTGGGTCCGTCTGGGACCGCGAGGCTAAGGCTGCCGTCTGGGTAGGAAGTCCTGGGTCCGTCTGGGACCACGAGGCTAAGGCTGCCGTCTGGGTAGGAAGTCCTGGGTCTGTCTGGGACCGCGAGGCTAAGGCTGCCGTCTGGGTAGGAAGTCCTGGGTCCGTCTGGGACCGCGAGGCTAAGGCTGCCGTCTGGGTAGGAAGTCCTGGGTCCGTCTGGGATCGCGAGGCCGCCACTTGTATTATAAGAGGTCTAGATATAGGTTATGTGTATATGTATATATATATATATATATATATATATGTGTATATATATATATATATATATATATATAGTAGGAATTCCCTGTCCTTAGGTGATGTGTATATATATATATATATATATATATATATATATATACACATCGGTGGTTACTTGTTGTGAATAGGCCCTAGGGAGAGGGTAACGTTCTGGCTGGGTTAGAGAGGCTCTGATGAGCGGGTTCTATCTGATCCGAAAACCCAAGCAGAACATTTGGCGTCACGAACCGTTTTCGAAACCTGTGTGCGTCGTGTTGTCTCGTGTTTGCTTTCGGCGTGTGCGTGGTTTTGTTTGTATATTATTTGTGGTATATTTGTGTGTATAGTTTTTCTTTTTTTTTTTTCTCTCTCTTTCTCTTCTTTTTCTTTTTCTTTCTTTTCTTCTTTCTTTTTCACGATGTTTTCTAGAAAGTCAAAATCTACTTTTAAGTTGCCCGTTGATATTCCCGGATGGGATTCAACGCCTTATGAAGCCTTAGCCCGTGAGTGGGCTGATTCTACTGGTTTGAGTGAGAATTGGAATTCTTCTTTGGAGCTGGCGGAGCCGGCTAATGTGATTACTTGTTTACAGAAGGCACCCATCTCGAAGGGTGAGGAGATTCCCATTTTGGGGCGTAGAGGTTGGATTGTTCTGTCTGCGTACAGGATTCTGCATGAGAGGTTGTTGAAGCTACAGATTTCTCTTACGGATGTGGAAGCGCACTTTGTTGAGATTCAGAATTCTCATACTTTGTTGCGGTGTCAAAATAAGTTGCTTGCTGACAAACTTGAGACTTACCAGACTATTGCCGAGAGGGCGGCTGTGCGAATTGCTCGTTATAAATACAAGAATCGGCGCGGTTGGGTTTCGACGCGAAAGGTGCGTCTGGTTGTGGCGAAAGCCGGACTGGATTGGAATCCTGATGAATGGGATGGTAATATCTGGACTTCGAGTGATTCTTATTCCTCGGGTGAGGAATCTGTCAAGTGCGAGTCCTCTCGCTCCGGCCGTGCTTGTACATCTGCTTCTTGCGCCTCTGATGGTGCACCCCGTGATTGTGCTCGTCCTTCGAGCGGGGTTGATGCTTCTTCCACTGATTGTTCCTCTACGTGTACTGGTCGAGCTCCTTGTGATGCTCATCCCGCGGTCTCGGCGCATCCAGTTTTTCGTCGGAAGCTGCAGCAGTCTCCCGCTGCTCCGCAGGGTGTTTCTTTAGACTCTTTAGAGGACTTTACTCAACAGGAAATTAGTGATATTTTGCAGCGATTTCGGCAGCGAGCTGGTGAGACCTTGCTCACATGGATGGTGCGCCTTTATGAACTGGGTGCTGCTGGCATTATGTTAGATAATGGCGATTGTTTGAAGTTTTGTTCCTTGAGTTCGGATTCTACTGTACAGGATCATTTTCGTAACTATAATGGTGGTGGTCAAATTTCTTTACTTCAATTGGCGACTGAGGGTTGTAATATAAAGTATCCTACTGAGTCTGATTGGCCTGTGAATGACAAACCGTGGTATACTTTGCGTGACGCTGCACAACGTCTCAAAGAGGAGGTGATGAAAACGGCAATTTTTCTGGGTACTGCTGACAGGTTGCTTGATGGTTCGTTGACATCTTCTGTGCGGAATCGTATTATTCGTTCTTCCCCTGTTGCTTATAAGCAGGTCATGATGACTTTATTGATTAATCAGACTGGTAACGTGTTATCTACGGTACTGGAATCGGTACGCCAACTCGGTGAGTTGGGTGAGTGGTTTAAACCTGAACGTCAGTCCCGGCCTGACACTCGTACTCCTGGTGACAATAAACTTACTAGACGTGATATCTTTTCTGGTCTTCTGGCCGATGGTGTGCGGAGGGAGGACATTGACGGTGAGACTACTGCTCGTTTGTGGGAGTTGTTTCGCAAACGTGGCTTGGATCGGAAGGAGGGTGCCCGGCGTGTTCGGATGACTGAGTGTGATCGTGGTGGTTCGGACGGTAGCGGTGATGACGACCGCCGTGGGCGCTCTGTTCGTCGTGATGATCGACGTTATGTACGTGATATGTCCCCCCGTCGAGAGAGAGACAGAGAGAGAGAAGAGGAAAGAGAGAGGGGAAAAAATGATTATGTTTACAGCAGACGTAGAGATGATAGGGATCAATCCCCTGAGTTGAGGAGGAGAGAGGATCGTCATAGTTTGGCCGATCGAAACCAGCAGTGCAATGCAGATAATACGAATCCATTTCGTACTGGGAATGGATATGAACAGGAGGCACCGATACCTAAGAAACGTGAGAGTCTTTATCCTGATTTATCCTGGTACACAGAATGCAGTAAGCATGACTAGGAAATAGGTCAAGCTCCAGTACACAGATGGGCTCACAGAGATAATAGACCCTATGTGGATATTGAAATTTATTGGAGACATCGTAATATCCAAAGGGCCCGAGCATTGGTGGATACAGGAGCGGAGGCCACTCTTATTCATGGAAAATCAAAAAAGTTTACAGGTCAGTCTTTTACAATTACTGGATTAGGTGGAAAGGAAACTCCTGCCGTTCAAACTTTACTTGAAATGAGAATAGGTAGAATCCCTAGAAAAGAATACTCTGTACTAGTGGTGCCACTCTTGGAATTCATAATTGGAATTGATATTTTGAGAGGAATGACTTTGCATTTAGATGATGGATGTTACCAATTTGGAACTACGCATTATATATCGTCCAGGCCTATACGGGTTGGTCGTTTACGAATGCCCCCCATAAAAGTTCCTCAGGCGACAAAAGTGGTTTGTCAGAAGCAGTATCGTATTCCAGGTGGTCATGAGGAGATTAGTACCACTATTCAGGAGTTGGTGGATGCAGGTGTTATAGCCCCAGTTACTTCTGCTTGGAATAATCCTGTTTGGCCTGTACGTAAGAGTGATAATTCTTGGCGTATGACTGTTGATTATCGAGAATTGAACAAACATACACCCTCCTTGACCGTTGCGGTACCGGATGTCATTACTCTAATTGAAAGAATCCAAAAACATCCAGGTACATGGTATGCGTCCATTGATATTGCTAATGCTTTCTTTTCGATTCCGATTGCCCCTGAGTGTCAGGAACAGTTCAGTTTTACGTGGAATGGGCGTCAGATGACGTTTAGAAGTCTTCCTCAGGGCTATGTGCATAGTCCTACGATATGTCACCGGCTGGTGGCAGAGCATTTGGCTGAGGTACCAGTTCATCCACAAATTCAGATGTGTCATTATATTGATGATGTTTTGATCCAAGGCGAAACACAAGAGGAAGTTCAGACCCAATTGGACAGAGTCATTGACTGCCTGCGTGAGAAAGGTTGGGAAATCAATCCGGATAAATTACAAGGCCCGTCCCAGGCTGTAAAATTTTTGGGTATTAATTGGCATGAAGGACACCGTGAAGTGATCCCTCAGGTTAAACAGAAAATTCTTGATTTTGCAGTTCCGAGGAATAGGAAAGAAGCCCAAAGCTTCATTGGTTTATTTGGTTTTTGGCGCCAGCATATTCCTCATTTGAGTCAAATATTGGCCCCCTTGTACCGTGTCACTCGTAAAAAGAATGCATTTGAATGGGATAAACCACAGCAAGATGCGTTCAACCTAGCAAAAGAGGCAATTCAACATGCTTTGGATTTATGGCCCGTACGTGATGGTGAGGTGGATTTGAATGTGTCTGTACAGGGTCTTTATGCGAATTGGAGTTTGTGGCAGAAGCAAGGCAGGAGTAGAGTGCCGTTGGGTTTCTGGACCAAAAAGTTACCTGATGCTGGGGAGCGTTATACACCTTTTGAGAAACAGTTACTTGCATGTTATTGGGCTCTGGTGGATACCGAGCAACTGACTTTGGGTCATGATATAGTTTTGCGACCTGAAATTCCTATCATGCAGTGGGTTATGAGTTCGCCGAAAACTCACCGAATTGGACATGCTCAAGAGGCGAGTGTGATTAAATGGAAATGGTATATACAAGACAGGGCACGTGTGGGACAGAAAGGAGTTGCATCTTTACATGAGCAGGTGGCGCGAGCGTCATCGACTGAGACTGAGAGTGAATGTTCCGTACCTTTAGTACAGGAGTCTCCTGTCAAGTGGGGTAGACCTTTTGATGATTTGTCCGCAGAGGACAGAAACCATGTCTGGTTTACGGATGGTTCAGCAAGGTTCATAGGGACGAAACGGCACTGGAAAGCGGTGTCCTATAATCCGATCACACAAAAACTACTGAGCACAACTGGTGAAGGTAAGAGCAGTCAATTTGCTGAACTTTATGCTGTTTATCAAGTTCTGAAACAAGAGTTACCTGGCACATGTCATATTTTCACCGATTCTTGGTCTACTGCCAATGGACTGGCAGTTTGGTTACCGACTTGGCATTCCCATAATTGGGAACTGCATTCAAAACAATTGTGGGGAAAAGAATTATGGCAGGAGATTTGGGAGATGCTCCCACAGAGTACTGTTACAATCTTCCATGTGGATGCTCACACCCCGATAGATTCTCTTGACAAATTTTTTCATAACATTGCAGATGAGAAATCTAAAATTGCTGAGGCAGTGGTGGACAGGCAAGATTCTGATATTGCGGGATTGGCGAAATGGGCCCACCAGAAGGCAGGACATTTTGGAGAGAAAGCCACTAGCAGGTGGGCTGCTGATCGAGGAATTTATATTCCCCTAGATTTGATCAAGAATGTTATTTTACATTGTCCCATTTGTCAGCATATCAGACAGCGCAAAGTGCCCCAAATTGTTAAAGGTCATTTACATCGCGGGAAACTGCCCGCTCAAATTTGGCAGATTGATTACATCGGTCCACTTCCCATGAGTAGGAATTGTCAATATGTTTGCACTATTGTTGATACATACAGTGGCCTGTTGGTAGTCCTTCCCTGTAAGCAAGCTACCCAATTGAATACCATTAAAACATTGGAATTGATTATGATGTATTATGGTGTGCCATTCCAAATCCAATCTGATAATGCATCCCATTTTCGTGGAAGATTGGTACAGGAATTCTGTGTGGAAAACAATATTGACTGGGTATTTCATATCCCATACTATCCGCAGGCCTCGGGTCTTGTGGAGAGATTGAATGGTCTGCTGAAGGAGCAGCTGCGTAAATTGACAGATGACAAATATAAGAATTGGCGAGACTTTTTGCCCCAAGCGCTATTAATTTTGAATAATCGTCCTTTTCTAAATGCTGAATCTCCACTTATGCGTTTGTTCCCTCCGAAAGTTCATGCTCAGCCAAATGAAATCAGAGAGACTGTGATGTACTGGGAAATTACTCCCGGAGCCTTGGCTCCATGTAGAGCGACCCCAGGGTTGGCAGGTTTAGACTTGCATGCCATGGATGACACCGTTATAAAAGGTAAAGATCGGGTCATCATCGCGACCGGTGTTGGTGTTCATATACCACCCGGGAATTTTGGATTAATCGCCCCTAGATCGGGGCTGGCTGTAAAAGGCATTCAGGTACTTGGAGGGGTCATTGACAGTGATTATCAGGGAGAGATTAAGGTGCTCCTGCTGAATAGCAGTGAGGCTGACTTGCTGATCCATCGAACTGACCGAGTGGCTCAATTACTCATACTGCCTGTCTTCAGTGGTGGGATGGTAAAAGGCACTGCCCCAACTTTGCTAACTGTACGAGGCCAGAAAGGTTTTGGCTCCACAGATAACCCTGGGGCCAGGGTTTGGGTGCAGTCGCCTAAGAATCCCCCTGAACAAGCAGAGGTCATCGCCACCGGTCATGACAACACCATTTTAGTTATGAGACCAGGGAAAGATAGCTGGGAAGCGGTCCCGGCTGACAAATGTTACTTACGAGAATGAATAATGCCTGTATTTGATTCTCTTTCAGATCATTCTTTGGACTGTTGCTGCAGGATGTGTCGTCGTCGGACTATTTTCGGGTTGGTTCGACGAGAGAGGAGGAATCCCGTCAACCCGGGATGAGCTACGCACCCGAGTGTCGCGTTCCCTCGCTGCGTGGGATTCGTCATCGAACTTTTGGACCTTACTGGCGAAAAGGGTGACCGATGCCCCTCACTTTTGTTTGACGCCGATGAGATCTGTACACGACATCTTAGCGACCTGTCTGGTTGCTGTCCCTGCTTCGCTGGAAACTTTGATTAATATTTTCAACATTTCAAAGGCTCGCCCCAATGTTCTTCTGGGCGATTTTGCCACCCATGCGTATTGCCCCTTATGTACTGAACTACCAGACCAGATACCCCCCGTCCAGTCCCAAATAGTTACCTATAATATCACACAAGGAGATATGTGTTTTTACCTTACGTGTAATCCTAGTGCAATTTCTGAATGTCTGCGTCTAAAATTGAAAGGTGCTACTTCCTTCACCCTTCATGAGCGAACTTTGTGCTTTCAAAGGACACCGAAAACATGTGCTTCGGTCCAGAACAATATGACTTGCAAGAGTTTGGTAGTTACCCCTAGTCATTATCGCACGATGTTACTACCTGCCGGATGGCTTTTCTCATGTGGTAATACTTCCTGGCCATATGTCCCCGCAAATATTTCTGGTGGCCCTTGTGCCATTACGAGACTCAGTTTACTGATGTTCTCGTCACATCCGAATGCTAATTCTCGTGTGATTCGAGATACAGTGATGTTACAGGAGGATTGTGACTCATCTTTGCATTTATATTCCAAGTCTGAATACCTTAGCCTGGCTATTTCAATTATTGGTGTTCCTGCTTTGGTGGTTTATAATACTAAATCTATTGAGAAAATGGCCTGCTGGATGGTAAAATCCATTAATCATACTTCTACAGTCCTGTCTGATATGCTGTTAGACGCCCAGGGTGAACGCAGGGCCATCTTGCAAAATCGAGCGGCCATTGATTATCTTTTGCTTAAACATGGACACGATTGTTCTGATTTTGAGGGTCTTTGTTGTTTTAACTTGTCTGATCATACACAATCCATTCGCGCTCACATTGACAAGCTACATGATTTGACGGAGGAAGTTTGAAAACACATTGACCAGGGCTGGTTTGACTGGCTCTTTAATTGGTTACCTGATTTGTATCTGTTACGTCAAATATTAGGAGGTATTCTGATTACCATCGCTGTTTTGATTTCTATCTGTTGCTTTATTCAGTGTATTCCTTCACTACTTCAATTTTGCACATTTGGTACTAGACATAGATCAGTTAGCTTTGTTTCATATTATTCTTCCACAGATGTTAGTTCTGTTTAATGAATGTATAATAGACTGAAGTCAAGGGTGAAATGTACTGCTCGATTTTCCTGGCCCTATTGTGTTGACGGGTGATTAGGGTGACTTCAGTCTCTTACCATTCAAGCCTAAGGGTTAGAGTAGTGAATGAAGTCTATTTACTAGGCACTTCGACATGATCCTGTGTTCTTCCCCATAGATTAGGGCTTGCACACATATCCTAGGGGATAGATTCGTTAGTATTAGGGATAACCTGCCCTGTAGTGAGGGTATTTCATGGAGCCGTACTGAATTCAGGCCTGGTAGGCCTCAAACGGGAGAGACTCCATCTTTCTTTCTGCTCCGGCAGCTTGAGATGCTTCTAGGTTAAAGGGGATGTTTTAGTTATGAGGTGTTATTCGCTTGGAGAGAACCGGTTCAGACCGGCCCTTATCAAAGGATTGTATTTTTCTTCATGCCGAAGACACTACATCAGGCCGGCCGGCTGGGAAAGTGTCCTTGGTACGGGGAGGTACGAGAATTTGGTGGGCGGCAGGTTACGGGCCGGAATTTTCCATGAGGAAATGCACCTCTATATTAGTGAAAGTCTGAGGCAGTTACGTGGCACTTACTTCAGTCCGTAGGCGGCATCTAGCCGTTAGCAGTAAAGCTACTACTTATTCCAGGGAAGACAGATGACAAACTTGAAGGCGGAGAAAAACCGAGAGACAGATACTCTTCTAGCAGAATTGCCAGAGAGGAGAGAGTAGCCGATGAGGAAGAGGTCCCAGTGACTCGGAGAAGGGAGCCGTGACTACGGAGGTGTGACCTCCAGGCGAGCCGAGGCACAGACGAGAAGGGAACCTAGATGACCATTGAGTGCAGGCTACACACGACTAAGGTGATGTCGACCCCTTTCTTATTAGAGTGTACAACCTAATCTTTCACTTTTCTTTGCAGGTTATGTGTTACACAGTAATGTTATGTGATTGCGTATATAATGAATAATAAAGTATCCAGTTTGTAGTGAATCAACATGTGCTGCGTGTTCTTGTATAAGAGGGTAGCCTATTCTTCTAGTCAGCTGTGACTTGACATGAACAGATATTAACCCTGATCAGGTAAGTGGTAACTGAATAAGGGAGAGAGGAGCCCCTCGAACCAGAGAACAGGTTGTGCTCAAACTGGCAGTTCTTGTGTGATCTGATAAATAGTAAAACTGATTCCCCTGTTGTATGTTATGGTAATCATAGGATGAACTTGTGCTGAGGCTGCCGTCTGGGTAGGAAGTCCTGGGTCCGTCTGGGACCGCGAGGCTAAGGCTGCCGTCTGGGTAGGAAGTCCTGGGTCCGTCTGGGACCGCGAGGCTAAGGCTGCCGTCTGGGTAGGAAGTCCTGGGTCCGTCTGGGACCGCGAGGCTAAGGCTGCCGTCTGGGTAGGAAGTCCTGGGTCCGTCTGGGACCGCGAGGCTAAGGCTGCCGTCTGGGTAGGAAGTCCTGGGTCCGTCTGGGACCGCGAGGCTAAGGCTGCCGTCTGGGTAGGAAGTCCTGGGTCCATCTGGGACCGCGAGGCTAAGGCTGCCGTCTGGGTAGGAAGTCCTGGGTCCGTCTGGGATCGCGAGGCCGCCACTTGTATTATAAGAGGTCTAGATATAGGTTATGTGTATATGTATATATATATATATATATATATATATATATATATATATATATATATATATATATATTCACTGAAAAAAACATAGGTTTCACACACGTTATAGTTAGGAATTAGCATTTAAAAAACCTTGCAAATTCACTGAAAAAACCATAGGTTTCACACATGTTATAGTTAGCTGGAGATGTCATCAGTGATGTCATCAGTGATGTTACTGACCATGTCATGAGTGATGTAATATGTGACGTCATCAGCAGTGGATTGCGGGCGCGCGAGTTATAGTTAGCTGAACTAACTATAACGGGGAAATTTCATTGGTTTTTTACGAGAGAAATGTCCAGCTAACTATAACATGTGTGAAACCTATGGTTTTTTCAGTGAATATATATATATATATATATATTTCCATTACTCCGTCGACATGCCATTCCGAAAGGACGATGATAGACCCAGGTTTGTGTGCTCATTCAGAGATTTATTTTCCAAGCCCCTACACCATCGCCATTACGCGTTTCAGCCTCGCGGAGTCCTTGATCACATGATACGCTGATAGAGAGTTTTTTTCTGTTTTTAAAGTGCCTGTGCGCAAAAACGTTTGTTAAAACACTCCCACATAGCTTCATAGACATAGAGAACAGATCGACCCCACGGATGCAAGGTGTTCCCAGGATTGTGCAAATGACGCAGCGTAATAGAGTACCATGATAAAATATCAAAGTGCAAAATGACGCTGAACATAGTAAATATATACAGATAAATATATAAATACATACCAATGGATAAAATCATAGCATTGATAAAATATCATAAAAATGCTAAAAATGATCCACTACTAAAATGTTATACTCGTTAAAACCATTAACACCATGTAGAGTTTGGCAGCATAATGCCCCATCCTATCTCTATCTAGGGTGCACAGTTAAACATAAACATCATATTCATTTATCAAAGACACAATTATTAGGCCTGAATGCCCCTTGTGAATACCAACAATTAGGGAACAATATTCTCCGTCTCACAGCCTTGTTTGCTCATTGCATACAAAGAATGTCTAGTTAACTGCCCCAGTGGGCCTAGATCTTCAAACGTGGGAAAGATAAAGTGCAAAATTGTGCTGTGCAAAGTATACCAAATTACATCCTATCACAGCCATGATTAAGGTATGTAAAAAAATACAAAAGGGAAATGAGAATTTAATTTCATTTTCCTTCAACTTATACACAGAATTAAAATCTTCAGTTTCATTAAAAGAAAATTAATTACAGTCAAGAAGCAGCAGCGATTTTCAATATTGATATCAGCCAATGAATATTCATTTTTATAGACAGGTAAAAAAGTCTTCACTTGCATTTAGGCCCTGTGGTGCCTTACTGTCCAATTTGAGTATATACCTAGTTTCCATTTGTCGTAATAACCGTTCGCGGTTACCCCCTCTTCTTAGTGGCAACACCGAGTCAATGACATAGTATTTGAGGTGTGCCAAGTTATTTTCATGGCACTCCTTGAAGTGCCTAGCCACTGGGTATGCCGCATCACAGTTATTGATGGCCCTAATGTGCTGGAGCACCCGTTTGTGAACCTGTAGTGTCGTACTGCCGACGTACCGCAGGCCACACGAGCACTCCAGCACATATACTGCATACTCCGTTTTACAGTTTAAGGCTTTGTTGATTTTCACGGGACTAGGCTGAAATGGCACTTGGTATGTTTGTGTGTTAATACCATATTTGCATGCCTTACAGATAGCACATTTAATGAATCCCTTGCTTTTTCCAAGCCAAGTATTTGTAATCCTGACCTCTGGGCTACTCTTAACCAGGGAATTACTCATAGAGCGAGCTCTTCTGAAAGCAATACTAGGGGATTTGTTCATTTCCTTGCCCAAAACAGGATCATTACAGACTAAGGGCCAGTTTTTATTGACAATTCTACGTATTGATTTATGTTGTACGTTGTATGTCATTATGAGACGAGTAGGCTGGACCAGATCGATATTTTAAGTGGGTTTACGTCTCAATGTGTCCGATCTCTGTATTTTGTTTGCCTTGGTCATGGCTTGATCCAAGACCTTCTCTGAGTATCCCCTGTCAAGGAACCTCCCTTTGCATTCCTGCTTAGCTAGTGTACATTCCTTATCTGTACTACAAATCCTGCGAATCCTCAACATTTCCCCGAATGGGATGCTGCTGATTAAATGTGGCGGATGATGAGTGCGCGCATGCAGGACTGTATTGCCAGAAGTGGGTTTTCTTTTTTTTTAATATATTTTTATTGGTTTAAACAGGGAAATCAAGAGAAACATAGTTACACTGTGATATGGGAAAAAAAAAAAGAGATGGTCATACAAACAATGGAAAAAAACCAATTAATCACTGCAAGTAGCATATTACAAAGCCAGCTATACACTTCAAAATAACGGTTAAGCGATACAGAAAAAAAAACATCTCTAGATCTCTTCAGTTTCCCAAATTGGGCCCCATATCCGAAGACCTCTTCTTTTGGCTCTATTTCCTTTACACTTATAAAGTGCCTTCTCTAAATTAAAAACATGATGAAGTCTTGAAAACCATTCCTGAAAGGAGGGTGGTTCAGGATCCTTCCAATGAGTTGCAATGGTTAAACGAAAAATGGCCAAGGCCATAAAGTAAAAATAAATTTGGGAAGAATCTAGACCTAGACTATCATCAATCCCTAAAATGATCAGAGTTGATGTTAGTCGTGCCGAACCACCAGTAACCTGATTAAGAAAATTCTCTATCTTTGCCTTCACATTAACAAGTTTATTACATCCACTAAACATATGTATTATATCTGCCGGGCCGTAATCACATCTGGGGCAACAATCAGTTTCCCTTTTCCCCCAACTGAAGAGTTTAGCCGGGGTATAGTATAACCTAAACAAAGTTTTGAAATGTTGGGCTTTAAGGTTAGCTGCAAGAAATATTTTTTTGACAGATAAAGAGACCTACAAATATCCACATCTGGGTCCCCTAGTAAGCCTGCCCAGGCACTTTCGGAGCTGACGATATCATCTTGATTAGCATTCAGCAAAATTAAATATAAATCCTTTATTCGAGGCTGCCTATGCCCAAGCCAATCAAGCATTGGTATATCGTCGAATCCAGTTAATTGAAACTTTGCGGTTTTAATAATCTCCCTAAATTGTAGATATTTAAAAAAAGTCTTAGTTTCCACCCCAAATTGGCTTTGAAGCTCTTGAAAGGATTTTAGCTCGGATCTCACGAATAAGTCTCCGATTAAATTTATACCAGTCAGTTCCCAGGTTTTTCCTAAATTATCATAAAATAAAGGTGGAAAAATAGACGAGCGCCAGATAACATGATATTTATGTATCTTGGGGATCCCCAGAAATTTACTTATTTTGCTCCAAACACTCCAGGCAGTTCTGACTATTTTGAACCGCGTTCTCTTATAATAGCTGCCATCTAACTGCCTTAATAAAACGCCTGGTGCATAGTCTCCTAATGCTAATTCATAGACAGATGGAGGGGAGTCCGTGTTATACTGTGCAGAGATTGTACCTGGTCCAAATTTTGGTCGAAATAAACTAACCATTTGCTGTAGCATTACAGCCCAAAAATAAAATTTCATATGAGGGATAGCTAATCCGCCACGGTCTTGTGGCAAAGTCATCAACTTTATAGATCTTCTAATCTTTTTGTACCCCCATACAAACTGAGAAAATATCCCGTCAATTTTTTGAAAAAACTCTTTAGGGGGCTCAATTGGAATGCATCTAAAAAAATAAAAAATTTTGGGAAACATAGTCATTTTAATGATATTAGCACGTCCTATAATGGAAATATATAATTTATCTATGCGCTTTAAGTCAGTGCTAATCTTAGTTAACAACTGTGGGAGATTAATATCCCAGATAGTAGAAACGCCCGCACTTATATTAATCCCTAGATAGGTAGCCTCCGAGGATCTCCTATCATCGTTAAGCGGGGTATTATCAGAGCAAACAATCTTAGTTTTCGCAGTATTCAACCTGTATCCAGATTGACGGCCAAGTTCTAATGCAAGAGCCTCAATACGGACCAACGCAGTCAGGGGGTCAGGAGTGATTATAGCGATGTCATCCGCATACGCTAAGATTTTTGTACTAAATCCCCTAACCACTATAGGTTTAATAGCCTGATCGTTAAGCATGGATCTTATTAGAGGATCTATGTACAGAGCAAAAAGAATCGGGGAACATGGACATCCCTGTCTGGTGCCACGTGAGATCTTAATTCTCCCAGATTCCATCCCCATCATTTGTATTTTTGTATATGGTTGTACGTACATTGCCTTTATGGCAGTCTGAATACGAGGACCAAATCCATTAGAATTTAGAATCTGCCAAAGAAAAGCCCACTCAACCTGATCGAAGGCTTTCTGTGCGTCTAGTAAAATCAGAGACATTTGACACCCCCAACTGTTCGGTAATATCAAATAAGGAGATCACCCGACGCACATGATCCGTTGTTCCACGCGCGGGAATAAAGCCATGCTGCCATGGGCTAACCAAGGAAGCAATTATTATTGAAAGCCTGTTGGCTATAATTTTAGAGTATAATTTCTCGTCGGTGTTAATCAAAGAAATAGGTCTATATGAGGCTGGATTAACAGATGGTTTCCCTTTTTTCAAAAAAACAATTAAATTAGTGTCTTTCCAAGAATGGGGTGTAGTACCATGATATTGTACTGCTAAAAATAAGTCCAGAAATATGTGTGATAGCTCGGAGTACAAAACCTTATACAATTCTATAGGAATTGCATCAGGACCAGCAGCTTTACCAGATGCCATAGACTGTAAAGCCTCGTCAACCTCCGCTTGTGTAAAATCTTTTTCCAGTTCCTGTAAAATTTCAGGGGTAAGAGTGGGAGTAGGGGTAATTAAACCCTGACCTGTGGCAGATTGTGGATCAGTCTGAGATTTATAAATATCTCCATAAAAATCAGCAAAAACTTGAAGAATGTCCTGGGGATCTGTTACACTACTCCCGTCACCCCGTTTAACCTCCAGGATATTGTTAGCCGCCGTCCGCTGTTTTAATTTTAATGCAAGGTGCCTTCCGGTCTTTTCCCCATATTCGTAGTTCTCCCTGGATCGTGTTTGATATATTTTAGCATTCCTACTATTGTATATTCCGTTTAATTTAGCTTTAACCTTTATCACTTCTAGTTCAGCTAGCCTCGCAGCATCCTTATGTTTATTAACAATTGATCTAAGATGTAGTTCCTCATTCATAGAGAGGTCAGCCATAAGTTTCTGTACAGTCACCCTATGCTCTTTCCTAAGGTGTCCAGCAAAACTTATAATTTCCCCCCTTAAATATGCCTTGAACGTATCCCAAACAGTTTCCCTTGACGCACTATACCGATTTATGTCAAAGAACTGCTTAGTTGAACTCCTGAGATGATCTACAAATCCTTCGGTTACAAGAAGTTTCCTATCAAAGGACCATTTACTAGGACGATTCAGAAATGCCGAAAGCTCCACTTCTAGAATCAGCGGGTTATGATCTGACAGAATCTTTGGGATTTTCCGTATATTGGCATGGTCTATAAGGGAGGTAGAAATATAAAAATAATCTAATCTAACATATTTCTGGTGGGGGCAAGAAAAATAAGTATAACCGGCATCTCCTACTACCTTACGGGTCCACACATCAACTAATCCATGGCTCCCAGCAAAAGCTTTAAGAGCCTTATATACCCGAGGCTTCCTACCATCATACCCCCCCAAAGATATATCCGAAGTACCTAAATGGATATTAAAATCCCCACAAACTATAAGCGGGGAAGGCCAGGCTGCCAGCTCAAGCTCCAACTCACCCCACAAATCCGAATCATCAAAGTTGGAGCCATAAATTGTACATAGAGTTACCCTACACGGTAATAGAGCAATAGCCCATCTCCCCCACCTATCTGCTAAAGTTCGCTCCGTCTCTGGCATGCGAGTGGTAGTGTGTATAGCTACCCCTCTTGTAGTGATAGTTTGACGCGAGCAGACCACCTGTTTAAACCCAGGGATACTATTTAACCCTCTTTTTTGAAAAGGTATATGTGTTTCCTGTTGACAGATAACATCTACCCCCCATGAGCGGATAGCTTCGGCAGACCTGTACCATTTACCAGCATCGTTCAACCCCCCTATATTCAAGGAACAAATTCTCAACCTACCCATCATAATAACTTTTACTCCAGTGCAGTGACTTAAAACATCTCAATAATACAGTATCAATCAACCTATACTCTTTACCAAATTTCCCTGATTTCCCTGAAATTTTTTTAACTCCCCCCCTTACCCTCCCCACCCCACTCCCTAACCCTCGACTACTCACCCAACCCACCCACCTCACCCAAGCCACCCACCCTGCAAATGAAGGCAACAGACCAACCAGGTCTGTAGAGGATGAATGCTGTGCTCTCCCGAAAATAAACATAACTTAACTTCCTAAGACTTTCTAACACTCTCTCAATCATCTGAAAAAAAGAATAGCGGGGGAATCACCCAAAATCTGATATTAAGCTAATTACACCCCGGGTTAAACTTTCCCTCCTGAATCCAAAAACTCCTTTGCCTTAATCTCGGATGTAAAAAAGCTTGTGGTATCCTTCCAAATTACTTTTAAACGAGCAGGGTTTAAAAGAAAAGCCTGAGCTCCTTTCTCTTGGAAGGGTTTAATCATCTGACGTAGACGCCACCGGCGTTCCACGGTGACATGGCAAAAGTCGGGTCTAACAAAAAAAGAAAACCCCTCAGCTTTTACTTGGGCATCTGGTCTAGCTCTTTCAAAAACGCTTTGCCTCAACAGAAAATTCCCAAAATATACCAATAGCGCCCTTGGTTTAGCATTAGGACGGAGAGGTGGACGAATAGAAAAGGGGACTCTGTGCGCCCTTTGTACCTCCTTATCCCAGTCCCAGCCAACCAAATCTGGCAAAGAGGTCTGCAACAATTGAACAATGTAAGAACGAGAGTCAGACCCTTCCTTCCCCTCTGGAATACCCAGAAATCTCAGATTGTTCCGACGCTGAAAATTTTCCCCCTCCTCAAGTTTCCACTGAATATCCATTAATCGTGCCTCATGAGCATCTACTTGGCCTTTGGAACCAGCAACCTCTAATTCCAACACATCTGTCCGAGTCTCAATGTCAGTCATGCGGTCACTAATATCCTTACAGGTCTTAGCGACCTTCCTGATAGCCCCTTGGAGTTTACCTCTTGCTTTCCGCCCGGGACTCCTCTCGATGTGCTGCAACACATTGCATAATCGACTCTAATGTAGAAGGAGCTGCATTAAGCCCAGCTTCTGAGCCAGTAATTAAGTTGGGGTTAATACTGCCCATCAATTGATCTCCGAGTGTATAGTCCCAGTTCAGATTCGCCTGTTTCTGGCCTTCAAGACTCGTTGGACAGAGATTCAGAGAACGTACCGTTGTCACAGATTCAGAAGCAGAAAGTAATTTAGCTTTAGACTGTGATTGTGGCTCATCGCTAGACAGGGTATCTCCGCCTGAATCAGAGGCACCATCAGACCACGTTACATCAGAGAGAGAATAAAAGTCATTTGCCTCTGAGTCAAGATCCCTATCGCAATCCTGGCGTGGAGTTCGGTGGCCCCTGAAACCCCCCTTTTTTCTAGGGGCATGATCTTTCAACTGAACGGGAGTACTCTTATTTTCCCCCAACGAAGCCTCACTCTGACTTGGCAGTGGCACAGATATCTGAACGGGGGGTATATTCCCCCCACCCTCCAATGAAACCAACGGACTCTCCTGGCCCTGGTCCTGGGCTGGACAAGCACTCTGTTTAACTGTAGCAGCATTAAGCTGTAAGTCCAAAGGTTCGCCTTTGCCACCCGGGCCAGTCATGCTTAGTATGGGCTCCTTCCCCCCCTCTTTCCCTCCAGGCAGCTCTTTGCACCGCTCCTTACTTGGTGGTTCGAAAGCCCCAGCTCCACCTTCTTCCCCATCATCTCTGCCGTCTCCACTAGCGTTGCGATTGCCACACGCATTGCTATCCCTGTTGCAGGCAGCCGGCGCAGCCGGCGCAGCCTGCCCTCTCAGCAGGTCGATTACCGATACTGAGGACCGATGTGGCTGGGGCTGAGAGCACCCGCCCTTCCCCTTCCTGTCTGCGGAGGTCTCCGGGAGAGCGCTGTGCTTCTGTCTGCGTCCACGACCAGGAGCGTCATTCTCCGAAGTAATTGCCGGTTGCCCTGGTCGATCCGCTGCACCTTTCCCCCGCAGAACCACCTTTGGCCCCATGTTTGAGGGACAGATTGAAGCCGTGATCGGCAGACGGGAGGTACAGAGCCTCTCGATGCGTTCCAACCGAGGAAGCAGCTGCTCCGTGTATCGGGCCAATGCCGAAACCCAGCCGCGTAAGTTATCCGTTCTGTCACTACACTTCTTATACATGAGTTGCTTTGTCTTAGCAAGGGCTCTCAGAAACGTGTTGCATCCTTAGTTTAGAGGCTTTAAAATATCGTCGTGATTTAGAGAATTTTCCGTCTTTACTCCGGGAGAGCACAACCGGCTGAACACCTCCCTCCTCACTCAGCCGCCATCTTGGGTTTTCTATGAAGTCGTGTTTCCAGTCTGTTGTTGAACACAAAGACCTCAACATCTAGGTAGAATATACTACTATTGCTCATCACAGCCGTAAACTTGAGATTCAAATTATTGATGTTTAAGTTCACAATAAACTCCTGTGCAGACTGTTCTGTGCCATTCCAAATTAAAAACAAGTCATCAATATACCTGTACCAACAAACAATGTGATTTCTTACGATGTCGCCATGGTTTGCCATGAGGACCTGCTCCTCCCAGAGCCCCATATGCAAACAAGCATAGCTCGGAGAGAAACAAGCCCCCATGGCAACGCCCCTAACCTGCTGATATACTTGATTATGAAACAAGAAAAAATTATTTTCCAGACAATCGGTAATCATGTTCAAAATCATCCTATTATGTGAAAGTCTGTTGAGGGGACGTGTGTTCAGAAAGTGTTCAACAGCTTTTAATCCATCCTTGTGGTGAATACTCGTGTACAACGATGCCACATCTAAGGAGATTAGTACATATCCGGGGTCCCATTTCACATGTTCAATTTTGCCAAGAAAATCCCCCGTATCCTGTATGTATGAAGGTAATTTCTTGACATGTTCTTGTAGAAAATAATCAACACATTTTGAGGCGTTCTCCATGATGCTACCCTGGGCGGAGATTATAGGTCTACCTGGGGGTTTACCCGCATGCTTGTGGATTTTGGGTATAAAGTAAATAACTGGAATGATGGGGTGTTGAATTTTTAAAAATTTTAATTCATTCAAAGTCAGTAAACCAGACGATTTCCAAGCTACCAATTTTGTGTAAAACGAGCTCCATGAGGTTCTAACTGTTTGCATGTCGCTGCGTTTATAGCATTCTCTGTCATTGAGATGTGAGAGAGCCTCCTCCATATACAAATACCGTGGCCACAAAACAACATTGCCCCCTTGATCAGATTGTCTAATGATGATCTTATCATCCCCTTGCAATTTCTTCATCAATTGGAAGTATGCATTGCAACCTACTGGCGACCGCCAGGACCTATTTTCCATAGGAAATCCGCAACATTCTATTTGCAATAACTTTGGCGCCGGTTGACGAATCTTCGTGAAATTTTCCAAACTGGTGGGGCGCCCCGGTCCGCTCCTATCCTGAAAGTTTCACGGTCATTCGTGAAGCGGGGGCCGAGAAAAAAGGGGGTCCCAAAACAGGTTTCCCCATGCAATTTTCCATAGGAACCTTCAATCGCAGCTACAGCCCGAACTGCTGAACGGAATTACTCCAAATTTGGCAAAAAGGTAGCCCTTGGTTCAGAGTCGTGTCTTTTTGTTAAATGTTGTAAATCTGTTCCGTAGTTTTTTAGATATTAAAGGGAAAAAATATAGATATATCTGGGTGGAGCCTAACCACTCATCTCATCGTGAGATCTGATTGGCTGTCAGCACTTCATCCAAGAAGTGTTGGCAGCCATCTTGGGACCAATATACATGATAGCACCTCATTAAAAAGCATTGCAGTTAATAGGTTTTAAGACTTTGGTTACATTATAAATCATTTGTTGATGGTACCATACTCATTTTAGGAATTGTGGTGTGTTCTATGGTGCTTTTACCATGTGAAAAAACCTTCTGCTGTGATATCATGAATCATGTTTGAGAGAAAACTATTTTCTCATGCTTTTCCCACAGAGGTTTGGAAGGTGATCTATAAGCTAAACTGAGAGCATAGTTTCGAGTAGTAGAGAGAGAGTAGTAGAGAGTGAGTAGTAGAGTGAGTAGTAGAGAGGGAGTAGTAGAGAGAGTAGTAGAGAGTAGTAGAGAGTAAGCAGTAGAGTAGTAGAGAGTGAGTGGTAGAGAGTAGTAGAGAGTAGTAGAGTGAGTAGTAGAGAGTAAGTACTAGAGAGTAGTAGTAGAGAGTAGTAGAGAGTGAGTAGTAGAGAGTAGTAGCGAGTGAGTAGTAGAGAGTGAGTAGTTTAATTTAAAAGGAACACAATGAGGGGGTTCATTTTGAAATAGAAATTATGATTAGTGCTGAAAAAAGAAAAAATAGGGCACGTTTTGAGTGACTTCTCAAATCCTCTTCTATTTCAATAAAAAATTCTGACATGCAGACTGATACATGCACTTTCAATTCCAGCAGCAGACTTCCCTGGTGAGGAGTAGCTTTACTACAGTGATCTATTAAGCAACTAGAGTGCTAACATTCTGAATTTAAGACAATTGTGTGACATATCTGAATGCCTTCTTGATGGAATCAAAGTAAAAAACTGAAAGTATTTCCTACTGAGGAGTAAATGAGGAAATTAGGAAACTTCATAACAAATAAGCCTCCCAAGATGGCCACCAGAGACAAAAGAGCCCAAATGTAGAGAGTGAGTAGTAGAGAGTGAGTAGTAGAATGAGTAGTAGAGTGAGTAGTAGAGAGTAGTAGAGTGAATAGTAGAGAGTGAGTAGTAGAGAGTGAGTAGTAGAGAGTGAGTAGTAGAGAGTGAGTAGTAGAGAGTGAGTAGTAGAGAGTAGTAGAGAGGGAGTAGTAGAGAGTAGTAGAGAGTGAGTAGTAGAGAAAGTAGTAGAGAGAGTAGTAGAGAGTGAGTAGTAGAGAGTAGTAGAGAGTGAGTAGTAGAGAGTAGTAGAGAGTGAGTAGTAGAGAAAGTAGTAGAGAGAGTAGTAGAGAGTGAGTAGTAGAGTAGTAGAGAGTGAGTAGTAGAGAGTAGTGGAGTGGTAGAGAGTGAGTAGTAGAGAGTGAGTAGTAGAGAGTAGTAGAGAGTAAGTAGTAGAGTGAGTAGTAGAGAGTAGTAGAGAGCGAGTAGTAGAGAGCAAGTAGTAGAGAGCAAGTAGTAGAGAGTGAGTAGTAGAGAGGGAGTAGTAGAGAGTAGTAGAGAGTGAGTAGTAGAGAGAGTAGTAGAGAGTGAGATGTAGAGAGAGTAGTAGGGAATAGTAGAGAGTGAGTAGTAGAGTGAGTAGTAGAGAGTAGTAGAGAGCGAGTAGTAGAGAGTGAGTAGTGGAGAGCGAGTAGTAGAGAGTAGTAGAGAGTAAGTAGTAGAGTGAGTAGTAGACAGTGAGTAGTAGAGAGTGAGTAGTAGAGAGTGAGTAGTAGAGAGTAGTAGAGAGCGAGTAGTAGAGAGTGAGTAGTAGAGAGTGAGTAGTAGAGAGTAGTAGAGTGAGTAGTAGAGAGTAAGTAGTAGAGAGTGAGTAGTAGAGTAGTAGAGAGTGAGTGGTAGAGAGTAGTAGAGTGAGTAATAGAGAGTAGTAGTAGAAAGTAGTAGAGCGTGAGTAGTAGAGAGTGAGTAGTAGAGAGTAGTAGCGAGTGAGTAGTAGAGAGTAGTAGAGAGTGAGTAGTAGCGAGTGAATAGTAGAGAGTAGTAGAGAGTGAGTAGTAGAGAGTGAGTAGTAGAGAGTAGTAGAGTAGTAGAGAGTGAGTAGTAGAGTAGTAGAGAGTAGTCAGTCAGTATCAGTCAGTGTCAGTCAGTCAGTGTCAGTCAGTCAGTCATTGTCAGTGTCAGTCAATCAGTGTCAGTCAGTGTCAGTTAATCAGTGTCAGTCAGTGTCAGTCAGTCAGTGTCAGTCAATCAGTGTCAGTCAATCAGTGTCAGTCAATCAGTGTCAGTCAGTGTCAGTCAATCATTGCCAGTCAGTGTCAGTCAGTGTCAGTCACTCAGTGTCAGTGTCAATCAGTCAGTGTCAGTCAGTCAGTGTCAGTCAGTCAGTGTCAGCTAGAGCAGCTCTGCTGACTTGGTTCTCTGGCTCTAGAGCAGCTCTGCTGACCTGGTTCCCTGGCTAGAGTGAGTAGTAGAGAGTAGTAGAGAGTGAGTAGTAGAGAGTAGTAGAGAGTGAGTAGTAGAGAAAGTAGTAGAGAGAGTAGTAGAGACTGAGTAGTAGAGAGTAGTAGTAGAGAGTAGTAGAGAGTGAGTAGTAGAGAAAGTAGTAGAGAGAGTAGTAGAGAGTGAGTAGTAGAGTAGTAGAGAGTGAGTAGTAGAGAGTAGTGGAGTGGTAGAGAGTGAGTAGTAGAGAGAGAGTAGTAGAGAGTAAGTAGTAGAGTGAGTAGTAGAGAGTAGTAGAGAGCGAGTAGTAGAGAGCAAGTAGTAGAGAGCAAGTAGTAGAGAGTGTGTAGTAGAGAGTGAGTAGTAGAGAGTAGTAGAGAGTGAGTAGTAGAGAGAGTAGTAGAGAGTGAGATGTAGAGAGAGTAGTAGGGAATAGTAGAGAGTGAGTAGTAGAGTGAGTAGTAGAGAGTAGTAGAGAGCGAGTAGTAGAGAGTGAGTAGTGGAGAGCGAGTAGTAGAGAGTAGTAGAGAGTAAGTAGTAGAGTGAGTAGTAGACAGTGAGTAGTAGAGAGTGAGTAGTAGAGTGAGTAGTAGAGAGTAGTAGAGAGCGAGTAGTAGAGAGTGAGTAGTAGAGAGTAGTAGAGTGAGTAGTAGAGAGTAAGTAGTAGAGAGTGAGTAGTAGAGTAGTAGAGAGTGAGTGGTAGAGAGTAGTAGAGAGTAGTAGAGTGAGTAGTAGAGAGTAGTAGTAGAGAGTAGTAGAGCGTGAGTAGTAGAGAGTGAGTAGTAGAGAGTAGTAGCGAGTGAGTAGTAGAGAGTGAGTAGTAGAGAGTAGTAGAGAGTGAGTAGTAGCAAGTGAATAGTAGAGAGTAGTAGAGAGTGAGTAGTAGAGAGTGAGTAGTAGAGAGTAGTAGAGAGTGAGTAGTAGAGTAGTAGAGAGTAGTCAGTCAGTATCAGTCAGTGTCAGTCAGTCAGTGTCAGTCAGTCAGTCATTGTCAATGTCAGTCAATCAGTGTCAGTCAGTGTCAGTTAATCAGTGTCAGTCAGTGTCAGTCAGTCAGTGTCAGTCAATCAGTGTCAGTCAATCAGTGTCAGTCAATCAGTGTCAGTTAGTGTCAGTCAATCATTGCCAGTCAGTGTCAATCAGTGTCAGTCACTCAGTGTCAGTGTCAATCAGTCAGTGTCAGTCAGTCAGTGTCAGTCAGTCAGTGTCAGCTAGAGCAGCTCTGCTGACTTGGTTCTCTGGCTCTAGAGCAGCTCTGCTGACCTGGTTCCCTGGCTCTAAAGCAGCTCTGCTGACCTGGTTCTCTGGCTCTAAATCAGCTCTGCTGGCCTGGTTCTCTGGCTCTAAAGCAGCTCTGCTGGCCTGGTTCTCTGGCTCTAAAGCAGTTCTGCTGACCTGGTTTGCTCCCTCCAAAGCAGCTCTGCTGACCTGGTTTCTCTGGCTCTAGAGCAGCTCTGCTGACCTAGTTCTTAGGCTCTAGAGCAGCTCTTGTGACCTGGTTCTTAGGCTCTAAAGCAGCTCTGCTGACCTGGTTCTCTGGTTCTAAAGCAGCTCTGCTGGCCTGGTTCTCTGGCTCTAAAGCAGTTCTGCTGACCTGGTTTGCTCCCTCCAAAGCAGCTCTGCTGACCTGGTTTCTCTGGCTCTAGAGCAGCTCTGCTGACCTAGTTCTTAGGCTCTAGAGCAGCTCTGCTGACCTGGTTCTCGGCCTCTAGAGCAGTTCTGCTGACCTGGGTCTCTGGCTCTAGAGCAGCTCTGCTGACCTGCTTCTTAGGCTCTAGAGCAGCTCTGCTGACCTGGTTCTCTGGCTCTAAATCAGCTCTGCTGACCTGGTTCTCTGCCTCTAGAGCAGCTCTGCTGACCTGGTTCTTAGTGCAAAAACAACAATTGATGGACAGAATGCAGAACAATGTCATACATTCACCCCAGTACAGAGATCTGGGCCTAAATCCATCGTTTTTTTGCTCACCATGCCATTCCAGTTTGAACCCAGCCATATGCAAATCAGTCTTGACCCTGTGCCCCATGGGAACAGTCCAGCCCGAACTGCCAAGCCAGGTCCTCCCTGGACTGGAAACAAGCATCCTAGGACCGGTTTCGGGCTTTCAGCCCTCGTCAGCCAGGATAGCTTTATTCCAGTGGCATGGAGAGCAAGGGACTCACGTCTGAGCATACCCTTCCCACCCGGGGTGACAAATGCAAAAACAACAATTGATGGACAGAATGCAGAACAATGTCATACATTCACCCCAGTACAGAGATCTGGGCCTAAATCCATCGTTTTTTTGCTCACCATGCCATTCCAGTTTGAACCCAGCCATATGCAAATCAGTCTTGACCCTGTGCCCCATGGGAACAGTCCAGCCCGAACTGCCAAGCCAGGTCCTCCCTGGACTGGAAACAAGCATCCTAGGACCGGTTTCGGGCTTTCAGCCCTCGTCAGCCAGGATAGCTTTATTCCAGTGGCATGGAGAGCAAGGGACTCACGTCTGAGCATACCCTTCCCACCCGGGGTGACAAATGCAAAAACAACAATTGATGGACAGAATGCAGAACAATGTCATACATTCACCCCAGTACAGAGATCTGGGCCTAAATCCATCGTTTTTTTGCTCACCATGCCATTCCAGTTTGAACCCAGCCATATGCAAATCAGTCTTGACCCTGTGCCCCATGGGAACAGTCCAGCCCGAACTGCCAAGCCAGGTCCTCCCTGGACTGGAAACAAGCATCCTAGGACCGGTTTCGGGCTTTCAGCCCTCGTCAGCCAGGATAGCTTTATTCCAGTGGCATGGAGAGCAAGGGACTCACGTCTGAGCATACCCTTCCCACCCGGGGTGACAAATGCAAAAACAACAATTGATGGACAGAATGCAGAACAATGTCATACATTCACCCCAGTACAGAGATCTGGGCCTAAATCCATCGTTTTTTTGCTCACCATGCCATTCCAGTTTGAACCCAGCCATATGCAAATCAGTCTTGACCCTGTGCCCCATGGGAACAGTCCAGCCCGAACTGCCAAGCCAGGTCCTCCCTGGACTGGAAACAAGCATCCTAGGACCGGTTTCGGGCTTTCAGCCCTCGTCAGCCAGGATAGCTTTATTCCAGTGGCATGGAGAGCAAGGGACTCACGTCTGAGCATACCCTTCCCACCCGGGGTGACAAATGCAAAAACAACAATTGATGGACAGAATGCAGAACAATGTCATACATTCACCCCAGTACAGAGATCTGGGCCTAAATCCATCGTTTTTTTGCTCACCATGCCATTCCAGTTTGAACCCAGCCATATGCAAATCAGTCTTGACCCTGTGCCCCATGGGAACAGTCCAGCCCGAACTGCCAAGCCAGGTCCTCCCTGGACTGGAAACAAGCATCCTAGGACCGGTTTCGGGCTTTCAGCCCTCGTCAGCCAGGATAGCTTTATTCCAGTGGCATGGAGAGCAAGGGACTCACGTCTGAGCTGAAGACGGCTGAAATGCCAGAAACCGGTCCTAGGAAGCGTGTTTCCGGTCCAGGGAAGGCATGGCTTGGCAGTTCGGGCTGGACTGTTCCCATGAGGCACAGGGTCAGACTGATTTGCATATGGCCATGTCTGAACTGGGGTGGCAGAGTGGGCTAAAGAACGGTGATGGATCAAACCCAGATCTGTTGACTGGGTGTGAGTGTTTGATTGGTTCTGATGCTCCGTCCATCACCACCCCCTTTTGTACCGCTTTGTTCGCCATAAGTTGGCAGGGTATGCTCAGACGTGAGTCCCTTGCTCACTTTGCCACTGGATTCAAGCAAGCCTGGCTGAAGACGGCTGAAATGCCAGAAACCGGTCCTAGGAAGCGTGTTTCCGGTCCAGGGAAGGCATGGCTTGGCAGTTCGGGCTGGACTGTTCCCATGAGGCACAGGGTCAGACTGATTTGCATATGGCCATGTCTGAACTGGGGTGGCAGAGTGGGCTAAAGAACGGTGATGGATCAAACCCAGATCTGTTGACTGGGTGTGAGTGTTTGATTGGTTCTGATGCTCCGTCCATCACCACCCCCTTTTGTACCGCTTTGTTCGCCATAAGTTGGCAGGGTATGCTCAGACGTGAGTCCCTTGCTCACTTTGCCACTGGATTCAAGCAAGCCTGGCTGAAGACGGCTGAAATGCCAGAAACCGGTCCTAGGAAGCGTGTTTCCGGTCCAGGGAAGGCATGGCTTGGCAGTTCGGGCTGGACTGTTCCCATGAGGCACAGGGTCAGACTGATTTGCATATGGCCATGTCTGAACTGGGGTGGCAGAGTGGGCTAAAGAACGGTGATGGATCAAACCCAGATCTGTTGACTGGGTGTGAGTGTTTGATTGGTTCTGATGCTCCGTCCATCACCACCCCCTTTTGTACCGCTTTGTTCGCCATAAGTTGGCAGGGTATGCTCAGACGTGAGTCCCTTGCTCACTTTGCCACTGGATTCAAGCAAGCCTGGCTGAAGACGGCTGAAATGCCAGAAACCGGTCCTAGGAAGCGTGTTTCCGGTCCAGGGAAGGCATGGCTTGGCAGTTCGGGCTGGACTGTTCCCATGAGGCACAGGGTCAGACTGATTTGCATATGGCCATGTCTGAACTGGGGTGGCAGAGTGGGCTAAAGAACGGTGATGGATCAAACCCAGATCTGTTGACTGGGTGTGAGTGTTTGATTGGTTCTGATGCTCCGTCCATCACCACCCCCTTTTGTACCGCTTTGTTCGCCATAAGTTGGCAGGGTATGCTCAGACGTGAGTCCCTTGCTCACTTTGCCACTGGATTCAAGCAAGCCTGGCTGAAGACGGCTGAAATGCCAGAAACCGGTCCTAGGAAGCGTGTTTCCGGTCCAGGGAAGGCATGGCTTGGCAGTTCGGGCTGGACTGTTCCCATGAGGCACAGGGTCAGACTGATTTGCATATGGCCATGTCTGAACTGGGGTGGCAGAGTGGGCTAAAGAACGGTGATGGATCAAACCCAGATCTGTTGACTGGGTGTGAGTGTTTGATTGGTTCTGATGCTCCGTCCATCACCACCCCCTTTTGTACCGCTTTGTTCGCCATAAGTTGGCAGGGTATGCTCAGACGTGAGTCCCTTGCTCACTTTGCCACTGGATTCAAGCAAGCCTGGCTGAAGACGGCTGAAATGCCAGAAACCGGTCCTAGGAAGCGTGTTTCCGGTCCAGGGAAGGCATGGCTTGGCAGTTCGGGCTGGACTGTTCCCATGAGGCACAGGGTCAGACTGATTTGCATATGGCCATGTCTGAACTGGGGTGGCAGAGTGGGCTAAAGAACGGTGATGGATCAAACCCAGATCTGTTGACTGGGTGTGAGTGTTTGATTGGTTCTGATGCTCCGTCCATCACCACCCCCTTTTGTACCGCTTTGTTCGCCATAAGTTGGCAGGGTATGCTCAGACGTGAGTCCCTTGCTCACTTTGCCACTGGATTCAAGCAAGCCTGGCTGAAGACGGCTGAAATGCCAGAAACCGGTCCTAGGAAGCGTGTTTCCGGTCCAGGGAAGGCATGGCTTGGCAGTTCGGGCTGGACTGTTCCCATGAGGCACAGGGTCAGACTGATTTGCATATGGCCATGTCTGAACTGGGGTGGCAGAGTGGGCTAAAGAACGGTGATGGATCAAACCCAGATCTGTTGACTGGGTGTGAGTGTTTGATTGGTTCTGATGCTCCGTCCATCACCACCCCCTTTTGTACCGCTTTGTTCGCCATAAGTTGGCAGGGTATGCTCAGACGTGAGTCCCTTGCTCACTTTGCCACTGGATTCAAGCAAGCCTGGCTGAAGACGGCTGAAATGCCAGAAACCGGTCCTAGGAAGCGTGTTTCCGGTCCAGGGAAGGCATGGCTTGGCAGTTCGGGCTGGACTGTTCCCATGAGGCACAGGGTCAGACTGATTTGCATATGGCCATGTCTGAACTGGGGTGGCAGAGTGGGCTAAAGAACGGTGATGGATCAAACCCAGATCTGTTGACTGGGTGTGAGTGTTTGATTGGTTCTGATGCTCCGTCCATCACCACCCCCTTTTGTACCGCTTTGTTCGCCATAAGTTGGCAGGGTATGCTCAGACGTGAGTCCCTTGCTCACTTTGCCACTGGATTCAAGCAAGCCTGGCTGAAGACGGCTGAAATGCCAGAAACCGGTCCTAGGAAGCGTGTTTCCGGTCCAGGGAAGGCATGGCTTGGCAGTTCGGGCTGGACTGTTCCCATGAGGCACAGGGTCAGACTGATTTGCATATGGCCATGTCTGAACTGGGGTGGCAGAGTGGGCTAAAGAACGGTGATGGATCAAACCCAGATCTGTTGACTGGGTGTGAGTGTTTGATTGGTTCTGATGCTCCGTCCATCACCACCCCCTTTTGTACCGCTTTGTTCGCCATAAGTTGGCAGGGTATGCTCAGACGTGAGTCCCTTGCTCACTTTGCCACTGGATTCAAGCAAGCCTGGCTGAAGACGGCTGAAATGCCAGAAACCGGTCCTAGGAAGCGTGTTTCCGGTCCAGGGAAGGCATGGCTTGGCAGTTCGGGCTGGACTGTTCCCATGAGGCACAGGGTCAGACTGATTTGCATATGGCCATGTCTGAACTGGGGTGGCAGAGTGGGCTAAAGAACGGTGATGGATCAAACCCAGATCTGTTGACTGGGTGTGAGTGTTTGATTGGTTCTGATGCTCCGTCCATCACCACCCCCTTTTGTACCGCTTTGTTCGCCATAAGTTGGCAGGGTATGCTCAGACGTGAGTCCCTTGCTCACTTTGCCACTGGATTCAAGCAAGCCTGGCTGAAGACGGCTGAAATGCCAGAAACCGGTCCTAGGAAGCGTGTTTCCGGTCCAGGGAAGGCATGGCTTGGCAGTTCGGGCTGGACTGTTCCCATGAGGCACAGGGTCAGACTGATTTGCATATGGCCATGTCTGAACTGGGGTGGCAGAGTGGGCTAAAGAACGGTGATGGATCAAACCCAGATCTGTTGACTGGGTGTGAGTGTTTGATTGGTTCTGATGCTCCGTCCATCACCACCCCCTTTTGTACCGCTTTGTTCGCCATAAGTTGGCAGGGTATGCTCAGACGTGAGTCCCTTGCTCACTTTGCCACTGGATTCAAGCAAGCCTGGCTGAAGACGGCTGAAATGCCAGAAACCGGTCCTAGGAAGCGTGTTTCCGGTCCAGGGAAGGCATGGCTTGGCAGTTCGGGCTGGACTGTTCCCATGAGGCACAGGGTCAGACTGATTTGCATATGGCCATGTCTGAACTGGGGTGGCAGAGTGGGCTAAAGAACGGTGATGGATCAAACCCAGATCTGTTGACTGGGTGTGAGTGTTTGATTGGTTCTGATGCTCCGTCCATCACCACCCCCTTTTGTACCGCTTTGTTCGCCATAAGTTGGCAGGGTATGCTCAGACGTGAGTCCCTTGCTCACTTTGCCACTGGATTCAAGCAAGCCTGGCTGAAGACGGCTGAAATGCCAGAAACCGGTCCTAGGAAGCGTGTTTCCGGTCCAGGGAAGGCATGGCTTGGCAGTTCGGGCTGGACTGTTCCCATGAGGCACAGGGTCAGACTGATTTGCATATGGCCATGTCTGAACTGGGGTGGCAGAGTGGGCTAAAGAACGGTGATGGATCAAACCCAGATCTGTTGACTGGGTGTGAGTGTTTGATTGGTTCTGATGCTCCGTCCATCACCACCCCCTTTTGTACCGCTTTGTTCGCCATAAGTTGGCAGGGTATGCTCAGACGTGAGTCCCTTGCTCACTTTGCCACTGGATTCAAGCAAGCCTGGCTGAAGACGGCTGAAATGCCAGAAACCGGTCCTAGGAAGCGTGTTTCCGGTCCAGGGAAGGCATGGCTTGGCAGTTCGGGCTGGACTGTTCCCATGAGGCACAGGGTCAGACTGATTTGCATATGGCCATGTCTGAACTGGGGTGGCAGAGTGGGCTAAAGAACGGTGATGGATCAAACCCAGATCTGTTGACTGGGTGTGAGTGTTTGATTGGTTCTGATGCTCCGTCCATCACCACCCCCTTTTGTACCGCTTTGTTCGCCATAAGTTGGCAGGGTATGCTCAGACGTGAGTCCCTTGCTCACTTTGCCACTGGATTCAAGCAAGCCTGGCTGAAGACGGCTGAAATGCCAGAAACCGGTCCTAGGAAGCGTGTTTCCGGTCCAGGGAAGGCATGGCTTGGCAGTTCGGGCTGGACTGTTCCCATGAGGCACAGGGTCAGACTGATTTGCATATGGCCATGTCTGAACTGGGGTGGCAGAGTGGGCTAAAGAACGGTGATGGATCAAACCCAGATCTGTTGACTGGGTGTGAGTGTTTGATTGGTTCTGATGCTCCGTCCATCACCACCCCCTTTTGTACCGCTTTGTTCGCCATAAGTTGGCAGGGTATGCTCAGACGTGAGTCCCTTGCTCACTTTGCCACTGGATTCAAGCAAGCCTGGCTGAAGACGGCTGAAATGCCAGAAACCGGTCCTAGGAAGCGTGTTTCCGGTCCAGGGAAGGCATGGCTTGGCAGTTCGGGCTGGACTGTTCCCATGAGGCACAGGGTCAGACTGATTTGCATATGGCCATGTCTGAACTGGGGTGGCAGAGTGGGCTAAAGAACGGTGATGGATCAAACCCAGATCTGTTGACTGGGTGTGAGTGTTTGATTGGTTCTGATGCTCCGTCCATCACCACCCCCTTTTGTACCGCTTTGTTCGCCATAAGTTGGCAGGGTATGCTCAGACGTGAGTCCCTTGCTCACTTTGCCACTGGATTCAAGCAAGCCTGGCTGAAGACGGCTGAAATGCCAGAAACCGGTCCTAGGAAGCGTGTTTCCGGTCCAGGGAAGGCATGGCTTGGCAGTTCGGGCTGGACTGTTCCCATGAGGCACAGGGTCAGACTGATTTGCATATGGCCATGTCTGAACTGGGGTGGCAGAGTGGGCTAAAGAACGGTGATGGATCAAACCCAGATCTGTTGACTGGGTGTGAGTGTTTGATTGGTTCTGATGCTCCGTCCATCACCACCCCCTTTTGTACCGCTTTGTTCGCCATAAGTTGGCAGGGTATGCTCAGACGTGAGTCCCTTGCTCACTTTGCCACTGGATTCAAGCAAGCCTGGCTGAAGACGGCTGAAATGCCAGAAACCGGTCCTAGGAAGCGTGTTTCCGGTCCAGGGAAGGCATGGCTTGGCAGTTCGGGCTGGACTGTTCCCATGAGGCACAGGGTCAGACTGATTTGCATATGGCCATGTCTGAACTGGGGTGGCAGAGTGGGCTAAAGAACGGTGATGGATCAAACCCAGATCTGTTGACTGGGTGTGAGTGTTTGATTGGTTCTGATGCTCCGTCCATCACCACCCCCTTTTGTACCGCTTTGTTCGCCATAAGTTGGCAGGGTATGCTCAGACGTGAGTCCCTTGCTCACTTTGCCACTGGATTCAAGCAAGCCTGGCTGAAGACGGCTGAAATGCCAGAAACCGGTCCTAGGAAGCGTGTTTCCGGTCCAGGGAAGGCATGGCTTGGCAGTTCGGGCTGGACTGTTCCCATGAGGCACAGGGTCAGACTGATTTGCATATGGCCATGTCTGAACTGGGGTGGCAGAGTGGGCTAAAGAACGGTGATGGATCAAACCCAGATCTGTTGACTGGGTGTGAGTGTTTGATTGGTTCTGATGCTCCGTCCATCACCACCCCCTTTTGTACCGCTTTGTTCGCCATAAGTTGGCAGGGTATGCTCAGACGTGAGTCCCTTGCTCACTTTGCCACTGGATTCAAGCAAGCCTGGCTGAAGACGGCTGAAATGCCAGAAACCGGTCCTAGGAAGCGTGTTTCCGGTCCAGGGAAGGCATGGCTTGGCAGTTCGGGCTGGACTGTTCCCATGAGGCACAGGGTCAGACTGATTTGCATATGGCCATGTCTGAACTGGGGTGGCAGAGTGGGCTAAAGAACGGTGATGGATCAAACCCAGATCTGTTGACTGGGTGTGAGTGTTTGATTGGTTCTGATGCTCCGTCCATCACCACCCCCTTTTGTACCGCTTTGTTCGCCATAAGTTGGCAGGGTATGCTCAGACGTGAGTCCCTTGCTCACTTTGCCACTGGATTCAAGCAAGCCTGGCTGAAGACGGCTGAAATGCCAGAAACCGGTCCTAGGAAGCGTGTTTCCGGTCCAGGGAAGGCATGGCTTGGCAGTTCGGGCTGGACTGTTCCCATGAGGCACAGGGTCAGACTGATTTGCATATGGCCATGTCTGAACTGGGGTGGCAGAGTGGGCTAAAGAACGGTGATGGATCAAACCCAGATCTGTTGACTGGGTGTGAGTGTTTGATTGGTTCTGATGCTCCGTCCATCACCACCCCCTTTTGTACCGCTTTGTTCGCCATAAGTTGGCAGGGTATGCTCAGACGTGAGTCCCTTGCTCACTTTGCCACTGGATTCAAGCAAGCCTGGCTGAAGACGGCTGAAATGCCAGAAACCGGTCCTAGGAAGCGTGTTTCCGGTCCAGGGAAGGCATGGCTTGGCAGTTCGGGCTGGACTGTTCCCATGAGGCACAGGGTCAGACTGATTTGCATATGGCCATGTCTGAACTGGGGTGGCAGAGTGGGCTAAAGAACGGTGATGGATCAAACCCAGATCTGTTGACTGGGTGTGAGTGTTTGATTGGTTCTGATGCTCCGTCCATCACCACCCCCTTTTGTACCGCTTTGTTCGCCATAAGTTGGCAGGGTATGCTCAGACGTGAGTCCCTTGCTCACTTTGCCACTGGATTCAAGCAAGCCTGGCTGAAGACGGCTGAAATGCCAGAAACCGGTCCTAGGAAGCGTGTTTCCGGTCCAGGGAAGGCATGGCTTGGCAGTTCGGGCTGGACTGTTCCCATGAGGCACAGGGTCAGACTGATTTGCATATGGCCATGTCTGAACTGGGGTGGCAGAGTGGGCTAAAGAACGGTGATGGATCAAACCCAGATCTGTTGACTGGGTGTGAGTGTTTGATTGGTTCTGATGCTCCGTCCATCACCACCCCCTTTTGTACCGCTTTGTTCGCCATAAGTTGGCAGGGTATGCTCAGACGTGAGTCCCTTGCTCACTTTGCCACTGGATTCAAGCAAGCCTGGCTGAAGACGGCTGAAATGCCAGAAACCGGTCCTAGGAAGCGTGTTTCCGGTCCAGGGAAGGCATGGCTTGGCAGTTCGGGCTGGACTGTTCCCATGAGGCACAGGGTCAGACTGATTTGCATATGGCCATGTCTGAACTGGGGTGGCAGAGTGGGCTAAAGAACGGTGATGGATCAAACCCAGATCTGTTGACTGGGTGTGAGTGTTTGATTGGTTCTGATGCTCCGTCCATCACCACCCCCTTTTGTACCGACCTGGTTCTTAGGCTCTAGAGCAGCTCTGCTGACCTGGTTCTCAGGCTCTAAAGCAGCTCTGCTGACCTGGTTCTCTTCCTCTAAAGCATCTCTGCTGACCTGGTTCTCTTCCTCTAAAGCATCTCTGCTGACCTGGTTCTCTGCCTCTAGAACAGCTCTGCTGACTTGGTTCTCTCTCTCTAGAGCAGCTCTGCTGACCTAGTTCTTAGGCTCTAGAGCAGCTCTTGTGACCTGGTTCTCTGGTTCTAAAGCAGCTCTGCTGCCCTGGTTCTCTTCCTCTAAAGCAGCTCTGCTGACCTGGTTCTCTGCCTCTAGAGCAGCTCTGCTGACCTGGTTCTATGGCTCTAAAGCAGCTCTGCTGACCTAGTTCTTAGGCTCTAGAGCAGCTCTTGTGACCTGGTTCTCTGGCTCTAGAGCAGCTCTTGTGACCTAGTTCTTAGGCTCTAGAGCAGCTCTTGTGACCTGGTTCTTAGGCTCTAGAGCAGCTCTGCAGACCTGGTTCTTAGGCTCTAGAGCAGCTCTGCAGACCTGGTTCTCTGGCTCTAGAGCAGCTCTTGTGACCTGGTTCTCTGGCTCTAGAGCAGCTCTTGTGACCTGGTTCTCTGGCTCTAGAGCAGCTCTTGTGACCTAGTTCTTAGGCTCTAGAGCAGCTCTTGTGACCTGGTTCTTAGGCTCTAGAGCAGCTCTTGTGACCTGGTTCTTAGGCTCTAGAGCAGCTCTTGTGACCTGGTTCTCTGGCTCTAGAGCAGCTCTGCAGACCTGGTTCTCTGGCTCTAAAGGCTCTGACCATCCAAATGTTTAGCTTTTTTTTATATGTACTACTGTCAAGGTAAGAGTAAGTAATCCAAACACTATCAATGCACAACTACATTCAGCTGTGCACTAGATATATCTATAAACCTCTAACCAACTACTTAGTAAAGTACTACCCATGCAACCTAGGAATCCTCCTGTCTGTCCCAAGCACTTCTCCAATCACCCATCCAGCACTATCTACGTATCCTATCACTCCGCAATACCTAAGCACTTATAAAATGAGCATGCACTCTCTTTGCAACACTGAAATTACTCCAGTTATTAGTCATATACTTAAGGAATGGTGTAGTCACAAACACAAGTGCAGGTACAATATTCTGTGCACTATGCATACAGACCTCAAACCAGCTACATAGTATTGATACGCTCTTCTAAATACCCAGTTAGTACCTTGCAGTCTATGAATCCTTCTGTCTGTCCCATGCACTTCTCCATTCACCCATCCAGCACTATCTACGTATCCTATCACTCCACCAATACCTAAGCACTTATAAATTCAGCACGCACTTTCTTTGCAGCACTGAAATTACTCCAGCTATTAGTCATATACTTAAGGAATGGCGTAGTCACTAACACAAGTGCAGGTACAATATTTTGTACACTATGCATGCACACCTCTAACCAGCTACAAACTATTGATACGCTCTTCTAAATACCCAGTTAGTACCTATGCAGTCTCGGAATCCATCTGTCTGTCCCATGCATTTCTCCAATCACCCATCCAGCACTATCTACTTAGCATATTACTCCACCAATACCTAAGCACTTATACATTCACTATACACTCTGTTTGTAATACTGTAATTATTCTAGTTACTAGTCATGAACTTATGGAATGGCCTAGCTACTAACACAAGTACAGCTATAATATTTTGTGCACTATCCAAGCAGACCTCTAACTAGCTACATACTATTGATACTCTCTTCTAAATACCCAGTTAGTACTCATGCAGTGTAGGAATCGTCCAGTCTGTCCCATGGACTTCTTTAATCACTTATCTACCACTATCTACTTATCCTATCACTCCACAAATACGTGAGCACTTATAAATTAAGTGTTCACTCTGTTTGCAGCACTGTCATCATTCTTGTTACTTGTGGTATTCTTATAAAATGACCTAGGCACCAACACAAGTACACATAAAATATTCTGTGCATAATCCCTACAAATCTCTAAGCAGATACATACTATTGGTCCACTCCATTAAATACTGAAGTAGTACCGATGCAGCGTAGGATACCTCCTGTCAGTCTCATGCAATTCTTCAATCACCCATCCAGCACTATGTTCTTATTGTATCAGTCTGTCAATACCTAAGCACTTATGGGGCAGATTTACAAGCACCCTGCACCACCAGTAGGTCACTTTTTGTAACGTAGTGATGGCGCCAGGGACTCCTTCATATTTACAAGGAAAGGAAAAGCCACCCTGCATGGTCTTTCCTCTCCTTGTAAATACGACCCCTTCATACACAGAACTTTGCGTTGAAGGGGTGTTCCAAAGGTGTTGCTGTGGGTGTTCGTACGCAACACCCATAGAACAAGACACATATCCAGATTTATGAGAAATCATAAATCTGGAGATGTGTCTGAATGCTGCGCCATCCTAGAGTTGGTGTAGCAAGGCGCAACGAGAATTGTTTTCATTTCTCCTCATTGTTTCCTCTTTCAAGGCATGCTGCATTCCACAGCATACACGGAAAGAGGAAAATGCCTTTACTGATTGTTTTTGTGCAGGAAGGTGTCCCTTCCTGCACAAAAACAATCTCCACATGACACAGACATCCTTGCACCATTGTGCAAGGGTGCCTGTGTCACCACATGGCTGCAGTTTGTACAGCAGTGCAGAGGGAAGCACAGAGTTGCAACATATTCATGTACATTTGTCACATCCCTGTGCTTCGGAAGTGCCACAGTGCAGTGCAGCTAAAGAGCTTGCAGTGTCACTGTGCAGTACTTCCTCATAAATCTTCACCTATAAATTCACCATACACTACTAATGCATTCTTTCAGTCAATCATGCTGTATACATATATTCAACCAAACTTTCACATATTACCTTGCAATTATAGCTCTTTCTTTAATCAGATAATGTAATTGTGATAAGAACTTATTTTTTTCTTCTTTTTTCTTTTGTATTTTTTAACAATTTTGAACTTTTTTGGGTGTTTTTTTCAAAACATGAACAAAAAAGAACGAATAAAACAGGAAACTTTTGGAATTACTTATCATTCCAAAAACAAAATAAACAAAAATTAACAACGATGGTTGCGTTGCGCAGCACAAACTGCATCCACCGACTGCTCACCGAAGCATGTGTTTCTTACACTTCACGCAGTGTTGCTCGAGAAAGGCGAATTCTGCCCTAATGTCCATTGCAGGTGTTCCTGAGGACGCTCCAGACGTACTTGCTACAGCAGGTGAGGGGTTCAAAGCAGCTCGCCTCATTTCCTCCCGAGCAAGATTGAGAGGATGTGTGGTCCGGAGATGCTTGTACATAGAAGCAGTGCCACAAGAGTATTTGTTTTCACTGTCTCTTGACAGGACTCGGTCACAAATTTTGCACAACAGCTTTCTCGCATTTACTTTCTTCTCTCCAGGTGGAAAAGTAAAGAATTTCCACATGACAGATTCCGGTCTCTGTGGATGTGGTGCCTCCTGCAAGAATTCTTCATCAGAAGATACTTCCTCCTTCTGCTGTCCAGATGCCATTTTATTTGATAATTTTTGAAAAACACCGAAAAAAAGAAGCAAAAACGGTTCTTGTAGGAAAAGAGATGTCTCTCTAAAGAAGCTCCAACAAGAATGATTAAAATGGGTGGGGTCCTTCAATAGTTACGGTGGGAAATGTTATGAACCAATCAAATCTTTTTTTTTGAGGTCACATGGGACCCACGCACTCTGCGCTCACAATGCACGCACCCGACTTCGCGAAAATATATTTAAAAATAATATAAGTTTATTATAAGAACAAATATATTATTTTTATGAATATCTTAGATAATCTCAAGCCCTAATATGTATATTAAAGACACATACATTTTAGAACATACATTTTTTTTCCGGGAGTCGCGCACCCAGCCTGCACCAGCACGTATTTGATGTCACTCGGGACCCGCCACCGCGCAAGCGTCTGGTACCGTAATGCGCATGTGTCGCGAATGTGCGGGAGCAGGAGTCACAGACTGGTTGCATACCAATTGCGCATATCACGTAATATTAAAAGTATATGATGTAACTGAACAACACGCAGCCGTTGCACACCGTACGCGTATCCTTCACGACTTTTCTAAAATGGCGGCTAGTATCCGCGCATCCACCGTGATGTGTACGCTTTGGGTGTGCGACTTTTTTTTTAAAGAAAATAATATAAATATTCACTGAAAAAACCATAGGTTTCAGGGGTGTTATAGTTAGCTGGACTTTTCACTTGTACAACACCATTGAAATTCCCCCGTTATAGTTAGTTCAGCTAACTATAACTCGCGCGCCCGCAATGCACTGCTGATGACGTCACATATTACATCACTCATGACATGGTCAGTGACATCACTCATGACAACACTGATGACATCTCAAATGACATCACTGATGACATCACTGATGACATCATCCAGTGAATGTGTGTTTTTCTGAAAATTAAATATGTTTTATATATCTATATCTCAAGGTCAATGGAAGAATAAATGGGTATATAAGTGTCTAAATGGATGATTTGTTTTTGAAAAATTGATTGTGTAACTGACTGATTAAGTGTATCATAGTGAATACATGGCTTAGTGAGTAATGTTTAAATATGTAAATATCTGTATCAGTCTCTCACTTTGTGTATAAGTGGCTACATGGGTTGGTGAGTAGCTACATGGGTGTCTATATAGGTTATTAGTTGGTTTTTTGAGTATCAGTCTGAGTGTCTGCATGGTTGGGTGGGGGTATTACGTAGTGCACAGGTGCATGAATGAGTGACTCACTGTTTGTATGTGTTGAAGACAGCATGTGTGCAGGACTGTATGGGTGGATGAGTGTGTGTATGGGTGTGTTAGTGAGTGAATGACTGTCTCAATAGTGTCTTTATGAGTAACTACATATGTTTTAAACTAGTATATGTGACTATTGGTGTATATAAGTGAGTATATGTGAGAGTGAGAGATTGAAAGAGTTCCTGTATGAATAAGTATGTGTTTCTATAAGTGATTGTTTAAAAGACTAAGTATGTGTAAGTTTCCGTAGAAGTAAGTGTGGTGGTGTGTGTATAACTGTATATGCAAGTAAATGTATGTTTGATTCTTTATTAGCATGAGTGACTATGTGTGTGAGTAACTCTATGGATGAGTGGCATTGTGTAACAGGATGTATAGGTGTATGAGTACATATGATGAGTGAGTACATGTATGAGTGACTGTATAGGACTGTTGGTGAATGAGTGGATGTGTATGTGGATCTTAGAATTACTGAAGAGATTGTTGTAACTGGTATTGGTATGTCCATTGTTTTGAAAATTTTAGTCTCTATTTTTGAATGTGTGTATCAAAAGTTATATTAGGGTGAGAGGAGGTCTGCCACTCTATCACAAGGATGATGTCATCAGTGATGTCATCAGTTAGTGAACTAACTATAACGGGGGAATTTCAATGGTTTTGTACAAGTGAAAAGTCCAGCTAACTATAACACCCCTGAAACCTATGGTTTTTTCAGTGAATTTCTGAGGTTTTTTAAATGCTGATTCCTAACTATAACGTGCCTGAAACCTATGGTTTTTTCTGTGAATTTCAAAGGTTTTTTAAATGCTAATTTCTAACTATGCCTACAGAGATAGGACATGTGAAGAAAGAAGAAAAAATGCACAGAAAGAAAAAAAAGAAGTGCAGAAAGAAGCAACAGAAGTCCTCAAAGACAAAGAAAAGTGCAGGAAGAAGGATAACGTGCAGAAAGAACAAAAAGAAGAGCAGAAAGAAGGCTTGTTGCAAAATCATCCTGTACCCTCAACTTTTTCAGACGGATACTGGTGGTAACTGAGTCTGACTAACCAGTCCTAGAGCCAGTGCTATGTTAAAAGACACTTAGAATACAGTGAAAACACCTACATACACTAGGGAACATTATGCGCTGGGGTCCCCCTGTGATTAGCATGACCTCCTCTGTAAACCCCTAGTATATAATAGGGCAGGGGGATTAAAACTACCTCTTAAAACAGGCCACAGGGCATTTTTGCACACGTTAACTCAGGCCCCGTCCCCTCCCTTCACCACTGTGTAAACACACCCTGTGTCCGTTTTTAGTTGGGAGATTAAGTTCATTTGAATCCTGAGGGTCCCTAGGGTCCAACTAGCCCACTAGGTACCTCCAGTAAGTGACACAGAGCTGCGTTGCAGAGAGGTGTAAAAAGTGGCACGGCCTGGACCACCTCTCTGCAATGCAGCTCAGTGGCGCTTACTGGAAGCACTTGGTGGGCTAGATAGCCCCCAGGGGCCCTCAGTATTGAAGGGAAATTATATCCCCAATTTAAAACGTGCCATAGTGCGTGTTTGCACAAGTCACCTCAGGCCCCGTCCCCTCCCTTCACCACTGTGTAAACGCGCCCTGTGGCTGTTCTAAGTTGAGAGATTAATTCCCCTTGAATCCTAAGGGTCCCTAGGGTCAAACTAGACCACTAGGTACCTCCAGTAAGCGCCACAGAGCTGCGTTGCAGAGAGGTGTAAAAAGGGGCTTGGCCTCAGAACACCTGTCTGCAGCGCAGCTTCCTGGCGCATACTGGAGATGCCTGTTGGGCTAGTTGGCCCTCAGGGACCCTCAGTATTGAAGAGGAATTAATTCCCCAACTTACAATTCGCCAGGGGATGCGTTTGCAGAGTGCTGCAAGGAGGGGTGTGGCCTCCGGCACGATGCCAGTCTTTTATTTATTTACATTTTTTAAGAAGGGGGGCTGTGTGGTTCCCCTTCTTATTCTAATTTATTGGCCCTGATGACCCCATCCCCCAGGGCCTGTCTCCTAATGATATTTTTTTGACCCCAATCCCCAGGGCCGGCCACTGTTTTTTATTATTTTTAAAAAATATATATTCATAGACACACCTAGGACATGCTGGACAAACCGTACGTACCTATCACCATGACGATTTGCGTGATATTCATTAAAAGGCGACTATGAATACAATGAATCCACGTGGAATGTATTTATACCACTAGTGAAGCTCTGACATGTCTGATGCCCTACCGTGCCTAATCCCGGTAGACACCCTTGTCGTTTATTTATACAAACATGGGTAGCTATTGACGGGCACATTTAATACACATGCACACCAAGCCATTCAAAGGGGATTCAACAAAAATTCGACCAAAACTATGCAAGAAACCCCCCTCACGGTTAATAAAACACACATCCACTGCCGGATGTGTAATACTTTTTATTTTACTCTCTGGAAAGGGGACGAACATCACTTGAGAGTCACAGCGCGCTCCTGGCAGAGCCCAATGCTATGTTACACCCACCATTGCCTGCTGAGTGCCACACACCTCTGTGTTGTATTCCACTAGCTAGTGCATATGCTATGACACTCTCTAGCCCATGTGCACTGTAACACCACCCCGTAAATATGTCATGCCACACTTGTCTTCGCACGGGTTATATTGCCCCATCTAACGTGCCTTCCTCGATGCCTATGTTATAACGCACAGTGCTATGCCATACATATTACAATCTGGGATCCATATCTTTGTCACAGTGCATATGCAACGTTACACTCCCCAGCACATATTTTATATTACAACTTTAGAGACTAGTTAGGTTACACAACACTGCCCTGTGCATATTACACTCCAAGGCGCATATCGCATAGCACGCGCTAGTGCCTGTGCTATCTCGCGCTCTCCAATGAATCTGTAATTGCGCACAATGTATTGCATATTATATTTCACGCCCGGTTCATCTTATATCACACTTTTTGGTGCATAGTTTATACCATACACTATATCTAGTTTTCATTTTCAATCGTGCTCTCAGGACTATGTTCTATATAACACTGTGTTCACCTACCCTTTTCACGGGCATTACATTTTGCGATAGGGGGTGGAGGGTCAGGGGGTGTTTCTGCCTAGTGAGCCTGGAGTCACAGTCACAAACGTCCTCTTCTTCCTGAATAAAAGTGAGATTATGTTGCATACTTGTTCATATTTTAAGTAGTTCGCACAGGCACACATTTTAAAAACAATAAAGTTCCTAATACCCGCCTTCTCTGAACAGTTAGCTTGCTGCCCCATCCCCCTCCTCCCTATTCTCTGTTGTGTGAATCCATGGACTAGCCTCCTACCTCCTTCCATGCATGGTCTGATGTGCTGCCACTGCCCTCAATTTAGTATGATGTACCAGTCCACTCCTCCTGCCCTCCATTGCCCAATTCTATGCCCCATCATTGACCTCCTGCTTAAACTCTGTGCTTAGCTTGCTGCCCCTATTCTCCTTCCCCCTGCCCTCCGATGTCTTTGTGCATGCCCCTGCTCCATCCTTTTTGCCCACCATGTTCCATGGACCTGCCACTCCTATCTACTCTGTAACGCCCTGAACGTGTCAGGATCGTTTAACAGACACGACAATGAGGACGCAACCACTTGTGAAGGGTTAGTTCTTTTAATGAAGGCAAATAAAATACAAAGAATAAAACAAAAGTTATAGTCACTGGAATCCTCCAGGCTAAGTACGTTACCAGCCCACAGCACGGATGGTCCTAACCGTCCTCTGCATATACGCCGATCCCGGCGTATGCCAACAGAGGGCAGAAATGAAATGGCCGACAATGCCAATCGGTAGGCTGTGAGGGGCACGAAGAGTGTTGGGGAGAATCGAGGAGTCAGGGAAACACCCAGCCGGGGTCTCTACCTGAAGGGAGCAGCCGCTCAACCTCTTCCTCAGACTGCACCGGGACGCGGAGTCACCTCCTGGTGATGCGTCACCGATACCCCAATCACAAGCAAGAAGACTGAACCGAGAGCAGCCGCTCGATCGATCCTGTGGACTTCCGAGTCTGTAACGCGGCAAACACCTCCTGGTGTGCGTTACAGCTGGCAGTCCCTGTGTCTCTGGTCGGGCTGGGAGTTACGACTCCAACCAGCAAAAGCGCCACTGCGCTTGGACTCAGCCGAGTCAAAAAGCGAAGCTCAATGGTTGACCGGTAGAGCTTCCGGGTCCTTCACAGGTGACGATGGGGCAAGACACGGCCCAGGGAGTAACGACTCGACCTACCTCCGTTCTTGCCTTACTGGAGCACCACTCCGGAACACTGCTCTTCACGAAGCAGGTACGTCGGTGTAAACACAATATCCGACAGCCTTGTACCTCCCGGTTCCTCCCTTTATAGGGCGTGTTTTCCTTGAGTTATGTAACAGCTCTCCTGTTTACATAAGGGCGTGTTTCCCTTGAGTTATGTAACAGCTCTCCTGTTTACATAAGGGCGTGTTTCCCTTGAGTTATGTAACAGCTCTCCTGTTTACATAAGGGCGTGTTTCCCTTGAGTTATGTAACAGCTCTCCTGTTTACATAAGGGCGTGTTTCCCTTGTATGACAGGAATTCTTGACAGTACATCCTCCCTCTCAGCGGCTCCCCACGGGTCCAGCGCTGGCAGGAAAACGCCGATGGAACAAGGAGACCAAGCGCGGAGCATGAACCCCTTCAGCCGGTTCCCATGAATGCTCCTCCGGGCCATAGCCTTTCCACGCAACCAGGTACCACAGCTTCCCCCTGCGCCATTTGGACGCCCGTATGCCCGACACTTCATACTCCACCTCCGACTCCACGCATACCGGCCTAGGTGTCCCAGACGGCTTGGAGGGTGCTGGTTTGAGCAATGATACATGAAAGACAGGGTGTATCCGCAATGACTGGGGCAAGCACACCTTCACGTTCACGGGACCCATACACTTGGTAATTCGATAGGGGCCCATGTACTTGGGATGGAACACACTGTTCTTTCGAAACCTCATGTTTCTTGTGGATATCCAGACGTAGTCTCCAGTGCGGTACAGTGGCCCGGGCCTTCTCTTCCTATCTGCCGCAGCCTTGTATCTTCTCTTGGCCTCTATTAGGACAGCCCTTGAGCGCATCAACGTGTCTTTTATGTGTGCCACCCTGTCCGCTGTGGCGGGAATCCTGTCCTCTCTGAACGGATGTAGAAATGGCAAGAACCTGGGATGTTGGCCATAGTTGCTATAGAACGGAGATGACTGTGTGGAGCTGTGAGTGGCGTTGTTATAGGCTATCTCTGCAACCCATAGCAAGTCGACCCATTCTTCCCTGCCCTGGTCCACAAAACATCGCAGATACTGTTTGAGCGTTTGGTTCAGGCGCTCGGTTTGGCCGTCCGTTTGAGGGTGGTAGCTGGTGGACAGGGCGGTCTTAACATGCAGCGCAGTGCACCAAGTCTTCCAGAATTGCGCAGTAAACTGCGACCCCCGGTCCGACACGATCACCCCAGGTAATCCATGCAGTCGTACCACATTCTTTAGGAGTAGTGACGCCAATTCCCCGGCCGTAGGGACTCTCTTGCAGGGGATGAAGTGCCCCATTTTCGTCAAGTAATCCACCACCACCAGTATTGCCGTCATCCCCTGGTCTACCGGTAGGCCCACCACGAAGTCCAGTGATATGCTATCCCATGGTCTATCCGGGGTCGGAAGTGGATGTAAGAGCCCTTGGGTTCGGCCATGGTCGGCCTTCATGGTAGCACACGTAGGACACTCCTGTCCCTCTGGACTCAGCATCACTCCGAGGAATTCCACGGATGTGACGTGGAAGTCACACTTGCTGAGTTTACAAAACAGCATGTTTTCCCTCAGCTTTTGGAGCACAGCTTTGACGTGGTGTACGTGCTCCTCCACACTGGACGAATAGATGAGGATGTCGTCGATATATACGACCACGTAGATATCCAACTCCTCTCTGAATACCTCATTCAAAAAGTACTGAAAGGCTGCCGGGGCGTTGCACAGACCGAACGGCATGACGAGGTACTCAAAAAGGCCGAACCTGGTCTTAAAGGCGGTCTTCCACTCGTCTCCGTCCCTCATGCGCACCAGATGGTATGCCCCTTTCAAATCCAACTTGGTGTAGATACGAGCTTTCTTGACCTGTTCCAGAAGTACACTGATGAGAGGCAAGGGGTACCGATTTTTTATGGTTATCGCATTCAATGCCCTAAAGTCCACACAGGCTCTCAGCTCCCCATTAGCCTTTGGGATGAAGAAGAGTGGCGAGGCGGCCGGAGACTTGGACGGGCGGATGAATCCTAGCTTGAGGAGTTTATCCAGGTACCCCCGGAGATGCACGTTTTCAGGCTCCGTCAGGGCATACAGCCTGCCGCTGGGAACGCTGGCCCCTGGCACCAGGTCGATCTGGCAGTCAAACTGTCTATGTGGTGGTAGCACTTCCGCCTTCACCTCATCAAATACATTCTCAAAACTGTGATAAGCCTGGGGGAGAGCCACATCTTTTTCTGCCGCTGTAGCCACCGTCTGACTCCCGCTCTCATCTGCGTCAAGGGATTCCGTTCTTATTCCACAATGCAGGATGCAATACGGTGACGTCATTTCGATGCGATGTGTTGGCCAATCCACAAAGGGGTTGTGTTTCTGTAGCCACGGCAATCCCAATATGACGCCATATTGGGGCGCTCGGATGATGTTAAAATTGATTTGTTCCAAATGGTTCCTCCCATATCTCATCGGAAGGACCCCCGTGTGCTGTCCGATGGGCCCCGTCACCAATCGCCTTCCGTCTACCGCATAGACGTCTTCGGGTACTGCTTTGGGAAGAAGCACTAGCCCTAGCCTGCATGCCTCGTTGTGGTCCATAAACATGCCAGTGGCCCCTGAATCCACCATGGCCACAACGGGTATCCACTGGTCATGCACTCCCAAGTGCACCGTGATAAACAGGTGTCGTTGTCCCTTAGTGACCGAGTTGGAAAGTGAAGGGATGGATGAGTGACTCCGAGATGCCCCTTCTCTGGTCTTGGAGTCCTCTAGTTTTCCGCCGGTATGTCCACCACGGCTGTTACCGACCGGTTGGCCCGATAACGTGACGTCTTCGGTTTGGCAGGGCATTCACGTACGTAGTGGCCTTTTTTGACACAATATAGGCACAATCCTTGTTTACGGCGTGACTCTTTCTCCGTGGCTGTGAGGCTCGCTCGTATTGCGCTGATGTCCATGGGTTCTCCCTTGGATGCGGTGGAAGTTTCAGGACTTCCCACCGTCACATAGGATGGAAGGGATTTTCCTTTTCTCCCATGATCCCCCTTTCTTTCACTTAGCCTATGTTCCAGCCGTAATACCAGGTTGATAAGGCCCTCACATGTCTTGGGTTGAGGGTCAATATGAGCCACGGCGTCCTTGAGCTCATCGCACAGCCCTTGATGGAAGAGCGCCGTCTGTTTAGCAACAGGCCACTTGGTTTCCGCAACCAGCCATCGGAACGCGTTGAGATACTGCACCAGGTCGTTGGATCCCTGTCTCAACTCAAGCATTTCACGGTCCGCCGTGTACGAGTCAGCCCTTCTGTCGAATACCTTCAGGAATTCCTCGCGAAAAGCACCCCAATCACATAAGAGGGGGTCGTCCCTGCTCACCAGAGGTACGGCCCATTGTGCCGCGTTTCCAGCCAAATAGGATATAAGGAAAGCCACACGAGCCTGACTCGTGGGGAACGCCTTTGGTTTGCACGATAAATGTAGCGCCACTTGTGTGAGGAATACCTGCACTGTGTTAGGATCCCCACTGTACCTCTCTGGTGTTGCCAAGGGGATGGCTACCGGCATTTCCACTACTACCGCAGGGGTCTGGTTCGTGAGGGAGGTGCTGGGCGTGAGCGGGTCCAATTGGATAGCATCCAGTCTGGCTTTTACATCGGCTGTTTCTTGCCTAGAGGCAGCCACTTCAACTTGCATGGCCGCTAAAGCAGCCAGCACATCATCAAGTGTTGCCATGTCTGTTATCGACCGGGAGACAGTTAGTGTTATTAAGGTCGGATATTTTGTAACGCCCTGAACGTGTCAGGATCGTTTAACAGACACGACAATGAGGACGCAACCACTTGTGAAGGGTTAGTTCTTTTAATGAAGGCAAATAAAATACAAAGAACAAACAAAAGTTATAGTCACTGGAATCCTCCAGGCTAAGTACGTTACCAGCCCACAGCACGGATGGTCCTAACCGTCCTCTGCATATACGCCGATCCCGGCGTATGCCAACAGAGGGCAGAAATGAAATGGCCGACAATGCCAATCGGTAGGCTGTGAGGGGCACGAAGAGTGTTGGGGAGAATCGAGGAGTCAGGGAAACACCCAGCCGGGGTCTCTACCTGAAGGGAGCAGCCGCTCAACCTCTTCCTCAGACTGCACCGGGACGCGGAGTCACCTCCTGGTGATGCGTCACCGATACCCCAATCACAAGCAAGAAGACTGAACCGAGAGCAGCCGCTCGATCGATCCTGTGGACTTCCGAGTCTGTAACGCGGCAAACACCTCCTGGTGTGCGTTACAGCTGGCAGTCCCTGTGTCTCTGGTCGGGCTGGGAGTTACGACTCCAACCAGCAAAAGCGCCACTGCGCTTGGACTCAGCCGAGTCAAAAAGCGAAGCTCAATGGTTGACCGGTAGAGCTTCCGGGTCCTTCACAGGTGACGATGGGGCAAGACACGGCCCAGGGAGTAACGACTCGACCTACCTCCATTCTTGCCTTACTGGAGCACCACTCCGGAACACTGCTCTTCACGAAGCAGGTACGTCGGTGTAAACACAATATCCGACAGCCTTGTACCTCCCGGTTCCTCCCTTTATAGGGCGTGTTTTCCTTGAGTTATGTAACAGCTCTCCTGTTTACATAAGGGCGTGTTTCCCTTGAGTTATGTAACAGCTCTCCTGTTTACATAAGGGCGTGTTTCCCTTGAGTTATGTAACAGCTCTCCTGTTTACATAAGGGCGTGTTTCCCTTGAGTTATGTAACAGCTCTCCTGTTTACATAAGGGCGTGTTTCCCTTGTATGACAGGAATTCTTGACATACTCTGAGTGTTCTGTTGAGCTGCCACTCCCCTCCCACCTGCCTAGCGTTGTCAGATGACTGTAACCTGTCCCTGCCACCTCCACCCTGCCTGTCCACATACCATGCCCATATCCTCTTCCTCCGGTCCTACATGGTCCATTGTACTGCCACACCCTTCTGCCCTCCCTGGTCTGTTGTGCTGCAACTGCTCCTCCTGCCTGCCCCATGCGGTCTGTTGTGAGGCCCCTTCCCCTGAACTTTCTTGTCTGTGCACAGGTCCTGACCCTCCCTTCTATCCTCCATCGTCCTTTGTGCATGCCCCTGCACCCTCCTTCTTGCCCATCATAGCCATTGTGCTGCCACTAACCCTCCCACTTGCCATGCATGGTCTTCTGTGCTGCCATGGCCCCTTCCACCTTCCCTGTGTGGTCAGTTAGCTGCCCCTGACCCCCTGACCCCCTCCCACCTTCCCTCCATGGTCTGTGTGTATGCCATCACAGTTTCAGTGTTGCTCTTCATGGTGTGTCTTGCTTCTAGTGCCCATCCTGCCTGACCTCCATGGCTATCTTGCTGCTCCTGCCCTGCCCCCTTGCCCCCAGCCCTCTGTTTACATGTGCAGACCCCTACTCCCTCCCTCCTGGCTTGTCTGTTCCATTGTAATGCACCTGATCCGTCCCTCCTGCCCTTTATGGTCTGTTATGCTGCAGCTTTCTCTCCTGTCTGTCCATTATGGTCAGCTAGCTACCATTGCCTCTTGCCCCTCTGTTCTCTGTTATCCATGTGCATGGTCCTGTCCCCTCCCTCTTGCTTTCTATGGATTGTTGTGCTGCACTCCCGTCCCGCATGCCCTGTGTGGTGTATTGTGCTGCTGCAAACCCTGATGCCTGCCCTGCAGGGTCAGTTTGGTGCACCTCTCCATGTCCCTCCTGTCCTCTGTTATCCAAGTCCATGTCCCTACCCCATTTCCTTCCATGATCCAATGTACCATACTTGCGAACATTTTGAACTTGGTAAGAGGGAGATTTTGAAAAAAAACTGGGGTATTGATTTTCCCCTTTGAGTTACATTGAAAAAGAGGAGATTGTAGTCAGGAGACAGATCAAATAAAGCCCATTTGAGCTTAAAAACATTGGACGTTTCCTGGCTGAATCGGGTCTGTTGGCATGTATGGTTGTACTACCATTGCCTCTTCCTTCTGCCCACAATGGTCTATTACATTGCCACAGCCTCTCTTGCAAGTCCTGTATTGTTGGTTTGTTGCCCCTGCCCCCCTTTCCACTGCCCTCCATAGTCTGTTGTGCTGCCACGGCCCTTCCTGCCTGCTCAGTGTGGTTAAATTGTTGCCTTTGCACCCTCCTACCTGCCTGCAATTTTCAGAGTCCGTGCCCCTGGCCTCTGCCTCTCAACAGTATCCTAATGAACAACTAGATTGCTAACATTCTATATTTATTACAAAAGTGTGGAACGCCTGACGTCATCTTGATGTGATCAAAACTGTAATACCTAGAGCATTTCCTTTAGAAATTACATATATGAGAGGGTCTCATTGGCATCAAAATTGTGGTTAGTGCTCTAAAAGACTAAAATAAGGACATATTTTTCAAATGGCGACAAAGCACTTTTAAATTATTTGTTATCTTTATGTTTTTTTATCCAGTTGACCACTTGATTAAATGTTGCACTTAGGGGAGAGGATGTGGTGTTACTTCCAGAACTGCAGATTTTGCAACTGGGGAACCAGGTTGGAGTTTCTGCTTCAGCTCGACAATCTGTGATTCTGGTCAAATCACTTAGTCTCCCCATGTCTACAACCAAAATGAATTTGTTCTTGTGTGATGTAACCAATGCTCATGTAAAGCACTCCAATACCTGACAAGTCTGCACTATATAACACTGCAAAAACACAAAATAATAAGTGTTTTGCACACTTCTGTCATTGGGCTATATTTGGGCTACAACTGGGTGATTTTGGGCTACATTTGGGCTCTTTTGTCTCCGGTGGCCATCTTGGGAGATTTATTTGTTATGAAGTTTCCTAATTTCCACATGTACTGCAGTCTCCTCAGTAGGAAATGCTTTCAGTTTTTTACTTTGATTCCATCATGAAGGTATTCAGATATGTCACACATTTGCCATAAATTCTGAATGTTAGCACTCTAGTTGCTCATTAGATCACTGTAGTAAAACTACTGTTCACCACGGAAGTCTGCTGCTGGTATTAAAAGTGCATGTTTCAGTCTGCAGGACAACATTTTTTAATGAAATAGAAGAGGATTTGAGAAGTCACTCAAAATGTGCCCTCATTTTCTTTCTTCAGCATTAATCATAATTTCTATGGAAAAATGAACCCCCTCATTGTGTTCCTTTTTAAATTAAATGTTTTAAGTGTTACCAGTTAATTCCAATCAAGATGGCTTCAGGTGTGCCATACTAATGTCATACTGAAGACAGTAAGCGCTCTAGTTGTTTTTAAGAACACTCTGGGACATTCTGTCATTGGGCTATACTTGGGCTACATCTGGGTGATATTTGGGCTACATTTGGGCTCTTTTGTCTCTGGTGGCCATCTTGGGAGACTTATTTGTTATGAAGTTTCCTAATTTCCTCATTTACTGCAGTCTCCTCAGTAGGAAATACTTTCAGTTTTTTACTTTGATTCCATCAAGAAGGCATTCAGATGTGTCACACATTTGCCATAAATTCAGAATGTTAGCACTCTTTTTGCTCATTAGATCACTGTAGTAAAGCTACTGCTCACCAGGGAAAACTGCTGCTGGTATTGAAAGTGCATGTTTCAGTCTGCATGTCAGAATGTTTTAATGAAATAGAAGAGGATTTGAGAAGTCACTCAAAATGTGCCCTAATTTTTCTTTCTGCAGCACTAATCATACTTTTTATGGAAAAATGAACCCCCTCATTTTGTTCCTTTTTAAATTAAATGTTTTAAGAGTTACCACTTTAATCCAAGCAAGATGGCTTCAGGTGTGCCATACGTTTATCATAAGTAAGACTGTTAGCGCTCTAGTTGTTCTTTGGAACACTCTGGGAAGCTGCAGTAGAACACAAAGGAATCAACTGACAGTCTCTGCCCTTGTTGGATGTACATGTTTTACTGAGAATGTCAGACTTCATTCTCACATGACTGAGAAAGATAATGTGAATTTACAGAAAATAAGCTCTCAGTTTAGCTTATAGATCACCTTCCAAACCTCTGTGGGAAAAGCATGAGAAAATATTTTTCTCTCAATCATGATTTCCCAGCAGAAGGCTTTTTCACATGGTGAAATCACCTTAGAACATACCACAATTCCTAAAATGAGTATGGTACCATCAACATATGATTTATAATGTAACTAAAGTCTTAAAACCTTCTATTAACTGCAATGCTTTTTAATGAGGTGCTATCATGTATATTGGTCCCAAGATGGCTGCCAACATTTCTTGGATGATGTGCTGACAGCCAATCAGATCTCAGGATGAGATGTGTGGTTAGGCTCCGCCCACATATATATATGATTTTACTTTTGATTTTCTCAGGAACTACTGAACAGATTGACACCAGACCTGCAAAAGGCACTTCCCTGACCTGAGGACTACCTCTCTGCCAAATTTCAAGTAATTCTGTTCAGCCGTTCGGGCTGTACCTTGGACTAAAGGTCCCTATGGAAAATTGCATGGGGAAAACGTGTTTTGGGACCCCCCTTTTTTCTCAGCCCCCGCTTGACGAATCCCCCTGAGACTTTCAGGGTAGGAGGGGAGCGGAGCGCCCCACCTATTTTGATAATTTCGGGAGGATTTGTCAACCGGCGCCAAAGTTATTCCAAATAGAATGTTGCGGATTTCCTATGGAAACACGGTCCTAACTATAACTATCTACTGGCGACCGCCAGTAGATAATATATATATGTGTATATATATATATATATATATATATATATATATATATATATATCGCTCCAAAACGGCTCCGTGTTATGGACCCCTGGCGCCTCTCTCATCCGGTGCAGTGCCACAGCAGAGCCACGCTGTCACATATCCAAAACCTTCGTATTCCACTACGGAATAATTGGCACGCACTCACAGGCTCTGTAGTTTAAATCTCCAAAGTTCTTTTATTCAGCTTAATTCTGCTTTCAGTATTGAGGGACAAAACCAACGCGTTTCGCTATCAGCCGATAGCTTGATCACGGTTAGTGCTTTTCCTTCAAACCAACCAATAAAAACAAAATAAAGTGAGGTCACGTGATACATGATGTCAAACATTTTGTTGTCTTGACCCACTGACTTCTGGTCCCTGTAGTTCATTTCCACAGCCTGATCGTAATTATTAGTTATTGTTACAATGTCATTCATTTTTGGTGTGTAACTCAGTATATATCTCGGGATACAATTGTCAAGAATACTTTTCAACATTTTAACCCAAAATAAGAGAAATATATGCAAAAAAAGTTTTGCAAAAAAAGTTGCTGAGCTCCAAAACATATACTATGCTATTGTTTCCAAATATTTACAACCCTGCTAAGTTTCACTGTTCCATTCAGGATACGATACTTTAGCCTGTTGGCAAAGAAAAAGTAGGCCCTCCAGTGGGCATGTTTTCCTCTTATTCATGATGACCGCAGCGGTTATGATTCATACCGCACGGATAAATAGGAGAAACAGGGATTTTAACATAGTAAGTCAGTGCAACGTCATTAACACCAAAGTTTTACATAATTTGTAATGTCACTGTTGTGTCCTTCTTCGAACCAAAAACAACATCACAGGGAAAGCCCCCCAACTTAAAGAAAAAAGCCCTTTACAGGTGAACATATAGTTCCTCACTTTGGTTAAGCCCCCACGGGGTGTAAGTCCTGAGATTGAGTATCTGGCGTGATTCTCGACGTCTTAGGTTTTTTTCCCGGTCTCCTCCTCTTATGTGTGCAGGGACTGTCTCCAAAGCATAAAAACACAGTAGTTTCCAGTCACTTCCATGGTGGATCTCCATGTGTTTAGCAACGGCATTGCTTCTGTCTTTGTTCACCGTCGCTCTCACATGTTCAAGTATTCTTTTTTTGAGTTCACACTTGGTGCTCCCGATATACTTGAGTGGACATGGACATTCAATTACGTATACCACAAACTGACTTTTACAGGTGATCAATTCCTTTATTTGCCATTTTCTGTTGTGGTTTTCCTGAATTATGACTTCTGTTGTATTTTTGGCAATCTGGCACACTTTGCACGAGTGGCACTTTCTGAAACCTTTGGTTGTAAGCCATTGCGTTCCTTTCTTTTTGGTGTTATCCTGATGATGGCTGTGTATTAGTTTGTCCCGTAGGTTCTTTGCGCGTCGATATGTGATATTGGGGTGCTTCCCCATGATTTCGCTTACCACCGGGTCTAATTGAAGGAGTTTCCAATTTCTACGTAAGATGTTGTTAATTTGTTTGGCTTCAGTTGAATGATCCATGATGAGTCTTATAGGTGCTGGTTGAGTCATCTCAGTGCTGGTTTCCTTGTTTTTGGGGTGTAGAATGGTTGATCTCTGTTTTTCATTAGCACGCCTCCAGCATCTTGTGATAGTCCCTTTTTGGTAACCTCGGTGTTTAAATCTTATCGCTGAGTTTTTGCTGTGTTGTTCCCACTCGTGTTGTTCCGAGTAGATGCGGCGTAGTCTTAAGAATTCCCCATAAGGGATATTGTCCTTTGCTGTTGATTGGTGAAAGCTCTTGGCATGTAACGTTGAGTTAGTGGCTGTTTCTTTTCTATGTAGAGTGGTCTCCAGTTTGTTATTGGCTACATAAATCTCTGTGTCCAGGAAGACAATTCTATCATTACTGATGTTATAAGTAAATTTGATGTTTGCATCTGTGGAATTTAAGATTTTAAAATATTCCTCAAATTCTTGTGCTGTGCCATCCCACACTATGAATAGATCGTCTATGTATCGCAACCACTTCATGATCTTATCCACGTATTTGTCATTGTTGGGGTGCCATGCTATTTGTTGCTCCCACCAACCCATAGTCAAGCATGCGTATCCCGGGCTGAAAGAGAACCCCATTGCACATCCCTTAGTCTGGAGATAAATTTCCTCTCCAAAAAGGAACACGTTTTGGGTTAAGCACATATGGATCATATCCATCAGCATCTGGTTGTGATGTTTGAATTTGATCTCCCTATCTTTCAAAAAGAACCCACATGCAGTCAGGCCGATGTCGTTGTCAATGTTCGTATATAACGATATCACATCCATGGTTATTAGCAGGTATGATCCTTGCCAAGGAAGTTCCTGTAGATGTCTCAGGAGGTCGGTTGTGTCCTGTATGTATGAGTTGAGATTAAGTACAAAGGGCATCAAGAAGTGGTCAATGTAACTGGCTATTGGTTCCATCAATGATCCTTTGGCAGACACTATAGGGCGGCCTGGGGGTTTCTGAGGATCCTTGTGCACCTTGGGTAGGAAATATACGGTTGCCATAATTGGATGTTCCGTGATCAGGAATTTTTTCTCATCTTCGTCTATTAGGTCTTGTTTTTGCCATTGGGATATATTTTTGTCCAATTTCTCTTTAAAGATTCTTGATGGGTTCCTGTCCAATTTGGTGTAGTATTCTTTGTTATCCAATTGGCGATGTGCTTCCCTTACATAATCTTCCGTGTTTAGGATAACAATATTTCCTCCCTTGTCCGCCATTTTTATTGTGATGGTTTTGTCCTCTATTAGTGTCTTAAGAGCCATTCTTTCTTCTTTCTTCAAGTTATCCTTATGTTTTAGGCCTTTGATGTTATAAATTTCCTGAACTACAGCCTCTTGAAAGATGTCGATTTTATTGCCCGGTGGTAATTGTGGGTAGAAACGTGAAGTTGGTTTTTTCCCACTGAGCCCTGCTCCCCCTTGTGGGCAGGCTGTAGATTCATCGATCATTTCTGGTTCTTCCATTACATCTAGATTGATCAGAGTTAGAAGTGCCGGCATATCTGTAGTTTGTAAGAGCGATGTTTTAATACTTGAATCAGTTTTCTTCTGCTTTCGTTGTTCTGTAAATTTTGACATTTCCTGATTTTCTTTGAAAATCTTGGCCAGTTTGATTTTTCTAACGTATTTGTAAATGTCAATCCTGGTTTGTGCAAGGTCCATCGTTTGTGTAGGGCAGAAATTGATGCCATGTTTAAGTAGTGAATTAGTGTCGTCTGTTAGGACATGGTTGGATAAGTTCAATATTACCAATTCTTCCTTGTCCCCAGGGGCAGCCAACCAGTCTATTTCGAGGTCTTCTGTCGCATGCTCCTGGTTTTGGTTCCTGTCTCCTCTGACCCACTTTTTTCTTTTTCCTCTCCTTGTTGCTTTCTTGTTTCTAAGTTTGGGGTACGTTGTACCCATTTTCGCCCTCTGCCTCTGCTTCTTGCACCTTGAAATTGGTGTTGGTTCTGTTCCCAGAGCCTCTGTTGCAATACAAGTCTCATGTCCCCTAAAAAATTTCTCGTTGTTTGAACCATTCTACACCCCAAAAACAAGGAAACCAGCACTGAGATGACTCAACCAGCACCTATAAGACTCATCATGGATCATTCAACTGAAGCCAAACAAATTAACAACATCTTACGTAGAAATTGGAAACTCCTTCAATTAGACCCGGTGGTAAGCGAAATCATGGGGAAGCACCCCAATATCACATATCGACGCGCAAAGAACCTACGGGACAAACTAATACACAGCCATCATCAGGATAACACCAAAAAGAAAGGAACGCAATGGCTTACAACCAAAGGTTTCAGAAAGTGCCACTCGTGCAAAGTGTGCCAGATTGCCAAAAATACAACAGAAGTCATAATTCAGGAAAACCACAACAGAAAATGGCAAATAAAGGAATTGATCACCTGTAAAAGTCAGTTTGTGGTATACGTAATTGAATGTCCATGTCCACTCAAGTATATCGGGAGCACCAAGTGTGAACTCAAAAAAAGAATACTTGAACATGTGAGAGCGACGGTGAACAAAGACAGAAGCAATGCCGTTGCTAAACACATGGAGATCCACCATGGAAGTGACTGGAAACTACTGTGTTTTTATGCTTTGGAGACAGTCCCTGCACACATAAGAGGAGGAGACCGGGAAAAAAACCTAAGACGTCGAGAATCACGCCAGATACTCAATCTCAGGATTTACACCCCGTGGGGGCTTAACCAAAGTGAGGAACTATATGTTCACCTGTAAAGGGCTTTTTTCTTTAAGTTGGGGGGCTTTCCCTGTGATGTTGTTTTTGGTTCGAAGAAGGACACAACAGTGACATTACAAATTATGTAAAACTTTGGTGTTAATGACGTTGCACTGACTTACTATGTTAAAATCCCTGTTTCTCCTATTTATCCGTGCGGTATGAATCATAACCGCTGCGGTCATCATGAATAAGAGGAAAACATGCCCACTGGAGGGCCTACTTTTTCTTTGCCAACAGGCTAAAGTATCGTATCCTGAATGGAACAGTGAAACTTAGCAGGGTTGTAAATATTTGGAAACAATAGCATAGTATATGTTTTGGAGCTCAGCAACTTTTTTTGCAAAACTTTTTTTGCATATATTTCTCTTATTTTGGGTTAAAATGTTGAAAAGTATTCTTGACAATTGTATCCCGAGATATATACTGAGTTACACACCAAAAATGAATGACATTGTAACAATAACTAATAATTACGATCAGGCTGTGGAAATGAACTACAGGGACCAGAAGTCAGTGGGTCAAGACAACAAAATGTTTGACATCATGTATCACGTGACCTCACTTTATTTTGTTTTTATTGGTTGGTTTGAAGGAAAAGCACTAACCGTGATCAAGCTATCGGCTGATAGCGAAACGCGTTGGTTTTGTCCCTCAATACTGAAAGCAGAATTAAGCTGAATAAAAGAACTTTGGAGATTTAAACTACAGAGCCTGTGAGTGCGTGCCAATTATTCCGTAGTGGAATACGAAGGTTTTGGATATATATATATATATATATATATATATATATATAGTAGGAATTCCCTGTCCTTAGGTGATGTGTATATATATATATATATATATATATGTTGGACCTGGCCTCGTGGCGTGGTCCTTAACCCCCTGGATTGTGGCCGTTCCCCGCCCCGGCCGTCACGGGCCACCCGTCTGGACTGCACCAAGGCCCTTCACCCGGAGCTGGCCGTGGTCGCATACTCCTCGTGTCTCCGCCATCTTGTTGGCATCCACGTCACACCGTGCCCCAGCCGGCGCGACCCCGCTCAACCCGGCCTCGACCCCAGCGAAGCCCCGACATCGAGGCACCACGAACTGGCCAGGGGGTGCCGCAGGAACCATTCATCGCCCCGGCGGAGGACAGTATCGATGGGACCCCCAACTGTCCTCCCCTCTCGAGGTGTGATCACCCTGCAAACTCCCATGGGCCTGGCGCCTCTCCTGCTGGGCGTCTGGCCACCTCCACCCGGCCACTCCGCCCCCTCGGGCGCATAGGTCCGGACATCAAAGGGCTCCAGACCTATATCTGGGGCGACCCCACCACAGCTCGGCAGTTGTATCCCGGAGTCGAGAGCCCTGCTGATCGAATCGCGGCTGACCCTACGGAGACGAACTCTTGCCGGAACCATCACGAGCCCTGCTGACTGCGTCGCGGCTCCCTCTTGTGAACCCTTTCTGAACTACCTGGAACATCGGAGCCCTGCAGACGCTGTCGCGGCCCAACCTCGCTGAAACCTTCCTCGGAGCCCTGCTGACGACGTCGCGGCTCGAGCTGAGCAGAAACCATCTTGAGAGCCCTGCTGATTGAATCGCGGCTCTCCACGAACTGTACGCCAGAGCCCTGCTGACACCGTCGCGGCTCGACCCCTCCGAGATCGGAGGTCCTCCAGCGTGAGGATAAGAACTGGGCCCCAGGTACCCTCGTACCACATTCCTGCCAAAGACTGTCCCGCTACCCCTACCCTTCCAAAGAGACATTGAGACTTTTGGGTGGATCCCTCGATCCCTTCGTGTAAATATTGAACTCGTAACCTTTTATTGATGATAAAGAATTGCTTGTCTTGAGACAACCTCCTTGAGTCCGGTGTGGTGGTGTTACTGTGCTAGTACGGGATAGGAGAAGGATCTCTCAGGAGACTTCTCGGCAGCGCTCGGCTACTTCGTGCAGTGAGAGGGCCCCCCCCTTGGTGGTCTCACCGACTCCTCGGGGTCCGCCTTCCAACATTTGGTGGCCAGCGACGGGATCCGAGCCGAACGCAGTACGTACCAGCCAGTACCCACTAGCTACCCATCCAAACGAATAGCATCATGAGCAGCCAGGAAAACAACGCGACAATGGAGTTCCAGCCCGAACGGCTGGAAGAATATACGCACAAAGAATTAAAACAGTTCTGCAGAGACAAAGGCATTGCAACCACCAGCCTCGGTACCAAGGAAGAGATGCAGAAAGCTCTGAGGGCATGGTTGGAGGCTGGGGCAGGCCCCTCCCAGGAAGAAGGGCCCTTGCCCCTGACGGAGACCACAGCAACCGCACTGACCCCGGCAACCGGAGGAAGAAAGAGCCTAGAAACCGGCCTCTCCGAGGAAGAAATACGAGAGCGGGAAAAGGTCCGGAGCCACGAACTAGAGCTCGCCCGACTGCGACTGGACGGCGAACTCCAGCTGGCAGAAAAGAAACTGGCCCTCGAGCAGCTACGCCTTCAAGAAGAAATAGAAGAGAAGAGACGACACCGGGAGTTGGAGGAAAAGAAACTAACTCGAGCACGAGCGCAGTCTCAAGGAGCTCGAGATCAAGGCCAAGAACGGAGGGACCAACACCCCCAGTACTAGAGAAACTCTACCGCCCCCCGAGGCCAAGGTGCATATCCCGAAGGAGGTCGTCAAGGAGTATTACAAGAATGACGATATCCAACAATGGTTCAAGGCCTACGAGGTGGCCATGACCTCCCATCGAGTGCCCCGAAAAGACTGGGGCGCAGGCCTGTGGGGGCGATTCCTGAGTGAAGGGCGGGACACGCTGCTCCAGCTACCGGAGGAGGTGATGACCTCCTACGATCACATGAAGGAGGCCCTGCTCACCCGCTACGGGCTAACAGCGGAGATGTACCGCCAGCGGTTCCGAGACTGCAAGAAAATCCCGGGTACCACATGGGTGGAATATGTGGACTTTTTCAGTCGGGCCCTAGAAGGGTGGATCAAAGGCAGCAAAGTAACCACCTACGGGCAACTGGTCGACCTCATCGTCTGGGAACATCTTTCCAACAATTGCTTCGTGGAACTGAGACAGCACCTCCTCGACAGCAAAATGACCGACCCGCGAAAACTTGCCGTCGAGGCCGATCGATGGGTCAACTCCCGGGTCCCCCGGAGCTCAATGGGGGAGTACCAGAGGAACCCCAACGGACCCCCACGCCAGCGCGGTGGGGGGGGAGGGCCGAACAGGAACCGAGACCCTCCCGCTGGGGCCCCCAGGAGCCCCCCTCGAGGGCCACCGCAGCCACATCTCTCCCCGAGCCTAGCGCCAAGGGTGGGCCCGGCCCGACCCGGACCACGGCCACCAGTGACCTGCTATGGCTGCCAACAAACCGGACACTTTGCCAGCGACCCGGCCTGCCCCCTGAACCGAAGAAACGGGGCCGGCGGGCCCCCGCCCCGGCAGCTGACAGCCGCCGCCTTGGGGGGAGAGGAGGAAGAAGAGGCCCTCGACCGAGAACACACTGAGTGGGAGCCGGCAGCCATGTCCCTGGTCTGCCTGGGTAGCCGAGAGATGGTACCCTGCACCCCCATCCCAACCAACACCCAGAAGTACCGGCAGCAGGTCACGGTCAACGGACAACGGGCCGAAGCCCTTCGCGACACCGGCGCCAGTATCACCGCTGTCCGCTGCCACCTGGTGACCCCTGAACAGATTCTATCGAATGTGCTGTGCCCTGTGCGGACGGCCGACAACAGTGAAAGCCTATGCCAGATGGCCCTGGTCCCCTTCGAGTGGGGAGGGGTGACGGGCCTGCTGAAGGTGACAGTGCGCGACGACGCCCCGGTCGACTGCCTCCTGGGGAACGACTTGGAGAGTTCCCCCTGGGCTCAAGTAGAACGACGAGAGCACCTCCAAATGTTGGGACTGGCTGATTGGGCCTGCGCCATCACCCGGTCCATGACCGCCCAGGCCCCCCGCTCATCCTCGACCTCCGGGACTGCCCGATCCGAGGGGCTCACACCCCCTCCCGCCAGCAGCGAGGAGGAGGCGGACACCGACCCCGGGCCCAGCGAATCCTCCCCCGAAGAGATGGCTTCTCCGAGCGCCCTACCAGAGCTGACGCAATGGCAACATGAAGGGGGCCCCACCCGAGAGCAGTTCCAGCAAGAGCAACAGTCCTGTCCCTCTCTCGAAGGGGTCCGACAGCAGGCGATCGCGCAAGCCAACGGTGACCAGACCGGCACCCACTGGATCTACTGGGCCGAGGGCCTGTTGTACAGTGAACAGAAAGTGGCAGAACTCGGGGCCGGCCGCGTGTTGGTGGTCCCCCTCCGCTTCCGGGAGTTCCTTCTCAACCTGGCCCATGATGTGCCCCTCGCCGGACACTTGGGGCAAGACAAAACGTACAGTCGTCTGGTGACCCACTTCTACTGGCCCCGGATGCGGAGAGATGTGGACAACCACTGCCGGTCCTGCCAGACCTGCCAAGCCAGCGGAAAGACGGGGGGTCGGGTCAAGGCCCCCCTCCAGCCCTTTCCCGCCGTCAGCACCCCGTTTGAACGAGTCGGAATCGACATTGTGGGACCCCTGGACCCCCAAACCGCCCTGGGCCACCGCTTCATCCTGGTCCTCGTGGACCACGCCACCAGGTACCCGGAGGCGGTCCCGCTCAGAACTATAACGGCCCCTGTGGTAGGCCGGGCCTTGATGGGGATCTTCTCCCGAGTGGGATTCCCCAGCGAAGTGGTGAGCGACCGTGGCACGAACTTTATCTCCAGGTACATGCGGTCCCTGTGGCAACAATGCGGGGTCACATACAAGTTCACGACACCATATCACCCTCAGGGGAACGGACTGGTTGAGCGGTTCAACCGAACATTGAAAGGGATGATCCAGGGCCTGGAAGAACCCCTCAGGCGGAAATGGGATGTCCTGCTGCCCTGCCTCCTGTTTGCCTATCGGGAGGTCCCGCAGAAGTCCCTGGGGTTCAGCCCGTTTGAACTATTGTATGGACACCCGGTCCGCGGACCACTCAGCCTGGTCAAGGAGGGCTGGGAGATGAAGCCCCGAGGCGCCCCTCCTGACGTCTACCGATACCTCCTGACCCTCCGAAACCAGACCCGCAAGTTCCGAGCCATAGCCGAAGCCAACCTCGAGGCCAGCCAGGAGGACATGAAGCAGTGGTACGATCGCAACACTTCTACGGTAGAATTCGAGCCAGGTCAGAAAGTATGGGTCATGGCCCCTGTCGAACCCGGCGCCCTCCATGACAAGTGGACCGGGCCCTTCAAGGTGGTGGAGAAGAAAAGTCCCGTCACCTACCTGGTCGATCTGGAGTCCCCCCGGAACCCCCTCCAGGTCCTACATGCGAACAGGCTAAAACCCCACTTCGCCCGGACCGAACTGAGCCTGCTGCTGGCGACCGACGAGGGGGGCGAGGACGACTCCGAGCCCTTGCCCGACCTCTTGCAATCCGACATTCACGATGGATCGATCGAAGGGGTCCAACTCGCCTCGTCCCTGACCCCGGAGCAGCGCAACGACTGCCAGCGATTACTGCGGGACTACGCAGCCCTCTTCTCTCTCACCCCGGGGGTGACCCACTGGTGCGTCCACGACGTCGACACCGGGGAGAACCCCCCCATATGACACAGAGCCTACCGGGTGCCTGACCGAGTGCGGGCCTGCATCCAGGCCGAAGTAGCGAAGATGCTGGCCCTGGGGGTCATCGAGCCTTCCGACAGCCCGTGGGCCAGCCCTGTCGTCCTGGTGCCCAAGGCCGCAGCTCCCGGTCACCCCCCGGAGTTGCGATTCTGCGTGGACTACCGAGCCCTGAATGTAGTAACCAAGACGGACGCACACCCGATACCCCGGGCCGACGAACTGATCGACCGCCTAGGGGCCGCTCGCTACTTGAGTACGCTGGACCTCACCGCCGGGTACTGGCAAATCCAGCTCACCCCCGGCGCCCAAGAAAGATCCGCCTTTTCGACTCCGGATGGGCATTACCACTTTCGGGTGATGCCCTTCGGAATGAAGAACGCCCCGGCCACCTTCCAAAGACTGGTGAACAAGGTTTTGGCCGGGCTTGAGGCCTTCAGCGCGGCCTACTTAGATGACATTGCCGTGTACAGCAACCACTGGGCCGAGCACCTCCTCCACCTGGAGGCCGTCCTGGCCGCCCTCCAGCGGGCCGGGCTCACAATCAAGGCCAGCAAATGCCAAATCGGCCACGGATCCGTGACCTACCTGGGCCATCAAGTGGGGAGCGGGCAGGTGGCCCCCCTCCAAGCGAAGATAGATGCCATCCAGACCTGGGAACCCCCCACTACCCAGACCGCTGTCCGGGCCTTCCTGGGCCTCACCGGATACTACCGGCGGTTTATCCGGGACTATGGGAGCATTGTTGGCCCCCTCACAGAGTTAACATCCAAAAAACAGCCCAAGAAGGTACACTGGACACCCCGCTGCCAAACAGCCTTCGACACCCTCAAAACGGCCATGTGTACTGCTCCGGTGCTGCAAGCCCCGGACTACCAGAAGGAGTTCGTGGTACAGACGGACGCCTCCGAGTATGGGATCGGGGCCGTCCTCTCCCAAACTGACGAAAGGGGGCTCGACAGACCAGTGGCCTTCATCAGCCGGCGACTACTGCCCCGGGAGCAACGCTGGAGCACTATTGAGCGCGAGGCCTTCGCTGTGGTGTGGGCCCTCAAGAAGCTCCGGCCCTACCTCTTTGGCGCCCACTTCCGGGTCCAGACCGACCACCGGCCCTTGCAATGGTTAATGCGAATGCGGGGCGAAAACCCCAAGCTGCTGCGATGGTCCATCTCGCTACAAGGGATGGACTTTGACGTCGAACACCGGCCCGGCAATGACCACGCCAACGCCGACGGCCTGTCCCGCTTCTTCCGCCTTGACGAGGAGAATCCCCAAGGAGATGGGTGACTCTCCATGCCTTCGGCTGGGGGGGACGCCTGTTGGACCTGGCCTCGTGGCGTGGTCCTTAACCCACTGGATTGTGGCCGTTCCCCGCCCCGGCCGTCACGGGCCACCCGTCTGGACTGCACCAAGGCCCTTCACCCGGAGCTGGCCGTGGTCGCATACTCCTCGTGTCTCCGCCATCTTGTTGGCATCCACGTCACACCGTGCCCCAGCCGGCGCGACCCCGCTCAACCCGGCCTCGATCCCAGCGAAGCCCCGACATCGAGGCACCACGAACTGGCCAGGGGGTGCCGCAGGAACCATTCATCGCCCCGGCGGAGGACAGTATCGATGGGACCCCCAACTGTCCTCCCCTCTCGAGGTGTGATCACCCTGCAAACTCCCATGGGCCTGGCGCCTCTCCTGCTGGGCGTCTGGCCACCTCCACCCGGCCACTCCGCCCCCTCGGGCGCATAGGTCCGGACATCAAAGGGCTCCAGACCTATATCTGGGGCGACCCCACCACAGCTCGGCAGTTGTATCCCGGAGTCGAGAGCCCTGCTGATCGAATCGCGGCTGACCCTACGGAGACGAACTCTTGCCGGAACCATCACGAGCCCTGCTGACTGCGTCGCGGCTCCCTCTTGTGAACCCTTTCTGAACTACCTGGAACATCGGAGCCCTGCAGACGCTGTCGCGGCCCAACCTCGCTGAAACCTTCCTCGGAGCCCTGCTGACGACGTCGCGGCTCGAGCTGAGCAGAGACCATCTTGAGAGCCCTGCTGATTGAATCGCGGCTCTCCACGAACTGTACGCCAGAGCCCTGCTGACGCCGTCGCGGCTCGACCCCTCCGAGATCGGAGGTCCTCCAGCGTGAGGATAAGAACTGGGCCCCAGGTACCCTCGTACCACATTCCTGCCAAAGACTGTCCCGCTACCCCTACCCTTCCAAAGAGACATTGAGACTTTTGGGTGGATCCCTCGATCCCTTCGTGTAAATATTGAACTCGTAACCTTTTATTGATGATAAAGAATTGCTTGTCTTGAGACAACCTCCTTGAGTCCGGTGTGGTGGTGTTACTGTGCTAGTACGGGATAGGAGAAGGATCTCTCAGGAGACTTCTCGGCAGCGCTCGGCTACTTCGTGCAGTGAGAGGGCCCCCCCCTTGGTGGTCTCACCGACTCCTCGGGGTCCGCCTTCCAACAATATATATATATATATATATATATCGGTGGTTACTTGTTGTGAATAGGCCCTAGGGAGAGGGTAACGTTCTGGCTGGGTTAGAGAGGCTCTGATGAGCGGGTTCTATCTGATCCGAAAACCCAAGCAGAACAGACGGTCACCCAGGGCGTCGTCACCAGCCGACTACAGGAACCACAGCCAAACTTCAGAAACGTCTTCAGCACATACAGAACGCCGCCGCACGACTCATCCTCCACATCCCTCTGTCACCGGGAGGAAACCAAAACCCCTCTCACGTGCCCGGGAAAGGAAGGGGAACGAGAAGACTGATGGACCCCTACCCTTGACTGTCCTGATTTGCTTCCTTTACAGCCCGCTTCACAAACTTGTATGGACGGAGACGCTTGGATGCCCGATGACCCCAGTAGAGACTCCTATCCCTTTAACTGGAGCTCGTCCTCCGGATGCCACGCCCCCGAAGAAAACGTCAAATACGAAGAGCCTATCAGGCGAGGGAGAAGAGAAAGAAAAGGCGAACCGGAACAACGAGGAGTGGAAAACCCGGAAGGAGAGAAGGACCACGGAGAGCGGAGGACAGACAGAGCCCCAGGAGAGGAAGACGAACGAGAGAAGTCGAAGGAAGGATCCCGCATCGCGAAGGAGATCCAGGAGGCCCACGTACCCCTGTATCGCCCAGCCACACCTCTGGAGCGGTGTGGCTCACACAGGTACGGAGCCGTGTGGCGGGCTGGGTCGGGAGGTAGCAGAGGGGGCGAAAGGAGCATATAACGCCCTGAGAGTGGAACCGCTGCGCCAGTGCCTTGCATCTTGCGTCCTCCCCTCACGAGCACTCCCCAACCCCAGAGGATCTCAGGGCAACACTGTTATAAATCCCCTCACTCACTCCCTACCCTTTAGGAGACGGGAAAGACCCAGAGCAAAAGAGCTGAATCTTTCTTTTTTTTTTCTTCTATGCCTGCCCTCTCCGTTGCCGTCACCCGGGGGAGGAAGGTCAACGTTACCGAGGGACACAGCACCAGAGGTCCTACGTCCAGGTTTATCCTGCCAGAGACCAGAGAAACGCCGTGAACCTACCAGAACAAAGGAAGGCGATATGGACTAACCAAGACCAATTACTACCTTTATTTTCGTTTCCCGCCCACAGAACCCACCTGTATATACCAATAAAAACACTTTCTTTAGCATTCCACCGTCGTCGCTACTTGTGTGAACCGGCCCCCTGGACCCGCCCTGTGACACCCTCGCCACAGCCACATATCTGCCCACCTGAGAGACCTGCACTGGCTCCTCGTCAGCAAGAGGATCACGTTCAGGCTCCTCACCCACGCACACAAAGCACTCCACGACATGGGCCCATGAATACCTCAACAACCACCTCTCGTTCTACACTCCTACCCGCCAGCTCCACTTAGCCAGCCTCGCCACCGTCCCACGGATTCGCAGAACCACCACGGGAGGGAGATCATTCTCCTACCTGGCCGCCAAGACATGGAACTCCCTTGCCGCACACCTACGACTGACCCAGGACCATCTCACCTTCAGGAAACACCTCAAGACCTGGCTATTCGAGCAGTAGCGCCCCCCCCCCCTCTTCAGCGCCTTGAGACCCTCGCGGGTGAGTAGCGTGCTTTATAAATGTATTGATTGATTGATATTCTCTAATCACTGTTTTTTCTGTGAATATGAATCTCTACGGTCTACACGACAATATTTCTATGTATAAACTGGGGGGTACCTACTTGTGCCTGGGAAGTGTTCACAATTATGTATATACATTTTCTGTTTTTCTCTAGGCACAATAAATTATATTCGCCATTGACTCTTTGTGGGGCTTTCTTATTGTGACAAATGGATTCGCCTACTAGAATTTAATTGGAGCATTTTGGTCTGCCATAACAGATGTGTTTATTTTTTAATCTAGTGATTGATGAGGATATGCATACCTTACCTTTTCCTCTTTTCAAATTCTGTTTGGCTGTGGTACCACGGATATGCTTGAGAAGTGTCCATACAGTGGTAGACAAATTTTCTTTCTCATCCTTTCAACTTATAGATTACATCTGCCTATTTCCGTGGGTGTATTTTTTATCATATTCGGATCCGTTCTGCTGGCAATCGTTGGAATTTTCATAAACTGTTACAAACAGGTGGGTTTAAGCTGATAGGTGATTTTCAACTGCTTGATTTGTGAAGATACATACACGCTACCCGGGTTTTTTTGAATCTATGTCCGACTCTGCCAATTTATTTTGACTAAACAGCTTTGTACCTTTTTTGAGTGTGCTTTCTCCATAACCCATACTCAATATGGGCTATATGTTCAACTTAAGTCATTTTTATCTGGGTAGGGTCATTTTTTAGGTGCCCTCCTTCCTATTTTCATCCAACCGGCTATTCATTTCAATATCAGATATATTCTACTCTTACCCTCTATTAACATATCTTATATATTTTGATCTAGTCAAGTATGTCTGTCAATGCTAATAAATTTATGTTCTTCTCACAGGCCTACATATGAACAGATTTACGTTTGTGACAAGCCAACTGATCTGAAAGTATTAATAAAAAGTTTTTGGCACTTTGGCAAATTTTACTTTACAAATGACACTTTTCTCTGGTAAAAAAAGCTCTGTTTGTTTGTCTTTGTATCTTTGCACTCTATTCTTCTGCAAATTCAGAAATAGTTTTATGTTATACATTTCAAATGTGACTCTCCCTTATCTCTTTCTCTTCTCTCTCTTTCTGATCTGTTTTCGTCTATTTTTGTCAATTTTGAACCATAGACGGGATATGTCGAAGTCGTTATGGTCGTACATTGAGATTATAGCTATTTAGGCTATTTGTTGAATTTTGGTTGTACAATCAACAAGTAACTGTACTTATGTCTAACTCGAGCTCAACAAGTGTTATACAACTTTTGTTCATTGGCAGTATACAATGCACAAATCAGATTTATATGTATGTCTTAAGTTGTTTGTTTTTGTACACATGATTTCATGTCTGTTTATATGGTTTAGTCAAGTGCTTGATTGTTGTGTTTTCTCTCTCTTTTTCTCATTGTATAGTCTTTTTTGGTATAATATGTTTAGTTTTAGTCCAGTGTCGTATGACTTGAATGTAATATATATGGAATAAAGAAGTTACTTTTCTATTATTCTTGCCTTTCTGGACTTCTTGAGTTGTGCACCCCCATTTGTAATAAAACTATTATGAACACACTTTGGACACTAGGGGAGAATCAACAGATGCCAGATTCTGGGGGCAGACTGACGTGATGCTTAGGTGATGTTTAGGTGATGCTTAGGTGGTGCGCTGATGCAAAATGGTGTTGGTGAGTGATGTTTGGTGCTCAGGTGGTGCCACTATTTGATGTGGATTGGAGGTACGTTGTGGAGTTGTAGAGTTGAAATATGTTGTTTGGTGTGTAATTATGTGGTGTGTATTGGAAATGTGTGGAAGTGAATTGTATGGCCCGGAACTGTTGTGTGAAATTATGCTTAGTGAAATTTTGTCATGGGGTGGAGTGCATTTATGTTGATTGGTGGTATGTGGCATAGAGTGCATTTATGTGGAGTGTATTTATGTTGCATTCAGTAAAGTGAAATTATGTGTCGTGTAATTATGTAGCACAGAGTGGTATTATATGGAGTGTATTTATGTTGCATTGAGTAGAGTGTAATTATGTGGTGTGTAATTATATGGTACTCCTCACTATACCATTTTCAGTTCAAATGCTAGTATGTGCCACAATAGGGAGTTGCTGTTTACTCCATGCAACTCCTTCAACAGCACTTACAATTTATATTAAAACGGGGACCATTAGATGTTCATCCTTATCAAGTGCACTTAGAACATTACAACTACTGGCCAAAGTAACACCGCATTCCTCACTATACCATTTTCCTTTTCAAATACCAGTATATGCCTCAATAGGGAGTTGCTGCTTACTCCATGCAACGCCTCCGTGACCTGCGCAGCTTCAAAAACAGAACTAAACATAAATAGAAAACGTTTCTCAGTTTCAGTTTTATGTGTCACAATAGGGACTTGCTGTTTACTCCATGCAACTCTTTCAACAGCACTTACAATTTATATTAAAACGGGGCCCATTACACGTTCATCCTTATCAAATGCACTTGTATCAGGTGCAAATTAAAAAACAAAAACGGTGTGTTATACATGCAAACAATTTCTGGGCCATTTAATACTGAAATATATGCAGCTCGGAATAGCCCACTAGAAACGGGGCACTTTACACGTTTAGCCTTATCATGTGCACTTAGAACCTTAGAACTACCGGCCAAATTAACACCACATTCCTCACTATACCATTTTCAGTTTGAATGCCAGTATGTGCCTCAAGAGGGAGTTGCTGTTTACTCCATACAACTCCTTCAACAGCACTTACAATTTATATTAAAATGGGGCCCATTAGACGTTCATCCTTTTCAAGTGCACTAAAAACATTACAACTACCGGCCAAAGTAACACTGCATTCCTCACTATACCAATTTGTATTCAAATTGCCAGTAAATGCGTCAATAGGGAGTTGCTATTTACTCGATGCAACTCCTTCATAAACACCTCCGTGACCTACGCGGCTTCAAAACCAGAACTAAGCATAAATAGCAAAAAGATTCTAAGCTTCAGCTTTATGTGTCTCAATAGAGAGTTTCTGTTTATTCCATGCAACTTCTTCAACAGCACTTACAATTTATATTAAAACGGGGCCCATTACACTTTTATCCTTATCAAGTGCACTTAAACATTACAACTACCAGCCAAAGTAACACCGCATTCCTCACTATACCATTTTGTGTTCAAATGCCAGTATATGCCTCAATAGGAAGTTTCTGTTTACTCCATGGAGCTCCTTCATAAACACCTCCGTGACCTACGCTGCTTCAAAACCAGAATTAAACCTAAATAGCAAACGTTTTCTCAGCTTCAGCTTTATGTGCCACAATAGGGCGTTGCTGTTCACTCCATGCAACTCCTTCAACAGAAATTACAATTTGTTTTAAAACGGGGCCCATTACACTTTCATTCTTATCAAGTGCACTTGTAGCTAGTGCAGATTTTAAGACAAACGGTGTGTCATACATGCAAACGGGGCACATTACACGTTTATTAACACCGCATTCGTCACTATACCATTTCAGAGCGCCTACACTAGTGAGTGAGGATTCATCGCGCCCTTTCTGGGGATTTCATATCTACAACAGAGCCCATACACTAGTGAGTGAGGATTGATTGTATCCTTTCTGGGGTTTGCATATGCACAACAAAGCGCATACACTAGGGAGAGAGGATTGCTTCCACCCTTTCTGCGGTTTGCTTATGCACAAAAGATCACATACACTAGTGAGTGAGGATTGCTTGCGCCCTTTCTGGGGTTTGCATATGCACAACAGAGCGAATACACTAGTGAGTGAGGATTGATTTTGCTCCCTTTCTGGGGTTTGCTCATGCACAACAGAGCGTATACACTAGTGAGTGAGGATTGCTTGCACCCTTTCTGGGTTTTGCATATGCACAAGAGAGCGCATAACTAGTGAGTGAGGACTGCTTGCACCCTTTCTGGGGTTTGCTCATGCACAACAGAGAGCATACAGTAGTGAGTGAGGATTGATTTTGCTCCCTTTATGGGGTTTGCATATGCACAACAGAGCGCATACATTAGTGAGTGAGGATTGATTGCACCTTTTCTGGGGTTTGCATATGCACAACAGAGCGCATACACTACTGAGTGAGGATTGATGGCACCCTTTCTGGGGTCTCCCTATGCACAACAGAGCACATACACTAGTGAGTGAGGATTGATTGCACCATTTCTGGGGTTTGCTCATGCACAACAGAGCTCATACACTAGTGAGTGAGGATTGATTGCACCCTTCCTGGGGTTTGCATATGCACAACAGAACGTATACACTAGTGAGTGAGGACTGATTTTGCTCCTTTTCTGGGGTTTGCTCATACACAACAGAGTGCATACACTAGTGAGTGAGGATTGATTGCACCCCTCCTGGGGTTTGCATATGCACAACAGAACGCATACACTAGTGAGTGAGGATTGATTTTGCTCCTTTTCTGGAGTTTGCATATGCACAACAGAGCTCATACACTAGTGAGTGATGATTGATTGCACCCTTTCTGGGGTTTGCACATGCACAACAGAGAGCATACACTAGTGAGGGAGGATTGCTTGCTCCCTTTCTGGAGATTGCAAGTGCACAACAGAGCGCATACACTAGTGAGTGAGGATTGATTGCACCCTTTCTGGGGTTTGCATATGCACAACAGAGCGCAAACACTAGTGAATGATGATTGATTGCACCCTTTCTGGGGTTTGCATATGCACAACAGAGAGCATACACTTGTGAGCGAGGATTGCTTGCACCCTTTCTGGGGTTCGCTCATGAACAACAGAGCGCAGACACTAGTGAGTGAGGATTGCTTGCACCCTTCCTGGGGTTTGCATATGCACAACAGAGAGCATACACTAGTGAGTGAGGATTGATTGCACCCTTTCTGGGGTTTGCTTATGCATAGGCTTTCCTGTTTTCAGTTTCTATTTTGGGTAAATTCTGGTGTTTTGTTTCAGTGTTTTCCAGTGATTTCAATAACATAAAAAAACAGTGATTTCAGTGGTTACACATTTTTGCACCATAAAAAACAACAGAAACAGTGTTTTTCCGGTGTTTATGGACCGTTTCTGCACTGATAGAGCATGGTATATAGACATTGCACGTACAGTGTATATGAGGGTCAAATGCATTTTTTACAAATTAAACTTATTGTAGTACACCATACAATACTTCCTCAGAGAGTCTTTGGTCTTGTGCGCTCGCTCTTTTCTTCCCATGTGATCTTTTATCTGTAAAAAGGCCCTCTCAACATGGACCATCAAACAAGGGCCCCTGCAAACTGTGGCTGAGTTCAGACCAGGGCACATGGGAAGGGCAGGGATTTACCCACAGCAGAGGCAAGGAGAGTCCCTTTGTGTGCACAATAAGGCTGCCCTACACTATAGACGGCTGTTCTGCATGTTTTACCAAATTCATTTGCTCCTGTATTCTCAATTTACTTCTCGATTGCAGTAATATTACTGCAGGAGGGCCCTACCCCCCAAAGTTAAAGCCCAACTGTAGATTAGGGCCTCAGTAGGGTCTGCCTACAGCAAGCACCTCTACCAACCCTTGCGGTCATACACAATAGAGTAGCTACTTACTTGACCCACCAGAAAGCACCTTGGGGTCTCTACAAGATGTAGGAGAGTGCTACAGCAGTTCTAACAATACAATGCAGGTGAGGGTCTGATTGAAAGGCCTGGAGGCCACCATTTCCAGCAGCCTGGATCTGTCAAGCTCAAGGTGTCCAGTGCTCAGAGGAAACGCAGAGGTCCTGGGTGCAAGGGTGGTCCAGTGTCAAAGCGGGTGCTTGGGGGGAGGGGTATTGGACCAACAGATGGGGCACAGAGAAACTCAAAACCCATTCAAATATTATAAAACACAAATACGCATACACATTCTGCGGATTTAACAAATGCCCTTTTTTTGTGCATAGTAAAACGGCAAGAATGGGAACTCCTCTGTATCTTTATCCATTAATAGATGTGTGTTTATCTTTGAAATACGTGTTGGGGTGATTAAAAACATAAACACAGGTACATTTTTGATTGTTCCTGCCGCAGCTGCTAATTTGCCCTCATTCTCTCAGTATAAAGATAACTTTTTGTGCGCAGGCTTCTCTGTTTCCCAGCTCTGGACATGCTGAGCGGGTCCCAAAACTACAAATATAAAAAAAAAAAAGGTCTTATGAGAAGCTGAAGGACTAAGGCCTTCCTTCCTCACTGCCCTTTGTAGAAGCGTTTTCTCTTGCCAGTGTGAAAGACATCACCCACATGACAGCTCATTTATTGCATCTTTGTCCTTTTTCATTAGACACACAGAAGACATACCTTGAACAAAGATCTACAGTAAGTCTGGGCCCTGGTTTTAACCAGAGTACCGAAGCCAGGATGTAATGGGGAGGTGGGTGGGAAGATATAATTACGAAAATAAGAGACAACATTGTACAATTGGTTGTCACTTATTTTAATTTCCTAAATTTACAATCTAGAACGTGTGGAACAAAAGTGATGTACCCAGGATTACACAATTTTTTGCAAAGTTCTAAATCTGGCAATAGGGATCTTGGCCAACAGTATACAATCATTGGTAAATTTTAGATTTGCTTCCAAAGATCTCCAATCACTACATGTAAGGTGTGGGCAGCTCAGCCAATTCAGATTTTTGATGCTAGAAAAGTTAGTGTTCTTTAGTCGATGGTCGTATGTTTATAGCCAGGCTTTACTTATGTGCTGCGTGTAAAACCTCCTGATGTATCTCACAGCTGATTTGTGATTCGGTTTGCCACTCTGTGGTCTTTTGTCATGAGGGACACTTGATGTCAGATCTGGCTTCATAGGCAACACCATTATGGGACGTGTTGTTTTACTTTTAAAATAAATACAGGCTGAAAAAAACAAGTATGCGGAGTGCTAATGGTTAAAAGTCACAAACACCATATGCTATAGCACCATATTGTGAAGTCCGTATAGTTTGCAGTACTCCAGCAGGACACAAAGTTACAAGCGACATCTTCCGCATGTCCTGAACTTTTTTCCAAAAGCAACTCACATTCTGAAACATATAGCTTTGCTTGTAACAATATAAGTGTAGGCTTACAAATCTTCAGCATAAGCACATATGTTTTTAGAAAGCGCTTTGTAGATTTTTACTGTATCTCAGCACTGCACATAATGACGCAGTCACCCAACTGAATGTATGTAGTGGTATTGTGCTGACCTACTGGAAAAAGAGACATGTGCACAGAAATAAGTGGACCTAGAAAAAAACCATGCAGAAAGGCATAAGGGGGCCTACTTGGGAAGAAAAAAAAGAGATTTACACAGCAGTAATGGGGCCTGCCTAGGGGACATAACTGAAGTAATAGACCAGCTTTATGCAGGATAAACTGACCTGCCTATGGCAGTAAAAGAGTGACGGGCGTATAAATTAGGAGACATACCCCGGAAGCTAAAAAAAGCAGCTGTATACATGAATAAAAGGGGCCTGCTTGAGAACTAAAAGAAAACAGTCACAAGAAAAGGGAACTACCTGGGAAGTAAAAGAGAACTGTAACACAGGGCAATTAATGAAGAGAAAAACATTTTCCCAGAACATAAAAAATATCACTTGTGCATAGGAACGCCTGCGCCATTTAAGCATGAGGATTATCAAGATTTCCTGGTAACAGTTGTTTTTGTGAATTATATAAAAGTCCAACACCTCTTAAAATTAAGCTGTTTGTCGAGGAAGTGGTCCCTGGAGACAGTGAACTCAAGAACACACAATTTATCAGAAGCATGAAAGGCCAAGTCAACCCTGCTATCATACCTTTGCGAGACCTTCCGTATTGACAGATTTCTGAGCAACAGCCTTAATCTTAAAGGCATAAAGGTAAGAAAGAGTAGGCATCATAGTAAGTGTGTCACGGACATTGACTTGAAAACCCTGTGGGACTAAGGCAAACATATTCACAAGCCAGTCTGTGTATGGAGAACACTCACCGGGATTCCAGTTGCACAGACATGTCAAGAAGTCTCCCTGTTCCTCTCTGTAAGGAAGTCCTCGTGTGTCTACATCAACATTGTTTTCATTGTGAGCATCAAGAAACTGTAACGGCCAGAGCTGCCGACTTTGAAACTGGACTGAGGAACAGGGTGCGAGTCTCGGCAGCGGCTCAACATCCTGTGATTCTGGGCAAATCAGTTAATCTCACTGTGCCTACACAAAATTAATCTGTCCTGTCTGTAATGTAACTGGTACTCATGGAAAGCACTCTAAAGCCTCCGGGTCGAGTTTGCGCATATAAAACTGGCCCAAAAAAGAAATACGGTACAGAAATACACGACAAGCAATTATTATATATAGCCAGAGGCGCAACTAGAACCAAATTTCGGGGGGGTGGGGGTCGGGGGCCTAAGAAAAAATTTCGTGGGCGGGCTAATTCTTAAAGCAATCGGCAGAGTGGAGATGCAGGGGCTCTAAGAAGGCGTGAATACACAACAAAGCCTCCTTAACAAGTATATGGTCTTTTAAAGACCTGTGAAGTGCTCTGGTGCGGCTGTGTGTGTGTCCGGGAAAGCTGTCCAATCCCAGGCTGACACATACGACGGGGGGGGGGGGCTGAAGCCCTTGTAGCACAATGGGCGTTGCACGGCTGTATACAGCTCAAGCAGCCAAACGTAAGAACCGACTACTCAAAAGTAATAAAGCTTTCAACAAAACTACGTCTGGAAATAAAGAATTGTACTGTAGAATTTTAAACCCATCAAAGTCTGGTATTGGGCTAACAAAAATTCAATGCGCCTGACTCATCTACTTGATCCCAGTAGAGATTTAAGTCATTGGGGCTTGAGCTCACATCAACGCGGCAGGTGTACTAGCTCACTGAGCTGCTTTACAACCCTGCGCTGCCTGCTGATTGCCTGGTGGTGAGACTGCAAAACCTACATAATATTTTGGGACATCCAGTATTTACTTCTACAGTGTTGTGTGTTTATATCGTACTAACTAATGTGCATCACTCATAACGAAAGCAATGGTACTGCTTTTACCAACCTCCAAACGATGGAAGGACGAGTCAGCCCCACCAGACTTCAGGCAGATTTCAGCACCTGATTGACTAACCCGCTGAGCTATTTTGCGTCTCGGAATGGTTGACTCAGCGATGCTCAGGAGGTGTGGAAAAAACTAGACACTGGCCTTTAAACTGCTTGGAAGGGAGGGTCAGGGTAGGGCTGCTGTAACTTCTGATTGGCTGACTGGGCCCAGCCCCTCCGAGGAGTCCCAGTGCCTATCCTTCCATCGGAGTCAGAGGATGGAGATATAATCACGTAGTGGGCGGGGACCAAGAGGTGGCGCCAAATCCAGATGCGTCACGCATATCATTTTACTGGACTGGAGAAGAACTGCTGCTGATTTACGGAACCTGAGGACACAAAGGGTAGCGTGCTTACACCTCAGATTGCCAGAATCTCCGCTGCAAGCAAGGCTGGCCTGTGTTTAATTTTGATGGCAAGGAGATGGGAGGGTGCGCACGGAGAAATCGGGCTGGTCCAATCGAGTCTCTCCAGGGCCACTGAGTTCGAGGGAGGGCGGGGGCACTCGGGTCCTCAGCTGCTCCGGAGTCTAGATTGCATGCCCGCAAAATCAGTGATAGTCAGTTTAAACCGGGTCAGCTCATTTTCAGCCGGTAGGGTACTGTCGGTCACAATCGGTTTTAACGGATTTCCGGACAGCCTATTTATACCAGAGGTTGAGGATCACCAAGGGTGAATGCACTGCTCCTCCCTTGGTATTTTCCAGGTATTTGCGGACTACTACGCTGCATCATACGCAGCTGTCCCGCGCTCCAATGCCAAAAACACCACTCCTCTCCTTGATGAGATACCACTACCTAGATTTTCCAATGTGGAATCAATCGCCTCAGTCTTCAGAGTTTCTCTCCTGTGAGAATGCCTAGGGGCTACCATCTACACTCACACTTAATAAGTCGACACCCACCTCTGACCTGCACATATCTTTCACGAGCACTCTGGGAAACAAATGCATTTTTTATAAACATTTCAGCAAACTCAGTGGGTCACGGTAGTACATCGCTGGAGAGAGAGAATGGTTGTACGACGCTGAATAGGGCAGAGGTCATTAAGGGGGTTGTTTTTGGTATTCATTGGATTGTCCCGTATAAGGTGGGTCGAGGGCTGTCCAAGGTACACTCGGCGGCAGCTTCCTGTAGAAGATGCTCTGAGTGGGAGATTTTCTGGCAGGCGGTTGTCCTTTCATACTCGTGTCAACACAGACTTCTGTAGTTTTAGTCTGCTTGTTCATGAAAGCCATGTGATGATGTGTTAACGAAGCCTCCATTTCATCCAGTATGTGCAGCTGCCAATTACACACAGAGGCAGCATCTCAATGTTAAGTGAAATTAATTACTTTTTCAAGTGTAAAGGCACCTTTGGTAATTAGTCAAAAGGAGATGCTTACTCACCCCCAGAGGCAATAAACCACTGGGATTTTTGGCAGACATTTGCTGTACTGCAAAAGTGGTTCCACTTGTACATTTCCCTCTTGGGTTACCATACTTTAGTTAGGGCACAGACCTACCTATTGTAGGAATATTCCAGTAATTTTGTTTTTTAATTATAGGTCATTGTTCTAAACTATTTTGTTTAGTTGTTTGGCAACGAAATCTGCCTAGTGATTTTTCTCCTGTTTTTATTATTTTGCGTATTCTGCATTTTTATTGCATATCTCTGTATGGCGCACTAGTAGCCATGCTATTCAGGCTCACGCCCATTCAATATTATAATGAAATAAAAAATGTAAAACTGAAAGATGCCGTCTGGGACCGTTTGACCATCATCAGTTTGGCAGCTTTGAAAGATGACACCGCTATGAACTGCACATCCAATATGGTGTGTATGCTATACTGTTAAGCTGATCAGGGAGTTTTCAAAAATGATTACTCAAATTTAAGTGCTTTTTTGCAATACTTCTGATAGCTTGAGTAGCCACAAAAAATCTCCTTGCTAGAATGCAGACACTCTGGTAGCTATCGGATACGTTCTGTTATTTTCATGACAAAAAGCCCCTCACCAACTCAATGGGTGGCATGCTTTATCATTGGGCCCAAACTGGCACTGGTCTTGGCAATCAAGTTGCGAGCTACTACCCTAATGTAAGGGGGGTGTTTCTGAGGTAGGTAGCATGTTGGGTGCTATTTGAGCACTTGTGGGTAATAGATAAATGGAGATACTGAGTAGAATTTATTTAGATTGCATGCAGTCTGAGGATGCAAAACTGTAGAACGCAACAACATTTTTTGGGTATAAAATAGTACTGTAGTAAGTAAGTTTGAAAAGCACTAGAATAGCGGTTCTTAACCTTTTGATTTCTGTGAATCCACTGAATGAATATTGGAAGCTGGGGACACCACAAAGCAAGTATACACAGTGCAAATGCTGAAATATTTAAAAATGATGTTCAATTCATGATCAAATACATAAAAACGTGTTAACATTTTTAATTTTGCGTCTATATTTGTCTACACTTTACTAATTTGTAATATTATTTCATTTTGTAAAATGATTGCTGGGCCCCTGAGTAGGCCTTGCAGACCCCCAGGGGTCCTTGGACCACCAGTTAAGAACCACTGCACTTGACTAGTTGAACAGACTACCTCCTTACAGGCTACTGCTAAACCACTGATTCAGGTAGATCATCTAATCTGCTCAGGATCAGAAAGCATAAAGAAAAGGCTCGACAGGCATATAAAGAAGTAAGTAATCAGAGATTTAGGGCTGCGCTCACGTGCAGCTGTAACTTGATGATCAAAGCAATTTCAGAAAGTAAACATGGCAAATATTGCAACGATCAAAAAGGAGATTCTGCAAATACTGGATGTTTTCTGATGTTCACTCCTAAAGTTTGTCTCCCAGTATTAATTATGCAGGCGATGTGTGATCAATTTTGGATGCCCCGCCCTTTGGCATGTCATAAGATAGGGTTGAGCATACCTTCCATGGACAGCTGAAGTGCATTCCTGTGGCTAGAGCCCAAGACAATGAAGGAAAGAGGGCAGAGTGACTTTTAGCAATTCCATGAACTTGTTAGCAAGGGGCCGCTGATTAGTTCTTCCTAAGCACCACTATTTGGCAGATGGTCGTGGTAAAGGCTAAGACTTTTGTGTTCACCAAGCTGAACTTATGCATCCATAAGTCTACGTCCCAAAGGAATTCATTTCATTCATTTTTAATTTTAACATGTTTTCTCGATCAGTGGCGGTTTTTTTAACTAAGGGCAACATTGTGATCTAGGCATTATACGTTAGTATACAGTGGCCGAATATATGAAAAGAAACCTTGCTGTATGTGGGTCTCTCGAAGGAGTGCTTCTCTGGATGGTGCACAGCATAATATAGATCCCGCTAGCATGTTAATTCTAACTCCGCACAAAATTCCAGATATGAAAATTTTAGAAGATTTGATAGGTATGAAAAGAATTTGATGTGTTACAGGTGTAGAAACAAAAACCATATGGCTTCGTTTGGCGGACGTCCTGCTATTAAAAGAGAGTTAAAAAATTGTGGCAGGGTTGGACATTTTGCAAATATGTGTAAGGACCAGAGGAAGTTCACACCCCAAAATCGAACAAGGATTTCATGCACTTTAGAAGGGGCAACAGGAAGTCAGGTTGACAAAAGAGAAGACATTACGCAACAAAACACAGGGTTTGTTCTTTCTTTGCGTGACAACATTGCCAATGTTAAAGATTCAGATAACATGTTGAGTGCAAATTCCCCTATGTGTAATGTTAACATTTCAGGTGTGAACTTGAATTTGATGGCTGATTCTGGTTCTCCATGGACCATTGTATCTAAACAATATTTCGAAGAAAAACTTGTTGGTGTTTTTGACATACACAGAATTTTACCATCAGATATCAATCCTGTGAGCTACGATGGTTCGCATTGATATGGTTGGTTTCTTCCACACAGAGTTATTTTTCAAGAACAGGAGAGCATATATACAATTGTATGTCTCGGTCAAGGGCATAAATGTACTTGGTTGGAAGGACCAATATAAACTTGGTATTATTTTAAATCCAAGACTTAAAGAGCCTGTCACATTGGATGAGTCTATGACCATGGACCATATTTCAGTCACATCTGGTGAAGACATGGGGAAATTCTTGAAGGACACCTATAAGGATGTATTTGCGGATTCTTTGGGGAAGTTAAAGGATTTCTCTCATCAGATCAAACTCAAGGCAAATGTAACTCCAGTCAGGCAAAGGATCAGACCCGTGCCTATCAATGTTAGAGAAGAGTGAAAAGGCATGTTAAATGAACTAGTGTCAGAAGGGATTAGCGAACCAATTAACTCTTCTGAATGGGTTTCACCCATTGTTTTAGTTCGCAAACCCGATGAAAAATTGAGATTATGTGTTGACTCGAGAGCCTTGAATTCAGCCATCGTTGTAGACTGTCACCCATTACCGAATATTAATGAACTGGTGTCTTTGTTAGAAGGTGCAAAATGTTTTTCAACATTAGATTTAAGGTCTGCCTACTACCAAGTTCCCCTTACTCAAGAATCTAAATCGTTAACAGCTTTCATCACTCCGCAAGGTTTGTTTCAATATACAAGAATGCAGTTTGGATTGGCTTCGGCGGCATCTGTATTCCAAAGGGTCATGTTTAATATATTCAAAGATATAGATGATTATGTAAAATGTTTCCAAGATGACATTTTAATATTTTCTGCTAATGAGGAACAACACCTTAAACATCTATCAGAAGTTTGTTCAAGGCTAAAACATAGTGGTCTGACTTTAAAGAGTACTTAGGTCACACTCTTACTGGAGATGGTGTTGTACCCAAAAAAATCGAATGTCGATAGTATTTTATATGCACCCGCTCCATGTAACAAAGAACAATTATTGTCCTTCGCGGGCATGTGTGAATATTACAGTAAGTTTGTATCAAATTTTGCATCTAAAATGGAGCCGCTGAGGAAACTTTTGAGACAAAAGTCTGCTTTTGAGTGAGGAAAAGATCAACAGGATGCTTTTACTGTGGTTAAGCAAGACATTATAAATGCACCCACTTTAAAACCTTTCTGTTTAAGAAAACAATGCATCATCACGGTAGATGCAAGTCTATATGGCATTGGAGGGGTTTTGTCTCAAAAGTCTGGAAATGAAGAGTGGAATGTCTGTTTTGCCTCTAGAACCTTAAACGAGACAGAAAGACGGTATGCTGTCATTGAAAAGGAATTACTAGCGTGTGCATGGGCTGTTGAACATTTTAGAAACTACATATGGGGAAGTAGGTTTACTTTAAAGACAGATCATAAACTGTTAGTTCATATTCTTTCACCAGGTGGAGGTTGGAATTTCACTGCAAGGATTGCTAGATTAACGTCAAGGTTACAGGAATATTCTTTCAATATTGAGTTTGTACCAGGTAAGAAAAACGTCACGGCAGATTTTTTATCACGACATCCTTGTCAGTTTGAGGAAAAAGGTAAAGATGATGATGAAGAAGATATTGTCACTTCCATTCAAGATCTGGTGGTGGGTGCTTTTGCAGGCATTTCAGAGGAGAAATGGAGGTCAAGTGAACAAGAAGATGCTTTATGGAAAACTGTTAAGAAGTATATTCTAGAAGGTTGGCCAACAAAAAAAAATATTAGTGAGGAACTCATGAATATGTTTCAAGTTGCAGAGAGTTTGGAATTGGAAGGAGATCTTGTTTACAAAAATGGGAAGTGTGTGCCACCTTTTGGTGTCCGTGAAACGATTCTTAAGTTGGCATACAATTCCCACCCTGGTATGTCGGCCATGAAGCGTTTGATAAGATCCTATTTTTGGTGGCCAGGGATGGATCGCATGGCAGATCGTACAGTGAGGGAGTGTGATATTTGTATTTCTAGCGAAAAAATGCTTAAACTTAATATTCCTCCCCTTAAGAGTACGGAATGGCCTGATGAACCATGGGAGAAAATAGCATTTGATATATCTGGCCCATTTATGTGTCTTCCATCAGATTCAAGATATGCGTTAGTTTTAGTTGACTACCATTCCAAGTGGCCAGAAGTAAAATTTGTCCCTATCTCTACTACTAATGCAGTGTTGGAGTTTTTCAAAGAGATTTTTGCTAGGGAAGGTTGTACCTCAACCATTGTAACGGATAATGGGGTTCAATTAATTTCCAATGAGATGGAGGAATATCTCCAATGTCACAACATAAAACATATCACCACGTCACTGTATGCACCCCATGAAAATGGTCAAGTGGAACGTTTTAATCGCGTTCTTAAGTCTTATATTTCAGATGTGGGTAAACAGAGAGAGAATTGGAGAGACCTGTTGAGGGAAAGGTTATGGATGTATAGGATTACCCCTCATTCTGTAACAGAAATAAGTCCATTTCGACTGCTAAGGGGAAGAGATCCGGCTTCTCAAATTTGCCCCTGGTGGTTGAAACAAAAATGTAAAAAGAGTTTGAATGCTGATGTAAATCTTGTTGATACTTCTCAAAAGATCAAAGAGAAACAAAATAAGCGTAAAATTTGGTTTGCCAAAAAGTGGAATACCAAGCAACATAATTTCACTGTGGGTGATCTAGTCAGAATTAAGAAACCGGGTTTTGTGAGTAAGTGTATGGGTAGGTTTTCAAAACCCATTAAAGTCACTAAAGTTTTTAGGAATAGTCTCATTACTCAAAATGGGAAGTTGTGGAATGTTAGACGTGTATCTTTGTGTCCTGTAAATCGTAATATCAAGAATGGGCCAAGGGTAAACAACAATTCTGCTTCACATCCTTTTCAGACTAAGTTCTCTGACAACATGATTCACTCTAATGATTCTGTTGCTGGTAGGGTTAAAGACTCTACACGCACTAGAGTTTTACCTGCTAGGTTACTTGATTTTGTTAAATAGTGTTCTGTTGTGTCTGCTTACATTTTCTTTTGTTCATTTATAAAAAAAAGGAAGATATGTTGTATTCAATATTATGTATAGGAATCTTTCGTTACCATAGGTTCCACGTTCTAGTTCTGGAAGAAGGCTATGCAAGAATGCGGTACTCGAGTCAGTTGCAGTGACTCTTAAGAAGATAACTACGTTATTGTTGCTGTGCTTAACTTATCTAATAAATCATAAACTTATAACTGAACAGCGTACTTTTTATAATAGTCCTAACACAATATTGTCTTTTTTCACCCAATCCTCGGTTATAACAGCTGACGAATATTCTGATCCGTTTGATGCGAAGAACGAGCTGAAGAACAAAGAGGGGAAAGGGGAAATCAACGGCTACATGGAACCATATGAAGCCCAGAAACTAATGACAGGTAACAGTCGATGTAGTGGGCCACTATTCCAATGTATTGTTGATTTAGAAACTATTGACCCTGGGCTGTAGTTTGTACAAGGTGCCTTATGCCCTCTTTTTGCCAGTGTGTTCTTACCAGTGCACACGTAGGCTATTTACTTCTGCTCTACTTTAATTATCCCCATTACAAGACGTCCAACAGTTAGAAAGTCGGAGTCTAGTCCACATTGCAAGCAAACTAAGAATCAGAACCGTCTAGTTTCCTGCATTTTGAAAGTTTTCTCCTTTTGTCAGTGCTCAAAGTGGGAGTAATCTGAGGGGCGAGACGTGGCCTTTCTTTTTGCATTTATCTATGACAGTTCCCCCAACTTTTTGTGAAAGACAGCCGTCCTGGGACGGTTAATTCTGACAGTTTAAATGATTCATCTGAAGTGTAAGACAGAATCTGCTGTGAAACCGAGGGAGGTGCAGACAGCTAAACAAGCCTTCTTGCCAGGGTGCCTCCTTGCCTGAAAGAAATGTAAATGTGCACAAATGGTCAATCTGCAAATGTAAAGGGTGCTTGGAAGCAGATATTGGCTTTAATTAAAAGAATCACTTGAAGCTTCTTGATGAGGCATTTATTTTTTTGAGTGATATTGCAAGGGAGTTACCATCTGAGCTGTGAACCGTGTCCTTTTAAAAGACTGTTATAAACAAATGTGTACTACATACAGTCTGGGTATTGCTAACATCTATATTTTGGAAGCTCTTTTTATCTTAAACCCATGGAGGGGAGGTTTAATTTAAAAAAAAGTAAAAAAAGTTAACTTGCTTTCGCCGGTCCCACGCTGTCTTTGCTTCTCTTCTCCTCTCCTTAACAGGAAGCAGGCAGCCTCCCGCCCCTCCCCAAAGCCAATCACAATGCTGTCATGGCAGCGTTGTGATTGTTCGGGACGCCAACCAGCCAGGCTTCTATGGGGAGGCCATTTTCTCCATGTAGGCTGCATGCAGCCTACATGGAGAAAAGGCAGAGTGTACATAAAGGGCCGACCAACCAGTCAGCGCCCTCAGCAGTGGGCAAGCCGCTCCTCCCCTGCCATAGAGCAGACCCACCCACCTGCCCCCCAACTAAACCTTTCTGCTTTCTTTCAGTGCGAGAAGCAGAAACATAAAATGGTATTTAGAATACCATTTTATGTTTCTGCTTCTCGCACTGCAAGAAAGGAGTGGGGCGACGCTCCTCCGCCCAAATGGAGGAGCCACCCCTGAAGGCGCTGGACACTGAGTTAGGTAATGGTGACATTTCTGTGTGGGTTCAGTGAGGTTAAAAAACAATATCTTTATGTTGAGTTAGTATTCATGATGTAGCCGAAATGAACATCTGATTAACCAAAGGGCCCCACATCTTGATTTTCTTTGCTTTTTTTCTTCCTGGTGCTCATATTTTCTTTGCTGGTTGATTTGTCATGAAGCCTTGCTGCATCTATTGAAGTTTGTCCTCATGTTGCAAATGTGACAAGAACCTTCTTTTTGAAATGGAGCCAAATTGATATAATTTTGAAGCTTCATTCTTTTTAATTGTTCTGAGAATATTTTGTCTCGTAAGCAATTTCTGTGGGTGCATAACAAAATGCACGTTTGTGACATCCCTCTTGGCCTAGCGTAGACAGCTGACGTCCATACAAGTACTGGCACTAGGAAGGCTCAGTGACTCCACCCATAATGTAAATTACGATCGGCTGACACCATCCTAAACCGGTGCATTGTACTTTTAACAACTGTTGGTGTGTGCGCGGCCTCTGCAATAGGAAACTCTCTGCAAGCTGTCATCGGTCACAGCAGGGCAGCTGCCCTATCAATCACCAGAGATGTGCACTTGCACTCCCTGCAGGCTTTCACGTGTGTAATGTTATACACAAATTTATTATTGGAAATCTTTCCCCTTCTTTCATGTGTGACACCTTCAGCCAGTCTTGACTTTTTTGGCACTCCGCCTTCTGGGGCTTGTTTTAAGATTTTTCCATTTTATCGAATCCTGTATGAACCTAAAATAGGCTGACCAGATTTTGAAAAAAAAAAAAAAACCTGTATAGTTTGCAAACACAGAAATAGGGCTACAATTCTGCTTTCACATTAAAAAGTGCCTACCTCTGAAATACTATGGATGTTCGGCAACTTACAGTTGAATTTAGTAAAAACAAGGGGGTACACATCAAATGGGAGAAAATCGATAAGGATGCCTTTTTTTTTTCTTCAGATTTCTTTACCAATAATCAGCGCTAAATTGCTACGGTCTTATGGCAGAGTTCGAAAAATCTGAAAAATGGTACTAGTCCTGCAGGTCTAGTACCTTTAAAAATCTCCTCGACCTGACAGTAACCTACTTGACCTTCTTTTCTGAAAGCGGAGCAAATGTGACAAGATAACAAGATTTAAAGGCATCTTTATTGCTCATTTGCTTTGTGAGCAATAAAAAGGCCTTTAAATCTTGTTATCTTGTCACATTTTCTCAGTTTTCAAAGACAGAGGACAAAAGTTAGTATGTTTCCCTACTCGCCAGAAAGGGCGAGGAGGACCTAAAAATAGCTCGACCTCATTAAATTTACCTTGCAAATGCGAGCGGTCGAGTGGATTTCTCGAGCCCTGTATGGGCTGATACAAATCCAACAGCTGTTATTTAAGCCCACTCCATCTTCAATACCTATACGGCAGCTAGATAGCCAAAAGTGCCACTAAGCTTAGGTCCAGTCCTAGCTGGTTCAATAATGCTTGCTCCAAAGCCCATCAGGTACTAAAACTAGCACTTGCTAAACGCCCTGAGAATACAGGAGTAGCCTTGGCCAGAAAATCATATAAAGAAGTAGTTGCCACAAGGAAGGCCGAAATAAGGGAGAAGGCCAGGGAAGATCTTTGGGTAGCAAGTCCACTGAAAGAATTTAGAGCCGTTTGGCAGGTTGTTGACTCACCAAGTTTGTTGGGAAATTAACTACCCTAAGTAGATATGCCAATACTAGCTAAAAACTGGGTGGCTCATTTTTCCAAAATGTTTGGTTCGGGAGTTCGGCTTACTAGTGTGCCGATGGATTCTGTAGCACCCTGTGATTTGAATGCAGCTATTGCCCTTAGTAGAACAATTGATGTGTCAGATGTTACTTTAGCTATTGAGAGCAGTCCCTCGAACAAAGTACCAAGGCTAGATAGAATCCCTGTAGACGCTTACAAATCACTACTTATTACGAATGTCATTAGAATTGTTACTGTGGAACTCTTAGTTAAAACCTGGCAGGAGGCCATTATTGTCCCCTTCCTTAACAAGCATTGGCATAGCCAATAGGTCTCGCCTTTGGGACCTTATAAGTATTTAGTTATGCAGCACAATATCCTTGGTGCAACAACATGAACTGTTGCATGGCCAAACACTTATAAGGTCCCAAAGGCGAGACCTATTGGCTATGCCAATGCTTGTTTTGCGTTAGCTATAGAGTCCTTAGTGAGACTCATACGATGTGACGCCCACATTCGGGGCTGGGCGTGGGATTCAGGCCATGAGGACCACATTGCACTTTATGCCGATGATGTGGTGTTATACCTCTAGGACCCAGCGGACAGCGGCCCTTGCTGTCTTTGACTTTTACAGTTCTTTGCAGAGGCCTCCAGATTGGTTGTTAACCCAAACAAATCGGTGTTAGTACCGTTAACATCCACGCAAGACTGTGTTGACTGGCGTACTAATATCCCAATCCGTCGCCTCAGCTTTCGGTACCTGGGTATCCAAGTGGCTCTCAGGCCCGAGTTGACCTGGTCCCTAGCATTACCTCCCTTACCCGCAGGATGAAAACAGACCTCAAGAAGAAGTGGCAAACACTGCAGCTGACATTTATGGGGAGGATTACCCTCAATAAAATGATGGTCTTGCCCAGGTTTTTATACCTTCTTCAGAATTTTCCTCAATGTCTCCCTCGTAATTGGTTTACAAAGATGGACTCTCCTTTCTATTGCATAATAGTAGAGCCCGCTTATCATTCCCCACCTGTCAGCATACTCCTTATGAGGGAGAGCTTGGTACGGCCAATCTATATATGTATTACTTAGACACACATCTACTAGTCCTCAATGATTGGCTCACCTGGGGTTAATCAGACCTGGCCTGTAGGTGTGAGCTTGCTGTGCTGGGCTTATCCTGCATTATGGCGTTACTCTATGGTACAACCATACCTACTGCGATGCTGGAAGTGACCTGTCTAGTGTTTACCAGGTGGTGGCCTGCCCAGAAACATACAGGATGGTGAAAGAAACTCACCCAACACACCCATTATGGCATGGTACATGGTTGGGGAGGTGGCAACATTGGAGGGATTTGCTAGCTGGGACAACATAGGCATCACAATCCTGTGGGATGTTTGGATGGGTTCACATATGGCTTTCTTCCAGGAGCTCCAGCAGACCTATACTCTAACACAATTGCATAATCCCTGCAGCTATACCACGCATTGCAAACACACATCCCTTCATATATGTCCATCCCAAAATTCAGTCCCAAGGAAGCTAAGATAATGATGGGAGCTCTTGAGAAAGGGGGGAGGGGTCACCCAGATTTACTGTACTCTAGTCCTTTCAGGCTGTTTCGAGTGGGCCTTATGGCCACCCCTGCTTGCTCCCGCTGTTCCCACACACCAGCGGATTTTTTTCATATAGCATCATCATGCCTGATCATAACAAGTTACTGGGAGGCGGTGGTGGCTGGGCTTTCAGACGAGTTGGGAACTCTCTCCCTTATTGATCCTGCTAGGGGTGGATGAGGGCGTGGGGGGTTACCAGTGTAGATAGGACTTTGCCAGGTACTGCTCTTATGGTGGCTAAGAGGGATATTCCTACGCGCTGGATAGCCCCCAGGGTACCGACGCTTGCATTGCGGAGGCGTGGGATAGACTGGTGTGCACAACAGGAGAAGCCTGTGTATTAGGCCAGGGGATGTCCTGCAAAACATAAGAAAGTTTTGGCTAATTGGTTTGGGCTGCGGAGATGGGAACCGAGTCAGACTGAATATGTAGACAAAATGCTTTATGTCTCTTATTTTAGTATATGCTGGACCGGGTAAGCAAATGTCTTTGCTGCTAATTGTATTTAACATGGAATGGGGCTCGCCATGGACTGCCATATAACTTATTGTTGCTTTATAAAAACAATAAAAGTTTTTTATCAAAAAAAAAAAAACCGATTTCTCAGGTCCTGGGAGAAACAATAGAATTGAATGCCAAGGTAGTACTGCTGGGGATCTGGGAAGAATAGACACTTGAGGTATATGTTCCTATTTTGCAATGTAGCCCTGATGTTGCCACGGAGACATGTGATACAGGTATGGGGCAGTAAGGGGGACCCCAACGGGGAAGCCATGGGAGTCTAATATGAACCGGTGGAGGATCAAATATATCTTGCATGTGGTTGCCCGAACAAATTAACTAAAGTATGGGGATCATGGAAAGGGATTTGTCTATTACATGCTGTGGCTGGATTGTAGTCAGGGGACTGTCTGTATTGGGGGGTGGAGTTGTGTAGCCGATGGGGCGCGGGGGGGTTGCTATGAAGATAGCAGTTTGGCAATTGTACTAAAATTGAATAAAACTTTTTTTTTTAAGTTCTTGTGGCACGATGTGTCAAAATGGAACAAAAATAAAAAATAAAAGCTGTTCTGAGAGGGGGGAGGGGCACATTATGATTGGTCTAGACCCCCAAAAATCCTTAAGATTTTCCTGACCAGGGCCCCACAGCAATGAGAGTAGGCAAAGCTTCAAGAAAGTTTAGTGAAGCAGGCAATTGAAGGTGCTCAAAGCAAGGAGGGCAGGAGTGAACCCCAGATCAGTCAACCTCTGGCCCCTAAATTGTAAGAGTCTCCATCCCTCCGCATAACACTGCAGGGGAGAGGGTGACCAGGGTCCTCAAAGCACAGAGGGCAGGAGTGGGCCCGAGAACACCCTGGGGCAGCCAGCCCCTGTCCCCCGAATTCCTAGACTCCCCATCTCTGCCACTTCCTCCCCATAATACTGCAGGAGAGGGTAGATTGGGCCCCTATAAACCTCACGGTAAGAGTGGGCCACACAACACAGCTAAACCTCTGCATTCAATGCCACATTTCCATTATCAGGTAACACAACACTTTGTGAGGCTGCAGTCACAGCAAGTAGGCGTTGACACTTAGAATGCACTGAGACATCAGAAAATGTCTGTTGCGTAGCGGGTGTCTAGTTGTCATGCAGCTCATTTTTGGGTGTTTTTAATTCTAAATTACTCTCTCGTAAATCAGTCATTAAAAAGACTTCACTCAGCTTGAATTTAGTGAGTGCAGCTACTACTCATTGTATTTACTACTTACTGGAGTAAGTCTTGGCTCTTCTAGTTGCACCTTTTGAGAGACAACTCTGGTATACAAGTGGAATAAAGTAGTCTTGAGCTTTGAAACACCAATAGTAAGTATCCGCATATACCACAGATTCTGCCAGTAACCTCTTACTGACATAGGATCTGGTCCCGTGGGTATGTTTTAGCGAGGGGTAATCTCAGTTTTCCCACTTAATCGAAAAATGCTGGAAACAAACACTGCATTCTAAAGCTGGCCAGGGCCACAACCCTGACAGTCCCCAGGGAAGGGCAGCACTTTAGCTTTACCATTAGAATCAATAACACTCCAACTGTGGGCTACAGGGCCACAACCCTGACATTCCCCAGGGGAGGGCAGCACTTTAGCTTTACCATCAGAATCAATAACACTCTAACTGTGGGCTACAGGGCCACAACACTGGCATTCCCCAGGGAAGGGCAGCACTCTAGCTTTACCATCGGAATCAATAACACTCTAACTGTGGGCTACAGGGCCACAACCCTGACATTCCCCAGGGAGGGGCAGCACTTTAGCTTTACCATTAGAATCAATAACACTCTAACTGCGGGCTACAGGGCCACAACACTGGCATTCCCCAGGGAAGGGCAGCACTCTAGCTTTACCATCGGAATCAATAACACTTTAACTGTGGGCTACAGGGCCACAACCCTGACATTCCCCAGGGAAGGACAGCACTTTAGCTTTACCATCAGAATCAATAACACTCTAACTGTGGGCTACAGGGCCACAACCCTGACATTCCCCAGGGAAGGGCAGCACTTTAGCTTTACCATCAGAATCAATAACACTAACTGTGGGCTACAGGGCCACAACCCTGACATTCCCCAGGGAGGGGCAGCACTTTAGCTTTACCATCGGAATCAATAACACCCTAACTGTGGGCTACAGGGCCACAAAACTGACATTCCCCAGGGAAGGACAGCACTTTAGCTTTACCATCAGAATCAATAACACTCAAACTGTGGGCTACAGGACTAGCTGGAAACTTGGAACCAGGAGACAAAGTTCAAATCCTGGCCTCCCATTTGGACAAATTGTGTGCTCTTGGATAATCAATGTTTGAACGTACTGCTCTGCTCCATATTTGGCAAAATAAGCGTCTTTAGAGTCAAAGTAAAAATTACTAGTAAGCATGTGATAAAAATGGACTGGATGTTTTCTGGTGGAATGGAGATGTGCCTAGTCTTGTGGTATATTCACCGAAATTCAAACTTATATCTTTTGCAGCAAGTAGCAGTATTCAGCAGTCTTGGGTCTACTAATTTGAACTGGGATAAAACAAAATGTGCCCCCCCTCCCCACACACACTTTTTGCCTAACATCTGATGCAACCTCACTTGAGGTGCCCTGGGCCCCTGCCAATCAGGCTCCCAGAGACTGTGTTCTTTCCCAAGACTGTATCTATGTATCCACAATTGGCACATCCCTGGCCACAGGTAGGCCCTTTGTAAAACCTACCATGGGTACCAAGGGCACTGTGACCAGGGAAGGCCTCTAAAGGTGCAGCATCTATTATGCCAACCTTAGAAGCCCTGCACCTTAACACACACACTGCCACTGCAGTCTGCGTGTTTTGATGCAGAGAAAAGTGAAGAATCGACATGGCACACATCCCTGTGTGCCATGCCTGGAATCCACTGTCTAAGTCAACCCTCTAACAGGGTGCACAAGCCCTAGGGTGAGGTTACAGAGGCATGAGCCCTGTACCCTTACAGTGTCTAAGCCCATTATTAGACATTGTAAGTGTGGTAACTGCCATAAAGAGTATATGGCCTGGGAGTTGGTCATTACGAACTCCACAGCTCGGTAATGGCTTTACTAAAAACTGGTAAGTTTGGCAGCAAACTTCTCAACACATTAAACCCACACTGATGCCACGGAGGGATTTATTGTAAAATGCACTCAGAAGGCATCTTAGAGATGCCCCCTGAAAATCGACCAGCCCCGATGTGGTTCCTGAATGGCTGCCTGCCATTTGCCACCACCAGAGAGGTTTCTGGACCCCTGGGTTGAGAGCCTCCGCTCTCTGGGTTGAAGAAGCCAACAGGCCCACCAAATGGGCAATCACCCGTATGGAAACCACCTGTTGAGAGAGAACCGAAGTCGGTTCCTTCTTCAGACCACGCAATTTCAGTTTGGAAAGCTTCAGCTGTGCCGACTGGGAGTCGATGACGCAGGAAAGTCTATCGTCTGGGTTGGAAAGAGAATCGACTTGGTTGCATTGATGATGAAATCCAAATCTTGCAAGAGAGATGTTGTCTTCTGTAAATGAAAATTGGCCAAAGACTGTGATTGGGCCATGATGAGAACATCGTCCAAGTACACTATCATGCGTATTCCCTGTTCCCTGAGATTGGCTATCACCTGCATGATCACCAGGTTAAACACCATAGCGCCGAAGATAGCCCAAAAGGAAGGACCAACTATTCCAACCACCTGTTCCTCCGCCAGAATTAAACAAATTGCCAGTGAGGAGGAAAGATGGGAATGGTCAGATACGCATCCTTGAGATCCAGCCGGAACATCCAATCCCCTTTCAGTAGCAGATCTGTTAACAGATGGATGCCCTCCATCTTGAAATGTTTGTACACTATGAAATGATTGAAATCTCTCAAATTCAGCACCAATCTGTGACCACTGCCCCGTTTCTGAACCAAGAAGACGTTGCCACAGAAACCGCGGGCGTCGTTGTCGCAATAAACCACTGCATGTTACTGCAGCAGATCTTCTATTTCTGCATCTATAAAAGAGCACTTTTGTTGGGAAAAAGTAACTGTCAAGGAGGAAACTCTTGTTGAGGAGTCTGATAAAACTCCAGAATAAATCCCAGAACCGTCTGCAAAACCCATGCATCTTGAGACAGAGTCCTCCAAATGTGGAGGAAAAACCGAACCCGAGCCACCTCCAAAGTCATATCTGAGGTATCGAGAATTCTTGGCTGCTGAACTCTGGGATTGAAATTAAGCTCCATGTCTGCCTCGGTTGAAGTGACATCTGGGGAATATTTGCCGGGTGGCATAGAAGGTGCCACCCGATGGAGTCCCAATCACCTCTACCTTGACCACATCCACCTCTGAGGAGACCTGAATGATAGTAATGGCCTGGTGAGTGGCCCCTGCCTCGCCCGGCCTGGTTAACAAGGCCAGCCTGGAAGATCCTTTTGACATTGGATTGGGCTTTATCCAGTGACGTAAAAGTACCCACATATTTAGACACATCTTTGACAAATTTATCTCCAAAGAGACTGCCCTCAGCCAAGGCACCCACTTTGTCCGAAGCGAGCTCAGTAAGGTTAAAGTCCATTCGCATAAGGGACGATTTACACCATTGTGAGACCGGCCTCACAGCGTTGCCCTCTCCATCATCCAGCCAACCTGCAACCACCCTCAAGACACGACATCTCCGACTCCGGCCGCCCCAGCCACCCCCGATCCGCGGGCCGGCCAGAGGCCTGACAGACTCAACACCCTACCATGCATGCCCAACCGAGGGAGCGGGAACCCTCGAGCCAGACCCAGAGGCGCCAGCCCAGTCACACCTCGGGTCGCCTTCCCCGGGAGGACTCAATCGGCCACCAGGCCCCTGGGGAGCAGGCGCCTCCCCTGCCGAGCGTCTGGGGTCCCTCCCAGACCCACCTGAAAAGACCAAAGAAGTGAGCGGCAGGAAATCCCGCCGAACCCCCTCCGTCACCCCAGTCCCCCCTCTGCGAGCACTCCGGACTTCAAAGAACCAGCGGAGTATAACAAGGGGTGCCGGAGAAACAAGGACAGAGAAGACCTGGAACCATCAGAGCCTGCAGAAGCTGTCGCGGCTCCTGAATGCTGAAATCACCTGGGCCTGCTGAGTGACTCGCGGCCTCTTGCTATTGAACCATCTGAGCCCTGCGGACGAGGTCGCGGCTCCCGAACACTGAACCACCTAGGCCTGCTGAGTGACTCGCGGCCCCCAGCTATTGAACCATCTGAGCCCTGCTGACGGAATCGCGGCTCCCGAACTCCGACCACCTGTGCCTGCTGAGAGACTCGCGGCGCTCCCCTTGAGGACGACTCGGTAAGAGATCGCCCAGAGACACGACACCCTCCAGCTCGAGGATTGTGAGCTTTCCGCAGGGTATTTCGCAGAGACACTATCTTGAAAGACTGTCCCGCTACCCCCATTCCCCACGACTGATTTGTGGTACGTTGTGCCACTGCTGTACTACTTGCGTTTTGGATCATAAAGATCCCTTGAAATCATCGATAAAAGAACCTATCGTCCTACAAAGAATACGTGTGGTGTCACTCTGTTCGTAGTGTATCTCAGGGTGTGCGCGCCTGGTTCGGCCTACTTGGGAGAGGTGGGTCAAAGGGGTGGGCAAGACGTGTATCGAACCCCCCTCCGGCGAACGCCTTTCCAACATTTGGTGGCAGACGACGGGATTCGAGCCGACACCGAAAGAGAGCGTGCAGTGAACGACTGACGCACTACCAAACAGAGATGGAAGGAGAAACCTCCCTGGGTGCCGCAGGTACCGAAATAAGCTCACCGTTCCGAGAGGATCAATTGGACTATTACACGCATAGAGAATTAAAACAGTTTTGCAAAGACCTTGGCATCGCTACCACCGGACTAAGCACAAAGGAAGACTTCCAGAAAGTACTGAAAGCCTGGGTCGAGACGGGGGCGCCCCCGACCCGGGCAAGACGTGTATCGAACCCCCCTCCGGCGAACGCCTTTCCAACAACCATTTAGTTGACACGGCGCAGTTCGCGTCCCCCAATAAACATATCGCTCGTTTGGTCTAGCTAGCTAATATATCAGGATCCACAGGAGTAGCCGTCTCCTTAGCCACAAAGGCAATTTCCAAAATCTTAGTCAAAGGCCCAGCCAAGTCCAGTAACTTATTCTGACAGCCACTTCAGGCGCGGTCAATACCCTTCTTCAGATCCTTTGCAAATTTTTTCAAGAAGGTTAGCATGCTTCGGTTCACTTCTGGGGTTTAAGTGACCTTATCAGGTATGTCAGACCTGGGACACTCTGCCTGAAGGCGGTTACGCACCACCTTATTGAAACCCTTTCTCAGATTCTCATGACGGTACTCTGATACTTCAGGAACAGGGGCCCAATCAGATTAATGGGGATTGACTATATCCAGGGGGTTGAAAGTAAAAGGATTGGAGGTACTCAGAACGGGAACAGGGGACTTAGCTGAGGCAGATTTCTTCGACCTTTTCTTCTTGGGTGTTTCACCATAATCTGATTGGGTAGAATCCATATCAGTAGTGACTGTTTCAGTATGATTCTTATCTTTGCGATGGACTGTGCAACTACGGAAGACGAGGGGACTGAATAACCATTGTCACCCATATGACCCTGAGGGAGATTCATCATAAAGCCTCCGTGAAGCCACTCTGAAGACTTGGCTTTAGCTTTACGGGGTGCCTCTGAAGAACATGCTTGGGGATCTGGTGCTGGTGGATTTTGAAAGACATGTTGTTCCACAAAACTCTCTAAGTACACAGTGATAGGTTTACGGGCAGCAGCCAGAGACTGATTCACTGTAATGGGGACAGCAGTCTCAATAGCCCTGTTGACCGACTGCTGTACAGAAGCATCCACAGTGTCAAATAAATAATCTTCCAAAAGGGCTCCCTGTTGTTCCTCATAATAGGACTCTTACTCCTCCTCAAAGGGAACCTGATCTTCCATTATTAATTAGATTTATAAATAAATGAAGGGTAAATGCCAAGTCTATCAAACCAACGATCAGTAAGGGGGGAGCCAACTCACATGCACACGGATCAACAATTATTCCAGCACTGAGCTCCTCAGCACCAGCTGCAGTCACAAATTATAGCAGCCCCAGAAGTCCAGGACATCACGAGCCAAGGATTTAATGGAGAGTGCACTCGCTCCACAGGACAGCCCAATTATTGCAGCTAAGCCGGCACCAGGATCACAAATGCATTCAGATATGCAGCGGTAAGCCGAGCGCCGATAACCGTTATAGCTAATTTTAGTAGGATCGTGCGAGGCCCAAAAAGATCCCAAACCAGCCAATTTGGGCTATGCAAGTCCGTCTACTCAAGGCTCCGTTTTAATACTGGGCCTGATGTCAGGAAAGGAACTGATGCTTGTTACGCAAGAGACCACTATAATAAAAGACGCTCTGAAGAGTGATGGAAAGAGCAAAACAAACAAAGGCAATTTTAGACCGCTCCTGAAAGCAGGAGGGCACGAGACACCTGCGCGGCAGAGGCCGCAACGTGAAGCGAGTGCACAAAAAAAGACAAGAAAAAGACAGGCAGCTCGTTCACCCGCACGCAAGAGCATGGGGAAAGACCTGTCCAGGGACAATTATGCAAGGTACAATAAAATGTATACCACATACACATTAATCAATATCAGAAAAGAAGAGCCACATATCTCAGCTGCGAGCAGCAAAGAAAGAGGCTTTTATGATGTTGATGGTGACTCTTATATGGTCTCCTTGACCACGATTGGTAGTTGTATGCAAAATATCATGGGAAATGTTGTTTTTTGTGTAATGTTAAGATGTTTTTCATTGGCTGCTATGTTTGCAGTAAAGAAAGAGAAACAATAATCTGAGCCTCCAGTCCTGAAACAGAATTGCATAACTAGCACCCCTGACGAGGTGCGGAAGCGCTTTGGTTATATAAACTGTGTGATCCTGGGCGATTCATATGCTTTCTGTCCCTCTGTTCACAGATATAACAGTACATCAGAACTTTTCAACAGGCTTAATAAAAGCAATAAACACAAAGAGAAAATGCTCATAAAAGGTACACAGTGCCGTATTTATTCACACATTTAGGGCTGGTTAATGGCAGGTGGCTGGATTTCCAACTGTCTGAAGTTAAACATGCTCCTGAAGCTGCATTGTGCAGGACCCTCCTAAGCTGCAGCTCCTCCCTTCCAGACACAAACAGACACAACTTTTATAGCTCCGCCTGCTCCCCAGTATCTTCAGAGGAGCCCAGAGACAACTTTACCTCTGCCCCACCCTGCCTGCTCCCCGGTCACCCCTTGCCCTTCCCCACCCCTGATGATCCTATACACAGGTTTACCTCTGCACCACCCTGCCATCTCCCCTGATCACCCCCTGCCCCTCCCCACCCCTGATGATCCTATACACAGATTAACCTCTGCACCACCCTACCTGCTCCCCTGATCACCCCCTGCCCTTCCCCACCCCTGATGATCCTACACACAGGTTTACCTCTGCACCACCCTGCCTGCTCCCCTGATGACCCCCTGCTCCTTCCCACCCTAGGAGACTCATACACAGCTTTACCTCTGCACCACCCTGCCTGTTCCCTCCACACCCTCTGCTCCTCTCCACCCTGAGGTCACCATACACAGCTTTGCTTCCCAGATCACTCCCTCCGAGGACTCCATACACCGATTTACCTCTGCACCACCCTGCCTGCTTACCAGATTAATCCCTGCTCCTCCCCACTTCTGCGGACCTCATACACAGCTTTACTTCTGCACCAACCCCTCTTACTCTCTGTTCACCCCTGCCCCTCCTCATCCCGAAGACCCCATACACAGTTTTACCTTTGCTCCTTCCCTCCCCCCCGAGGACCCCATACACAGCTTTACCTCTGCACCACCATGCCTAATCCCCAGATCACCCCCTACTCTTCCCCACCCCGAGGACTGCACACACAGCTTTACTTCTGCGCCACCTCCGCCTGCTCCCACGATAACCCCCTGTCCTTCTCAGCCCAGGGGACTCCATACACAGATTTACCTCTGCACCGCCCCGCCTGTTACCTGAACACCCTCTGCTCCTCTTCACCCGGAGGACCTCTTACACAGCTTTACTTCAATATCAACCCCGCCTACTCCCTGTTCACCCCTGCCCCTCCTCATCCGAAGACCCCATACACAGTTTTACCTCTGCACCTCCCCCCCCATTTCCCATATCAGACTCCCACCCTGCCTCTTGGAAACACCGGAGACCAGATGTGGAGTACCCCAGGGATCCTCCCTCAGCCCCACCCTCTTCGACATCTACATGCACCCCCTCGCAACCATCGTCAGAAAACACAGGCTCAACATTGTCTCCTACGTTGACGACACCCACCTCATCCTCTCCCTCACCAAAGGACCCAACATCATCAAGCCCAACTCCCAAGAAGGGATGAAAGCCATCGCCACCTGGATGAAGAAGAGCTGCCTGAAAATCAACTCAGAGAAAACAGAAGTTCTCATCCTTGGCTCCACCCCATCCGCATGGGACGACATCTAGTGGCCCCTGGCCCCTGGAAACCCTCCCACTCTGACGGACTATGCACGAAACCTTGGCATAATACGAGACTCATCGCTCACAATCAAAGGCCAGATTAATGCTGTATCCTCGGCCTGCTTCAACACCCTCCGCATACTCCAAAAAACGTTCAGATGGATACAATCCGAATCCAGAAACACTGTCATGCAAGCCCTCATCAGTAGCAGACTGGACTACGGCAATGCTCTCTATGCCAGAAACAACAAGAAACTACTACGGAAACTCCAAACTATCCAGAACACCACAGTCAGACTGATCCTAGAACTCCCCCGTCGCAACCCCATCACCCAACACCTCCGAGATCTCCACTGGCTCCCCATCCAATGAAGAATAACCTTCAAGCTCCTCACCCACCCAAGCAATATTGGACCAGCATACCTAAACAACTGCCTCACTTTCCACGCACCCAAGAGACACTTCCGATCAGCTGACCTCTCTCTGGCCACCATCCCACTTATTTACAAGACCAGAATGGGAGGAAAGGCCTTCTCTTACTTCCCAGCCAAGACCTGGAACACCTTCCCCCATCACCTCCGGCGAATCCCTATACTGCTCCTGTTCAGGAAGCACCTCAATACCTGGGTCTTCGGATGACCCGAGTACTCAACTGAGCTGTCTCACCCTTCCCCCCCAGTGCCTTGAGACCCTTGCAGGAGAGTAGCATCCTGAGGCTCCATACACAGCTTTACCTCTGCACCACCCTCGCCCGCTCCCTGATCACCCCCTGATCCTTCCCACCCCAGAAATCCCATAGAAAGCTTTACCTCGGCACCAAACCTACTCCCCGATCACGGCCTCCCTACCCCAGAGGGCCCCATAGAAAGCTTTACCTCTGCACCAGTCCTGCCTGATACCCTATCACCGCCTGCCCATCCCCACCTCAGAGACAGATTTACCTCTGCACCAGTCCTGCCTGATCAACCCGGCCCCTCCTCATCCTGAGGGCTCCATACACAGCTTTACCTCTGCACCACCCTCGCCCGCTCCCTGATCATCCCTGATTCTTCCCACCCCAGAGGGCCCCATAGAAAGCTTTACCTCTACACCAGTCCTGCCTGATCAACCCTGCCCCTCCTTATCCTGAGGCCTCCATACACAGCTTTACCTCTGCACCACCCTCGTCCGCTCCCTGATCATCCCTGATTCTTCCCACCCCAGAGGGCCCCATAGAAAGCTTTACCTCTGCACCAGTCCTGGCTGATCCCCTATGACCTCCTGCCCCTCCCCAACTGAGACACAGATTTACCTCTGCACCCGTCCTGCCTGATCAACCCTGCCCCTCCTTATCCTGAGTCCTCCATACACAGCTTTACCTCTGCACCAGTCCTGCCTGATCCCCTATGACCTCCTGCCCCTCCCCACCTCAGACACAGATTTACCTCTGCACCAGTCCTGCCTGATCAACCCTGCCCCTCCTCATCCTGAGGGCTCCATACACAGCTTTACCTCTGCACCACCCTCGCCCGCTCCCTGATCACCCCCTGATCCTTTCCACTCCAGAGAACCCATAGAAAGCTTTACCTCTGCACCAAACCTACTCCCCGATCACAGCCTCCCTACCCCAGAGGGCCCCATAGAAAGCTTTACCTCAGCACCAGTCCTGCCTGATACCCTATCACCGCCTGCCCCTCTCCCCACCTCAGACACAGTTTTACCTCTGCACCAGTCCTGCCTGATCCACTATCACCTCCCCTGCCCCTCCCCACCTCAGACACAGATTTACCTCTGAACCAACCCCGACTGATCAACCCTGCCCCTCCTCATCCTGGGGGCCCCGTAGAAACCTTCACCTCTGACCCAAGCCCCCGCTCCTTCCTCTTCAATATTTTCAAAGTGACCACTGACCAGGCCCGGTTCTAGAGGGTAGGCCGGGTGGGCCAGGCCCACCCAAACATGAGCCTGGCCCACCCAAACATGAGCCTTGGCCCTCGCAGTAAATCTGCCACCGATGTACAACAACAATAAAAACTGTTCAGATAACTTTTGATTTACGATCCAGCTGCAGAGCAACCATTTATCTATTGGTAGCTTTTAAATGCAGATAAACTGAATTTTATGGGAATAGCTCAGTGGGTTACTACCTCTGTCACAGATATCCTTGTGTTACTTGTAGTTCAAAAGTTACTATCCTAACATAGGACAGTGACCTATGAACGGTCATCAAAGAGCGGCATACAAACTTCGCTTTTTTGTGTTGTGATATAGTTAGAACTTCTCCATTCTTTCATTATTCTAATATTACAAAAAAAGAGTTTGTTTGGGCAGTTATACATTTTTATCAGTAAAGCCAACCCCAAACCACTGGAGTACTCTTTAAATCCTGAGTTTGTGCTTCTCCAGACCAAACCCCCATAAAATATATTGCCCACCAGTATGGATGAAGTGATTTCTACACCTTGTAATCTTCATTGGCTTATGTGACATTTCCCGTAAACTGATTTAGTGTCTCTGTATAATGTGTGCTGTTATGTAAAGTACTGTGACACCCTTCACTCATATGAGTAGTGCTATACAACGAATGGAATGGATATGAGAGAGGGGCAACGGAGAGATGAGGGGCACTAGTGGAGGGTGGCAGTGAGGGAATCCCAGGAAGAGGTCATGGGTGGGGAGGAGCTACGGAGAGATGAAGGGCGCTGGTGCAGGTGGCAGTGAGGGAGTCAGAGGACGAGGTCACGGGGTGGGGGGAACTACAGAGAGATGATGGGCACTAGTGGAGAGTGGCAGTGAGGGAAGCCGAGGAGTTAGTCATGAGGTGGGGGAACCACAGAGAGATGAGGGGCACTAGTGGAGGGTGGCAGTGAGGGAATCTGAGGAGGAGGTCACGGGGTGGAGGGGAACTACAGTGAGATGAGGTTCACTACTGGAGCGTGGCAGTGAGGGAGTCCGAGGAGGAGATCACGGGGTGGGGGGAACTACGGAGAGATGAGGGGCGCTGGTGGAGGGTAGCAGTGAGGGAAGCTGAGGAGGAAGTCATGAGGTGGGGGAACTACAGAGAGATGAGGGGCACTAGTGGAGGGTGGCAGTGAGGGAATCTGAGGAGGAGGTCACGGGGTGGGGGGATACTACAGAGAGATGAGGGGCACTGGTGGAGGGAGGCAGTGAGGAAATCCGAGTAGGAGGTCATGTGTGGGAGCTATAGAGAAATGAGGGGCACTAGTGGAGAGTGGCAGTGAGGGAAGCCGAGGAGTTAGTCATGAGGTGGGGGATCTACAGAGAAATGAGAGGCACTAGTGGAGGGTGGCAGTGAGGAAATCTGAGGGGGAGGTCACGGGGTGGAGGGGAACTACAGTGAGATGAGGTTCACTACTGGAGGGTGGCAGTGAGGGAAGCCTAGGAAGAGGTTATGGGGTGGGGAGGAGCTACGGAGAGATGAAGGGCGCTGGTGCGGGTGGCAGTGAGGGAGTCAGAGGACGAGGTCACGGGGTGGGGGGAACTACAGAGAGATGAGGGGCACTAGTGGAGAGTGGCAGTGAGGGAAGCCGAGGAGTAAGTCATGAGGTGGGGGAACTACAGAGAGATTAGGGGCACTAGTGGAGGGTGGCAGTGAGGGAATCTGAGGAGGAGGTCACGGGGTGGAGGAGAACTACAGTGAGATGAGGTTCACTACTGGAGGGTGGCAGTGAGGGAGTCCGAGGAGGCGATCACGGGGTGGGGGAACTACGGAGAGATGAGGGGCACTGGTGGAGGGTAGCAGTGAGGGAAGCAGAGGAGGAAGTCATGAGGTGGGGGGAACTACAGAGAGATGAGGGGCACTAGTGGAGGGTGGCAGTGAGGGAATCTGAGGAGGAGGTCACGGGGTGGGGGGGGATACTACAGAGAGATGAGGGGCACTAGTGGAGGGTGGCAGTGAGGGAGTCAGAGGAGGAGGTCACAGGGTGGGGGGAACTACAGAGAGATGAGGGGCGCTGGTGGAGGGTAGCAGTGAGGAAATCTGAGGAGTAGGTCATGGGATGGGGCTATGGAGAAATGAGGGGCACTAGTGGAGGGTGGCAGTGAGGGAGTTCGAGGAGGAGGTCACGGTGTGGGGGGAACTACGAAGAGATGAGGGGTGCTGGTGGAGGGAAGCAGTGAGGGAATCCGAGGAGGTGGTCATGGGTGGGGGTACTATGGAGAGATGAGGGGCGCTGGTGGAGGGTGGCAGTGAGGGAATCTGAGGAGGAGCTCATGGGGTGGTGGGAACTACAGAGATGAGGGGCACTGGTGGAGGGTGGCAGTGAGGGAAGCAGAGGAGGCGGTCATGGGGTGGAACTATAGAGAGATGAGGGGCACTAGTGGAGGGTGGCAGTGAGGGAATCGGATGAGGGGGTCATGGGGTAGGGGTAACTACAGAGAGATGAGGGGCACTGGTGGAGGGTGGCAGTTAGGGAATCCGAGGTCATGGGGTGCGGGGAACTAAGGAGCGATGAGGGGCGCTGGTGGAGGGTGGTAGTGAGGGAACCTGAGGAGGAGGTCATGGGGTGTGGGGGAGCTATGGGGAGATGAGGGGCACTGGTGGAGGGTGGTTGTTAAGTTACCTACGGAGAAAGAGGTCAAAAAGAGGTCAAAAAGACTTTTGCACCAGCACTAAAGCTGGCCCTGTCATGGCCTTTCTGTTTATTTAATTAACAGTCGGGTGATTAGGACAACTGTGGAGCATACTTTAACATGCATGCTAATTACATTTACTGCTATATTCAATGTTTCAAGTTTGAAGGTGATTTTACTATTGTTATTTACTGGAAATAATGAAAGTGGTACTGAATGGTGGCTGATATGGGGCTGGGGCCCAAGGTCAGCTGTGAGATAAGGTGTAATGGAGAGGGGTGGTAGAAAAGTGGATAATCAAGCCTGTAAGGGAGTGCGCTGCAGAGTCAGTGGTTAGGTGGAGGTAGTAATGAAGAGGGTTTCTCCCTGAAGGCTTGCACAGAGGGAGCCCAATTAGAGTCACTTGCTAGATACTCCCACCTTACAAACCTCCTCTTCCCATCAAAGGGACATTACATGGAAGAAAAGCACTTTTTGAGAGTGATAACATTTTAAAAGAGACTTGGAAAAGAGTGTGTTTTACTGTACCTTGTAAGATTTAGGAGAGATAAAAGGAGGGCCCAGAAGTAGGCCTGGCTAGATATATAAGCGATAAATCGGGCAAGCAGTGGCCCACCCGAATGTACCCTTGGCCCACCCAAACAAAAATTCCTGGAGCCGGGCCTGCCACTGACTCACCACAGACTGGGTCTAGCTCAGCAGTCACTAGTGGACGTGAAATCCCATTAACACAAACAGTGATAACGCTTGCACTTACTCCTGCACCAGGGATCCTGCTCGATCTGCATCAAACTCCGGGGTCAGGCAGCAGCTGTCAGGGTAGCATACTGGTCGCATTGCGCATGCGCAGACCCCTATATGTCACTGGATTCCAACTAGTAGCTGAAGGTTCGCGCATGCGCATTTGTGATCCGTCTATATTTTTCACAAACGTAACCCGAGTTCAGCGCATGTGCAGATCTGCATTCACTACTTCCGGAAGGATGTTCTCTGTTGCCGCAGCCAGTGAGCGTGACTCGCGCACACGCACAGTGGCGCTCTGAAGCAGAGGCTTTATCTCCAGGCGCTGTGAGGCTTGGTGAGTCAGAGGTGAGGCTGGGGAGGGCATACCCCCGCTGGAGAGAGAGGCGGAGCTCAGTCTACTGGCAGTTTACTCTCAGCATCAATCAGCGGAGAGGTTGTGGGGGCCTCTATTCCGGCCTGGACTGGGACGCAGTTTTTTGTGTGCAGATTTTTGTAGCAGGAGCTCGAACCGACGGTATCGGAGCGCTTCACATGCGCACCAGTTACGTTAAATCTATTGCCTTTGTCAATGTTTATTTAGACATGCTGTGAAGTACAGCTTAAAGTAAAGTAAAACAAAGCGCTGTGACACAGCCAGAGTTCATCGCGCCCTTGTACTTTGTTATTCTTTAAGCCATGTTACACAGCAGCTTGCATACTCTGCATTATGTCTAAATAAGCATTGACAAAGCCAAATAGCTCTCATGTTATGTGAGAGCTATTTGGCTTTGTTAATGTTTTTAATGACTATGCAATGATTGTTGGCTGCAACATTACACCAGGGTTACCGACACCTGGGAAATGTGGGGATGATTTCGTAAACACAGTCACTAATTTAATTACAATACCACGCAAGCTATAGTACCTCTAGTTTTTTCCTCTGTGTGCGACCAGCAGAGTAAGGTCTCTGTGCAACACAGCCAAGGCTATGTACGCCAAGAACCTGACCACGCTGGTAGACCAGGGCTTTAAGTGGGATGATAAAACTAGATGGTCTCTCAAATTGCGTGACCAATGCAATTAAGGGCGTGGCTTAAAAGCAATTAAGCAAAAAATCTGTGCTTCGCATAGTGTGCCATTCAACTGATAATTTGCTTCTTCTGTTATTGCATCCGGATATATAATACAAGTAACATTACACCTACAAGAAGCCAGGATTATTGGCTTTGTCAATGGTTGTCTGTTGCATAAAGTTGTATACAATATTGAAAATGCTTCCGCTCTGTGGTAGAGGTTGTGGCTTAATACTCGAGCTGCTGACTTAGGAGATGGGTTTTGTGTCATGGGTCAGACTAACATTCTGTGATTCTCTACAAATCAATTAATCTCCCCATGCATGCAAAAAAAAAAAATCATGTAAATCGCTCCAATACCTTTTGGGTTGAGTTCGCACTATATAAAACGTGCTGCATTTCTTTTTTTAAATGCGGGGCTGGTGGTTTGCCTTTTGAAAGAATATATGTTAAATGCAGCCCATGATGGACGCTGTGATCAGGGGAGCAACTAGACCCGACCTACTGGGGGGCTAACACTCTCAGCCAGGGCTAGACCTAGCACGCGTCTCACAATGTGCAACAGTCTTTGCATGGAGGGTGCTGGTGTCATTGCAGTGGAAGGTCCATGGTGCTGGGTGCTGACTGGCTTGCCTTTCGCGCCCCTTCGGTGCACCTGTTGCGTGCGACTGCACATCAGTCGCCATTAATTAGGGTTGGGAGGTGGGAGGGCCGGTCAGCTGGGACGCGGGAATTGGCACTGAAAGGGGGCAGACCGCAGGGAAAGAGCAGCGGGAAGGGGTACATGGATAAGGTGAAACAAGAGACAGGCTCGCCACTGGGCCACCAATTAGGAATAGACAAAAACACACAGACCCAAGGTCCCAGAAACAGTACAGATGGGACCCAGTGAAATAAGACACTGAACCCTAGGGAAAACACCCCAGGCTAAAACAAACAAGAATTTCAGAACCCGGTAATAAAAAACACAAATACTGGACATGGGGATCGGGGACCCAGAAAAAAAGGTCACCCACCCCCAGAAAACAAAACCGGAGCCAGCCAAACATAAATCTCAGGCCAAAGATGGAAAAAAAATTAAAAAACGGGCTTCCGAAATAATAGCCATGGTCTCCTAGAAAGAAAACTCCATGCACTCTAAATACAAAATATGGGCACCAGAAACAAAAGCCAAAAGAACCACACTAAAGCAAATCCCCTGTCCCAAGAAGAAAAGCCCTAGCAGAAACCAACATGCCAGAGAAAGAAAAGCACCTGGCCATACAAAAATAATAAAACGAGGACGGGAGAGGGGGTGGGGTGTTTACAGAGCCTAAAAAGACATGCGCTCTTAAGGTGTGGTCTCTTAAAATGAAAACATAAGTACCTGTGCAAGCTGTGGCCAGTGTAGGGACAATGGCTACAGAGACCAGAACTATACTTGGTGCAAGCTCCATGGTCGACCAGCAAGCAGCAAAGAGAAAGTGGAAGCAGCAGGAGGTTCTGACCAATCAGAATCAAGAAAACGAGCGACGTGGGAGCTAACCAGTGGTAAGTAACTGTCAGTATGAGGTGGGCTGTGAGCCAGTTTTCGAGTTTAAAAAAATCTTTTTATTGATTTTTAAACAAAGGAGTAAAGCATAAATACACATAACATTAAGCAGCAAAAAAGAGGTCACACGGCAGTGATCCATGTCTCATCAATTGGAAAAAAACTCTTTTAGAGATCACATATGAGGTATAGAGACTGAGTAAGAAGCAGTAGAAACAGATTTGTTCTAGGCTGAAAGTTTGTCCCATTCCCGATCTTATAATGGGTGGGTCCCATATCTAAGCCCCTATAGGAGCGCCACCCTGCCAGATCTTTTCCCATTTGCGCAGGCTGCCCCTCCCTTGATATATCGGCTTTTCGTTTAACATACACCAGTTTAAGTCCCGCTCCCATTCCCTCACTGTTGGAATCCTCGCTGCCCCCCCCCCCACACTTAGCCGATCTTGCTGTATTTTGGTGGCGGTTCCTCTCCCCAGATATGTAAAATGCATTTCTTTGCTGTTTGGGGGAGGGGGGGGGAGTCCATCGTAACTTCCCCCATGATTCTTTGTAGTTTAACTCAGAAGGCTTGAATCGCTGGGCCTGCCCATATAATGTGGAAGAATGTCCTTCCACTCCCACATCCCCGAAGACAGAGATTTGTTCGGGTGCATCCTATGGCTCTAAGTGCCGTGCGTGAATTGTAAGAGCGGTGCAATATGCCCAGGAAAATCAGTTGGAACCCTGTATGTATAGCTACCTTGTGGAAGGTCCACAGCGCCTCCACCCATTCACCGTCGTCTCAGTTTCCAATATCTCCCTCTCATTTGGACCTAAGTGCTGTGAGTTTTGGGAGAGTTATTCTGTAACTTTTTAGAGATCAGGGAAACTCTTTTTTGAGCAATAGTTCAGTTAGGATTCTGTCTTCTAGGAGGAGGAATCAGAGAGTGGGTTCCCCCCGAAGATATGTGTCCCAATGGCGTCTCTGAGCTGGAGATATCGGTATGATTCAGTGGCAGCCAATTCATATTGGGTCTGTATCTCCTCCCGAGTAAGCATATTGCCCTCCCTCCACACATCCCCCAACGAGGATATCCCTATAAGGTTCCATGCTTTGAAACCCTGAAGATTACACACCTGAGAGAGCACATCACTATGCCACAGTGGGGTCATGTCAGTGAGCTTCTCCCTTCAACCCACGAAGGATGTAGCTGTACTACATATTTGAGCTACTGTTTGCATCTTGGGAATAAGATTTTTGGCCATAGGTGAGCAATACAGTATAGCCTGATATCCTTAAGGTCCCATAGACAGCCGTTCCAGCCTAAAGGCCGAGTCGTTCCAGGGAGCAAATACCCAATCGTTTGCTATTGCTAGATTCGATGCCCAGTAGTATTTCTTTATGTGAGGGGGGGCGATACCTCCATCATATACTCAAAAGCTTCATCTTGTGGAGGGCAATCTGTGGCGGGGTTGCGTTCATAACAGCGAGCGGCAAAGGGTTTCAATGGTCCGGAAGAATTTATCCGGTATATGGTGAAGGGTGTTTTTTAAGATTTAGAGCATTCGAGGTAGCGTCATCATTTTAAACATCGCCGCTCACTCAAGTAATGAGAACGGTAAGGTCTTCCAATGTTGTACATCTGATGCAAAGCGATCAAGGAGGGGGGCTAAGTTTAGACTATAAAAGAGGGTGGGATCCATAGTGACGCACATGCCTAGATATTTTAAATGTCCAATAGTTAGAGGGAGGTCAATACTTCTGGGTAACGTGGGCATAGGACCTGTTATTAGGTGCATGAGAGATTTGTCCCATTTTAAAGTGTATCCGTAGTATTGACCAAAAATTTGTTGAATGTTTGTGAGGCGGGTGATTGTTGCAGGGGAGCTGCTTACATAGAAAAGGATGTCATACACATATAGAGAAATGCGTTGTTCCCCCCCCAAGTGACGCAACTTATGATCGGGTCCTGCCGGACCCAATCCGCCAGGGGCTCCAAGGCAAGTGTAAACATCAATGACGAGGGTACATCCCTCTACCCAGGATACATTTGTGGGATACAATGCCATTCACCTTCACATGGGCCATATGCAATATTTGCATCCAACCTAAAAAATTGGTCCCGAAGCCCATGCTTTCGAGCACTCCGAACTGGTACGTCCACTCTTGGGTGTTGAAGGCCATAGAGACGTCCATTGATATGTCCATAGTGGATATTTTGTCGTTTTGTGAGCCCGCCATCACTCAGTACAGCCTGCGGAAGTTAAGAAGAGTTCCTCTATTTGGCATGAAGCCAGATTTGTCAGGGTGGATCAGTGTAGTTGTGACCCGGCGTAGCCTATTAGAAAGGAGCTTGGCTAAGATTTTAATTTCAGCGTTGAGAAGGGATCTGTAGGGTTAGGAACTGCCTCTCTCCGGCGGTTTCCCCACCTTATGGATGATGACTATCGTTGCCAAACATTGGTCTGTTGGGTGCATATGCTCTTCCCTCCACATGTAATTGGGTAGCTAATGTGGATGTGAGGCGTTTATAGAGTTCAATGGGTAGACCATTGGGTCCCATAGTCTTACCAGAGTTCAATGCTCATATCAATTGTTCTATTTCATATGATTCAATGTCCGCCTCTAAGAAGGTGCGGTGTTCCACTGAGAGGGTAGAGAGTTTGATATCCCTCAGAAAATCATGGATATCTGTGAGTGACCATTGTGTTTTGGGGGAGTAAAGCTGCTCATAATATTGTGCAAATGTCTGCACTACGCCCTCTGGGTTGGAAACCACATCACCTAGCTCCGTGGTGACTTGGGGCACCCATCCCCTTGCGCGATCCCTCTTTTCGAGCCACACGAGCAGTTTCCCTTTTTTATTGCCCACTTCATATAGGCGTTGTTGGGACAGAGCATTTGATGTTTTCGCCCTATCTTCCATTAAGTCTTTGTACTCTTTTTGGTTTAGACGTAGGGTGTGCAAGTGGTCTGCATTTGAGTCGTTACCTCCCTTCCCTTTTAGTGTCCTCATTTCGGTCTCCAATGCAAGAAATGATTTTTCCTTCTCCCGTTGTTGCCCCTCTATTAGTGAATATGCTGTGACTCGTATGACCGCCTCATAATCCTTCCAGAGTGTTAAGTAGGAGGCAACCGAGCCCTCAGTTTCAAAATAGGCTATCGTGTTCTGATCCAGCTTCTCAGTGAACTGGATGTCCCGGAGGTGCCAGGCAATGAAGGGCCGCGAGTTGTGTTAGCGCGTCCCCATAGTTCCAACCACACAGGGGAGTGGTCTGAGATTTCTGTGGCCAAGTGCCATGCTTCGGCCACCTTGGTCAGGTGAACAACTTGAGTGAAAATGTATTCTAGTCTGGAAAGACTGTGATGAACCCCGGACAGAAAAGTGTACTGGCAGTCTGTCTAGTGTTGTGTACCCTAGGTGTCAGCTAGGCCCAGGGCAGTGACAAAGTTGGATAGTGTATGGACCCAGTTGGTCAGGTGGGCTTGGGTGTGCCTATCTACATCAGATGAAAGCATCGCAATAAAGTCTCCCCCAAGGAGTAAGACCCCTTCTGGTAATTGAAGCAGCATCTCTCTCAACCCGGGTGTGTGAGGCTGTGAAGTCATGGAAGAACATAGACGGAGCACAAAAGAATCCCTTCCCAGGTACCCATTTGTGCCACATAATTTACCCGTGGATCGACCCAAGCCTTATGCAAAATAAAGGGGTGGAATTTCTAATCGGAATACCCACCTCTCTGTAGTCGTTCGTAGATCCAGAGTGTGCCACCATTGTGTAAACTCCCCTAGTCATTGCCCTGCATGTATTGCCTAAAAAGTGTGTTTCTTGCCATTGTACAACATCAGGGGCGTGTTTACGGATGAATTGGTGGACCATTCGCCGTTTGATCTTATTGCCTAGACCGTTCACGTTCCCTGATGGAATCGAAAAGCGGGACCTGGTGCTAAGTGGGAGTGATATGTTGTATAGTGAGAAAGGTGATGGCTACCTCAAAGTGGGAGGGACCCCAGCATATTGCCTCAAGCATTTCTCTCTTGCTGCTTATAACTACCATCTTAACTAACCCATCAAAACCAGGAGCACCCCCCACCCTGCTACCCTGCCCGGTGGAAACTAGACTGCCCACCCATCCTCAACTGGCAAGGCGCCTGTCGCCCCTGAAAAGAAGAAACATGTTAGTCAATTAACAACTGGGGGGGGGCAGGGGGGGAGGGAGACAGCTACCAGGACAGTTTCTCGTCGCTCTGCCGTTTCGAAGGAGTAGATGTCGGAAGGAAATTGGTACTTTCCAAGGAATGGAGTTGGTAGAGGATGTCCCCTGCTATTGAAATGACAGCTCATCTGCTCCTCTGTATGCACATCAGTGTCCCCCCTGAATTATGAACACTGATATCTATCTTTGCAGCTTGTAGACTGTCACAGTTGCTTATTGTGGATATGCCTCAGGACTTGTAGATAGTGGAGGTTCCTGTCTAGCTCTAGCCCGATTCAGGGGTCCGGTGAGTCAGAAGCTTCATCTGTGCCCCCCCCCGTTCACGCTGTTGTCTGTGTCGTCTTGTGATGGGCAAACGCCGGTGTGCCCACACCCTCCATCCGTGCTCTTTGGGCGCGAAATACGTTGTTGCTTTCCGTCTCCCACTGTATGGCAGCGGGCTGGCCATTCTACAGCCAGTTCAGGGGATGCAAAAAAAACATGTCTGGCAGGGAAAAGCATCATATACTTAATTTCACGCCTCCGTAGCTCTAATTTCACTTCCATGAAGCTTCTCTGCATTTGTTGGACATTGAGAGTCTAATTAGGATAGAGGGCGACCGTAGTTCCTTCAAATTTCAGATATGGAGTGCTCCTGAATGCCAGCAGGATTGCGTCCCTGTGCTTGAATGTGCAGGCCACAATGGTGCGGGGGGTATGCCCACTCTGGGGGGGGGGGGATGGGGAGTAGCGCAGGCACCCTGTGCGCTCTCTCAACCGAGAAGAATTTTGAGAGGCCTCTTGGTTGGGGCACAGTGGTAATAAAGTGTCCCACGAAGAGATCAGTGCAGGGCTTGTCTGGTATCTCAACCTGCACAGATTATTCCTCCTGAATCTACCTTCCATGTCCTCCAGGCGGGCCTGCATGGTGACAGTGTCTTTGAGTAGAGAGGCTTCCTGTTTCTGCTGTTAAGTAGTGGTCTCGCTGATGTCTTTGACCGTTTGCAGTGTGTTGCGGAGCCTTTCATTTTCTTTATTGAGTTCGGCCCTCATCAAGGTCATTTCAGCTACCACTGAATCAAGTTTAGGCTCTTGGTTGCCTTTTATACTCTGTATGCCCGCCATGATTGATCGCTCATGGGCCTCTTCTCCTTGCTGTTGTGAGTTCAACTTGGACCCATTCTCCATATGCATGGGTGGTGGGAGGACAGAGTGCTCCATTTTGCTCAGCTGTTTTTTTTTCCCTCTTTGCCTCTTGCCATGGTTCCAGGGTCTGGCTCAGGGGCTGCTCCACTGTTAGTCTGTGCCTGAAACCACTCTGCCACTTCCCGCACCGCTGCCTGCTGGGACAGGGACCACGGGAGCGGGGAGGGCAGGTGCAGGGCCTTGTGAGTCCACCTTTGGGTCCCTATCCCACGGCCTGTTGGCGTGGGGGTCCTGCGAGTAGGCCCCAGACTGTACACATTATCAGCAAATATCAGCAGAGCGTCCTTGGGCCCCAAGGCTCTGCTATACTGGAGATTATGCCATTGTTCCTTGAGTTATGGGTTAGTCAACGGCCTTGATCCGGCCCTGAAGCAGGGAGGTCCCCCAGACAAAGTGTTAATGGGAGGGACAGGGGTATCGGTCCAGACCCTCTCCGGCCCTCACCAGCCCCCGGCTTGAGCCCACCCTGACCTAGGGTATGTTTAACATTGAGGGTAGGGTGTCTGGAACAGAGTGTGTCTCGTGCTCGATCAGGCCTCTAAGCTCGGGTCACCTCACCCCTTAGATTTCTCTACTCTCTTCGTGGCTCCTCCGGACGGGTGTCCGGTATATCGAGCCGCCCCCTTGCCGACTGTATGGGTTGTTACTCCTCCGGCGATGGCAGCATGCCCGCTCCCCTTTCACAATAGGGACACAGCCATGGGCCGTGCTCTCGGCCCCGGGCCTAACTCTGTTGAGGCCCCCCTCGGACAGCCAGCTATGTTGAGGCGGCCGCCCACCAGGTACTGGCGGTCACACAGTTGTGGCATATTACCGCAGCTTCGTTTGTTCCAGGTGTTAGTCGCAGGGGGCTCATTTATCAAGTTCTGCCTAAGTCATTCGGGCTCCCCACCCATCCCCTGTGCAGATCTGTACCAACGCAGTGTCCTCTCAGCTTTCAGGATGGGGCACCTGTTGCTGGGCGTGGTCGGGCCTCTGCCCGTGAAGCAGCTCACAATTCTCCTCGTGGCTCCACAGGCCATGCACCAGGGATGCCACAAGACCTCCTACCGGTCGCGTAGGCAGATCGCTGGGCCCAGTGCGTCTACTTCGCCATCAGCGATGGCGGCATGTTCACACTCCCCCCTGCAGCGAGGACACATCCGCGGGCCGTCCGCCCTGTCTCTGCCCCCACACCCTTCAGGCCACCCTCGGAGAGCCGGCGACATCAGGGCTCTCTCTCCTCAGGCACCGGAGGCCAAACGGTCGCAGTGCGCCACCACAGCCTCCCTCGCTCCGGACAAGAATGGTAGGAGCTGCTGGGGAGGGGGGGCAGGCAGGGACTGCTCTCGACCCCCCTGGCATGTGTCGGATATTGGCAGGATTATGGTTCAGAGCGGCTCAGTCTCCGGAGCTCGCCTAGTTTGCGTCTGCTATGTTCGGTCACTGACCACGCCACTGAGGTTTTTTTTTTTCACTTTCACTGATAGCACATGCGTGCTGTTCAGGCCAAACCTAAAAAAGGAAGTGGAAGGACTACCCAAGTGGGACACTATGCAAGTGATATCACGGTGCGTGACATCACAGCATGGGACATTTCAGCATATGACTTTGGACTTGGCAAAACAGGAAGAGGTATTACAACCCATGACCTCACAGGAAGTGATATCTGATCTTAAGGCCTCACACATACGTTTAGCATGTGTATCATGAGTACATTTGAGTGCACTACAGTATTTGACAAATGAGATTTTGCATCAGGTTGTGCCAAAAAAGTGACAGAACCCTGGCGCAAAATTTGTACCTCGACTTTTATTTTATAATACTCTACTGCAAAGAAATTGGCAACAACGAGAAATGTGACAGTCAGTCTGTTCTGTGTTATTTGTTGCTGAGTCTGCATTATACAAAATATAATGGGGTTGATGTACCTGCTGTAGAGATCTTTATGTGCCAACTAAATTTCAGAGAATAATAAAAATGGTAAGATAACTCTGGATGTTAACTTATTTGCTGGCGAGATCTGTGTTTTGTCTAGTCCCAGATTTGAATAAAAGTAGCATATAGGGTTAGTATGACTCATGCAATGCACATTATGTAACACACAGATAACAGATTTTTGTTTTACTTAAATGTGTAAGTGGGTTACGGTTTTTAACAGATATCCTTTTGTTGCTTGCAGTTTATAAATTGTAATCCTTCTAATCTAGCACAGTGAGCTGTGAGAAACATATGGCTCCTACACCTTGTAACCCTACTGTCTTATGTACTCATCCTACACACTGATTACAAACATGATCTGTAATCAATGTGTAATGTGTACGTGTGATGTAAAAGTGCTCCGACATCCTGCATTGGGATATGTAGCACTATAGTGCTGTAAAAGAAATAAAACAAAACAGTGGTATCAAAAGAGTTATTTGTGTAAATACTGGGACAGACCAACACATCTGACATCCTTATAATGCATGCGTATGTCTTGTATACAGGGACTGGGCAAAGTGAAAAGCATGCTTATCTTAACTGTCTGTGAAGTGAGAAGCTGTGTACCTATCTTTCCCTTCCATTTCATTAGATGTGAGGCTCCCAGCCCAGATGCTCCAACAAAAAAATGCCTGATAGCCCCTTATCTTCAGACTTTGTTTTGGACCCAGCTGGAATCTGACAGGCCCCCTCCCCGCCTGCACGTTGCTGCTCGGAATGAACAAAGACTATGTGCAGGCGCTGCTGAATGTGTTCGGGTGTCTGAAAATTACACTGGGATATGTTTAGCACATTTCTGTGGGGCCCAACCTCTTGGCAGTGTAGCCTGCATCCACCCTATGAAGAGGGGGTAGACGCCATCTTCCCCACATTCCCTCGACTTTTGCTGTGTATGGAATATGTATGTAGTATTTGTATATGACAAACATAACATTGAAGGCTCTGGAGCCCAGTGCCGGATCAAAGGCAAAGATACAATCCATGAGTTATTGAAGGGCCCCTGTGTTCTGAGGCAGGAGGTGATCTGAGGCAGGAAGTGATTTGGTACTTTGTCGTAATGTAGTGTTCTATGACAAGGTGTGTCTTCAGCGCTTTCAAAAAATTGTAACAGTGTTGGGGCGGTTCTAATGGATACAAGGCTGTAACTAGATTCTGGGTGCGTAGATTGGAAAGGCCTTTTGCCTTGTTTTTTTCTTTTTTACACTTCTTTGTTGCCTGCCTGATGCAAACATGGCTGAGGGTGACCCAAGAGCCACTGGAGGTGCTGAACTTGTCAAGCAGATAGGTGCCTGTGCTGGTTATCTTGCTTTGTATATGATGGAGCTGGTTTTGAAGATGGTGGGGCAGCTCTGTTGTGTATCCTGTGACTAGTTCAAATTATTTGCTTCAATTACATGTAATTCAGATTGTGGTTCAAAAAAAGAATTAGTGAGACAGCAAATAGTAAAAGAAACAGGTTTGAAAAAGCACAGCAAATAGAAAAAAAACACAACAAGCATTGACAGTGTCAATAGGTCTGGTTTTGCAAGAATGTTGTATGGCTAAATAAAGCATTACAGGTATATAGCATGGGAATGAAAATGTGCTTGAATAGAAGCAAAGAACTGTACAATAATAGTATTGGTGCAGGTTAAAAAGTTGGGTGAGAGCCCTAAAAATACATGTAGTTTAATGAAGTTAGCAGAAGCATAGACACACCCGAGTGCCTCCCTCTCTCCCTTCTGCACTGTCCCTTCCTTCTGTCCTCTCTGCCCCATCCATCCCATCCGCTCTGCCTCCCTCTTTCCCCTCTGCCTCCCTCTGTCTCATACACCTCCTCTTTCTCTCTGTTCCCTCAACCTCCCCTTTGGTATGGTCCATCTTTATCTTTCATTACTACATGCACTTCGGTCCCTAGTTTTATCAGGTGCAATACATTTTGTACCTAAAGGGGGCCCTCGTAATCAGGCCCTCAGCCTTAGATCCCAGCTGGGCTGTCTCAGCCTCTCATCCATGTCAAGTGGATATTAGTAGATATCTTGATGAAGTATTGGGTGTAATGTCATCTTACGCAGATTTGATGTTTGTTTAGCACACTTATAACAATTATGTGCTTCATGCCCTGGTATTAGCTTGTATTCAGATGTGGGTTCACATGACAGGGGTATTGTGGGTGGGAGTCCATGCATGTGCTCTTGCACAGTGAGCAAATGTGTAAGTGTGATATTTCTATTTGGATTGGATCCAGGCTTTGAGGTGGATAGGTGGGTATGGGGGGGGGGTCCATTTGTCAGTGTTTACTTTTTATGGCTTTGATGTATTTCTGCTGTTTTCATAACTCTTTCAAATCCGTTTTTTCCTCATTGTTTAAATTGTAGCGCCTGCATCAGGACGCACAACACTGTTTTTTTGTATTTACTTTGCATGTTTTTATTGCATGTGCAGACCAAACACACAAGAATGGGTGGAAAAAAAGGAAATGAAAGTGAGGGGAAGAAGCCGTGGGGGACCATACAAGTATGAGGATGGACTACAGTGGAAAGGGTAAAATCATTCTTGAAACCCTTGGGGCCAGTCCCAGTTTTGAGGTCTGTGAGTTGTTCAAAAAGAGCTTGAGAAGTTGTCTATAAAGAGGTGAGTAGCGCACTTGCCATAAACTGTCACCTGCAGGTTATACAGTCCATTACCATTGTCTTTGACACTGCTTGTTCCAAATGCAATACTTTACACCTGAACAGGACAATGTGAATGCAAGTAAAAAGGGCATGTGTTCCAAGTAATGGACACAGGGATGTAAACACTGAATGCAAGTGACAGGCAGTGACCAGACCCCATGGTTCCAAGGGATTGGGACACAAGATGTGTGGGTGCAAGAAATGATGACACGAGAGAACCACTAGACAGAAGCCACAGGCACCTCTGAGGACCCTTTGTACTGTGCTGTGACTCCGGTGTAACAGACCTGGGGTCACTCCTCCTTCAGTAGCATATAGGACCCACGTATTATACACTGTATTTAAGAAGAAGCTCTCTGCTGTGAAGCCACAGATCTAAAGAGTCCAGTTTTCGCACTTTTGTCAAATGTTCAGTAGAAAAATACCTCAAAGGGAGCCATCATAGCAAATTATATTACATGGTACCTTGCCCCTAGTGTCATTATATACTGCCCCTGAATCTGCTATAATCCTGGAAATGAGAATATATATATATAACAAAAATTGTAGAATCCTTTACCCACCCTAAGATGTTCAATCAGGTAATTCCCCCGTCACAAAAACTATGTGACCACATAGCGAACTACTTTGATGAAAAGGTCAATGACCGTAGAAAGGATTTTAAATTAACAGATACACCATCTACAGAAGGATCAAATCAGAATGAATCTAGATAATAGACTGATGCTAAACCATTTTAAGGACATCACCCTCAAACAGTCCAGACAGGCTATTTTGACATGCAAATCAGGCTCTCCAGGCGATCCCTGCCCCCCCAAAAATTCTACATGCACTATTAATCCAATTATTAATCAGATCCTCAACTCTTCGCTTAGACAGGCTGTTGTACCAGACAGCTGGAAAATTGCCTCGATTTAAACTACTTCAAAAGAACCACCTCCCGGATCCAACTACCTTGACCAATCTAAGACCCATCTCTTTACTGCCCTGCTTAAGCAAGATAACGGAGAAACTTGTAAACAAGCAATTAAATGACTTTCTCCTATTAAGCAACGTGTTACACCCCAGGCAATCAGGTTTCAGGGCTGGGCATTCAACGGAGTTAGCACTGCTACACACTGCGGAGACGCTCAAATTCGCACTGGATCAAGGAAAGATGGCGGTGCTGATTCTGTTGGATCTCTCGGCCGCATTCAACACTGTTTCCCATGTTGTTCTTGGCAAACAGCTAAGAAGAGCAGGGATCTCACAGAAAGCATTGGCTTGGCTAACATCATTCATGGGGAACAGAAGACAATCAGTAACACTCAGCAATTACACTTCAACAGAGAAACAGCTGCTCTCGGGTGTGCCTCAGGGCTCAATTTTGAGCCCCACACTTTTTAACATCTATATATGGTGACCCTGCTAGACCTGGTGGTATCCTTTTGACATCGTGACTGTGTCTTACGCTGATGATACACAGCTCATCCTTACCCTGGATAAAGAATCCACAGCAGCAGAATAAAAATTCCAACAATGTCTCTCTGCTGTCTTCGAATGGATGAAGACCAATCACCTTGAGTGCAATAGCCAAAAGACGGAGATTCTGTTGCTGGGAAAATATAATATCTTCACATCCAAAATGTGGTGGCCAACAGACGCAGCCCCACCCCCTATTACAGTAGACACTGCCAAAAATCTAGGTGTCTGATTTGATACTTCCCTCTCCTTTCATTGGCAGGCATTGTCGGTAGCAGGAACATGTTTTCATTGGATAAAAACTCTGAAAAAATTATTTGACCTCCTTCCAGCTATAGCTCGCAAGTCTGTGGCAGTGGCGTTGATCTTGTCACGCCTAGATTATTGTAACAGTCTCTATGCAAGAGTAAAGAAAAGTACTCTGAAAAAGCTGCAGACTGTACAAAATGCAGCAGCATGGTACTGAAATTACCAAAGGGGTCATCTGCCTCTGAGGCCCTCCAAATCCTCCACTGGCTACCAATACACAAGATAATTCTCTTCAAAATCCTTGTGATAACTTTCAGAGCTGTAAAACAAAGCGGCCCCAAATAACTCAGGACCAGATTAAAAGCCTATGTACCTACACGAAATTTGAGATCTTCCATGGATAATCTGCTAGTGCCCCGCCTCCCCCCCCCCCCCCCCCCCATTTCCATCGGAAGTCCAGAGGAGGAAAATCTATGGCTGAACTGGGAACAAAAGCCTGGAACTACACAGATGGAGTCCATGTTTAAGAAAAGACTTAAAACTTGGATCTTCACATTTCCAGATAGTCTGGCACTGTCTCTTATCTGACCACGGTGACATTAGAGATCACAATCTTTGACACTCAGTCTACCCGTGTCAAGCACCAAGATGCTCCATTGGAGTAAAAGCCAGCGCTTTACAAATGACATCATGCATTCATTTAAAATGAGGACTACAATTTGAAGTTAAAGTAGTTCATTTTACTTGATGGCTCAGAATTGTGGATACTGCACCCCTCAGTAACGTCAATCAATTTATTGCTCAGGTCCACTTAACTCATCCATTACTAATAATGCTGTGATGACTGTGCGTTCTTATTAATCAAGTCTTGATTAATATCATTCTGATTGTATTCAAACTCACACAGTTCATGATAACACTCAGTCGGTATATTGTCTTAGTTCCTAGACACTGCCACAGTTCTTCTAGTCAAAACCACTGTATTACAGCTGTACAGTCCACACACTGCCTCATTAATAACACCTACACTCTCTGTTCTGAGTTCTTCTCAGACTCACTCTGCTGTAGGTAGCGCCTAGACCCACTGTGTTCTTCATAGCCCCTGCACTGGCTGTGGGTAGCGCCTAGACCAGCTGCTCTAGATAGCATCTACATCTGTTCTGTTTAGGGTCATACCTTATTGTACCCTTAATGTTCCTATATCCTCTCTGCTCAAGCTAGTGCCTAGACCTGATGTGCTGTTCTTATCACCTACACTTGCTGTGCTGTAGATAAGTGCCTAGACCCGCTGCTCTGAATAGCATCTACACCTGCTCTGTCCTTCCTTATTGTGCCCTTGTTGACTTTGGAAGTTTGCTCCACAGGTTGTGTCATTACAGAGAAAGACCTCCAACTGATGTAACGTTTGTACCAGGAGCGGGGCCGTTCTTGTAATGAGGGTCCTCCTTTGAGTTTAGATTGTGAGAAGGTTGGTCCATCCCACAGAAGGCTCAGTTTGAAATGCTCCGAATCATATTCATCTTCCTACTGGATGCCAGTGTAGAGCCTCAGTTGCAGGTGAAATTCCTTCAACCAATTTGCACAACACCTTTCTATAAAAGTTTATCCAGTTTGGGTTCTCAGTTGCAAGTTTTGTACAGACCCTCCAAGTGGGGAACACAAGTGATAATTCCCATTTTAATTCCCACAGGAACCTTTGCAATCTATTCAGAAACAAAACTCTGAATGATTTGCACAACACACGATATAAACGCATAACTTTACTCAAGGAACTGTCTTTTCTTGGTTTGGTTTAAGTCGATTCAGTAACTTTTGAGAAAGTAGTTTTTAATAAAGTTTTGTTGGGTTTGAAATTGTTAACAAACGTAATTATTTAATCTGTTGATACACAGAGATTAGCATATCTGTGTTAGTGGACTTCCGTGGACCCTCAGTTTTAAAAGAATAACAATCCTGTTGGATGAGGGAGCTATTTTTCGTGTCGTCCATATCTCGTTCTGGAAACCTGATTGGCTGCAACATGAGAAAAATGTTGAGGCTGTTCAACCCGGGGGAAAAAAAACAACTAAACGGCATACTAGCAGAGGGTAAGTAAACTCTGACTGCCCCATGCTATGTTAGGGGCCTCGAAGAGTTCCCCTCCAAAGAACAAACGTTTGAAAAGGTGTATTTTATTGTGGAATTTTTGGACCCCACTGCAGGAATAGCATGTTTCAGCACTACTCCTGAGATATGCAAACGTCCAGCAAGAAGCTCATGATCCTCTGTTGAACCTCATGGAGTTTTGCGAACCCCATTGAAGGTTTGATTAGAGACCAGGACCCAGTAATAGTTTGAAAATGCTTGAAGAACTCCAGAAATAGAAGAAAAAGTCTAAAGTGAAGTTATGATTTGTGTTTGGTTATAAGAACTTAATATATGTTTCAAAAAATTGAAGTTTACTGATTGACCATGGAGGGCGGCTACCTTCTGTCATGGTGGCAGAGGACTTAATGCCTGCCACCCTGACAGTAGTTCATCATATATGGAAGGGACCTCTGACCAGCGGTCAGCTCTGTATGTTGAAAGGAACCACCATCACAGCGGTTCCATTCATATGCAAAAAGTTTCATAACCAGCTGTTGCTGGTTTTTATGGCCCTCCACCAAACATAAACTATTGCTTGTTTTTCCACACAAACTCCTGATGTAGTTATTGAAAATAAATAATGATCACCCTCTTTCCCTCCACCCCTTAAACACCCTGGGATTTCTGTTCCTGAGTGTGTGGGCCATTTGTTTTCTTTTACGTTGTCCTTCCCAACAAGGCTACATAGGCAGGCCTGAAGCCACGTTTTGCTGTCACTTTAGGTGATGGCACTATAAATGCTGCAGTCCTGGCCAAAAAATCTGGCGTTGGCCACCAACCTTTTGACTCTGACAATTCTTGATATGTTCTGTCATCGTTTTTGGAAAATGTTATTGTTGAGGAAGCAGCCTGGCCCTCGTCAGTTTAAAAAACCGTGAGCAAAGGAAAAATACTAAAATGTGAAAAGCACAACAGACTTATTGGTGAAGTCTGACTGAAAGCCACTATAAGTGACTGTTTTGCACATAAATTTGGTACAATTAAAAGATCAAACTAACACCCAACCTAAGCAAGCCATTGGTTTAGTGTTGGCTGCCAGCCTCATGCCTTTGCTAATGCTTTTTTTGGAAATCTTTACTACAAATCAGAGGATAAGGTTGAAAATTTTGATAAATAGAGAGGCTTGCCAAACAGATAGAGAGGTTCACAAAGACAGGCAGAACGGTTGGATAGACAGAATGATAAAGATAACCTTGCAGATAGCGATAGATAGATACACTTGAAAATATAGACACATTGATAAATTTTTAAAGATAGATAGAAGTCAAAAAGATTGATAGAGTTGCAAAGATGGAAGTCACATATATAGAGGGACAGACAGGGAGATAGAGAGACGGTAGAGAAATAGACAGTAATAGATAGGGAGATACATACATAGACAACAGTTGGATGGTTGATGGACACACATAGGCAAATAGATAGGATTGCAAAGATAGACAGCACAGCACCCATTCAACTGGTGATATATTAGTTAAATATCTACAGAAGTACAACAAATGAGCACTGAAAGCAAATTAGCAAGACATACAAGCAGGACATACAGGCTAAGTTGGTTTACAAGCATAGCTGTAGTCCTCAATTAAAATACCCACAGGAGTGCAGGTACTAATGCATTTCATTGAGTGCTATCTGAAAAGTGAATTACTTTTATAAAAAATAGATTCATATGGACGCCTTCTGGTACACTCGGATATAGCAGCAGTCAGATAAACAAAGGCCTCTCCAAAAGGAATTTACAACATTATTAGCAGGAGGCAGGCACTGATAAAGCTGGAATGTGTCTGGTGCTGTAGAAAGCATCCTGCTATTGCCTGAGGCTCTAAACACTCGGGCAATGCTAAAGTAACTAAGTGCAAACAAAAACACTGGCACTGAAGGAGTAAAATGCAATCACTCAGTGTGAAGTCAGCCAGTGGATTAAGTTGGCAGACCCCCTGCCCCATGCTGTATTCTTTAGTGGGCGGAAGAAAAATCTGAATGGCATAAAAACAGACCAATGGATTAAGAGCTGAAAGCCCCTTTAAGTATATTATACCTGTATTTTTGGGAAAGTAAAAGGTCTTGGCTAACACCAGACCAAAAACAGAAAATGGTGAATGTGTCATTCTATGGGTGTAGACATTGTGGAGAAAAATTTGCATGCCCACAAAATGAGGCAACATTAGCCATATCATTGCACCTTTGTTACCCCTGATCATGTGCAGCATTGGGAAAGCCTGTGTGTCTAAAAGGTGAGACTTCTTGACTTTGCCATTGTGTTGAAAATGGTTCTAAACCTCCTGTTTCTTGTGTAGATATGGTCAGAGACTCTGATCTTTGGAGTTAGACTGTGTGGAAGATGCTTAGATTATCTATCTGGGGCCTATACCAGTATCTCTGATAGCAGAAAGGATTCCCTTGCAGCAGTTGCTTATGTTTCCCGCCTTTACTGTGGTGCTGTGTGTTGAATGGTCCATTCACTGGAAAAGGCTCCATCTTGTATTATATCTTAGGCCGTGTAATAATAGGACTCCTTGAGTCTATATTTATCATTAGAATGGGATCACAGAAGAATTGTATGCCCTTACTCAACCTATTGCATCTTTACATTAAACGTGTAATCTAGAATTTCTTCAGTGCACTTGTCTGTATGGACAATTAAATGTCTCATTAAGTACCAGTAGATTTTTGTGATGGAATCTGCATTTCAGCTTAGTCAATGTTTATTTTTCTTAATCTAACAGGTGAAATAAATGCAATAATAAATGAAACCTGTAAAGGCATTAAACATCTCTCCCCTTGGAGGCTGATGCCTCACCAAAGTGTTTTTTTTTTGTTTTTTGTTTAAAAAAAAAAAAATCATATTTTTTGCTTGTGGTTACAACGAGAAAAAGGAAAAAAAAAAAAAAGGGCCTCGATTCAGGACAGAAAAAAATAAATAAATCAATTATATACATTTGCATTCCTATCACAGAACTTTCTAAACAGATTACAGCGCAGTATAGATTAATAAAGCCAAATAAATAAGAGTACAGCCATAATTAGAGAAAACAGTATATAACATTATGCCACATTGCTGAAAGGCCTAATGCTTGCTATCCAGACAATCTAAATAGAACATCAGCTATTGGCCTATCCATGCTTCAAGTGGGGCCCATATCTTTTTACCAAAGTCGCGCCTGGCTCTACCCCACCTAGCCCAGACTGCAGACTCCAGGTTATACAGTGCTAGAATCCTCCCTCTCCAATCAATAAAAGTAGGTGACAGAGGGCTTATCCACTCTGAAGTGATACAAAGGCGGACCATGGCCATGGCTATTTACAAGAAAGCTGAAGAATAACGGGGCCTGATATGTTCACTATTGCTTTGATACCCACAAATGACTAACTCGGGGGAGAGAACAGCAGAGATCCCAAGGTTGACATTTAGAAACTGCTCTACCTCCATCAAAAAAAACTTCAGCTTTTGACATCCGAAAAACATATGGACACCGTCCACCGCCATTAACCCACACCTTGGGCAACTATGCCTCCCACGCCCTGCCCACTTAGATATCTTGGCCGGCGTGTAATATAAGTCAAACATAGCCATATAGCACTGAGATCGTAGACTACCAGAAATAAGGACCCTACCTGCTAGTTCCAGGGAGGTAACTATGTCTATCCCCGTTACAACAAATTTGGCTTCTAGTTTTAATGTAGATGCAGTAATATCATCTGGGAGCCTTGAAAGTAAGTGCCGATAGATTACCCCAATTTTAGACCGCATCGCAATAAGTTCAAACAGTATTATCTTCCCAAATAGTGCTTCAGGCTTCAGTTTCGCAAAAACCTGCACAGAAATCGCCACGCGAATAGGCGTGGCCGAAGAGAGAATTTCCACACTTGAGGATTACATGAGCTCACAAAAAAATGTAACCGCGACTATCCAGTCACAAAGGGACGATATCTTATGGAAACTTACGGACCTTGAAAATAGGGCACGTCGGAACAACCTACGGGTCCTTGGTGTTCCGGAAGGGATTGAAGGATCAGATACTCGGCAATTCATTGTGGAACTATTAACAGAAGCATTCCCAGAGATTCAGCAGTGGGACTGGGGGACTGAGGTGCTACGTGCTCATCGCTTCCCATTTAGGCAGAGTGGGGTCTCCGGTCAAGCTTTAGATAAGCCGAGAGCTATCCTTATTTGTTTAAACAACTTTTTGGCTAGAGAGAAACTTTACGACCTGGCTAGGCCGGATAGAAAGAGGTCTGCTAAGGGGTGTCAGTTTCTTGTGCGCCCCGATCTCTGCCCCGCTACTGTCGAGCGAAGGTGGCACCTCCGCCAACTAATCACCCCATTTCAGTCAAAGGGGGCTCAGGCTTTTTTACTTTTCCCCTCAAAGCTTAAGGTCATTTGCCAGGGTCAAGTTAAATATTTTCAATCCGAAGTTAAAGCCAAGGATTACTTGTATTAATTATAAGGGAGAGCATGGTCAGATTTCAATCTGTCTCCCTTTCTGGGATTTTTCTTATGGTGGTCATGGGTTGTTCTGGCCTTTATAGCTTTTTACTTAAAGTTTGATAAGGCTCTGTGTTTGTATTTCTTATGCGGCCCCTTACTGGCTTTGCAAGCTGCACTGTATGGATAAAAGTAGTAGCGAAAGTCAGAAGAAAGCACTCTACGTTTTTTTTTCCCTTTTTCTTTAAGTAGTGTGGTGATTGCCTTCAGGAGAGCGAGTCTTACCGGCTCCTCCATCGCAAGTGCTTAGGCCCTGTTGCCCTATATAGGGGTTGGTAGGGTTGGGGGTGGTGGGGTGGGAGGGTGCGTTAGAGTAGGGTCCTGGTGGGGTTCATACTCGGGTTGGGGTTGTTTTGGGTGGAGGGGGTTAACTTGAGTATTAAAAAAAGCTTGTGGTTCAACTTAACTGTGTGTAGCTCAGTATTTTATGCTGGATCTAATACAGGAAAGATATTTGTTGGCAGTGGCTTGAGGTCAGATGTCTATTATTATAGCGCAGGTATTTGTATCTATGTTGAATGGCACAAGCAAAGATTAGGATATCTTCCTGGAATATCTGTGGGTTAAATAATGGGAGGAAAAGGGCCCTATTTTCAAAGATGATCTCGGCCTTACGGCTGGATCTGATCTGTATTCAAGAGTCTCACATTGCCTGGAATGAGCGGGGCATGCTTCGGATACCTGGATTTGAATTAATCGGTTGCTCACGCCAAACATCCAAGATCAGGGGGGTGGCAGTCTTGGCACGACGAGGCCTGTGTACTTGTAGAAGGACTAGTCAAGATAGTGCAGGCAGGTGGGTGATTGCTGAAATAATCTTAAACTTTAAGTCTTATACAGTTTGTACAGTTTATGGGGCAAATTTAGATGACCCGGCAGTCCTGCACCATTTGAATACCGAATTAGCTTTGTATCCATACCCTACCTTCCTTTGTGGGGATTTTAATATCACCTTAGCTGCTAGTGTTGATTTATCTGTGGACTTACCTTATTTTGGGAAAAAGCCCAGGGTGTTCCGTGCACTACAAGCTTTGGTACAAGAACATTTCTTGACAGACTGTTGGTATTTTCATAACCAATCATTAGACGGATTTACATATTATTCGGCTCCACACAATAAAATGTCTCGGTTAGATTATTTTTTTATGTCCGATCAGCTGGTTATGTCATCGTCCATCTCACTTTACCCAAGGGTGTTATCTGATCATAATTTACTTATTGTAGAATATATTCTGCCTCAGAAGGCCCCAGAATTTAGGGTCTGGACGTTTGAAAGGAAACTGTTGACAGAACAGGTCTATATAGATCATATGAGGTGCTGGATTAGGGAATTTTTGATTTTAATGTTGGTACAGCCTCTGAAAATGTGGTATGGGATGCATTCAAGGCAGCCATGAGGGGCGAGACGTAGAGCTTTTCCTTTTTTCATCGAAAATTAGTCCAGCAACAAATTTACGAGCGCTTGGCAGAGCTAAGTACAGTAGAGACAGAATTGATTGAAGCTGTAAGAGAAGGTAGAGATATTATGCAAAGCCAGGCAAAAATAGCTAAGACAAGGGCCTCTCTGCTGGAGTTCTTTGGCCAAGATCTAGCCGCTAAGTTTTTGCAATATCGCTCCGAGATGTTTGAATTGGTAGAGCGATCAGGCAGGGTTCTGGCAAAGAGACTTCAGCAGAAGGGGCTGGCCAATCGTGTTACTAAGATACAGAATTCACATGGTCAGCTTCTTGAAACTCCAGAAGGGATTCTTGAAGTCTTTCAACAGTTTTATAAAAACTTATACAACGAAACCAGTAATGGCGTCTTACACTCAGATCAGCAGGTTGCAGCCTATTTGGCTAGTATTCCAACTACTCAACACACAGCTCAACAGAAGAGCATTCTTTTGGCCCCCATAGAATGGAAGGAGGTTGAGACAGCAATTGGAGCACTGGCCAATGGCAAGGCAGCAGGCCCTGATGCAGTCCCTCTGGAGTTTTATAAAATGTTTACTCAGGAGATTCGTCGGGCCCTTCTCTCAGTTCTTAGGTCAGCACAAATCGGGAAGCATTCCTGAGTCCTGGACTTTGACCAATATCATTCTTTTTAAGAAAAAAGATCAACCCGAATTAGATCCCGCCTCATTTAGGCCTATTTCACTCATAAATTCTGATAATAAAATCTTTGCTAAGATTTTGTCATCCAGATTAGCAGCTATAATCACTCCCCTGGTTTCGCTACGTCGGCATGGTTTCATTCCAGGCCGAGACACAGCAAATCATGTATCTCGAGTAGATGCTTTATTGGATTGGGCCCAGGCAACCGCATCACCTGTAGGGGCGATCCTGCTGGACGCTGACAAAGCGTTCGACAGGGTCGCCTGGCCATTTCTCTGGGCGGTTCTCGATTGGAAGGGCTTAGGCCCAGAATTTATCCACGCAGTCCAATCTTTGTATATTACTCCTAAAGCCACAGTCTCAGTCTCTGGGCTAGTTTCTAAGTCATTTACAGTAGGAAGGGGTACTCGTCAGGGCTGCCCGTGTTCCCCCTTGCTCTTTGCGTTGTATATAGAACCTTTTTTAAATTTAATTGAGAAAGCGCAGGACATTCATCCAGTCACGATCCATTCAACTGACTACAAGGTATTAGCTTATGCCGACGACATTTTTGTTTTGACTTCGGATGTTTCGTCTGCCTACATGGCTGTGAAGATTATAGCGGATCAGTATGGGGCTTATTCAGGTTATAAACTTAATGCTGCCAAGACTCAAGTGATTCAATCTGCGGCTATCGGTCCATCGGATGCCCCGATAGTGCAGGCTGCAAAATATATGGGGGTATATATCACAGCGCATGTTAATACTATCCCAGACTTAAACATTTTGGGCCCGATTCACAGAATTAACTTAAAACTAAATCCTAAACTTACTACTTTGTGGTATTCACAGAATGCACTTACTACTTTTGGTATTCACAGACTGCACTTACTACTTTTGGTATTCACAGAATGGATTTACGACTACTAACTTTACGTCCGCACTCGAGCCGGAAATTCTGGCCCGGAGGCGGGGCTTCTGGCCCGGAGGCGGGGCTTCCGGCCCGGAGGCGGATCTTCCGGCCCGGAGGCGGAGCTTCCGGCCCGGAGGTGGGGATTTAGCCATGGCCGAAATCTCCGCCTCCGGGCCGGAATTTCCGGCCCGAGTGCGGACGTAAAGTTAGTAGTCGTAAATCCATTCTGTGAATACCAAAAGTAGTAAGTGCAGTCTGTGAATACCAAAAGTAGTAAGTGCATTCTGTGAATACCATAAAGTAGTAAGTTTAGGATTTAGTCTTAAGTTAATTCTGTGAATCGGGCCCTACATATTTAAGTACTGCACTTTAGTGTCAAAGCCTGACTCATTTTATCAATGCACAAGCAAAGACTGGCTTCTAATGATACTAAAACTTGACAACATGACAGGTTTTAAAACAATTGTCTGTCAGCAAATACATCATTTTACCAAATGCTTCTCTCACAATGCTTACCCAAATGCACACAGACTCACAGTGTGATTGTAGTCAGACAACTATCCCTTGTACAAAACACATTTACTAGTCTACAAGATCTAAGGTCACTGCACACATTACAGAAAACTTTCTACTACACATTAGTACCAAAATGCTTCTCTCAAAATGATTCCTAAATGCACACAGACTCACTGTGTGATTCTAGACAAACAACACTATCCCTTGCACTATACCAAAACACATTTCTTAATCTATGAGTACTACATTTTAGTGTATAAACATGACTCATTTTGCAAATTCATAAACAATGACTGTTTTCTAATTCTACCAAAACATAAAGACAGCAGACTTTTCTGTCTGCAAACACATGAAAAACACAAATGCTTATCACAGAATGGTTTCTACATGCACACACACTGTCAATAAGATTGTAGACAAAAAAAAGTACTCCCTGCACTTTAGCAGGAGAAATACATTAGTCTGATTAAAATCAAAATAGACCTCATACATCCCCTCACAATTAAATAACTCACCTTTTAAGTTGTTTTGTAGATTAAGAAGTATATCAGTCACACACCAGATTTTCTTATACAGAATCTCTTCACTGTGCACCTGTCAGCAAAACCAAAGAATGGCAAAGTTTCCCTCTCATTTTCCACACATATATATGTAAACATCAAATCACATTCCTTCCCACATAAATTCAAAGCAAACACACATTTCTAATGGTTAAACATTGTAACCCTTTCCAAATGACATAAATTTGATCCCTACCCCCAATCTGCCTTCTGCCTGTTACCATAGCAACAGGTCATGGAACACTGAACTGAGCACACAAGTTCAGCACACAATGTTGCTAATCAAGACTTTTCAACATATCAGCTTATCATATATAATGTTCCTTTCACTCAGTTTTTGTTAACCAATAAGAATCATGCGTTTAAAAAACAGAAACATGCACCCTACCTTTCAGTGTAGAAGGTTGTGAAACAACCAATGATTTCTTGTCTTTTTTCAAAACTGCATCTTAGCCACCATTTTAGAAAAATCTTACTTTTCAAACTGCCATTTCATTTACAGAGACCATCTGAGTGCATCCAGACCTCCCTTCAAGATGCTTAGAGTGTGGATTGTGGGACACAGCTATATTTTCTGGAGCCAAAGGTATGCAGAAAACAAAGGCATTCACAAAGACCTAGGTTTGCCAAATGTAGACATTAAATGGATTGGACAGAGAGGGTTAAAGTGGCACCAATTGATGCCATTGGTAAAATCCTTTATGAATATATCCAACACCCTGACCTCATAATAGTGCACTGTGGTGGCAATGACCTAGGCACTTTGACTGGGGTAGGTTTGGAAATGCTTATGAAGGACACCTTTGCAGAATTGATTTCACTTTTTCCCAAAACTGCCTTTGTGTATTCTAACATATGCCAAAGGCAGAAATGGAACTGGTCCAATCATTTTTGTCCACAAATTGAGAAAGCTAGGAAACGTGAATAAATCTGTTTCTGCTTTTCTCCGAGACTATAGAATGGGGTCCATTTACAATAACAATCTGCGCTTTCATATGCAAGAGATGTATAGGAGTGATGGAGTACACTTTACTGATGAAGGAAACAGAGTCTTCCTCAACAACTTTAGACTCTGTATAGGTACTTACTTATAAGTACTAAAAACTCTCAATGAACGCAACGGCTCTTTTTAGAGCTACTCAAGAACAAAACACTTAAGCTTGATGTTTATCTCCCAAAAATTCCAGTTTTTTTCCCTTGGATCCGCGCACCCAACGCGATAGGAACCGCGCACTCAACGCGAGAGAAACCGTGCACTCAACACGTTAGGATGCGCGACTCCTAATTTTACCGTAAAAAAAAATAGCCCCTATCACTAATTTTTATTATCCCCGGGGATCCCCATTCCCCGGGGCTTATAAAAAAACGTTGGAGACCGTGGGGGGAGCCCCAACGCCCCCACGGTCCCAGCCGGCTCCCCGCGCCCTTCGGGAGCCGGCATTGCTTTTCCACATGGGGAGCTGCTGACATGCAGCTCCCCGTGTGCAAAAGCAATATCTTTTGGATTTTGAAAGAGAGAGCAGGTTTCCCTGCTCTCTCTTTCAAAACCCTAACAGGAGACTCCCGCCCTTTCATAGCAATCAACATTGTCCTGGGGGTGGGCACCCCAGGACACTGTAGGAGCCAGCCCTGGGGGTGGCGGTCCCCAGAGCCCTCGAGGGCTCCAGGAGGGGGGCCACGCAGCCCCCCTCCAAGCTATTCATTTACCCACATTTCGCCCCCGGGATTTGGCCCACCTGGGGGCTAATTATTAACGAAGCGTGGAAGACCGCGCTTCGGGTTTTTTTTTTCCGCCCGTATCTGCACACTCTGCGCGCATTTTGCCGATTTTTTTTTATTTTTTTTAAAAGGGGGCCCCAGGGGGTCCTTCTGAGACCCCCTAAACAACACTAGAGGGTCAGTGATTTTCTACCCTGCCCCCTTTATTTGTTTTAAACCCTTATTCCCCTCATTTCTTCTACCGAAGCACAAAATGGCTGCCAACAGTTCCTGGTTTCGAATGTAGACAGACCCTTGAGAGCCAATTAGCATTCAGCGTGTTAACGGGAGGGTGCGCGCTCGGTTCGGGGAGGGTGCGCTTAGGGTGCACATATGGTGCGAGGATCCTCCGAGGCCATAGATATATCTATCTTTTTTAGTCTAATTTTCTCAGGAACTACTGAACAGATTTACACCATTTATGCAAAAGGCACGAGTCTGAACTGAAGACTACCTCTTTGCCAAATTTGGTGTAATTCCATTCAGCAGTTCGGGCTGTAGCTGTGTCAACAGGTCCTATGGGAAATTGCATGGGGAAAACGCGTTTTGGGACCCCCTTTTTTCTCAGCCCCCCGCTTGATGAATTACCACGAAACTTTCAGGATAGGAGCGGACCGGAGCTGGCCAAAAGATTTGTCAACCGGCGCCAGATTTATTGGGAATAGAATGTTGCAGATTTCCTATGGAAAATAGGTCCTAACTATAACTACCTACTGGCGACCGCCAGTAGGTAATATATTATTGCTCCCAAGATGCCCACGTGGCAAGAAAGCACTCCAGAACCAGCGATGCCTCTCGATGCCCCAGCAGAGGAAAATGCGGCCAGACGCGTTTCGAGTTCATATCTCAACAGCGCCGAGAAGATGTTTACAGAGGGGTCAGCCCATCCAGGGCGTGCATTAGAGATCCTAGTCTTTCGGCACCCATTCAGGGTTTTATTGTGTGCCGCACTACATTAACCACAATTCTGTGGGAACTGCCAGTTACACACTCGCCTATCAGGAGGCAGTAGCAGCGTATGTAGGCGGGACATTGCCTCAGGACACAGGTGAACGGCCATTGAAAAAGAGATATGAACTCGAAACGCGTCTGGCCGCATTTTCCTCTGCTGGGGCATCGAGAGGCATCGCTGGTTCTGGAGTGCTTTCTTGCCACGTGGGCATCTTGGGAGCAATAATTTACACGCGGCAGGTCCAGCCGGGAGGAGATCACCACCGCACAAATACAAGCGGGTCGTCAGCTGGGGATCTCCCCAGTTTCTCGAGGGAAACAGCGCCGAGAAGATGTTTACAGAGGGGTCAGCCCATCCAGGGCGTGCATTGGAGATCCTAGTCTTTCGGCCCCCATTCAGGGTTTTATTTTGTGCCGCACTACATTAACCACAATTCTGTGGGAACTGCCAGTTACACGCTCACCTATCAGGAGGCAGTAGCAGCGTATGTAGGCGGGGCATGGCCGCAGGACACAGGTGAACGGCCATTGAAAAAGAGATATGAACTCGAAACGCGTCTGGCCGCATTTTCCTCTGCTGGGGCATCGAGAGGCATCGCTGGTTCTGGAGTGCTTTCTGCCAAGTGGGCATCTTGGGAGCAATAATTTACACCCGGCAGGTCCAGCCGCGAGGAGAGCACCACCGCACAAATACAAGTGGGTCGTCAGCTTGGGATCGCCTCAGTTTCTCGAGGGAAACAGCGCCGAGAAGATGTTTACAGAGGGGTCAGCCCATCCAGGGCGTGCATTAGAGATCCTAGTCTTTCGGCACCCATTCAGGGTTTTATTTTGTGCCGCACTACATTAACCACAATTCTGTGGGAACTGCCAGTTACACACTCGCCTATCAGGAGGCAGTAGCAGCGTATGTAGGCGGGGCATGACCGCAGGACACAGGTGAACGGCCATTGAAAAAGAGACATGAACTCGAAACGCGTCTGGCCGCATTTTCCTCTGCTGGGGCATCGAGAGGCATCGCTGGTTCTGGAGTGCTTTCTTGCCACGTGGGCATCTTGGGAGCAATAATATATATATATATATAATATATATATATATTGTGTATCACAAAGACCCAAAGCATTTCTGGAAGCACTCACTGCCGCTGAAAACCGAAGTTTTATTCATCTTGCCAGCCAGCGAACTCACACCTGAATTTAAAACTTTGTTGCCGACGCGTTTCGAGGTGAATGCCCTCTTCTTCATGGGCGGCTGCTTAGGAAGTCATCTGAAAGCCCAGCATGCTTTGAAGTGTTGTCCCGCCCATTAGTGGGTGTTTGCAAGGTGCACAGGAGTATGCTGGAACATATAGTTTATCCCATAGTGAGTCTTCAAATGCTTCGTTTTTGCAGCAAGTATAATTCCCTTAGTAGGGTTCAGGAGGGTTCTCTGGTTAATTAAATGACTCGACAGCAGTGCCAATCCGGTTTGTAATAGTTACCTCCATGGCCTCTCCTTTAACGAGATGGTGCATTCAAGCGCGGCGGGGCTGCCGCCTTTTCATTTTGTATCATAAAGGCCCAAAGCAATTCTGGAAGCACTCACTGCCGCTGAAAACTGAAGCTTTATTCATCTTGCCAGCCAGCGAACTCACACCTACATCCAAAACGCCACTTTCCGGAATACCGTGAAAAGAAATCCAGGACTCCCAGGGGTGCTGTATTCAAAATTTTAATCCAGGCAAAATTGCAGCCTCAACCAACGCGTTTCGCTATAAAGCTTGTTCACGGTATATGGTTACCGTGAACAAGCTTTATAGCGAAACGCATTGGTTGAGGCTGCAATTTTGCCTGGATTAAAATTTTGAATTCAGCTCCCCTGTGAGTCCTGGATTTCTTTTCGCGGTATTCCGGAAAGTAGCGTTTTGGATATATATATATATATATATATATATATATATATATAATATTGAAAGTGCAAATTTGAATGAGGAATTCCGTTTGATCATCCAATATAGCCAACAACACAAAATATTGAATAGAATCATCCAGCGGAATTGGCCTTTGGCACGCAGTGACCCTGTGATTGGACCCCTGCTACCGCAGAGGGTGTCCATCACTTACAGTAGGGCACCCTCAATGAGGGACATACTAGTCAAAACAAGTCCTGAGGTGATTGACAACAGCAGCTGGATACAATCCGTTAAACGATTTTTCAGATGCAAAACCTGCAAAGCATGCATTCAGGGAGTTAATACCAACATGTACAAAACTCCTTTTAGTGATCAAAACTACACAATTTCTAAACTTTTAACCCCTTCAGTGCCCGCCCCTTTCCCCGCCCTGTGCCGGCCGTTGTATTAGCGGGCGGGGTTTATGACGAGCTGGTCTCGTCATGGGCACAGCGCAACCGCGGCCCATGGCGAGACCAGCTCGTCATGGGCATTGAAGAGGTTAACATGTAAGACAGAATATGCGGTTTATGTACTTTCATGCCCTTGCAATTTACGGTACATAGGTAGCACTAAATTACCTGTTTTTAAACGTATCCTCCAACATTTAAGAGCCATTACAAATCAGGATAATACCTATCCTGTTGCACGACATTTTAGGGAACAGCATAAATCTGACAACCATTTCTGAAATATTTTGTCATAGATGCTGTCCCACCCAGCAGGAGAGGAGGGAGACCGAGAAAGTAAATTAAGAAAACTAGAAACTCGGTACATCTTACAACTAGATACTAAGCACCCTGCAGGTCTCAATGCCACGGAGGATCTGTAAACATGTCTAATATAATACAGTATAATATGTTCTCATAATATTGGACGTTAATCAGACTAAACCTCATTGCTTAACAACAACCAGAAATCTTTTTAACATCATTTGACTTACAATTTGTCACACTGTCTTTTATCAACAGATCCTCAATTGTCTTACAATAACACAATATTTTACTATTTTATTGTAATTTTATAAGGCGTCTTTTAAGAATTTCACGCAATTCAATTTTTACTGTATTTATTTTTTGCAAACATGTTCTTAAAACTTGCACCTATCCAGATTTGATATTAAATGGATAGGTTGATAGATATATTTTTAAGGCTACATTACCCTTTTATCTATTTATTGGCATTTTGCACAAATAATATGCACTGACACTTATGCACTTTACAGGTGCGGTTTGATCCAGTGTGAACAGGAGAGGATGAACCTGATATTAGATCATGGGATCCACCTAGCAGTAAATAGGACAGAGGATCTGACCAAACATTAGGATTACGATTCAAGACTTTATTAACCTAAAATGACTAATGTTATTATAACAACAAAATAGGTCATTGTATTTAATAATCAGTTTTAACGATAAATTGATCACAAAGATAATAACCTGAAGCGATGTATGATCCCACCATATATTGAGATAAACAAAGAAGCAAATGAAATATCACTCCACAATAAACAGATCAAAAAATGCAATGAGGCAATAATGAATTTACATAAACCCACAAAATTCAACTGAATTGCTCCTCAAATTATGATATTCCGGTACATATATTAGGCTCTCTTTGCACATATATTGCACATAACACATTGCACTTTTACAAAAACAATTGCTCAATTTTTATTGTTTTTGCTTTTAATAATTGTACCACGATGAAAGAATTCACATACATAGATAGAGGATTGACACCACAGTTAATAAGAGCAACAAGGTGGTATTTTACCGACATGTATGGCTTATATACCGGGACGCCCATGTTTGGGGTAGCTGTTGCGCTTTATAAGCTGCTGTATTATCATTATTATTATATACATATGTAATTCTCAATAGTGGAAACGACGATTTGACACACTAGAATAGTCGTACTATTTATGACCATGTATAATATACCCAACAATGAATGTATCAAATATGCAACAACATAAAAGGCATTTCCAAAAGAGTTCAACTAATATAGAAATCTGTATTATGTAAACACGGCCGATCTTTTGTCTATGTCTATGCTGAAACCAGTACGTCATGTTCATCACGTGGTTACTTTCACACTCGTACTTTCACTTTAAATAAGAGCTATCTCTATGATGCCACTGTCATGTGATCAAGGCTCAGGCGAGCCGAAACGCGTAATGGCGACAGAGGAATAAAGGAGATATTGTGCACAAAGTTCTGGGTCTATGTCCATCCTTTGGGAGAGCCGCTCTTTGGAATTCAGCGGAGGAATACTCGTGATATCACTGGTCGTTTGCTTGTCTCGCACGACCATTCACAGACCCCCTTCTCGAAAAAGGTCGACGGAGCAGTGAGACTTCTCTTCCGGGGCAACCTGGAAGCCCGCCTACATCCCGCAAAGGATTCCGACCGCCGGACCCCCCACAACCCAGAAGAAGCCAGGAAACCTGAAAAATTCAGTAAACGCCGAGTCGGAGGACCCGGGGATTACAGAAGGCAGCAGGTAGGCACACAAGTGGGAATCGTGGGGTGAGGAGGCGTGCAACACTTCAAATAACGCAGCCATATTTAACCCTGCATTAGCTGAAGTTCGTATATTACGAATAACTTTCCTCATGTCGGCCGACGTGGCAAGAGCACGGGAAGCGGCAGCAACAGAGATGTTCTCCGACGCCCTCCCGTCTACGAGTAATATGACGGAGCCTACACCGGTTAAATCAAATGTGAACAATTCAGTGAGGGACTTATTCAGAAAACTAGAGAAAAAAATGAAATCCGAAATGACAAAATGGTGGGAGTCCAAATCGCTACAAGGTTATATTGAGGTTAACAGGATACCTAGAGGCTTACACATATTAACGGCACCAAATTACGAGGAACCCAACCCAGTATTAATGAAAGAATGGGCAGAATGTAACTTAGAATCCTCTAGGAAGTTGACTCTTATCCTAATCAAATACGCCGATATTGACAGAGCCAAACTACTGGGTGAAATAGATGAAATCAATGAAGAATTGGAAAAGCATGAACATAAGGATGAACAAAAAAAGTTAAGGAATGAAATGATGACCCGCCTACAAAAAGAGGAGGAAAACATAAAAACCAGAAAAGCATTTAAATTCCAGAGACAGAACGGACTATGAGTTGGGTCAAATATTTACCTTTGCCAAACGCTATGATGCACTGAGAAAGTCCAAATTTCGTAATGTGGAAGAAGTACCAACAATGTCTAAACACAACGAGGGCCAGTATAATCAAATGGCCAATACCCCCCAATCAGAAGTCAGTTCAGGGGCAGTAGCGAATCCGAATCTGAAATGCGCAACGCCACAATGATGGGATTAAAATCCAAGCCATCCCCAGGAGAGGAACTCAATTTTTTATGCCTAGAACGCAGACAAACACTGCGTCCAAGACCTCCAACAAATCCAGCACCTCTTACAAACGGCGGCAGAGGCGCAAAGCAAACATCAAACGAGCAAAAACAAATCAGAAGGAGAGGACGGGAAAATTGGAGAAACAAACAATAATGGACGAACAGGTAGAAAACACTATCATCAACCTGTCCAATATTGAGCTGACAAAACAAGAAACAAACATGTTAAGACTTGGTCTCTCATATGCACCACAAAATAACTTTGACTATGCAGCGACCAGACTTGATCTATACAAAGGGGTACGTAAGTTAAAACCTAAGAAGCATTTCTTAATCAACACACCCAACCAAGCAGCCAACAGACAAGTTATCACATCGGATATGAAAGGAGGGGCAACAACTCTGACTCAATCGGATGCACCCCTATTACAGATTATGGAAGATCTAAACAATGAAAGCAACCAAGCAAATGAAATTCCGGAAGCCAGTCCATTCAAACCCAAATCCTCTTTTAATCCGATCATGATTCGTGATTCCATTGACATTTTCCACGAAGCTGTAACCACACAAATCAAAGAGTTACACAAGAAGACACAATCCAAAACAAGACAATCCAACAAAGCCAATCAGCAATATAGATTGTTAACATCTAAATTACAAAACAACAAGGAAATTATAATCCGCAACAGCGATAAGGGCGGCAATATTGTAATTTGGCCAACAACCTTATATAATAAGGAAGCGTACAAACAACTCCATGATCGTGATTGTTACACACGAACTACTACGGGCAATATGAAAATCACACACAAAGAGTTTCATCTCAAGCTTGTAAAATGGAAAAATGCGAAATTGATCAGCAATGATGAATTAAAATACTTAAAACATGACAATCCCACAACACCGACTATTTATTTCATCCCAAAAATTCATAAAAACTTCAACGATCCTCCCGGAAGACCAATAATCAGTGCTAGAAATAGTCTGTTGGAACATACAACAAAATACATTGAGTACTATTTACAGGAGTTTGTGCAGAATTTACCATCCTATGTAAAAGATACCAGTGACTTTCTCAGGAAAATTTCGAACTTTGAGTGGCAGGATGATTATTTACTGATGGCATTAGATGTAACCTCCTTATACACCAGCATTAAACATACGGACGGTCTAACAGCAATGCAATATTACCTCTCACAAAGATCTATACAGCATCAAGAACATAACAACATGCTTGTAGAAATGATTGAATTCTGTTTACAGAACAACATCTTTATGTTTAATAGCCAACTGTACCAACAAACTAGAGGTGTAGCTATGGGGGCCAGCTTCTCACCAAGCTATGCATGTCTGCATATGGGCAGATGGGAGGAGCTGGTCCTCAAGGAAGAATTTGGTGACAATGTTATCAATAATGTCAAAATATGGCTCAGATATATTGACGATCTCTTTGTAGTTTGGCATGGCACACTACAACAAGCAAATGAATTTATTGAGAAGATCAATGTCAATAGTATGAATTTACATTTCACCGCAACAGTTAGTCATTCACAAATGGAATTCTTAGACACCCAAGTCTACATAAGTAACAACAAAATTGAAACCCGCCTTTTTAGAAAACAGACAGCAGGTAACACCACGCTCCATGCAACTAGTGCGCATCCCAAACACCTCATCAACAGCATCCCCTATGGGGAAATGCTGCGCATTAGGCGCATATGTAGCAATAATCAGGACCTAAAGGTAGCACAAGATGAAAGTAAAAATCGCTTTAAACAACGTGGCTACCAAACTGTTGTCATTGACAATGCTATCAAGAGGTCCATGTCTTGGAGTAGGGCGGAAGCCATTAAGGATAAAAAAAACTGACAAGAAATCCTATGACAAATCCAAGAAGGACAGCACGTACAATACCATTGATGGCAATATTGAAAGTGCAAATTTGAATGAGGAATTTCGTTTGATCATCCAATATAGCCAACAACACAAAATATTGAATAGAATCATCCAGCGGAATTGGCCTTTGGCACGCAGTGACCCTGTGATTGGACCCCTGCTACCGCAGAGGGTGTCCGTCACTTACAGTAGGGCACCCTCAATGAGGGACATACTAGTCAAAACAAGTCCTGAGGTGATCGACAACAGCAGCTGGATACAATCCGTTAAAGGATCTTTCAGATGCAAAACCTGCAAAGCATGCATTCAGGGAGTTAATACCAACATGTACAAAACTCCTTTTAGTGATCAAAACTACACTATTTCTAAACTTTTAACGTGTAAGTCAGAATATGCGGTTTATGTACTTTCATGCCCTTGCAATTTACGGTACATAGGTAGCACTAAATTACCTGTTTTTAAACGTATCCTCCAACATTTAAGAGCCATTACAAATCAGGATAATACCTATCCTGTTGCACGACATTTTAGGGAACAGCATAAATCTGACAACGATTTTCTGAAATATTTTGTCATAGATGCTGTCCCACCCAGCAGGAGAGGAGGGGACCGAGAAAGTAAATTAAGAAAACTAGAAACTCGGTACATCTTACAACTAGATACTAAGCACCCTGCAGGTCTCAATGCCACGGAGGATCTGTAAACATGTCTAATATAATACAGTATAATATGTTCTCATAATATTGGACGTTAATCAGACTAAACCTCATTGCTTAACAACAACCAGAAATCTTTTTAACATCATTTGACTTACAATTTGTCACACTGTCTTTTATCAACAGATCCTCAAATGTCTTTCAATAACACGATATTTTACTATTTTATTGTAATTTTATAAGGCGTCATTTAAGAATTTCACGCAATTCAATTTTTACTGTATTTATTTTTTGCAAACATGTTCTTAAAACTTGCACCTATCCAGATTTGATATTAAATGGACAGGTTGATAGATATATTTTTAAGGCTACATTACCCTTTTATCTATTTATTGGCATGTTGCACAAATAATATGCACTGACACTTATGCACTTTACAGGTGCGTTTTGATCCAGTGTGAACAGGAGAGGATGAACCTGATATTAGATCATGGGATCCACCTAGCAGTAAATAGGACAGAGGATCTGACCAAACATTAGGATTACGATTCAAGACTTTATTAACCTAAAATGACGAATGTTATTATAACAACAATATAGGTCATTGTATTTAATAATCAGTTTTTAACGATAAATTGATCGCAAAGATAATAACCTGAAGCAATGTATGATCCCACCATATATTGAGATAAACAAAGAAGCAAATGAAATATCACTCCACAATAAACAGATCAAAAAATGCAATGAGGCAATAATGAATTTACATGAACCCACAAAATTCAACTGAATTGCTCCTCAAATTATGATATTCCGGTACATATATTAGGCTCTCTTTGCACATATATTGCACATAACACATTGCACTTTTACAAAAACAATTGCTTAATTTCTATTGTTTTTGCTTTTAATAATTGTACCACGATGAAAAAATTCACATACATAGATAGAGGATTGGCACCGCAGTTAATAAGAGCAACAAGGTGGTATTTTACCGACATGTATGGCTTATATACATATGTAATTTTCATTAATAGTGGAAACGACGATTTGACACACTAGAATAGTCGTACTATTTATGAGAATGTATAATATACCTAACAATGAATGTGTCAAATATGCAACAACATAAAAGGCATTTCCAAAAGAGTTCAACTAATATAGAAATCTGTATTATGTGAACACGGCCGATCTTTTGTCTATGTCTATGCTGAAACCAGTACGTCATGTTCATCACGTGGTTACTTTCACACTCGTACTTTCACTCTAAATAAGAGCTATCTCTATGATGCCACTGTCATGTGATCAAGGCTCAGGCGAGCCGAAAAGCGTAATGGCGACAGAGGAATAAAGGAGGTATTTTGCACAAATTTCTGGGTCTGTGTCCATCCTTTGGGAGAGCCGCTCGTTGGAATTCAGCGGAGGAATACTTGTGATATATATATATTCACTTAAAAAACCATAAGTTTCACACACGTTATAGTTAGGAATTAGCATTTAAAAAAGCTTGCAAATTCACTTAAAAAACCATAGGTTTCACACATGTTATAGTTAGGTGGACATTTCACTCGTAAAAAAACAATGAAATTCCCCCGTTATAGTTATAACTTGCACGCCCGCAATCCTCTGCTTTTGCCATTTCACAATTTGAATAAGAAGCACAAATGCACTTTGGGAACGGTAGTACTGGCAAATGCAGTCACATGATATACTTCATAAAAGACACCAGTACGTTGGGCAAAAGGGAATCAGGTGCTGCAAAAGGACTCTTGAAATAAAGTAATTTTCAAGGTATTGGGCCTCACATCGTTTTTTCTTACCAGTATGGTGATTGTGGGTTGCTCCGTGCCCATGCAGTGAGGCCACCCTGAAGGGCCGGGGGCTCCGGAAACGGGGGAACGCTGACGCTTCTTCAAGATATATATATATTCACTTAAAAAACCATAGGTTTCACACACGTTATAGTTAGGAATTAGCATTTAAAAAACCTTGCAAATTCACTTAAAAAACCATAGGTTTCACACATGTTATAGTTAGGTTGACATTTCACTCATAAAAAAACAATGAAATTCCCCCGTTATAGTTAGTTGAGATAACTATAACTCGCGCGCCCGCAATCCTCTGCTCATGATGTCACATATTACATCACTCATGACTTGGTCAGTGGCATCACTCATGACATCATCCTTGTGATAGAGTGGCTGTCGCGCGAGTTATAGTTATCTCAACTAACTATAACGGGGGAATTTCATTGGTTTTTTACGAGTGAAATGTCCACCTAACTATAACATGTGTGAAACCTATGGTTTTTTAAGTGAATTTGCAAGGTTTTTTAAATGCTAATTCCTAACTATAACGTGTGTGAAACCTATGGTTTTTTAAGTGAATTTGTACGTTTTTTTAAATGCTAAGGGCCCGATTCACAGAATTAACTTAAGACTAAATCCTAAACTTACTACTTTGTGGTATTCACAGAATGCACTTACTACTTTTGGTATTCACAGACTGCACGTACTACTTTTGGTATTCACAGAATGGATTTACGACTACTAACTTTACGTCCGCACTCGGGCTGGAAATTCCGGCCCGGAGGCGGAGCTTCCGGGCAGGAGGCGGGGCTTTTGGGCCGGAGGCGGAGCTTTTGGGCCGGAGGCGGAGCTTCCGGCCCGGAGGCAGAGCTTCCGGCCCGGAGGTGGGGATTCCAGCTGGTGGCGGAGATTTAGCCATGGCCGAAATCCCCACCTCTGGGCCAGAAGCTCCGCCTCCGGCCCGGAAGCCACGCCTCCAGGCCGGAAGCCGCACCTCCGGGCCGAAAGCCACACCTCCGGGCCGGAATTTCCGGCCCGAGTGCGGACGTAAAGTTAGTAGTCGTAAATCCTTTCTGTGAATACCAAAAGTAGTAAGTGCAGTCTGTGAATACCAAAAGTAGTAAGTGCATTCTGTGAATACCACAAAGTAGTAAGTTTAGGATTTAGTCTTAAGTTAATTCTGTGAATTGGGCCCTAAGCCTATAATCAACTCAGTAAAAACAACACTGGCAAGGCTGGACGATCTTCATCTCTCACTTTACGGTAGATGTAATGTCCTTAAAATGCTGATTCTGCCCAAATTCTTATATTTATTCAGAACAGTACCCTTAGAGGTGCCCCAATCTAGCTTAGCTCTGGCAGATAGAATCTGCAGTAGGTTTAATTTGGGGTTATAAGCAGCCTAGAAGGGCAGCTAAATGGATGTTCCAGCCTTGCTCACGCGGTGGCTGGGGTGTTATTACTCTATTTTTGGTCCTCAATGATCCAACACTTTGGCCTACCACTGCTGGGAGATGCTCCCGGCCCCTCTTTGGCTTGCAGGCCCTCAATTTTTGAAATTGGGTTGGGAGCAGATGCCAACCGAGTTTTAGTCCGGGTTCTAGAACCAAGCTATTATAAAAGAACTAGGTTTAAGGTCATTTGGTCTATGTTTTCGGTATGGCGCAAGGTTCATCGCAAATTTTTAGTTCCTAACATCAACTTCTACACACCTTTCTCCGCAGCCCGGCTTTTACCAGCAGTGTTCCAGGATCAAGTCACTTTTAACTGGTCAGCTTTAGTCATAACAGCACTTGGCAATCTTGGACATGAAGGGAGGCTGGCCTCTTTTACATGTCTTAAGGAGAGGTATTTGCTTAATACATTTGATTTCTTTAAATATTTACAGCTACGCAGTTTTACCAAAGTGTTTTTCTACAGCAGAAAATCCAAACTGTCCGAATGAGGTCTGCACTTTGCTCTTAGGGATCAGCTGATGTACATTAAGGACATAACACACTGGAATATTGAAGCAGGTCTGATGAGGTGCAAATTACGAAGGAAGAGCTAACCTGGCATGAGAAAGAACAAACAGGAAAGAAACCATATGAATATCTAGAATGTGACAACACATTTATTAGGCACAGAAAGAGCAAGTGTGACATCAGAAACTTCATACTGGAGAAAAACCATATTGATGGACTGACTGGAAAATAGTTCTTTGCAGTGAAAGACCTAATGCAGCAACAGTGTTCCCACATGGAGGAGAAACTATATAGATGTACAGAATGAAATAAAGTGTTCAGATGGAAGAAGAACCTAAAGCAGCATAAACAAATCCACCCTAGGGAGAAACTGTATGAATGTACAGAATTTGACAAGGTATTTATAACTAACAGCGCTCTAAAACTACATCAGAAAATCCACACCGGGGAGAAACCATATCATTGTACAGAATGTGACAAAGCATGTATAACAAATTGAGAGCTAAAGCAACATGAGAAAATCCACACTGGGGAGAAACCGTATGAATGTGCTGAATGTAATAAAGTGTTCTGAACGAAGCAGTATCTAAAGCAGCATCAACAAATCCACGCTAGTGAGAAATTGTATGACTGTACAGAGTGCAGCAAGGCATTTATTACCAGTGGACGCCTAACTCAACATCAGAAAATCCACACTGGGGAGAAATCATATCAATGTACAGCATGTGACAAAGCATTTATAACTAATGGAAATTTAAAGCAACATCAGAAAATACACACCGGGCAGAAACCATATCAATGTACAGCATGTGACAAAGCATTTATAACAAATGGAGAGCTGAAGCAACATGAGAAAATCCACACTGGGGAGAAACCGTATAAATGTGCTGAATGTAATAAAGTGTTCAGAGGGAAGAAGAAACTAAAACAGCATCAACAAATCCATGCTAGTGAGAAATTGTATGAATGTACAGAGTGCGGCAAGGCATTTATTACCAGTGGACACCTAACTCAACATCAGAAAATCCACACCGGGGAGAAACCATATCATTGTACAGAATGTGACAAAGCATGTATAACAAATTGAGAGCTAAAGCAACATGAGAAAATCCACACTGGGGAGAAACCGTATGAATGTGCTGAATGTAATAAAGTGTTCTGAACGAAGCAGTATCTAAAGCGGCATCAACAAATCCACGCTAGTGAGAAATTGTATGACTGTACAGAGTGCAGCAAGGCATTTATTACCAGTGGACGCCTAACTCAACATCAGAAAATCCACACTGGGGAGAAACCATATCAATGTACAGTGTGCGACAAAGCATTTACCCAAAAGAGTCACCTGATGAGACCTCAGAAAATCCACACTGGAGAGAAAGCATATCAGTGTACAGAATGTGACAAACCATTTATAACAAATGAAGAACTGAAGTGACATCAAAACACCCACACTTGGGGGGGGGGGGAAACCTTTTCGATGTACAGAACGTGACCAAGCCTTTATTACAAAGCAAAGTTTAAAAATGCATCAGAAAGACCACAGTGGGGAGAAACCATATGATTGTACAGAATGTGACATGGCATTTATTACAATGGCAAAGTTTAGTATGACATCAGAAAGTTCACACAGCAGATAAACCATATTAATGTACTGGATGTCACAAACCTTTCTTAACAAGTGGAGAACTGAAGCCACATCAGAAAATCCACATGGAGAGAAATCATCTGTATGTACAGAAAGAAATAAAGTCTTCCATAGGAAGAATAAACTAATGCAGCATCAACAAATCCACACTAGGAAGACACCATATTAATGTACAGAACGCAACAAAGTATTTATTACAAAACTAAATTTAATATGACCTTAGAAGGATCACATGGTAGACAAATTATATGAATGCACTGCATGCAACAAAGCATTTATTAGAAAGGCACAGCTAATGTCCATCAAAGTCCACACAGGGAAGAAAGACCTGAGACAAGGAACACAGGCTTTGTGTGCCATGCATGCAATTTTTAACTGTATCCGACCTTCATATGGAATCCAATTCAGGGCCAGCAAGTCCGGAGAGATGTGGTTGTATTTTTAGTGCCAGTTAAGAGCCTGGCAGCAGAATTGAAGGCCACCCTATGAGAAGCCATTTTCACTCTGGGCAAGCCACAAAGCATTGCTCTGCCATAGTCCAGCTTTGCAATCACTAATGCTTGCTCTGCAACCTTTAAGCCATGAGCAGGGAGAAAGGGTTTGAGCTTTCTTTGTATGCTGAGTTGGAAGTTTGCCCCTTTGGTGAGGGAACTGATGTGTTTTTGCATGTTCAGACTTTTGTCCAATATAACTCCCAGTGAGGATGCCGAGTCCACAAGGTGAGGTTTACAGTTCAGAGCAGTAAGCTGGTTCAAATGTTGTTCAATGACCGGAGATTGTTTGTGAGGTGAGATAAGGAGGAATTCCGCTTTTAACGCATTTAGTTTCAAGTGGTTACGTGTCAGCCAGCTTTGTGTTTCTAGCAAGACTGAGTTGAGAAACTAAATGTCCTCGGGGAAGGCGATCTTCAGGTATAGTTGAGTATCGTCCGCATACATGTGATAGTGAATGCTGGATGATTTCAGAATTTCTGTTAGAGACTCCATGAACAGGTTAAAGAGTTTGGGAGAGAGTGCTGAACCTTGGGGAACCCTCAGCGTAGCCTGTGCAGGATGGGACAGGGATTGGTTCACCTTGAAGCATTGGGATCTGTTCAGGAGGAACTAAGAGAACCAGTTAAGTACAGGCCCAGACAGCTCCATCTTTTGTTCCAGGAGGTCAAATAGGCTATCGTGTTTGACAGTATCGAATTCCGACGAAAGGTCAAGAAGGATCAGTAGGCACAACTCATTATGTTCCAGTATTCTTAGCGCATCCTCAACAATGTGCGTTAGCGCCGACTCTGTGCTATGGTCCGGGCAGAAACCAGATTGCCATTGGTCAACGAGTTGGAAATGGTTGATGTGGTTACACAGTTGGGCGAGCACAGATTTCTTCAGGAGCTTTGCCAAGCTGGGAATGTTGGAAATTGGGCGAAAGTTATGAAGGTCGGTGGGATCAGCGGTTGGTTTCTTTAGAATCATGATAACTTGACCCAAATTTAGGCAATCCGGAATAGCACCTTGCCAAAGTGATGCATTGACGATCGTAGTCCACAATGTTAGTAAGGAGGATCTGACTTCCGGGAAAAGGTTCGATGACAGAGGGTCGTTGAAGTGATTGGAAGGTTTCAAAGTTGACAGCATTTTGCGTGTAGTGCATTCATCCAAGGTTTGGAACGGACTCTAGGATGCATTATTTTTGGGGAGGTAGGGTTGCGCAGGGTCAGTGATATCCAAGCCTGGTGGATGGAGGGAGATCAGTGGACTGATTGACAGGTGGTCACGGGCAGAGCGTAATTCAGTTTCAATCTTAATAGTCTTATCTGTGAAGAAATCTGTGAATTCTTCACAATTAGGCAATGTCCCTTGACCCAGTGACGCGGAGTTAGGATGACTATTCACTTGGGACTTGATGAGTTTGAACAGTTTTTTTTTGGGATGTTTTTTTGCTTGGTCTAGTTCAGTTCTGAAAAAGGTGGCCTTCGAGCATCTGATACGTTTATTATGTATGCTTCTCAGGGATTTCAAGTGGTAGAGATGCTCACGGGAGGGATCGGACTGCCACAGCCTTTCTGCAAGTCTTTAATTTCCTCTTTCGGAATTAAGACTATCAGTAAACCATGGTTTGGAGAGGACATTCTTTTATGCTCTAGTGGTGCAACCGAGTCTAGTACATTAAGCCGTGAGTGGTTATAGTGGGCCGTAAGGTTGTGGACATCTGACATGTTCGGGGGGGCAGGATGTTATCACAAAGAGCAGTCAGATCTTGCAGGTTGATGTTCCGTGGACATCTTTTCAACTGTTTTGGGATCTTAGGCTGGGCTATACTTGCTCTTACCGAATCCAGGATGAAGAAAGTGATGCAATAGTGATCTGTCCAATCACATGGGAGGATCGAGCCCAGGAGGATGTAGTTGGGCTTACCAATGACAAGATCTAAGGTAGCTCCTTTGGTATGAGTAGGGCTGTCACAGATTTGTATTATGTTGAGGTCTAATAGGAAAGATTTAAGGCTATTGACCACCACACCATTTACATCGTTCCAGTGGAGGTTGAAATCTCCCAGGAAGATCCGAGGGCCATGGAAATCAGTATTGGCCGAGATAATATCCATGATCTGTTCTGTGAAGCGAAGGTTGTCGCAAGGGGGGGGGTAAAACTTGTGCAGTTTGCATGAGTGATTGTTGCAACCAGTCACTTCAATGCATAGGTATTCATAAGACAGCAGGAGGTTGGCATGTAGTACTTTCACTGTTAGATTGCTACGATGTAAACATGCAATGCCTCCACCTTGACCACTAGCTCTATCCAACCTAATGATATCAAAGTTGGGAGGCATTAACATGTCCAGGATTGGAGCATCTGAGTCATTTAGCCAGGTTTCCGTCAACATTATCAGGTCAAGATCCTGGGCAAGGATGAGGTCCGCAATGTCTGCAGCGTGTTTAATAGCCAATGTACAGTTTAGCAGCACGCATTTGAAACTTATGTTGGTGTCTGTTGGTGCCGGTAGTGTGGTGGTGACTCTCGTGAGATTGTTCTCATTTAAAGTTCTGGTGTTTGGCCTAGGTTCACCGAAGGGACCCGTGGGATGGAATAAGTTTGTTGCACGTTTCAAATGGTGGAGGGATGTGCTGGATCATATGAAAGTAGGAGAGAATGAATATCCGTATCACAGGGAACCTGTACATCTGGAGGGGCGAGAAGGGTGTGTGGGTGACGTGAGAATGTGACTGCTGAGTGTAGGGGTTAAGGGAGCCAAGTACACCCGCTTTCTGGGAGCAAGCGGAGATGGTAATTGTTGATGGTGGAGCAACTTAGTCTGGAGTTAGCAGATAGGGCCTCAGTGATATGCAATAGACTGCAAACCTCTGTCTTAAGGTGTTGTAGGCAGAGTGCTTTCTTGCTCAGACAGCCTTCCAGTGAGGTGTGTGGATGGGATTGGGAGGCTAGATCCAGGGGACCCTGGAGCGGTAGAGAGCTAGTGCGGGCTGGGGGAAAGTAGGGCGGGTGGCGAATGAATGTGCCCCGAGGGAAGAGATTCTGGGAAATGGAGCTGCGAGCTCGGAAGGATGGGTAGGATAGGGGAGGATGGGACTGACTGGTAGAGACCCCTGGAGGCCAGTGCGAGCCTGTTGGGGTTGTGGGTTGAGCTGGGGGAAGGGATCCTGGGGGAGAATCAGGACAGTGCTGTGAGCAGCGGAGCTAGGGGAGTTAGGGCTAGCTAACAGTGGGGGGGGCATGTAGATTAGCGTGATGACTGTGCTGTCGCGGCTCGTTCATCACGTGCATTGAAGGGGAATTGTTGTTATGAGTTATGGTAGGTAGAAGGGGGCCCTTTGAAGCAGTTGTGGGTTCAGACGATGGTGGTGGAGAGGTAGGAAATAGACTTTGTGAGTACTGGGGGACCCCTGGGAGCGAGCCCTTCCGCGGGGGCAGAATTGAAGTTAGCCACTGTATTAATGAAGGTGGGAAAAAATTGTCAAATACCACTAGATTGCGATCTGAGGCTTGTATAAGGATGGTTCCGTTTTTGTAGCGGGAGATGGTGGCTTCAGCTCTGTAAGCCGAGGAGGGCGCAACCATCAGTCTAAGACCATGTGGCTTTTCAGGGAAGTGGAGATCTTGAGCCGAGAGTAAATGGCCCTAAGCCATTGAGCATGAGGTTTAGTGTAATAGATGAGGTCCTTTATGGTAACACCCTTTCTGATGGAGAAGAAGGGGTCTGAGATTAGGGTTTCCAGATGGGTTTTAAGTAGTCTATGTTTGAAGTTTTTTGCAGCATTTTTAGATAGGTTCGGGGGATATCTGATGCGGAAAGTGTTATGGCCAGACGGTTCCAGGTTGAATGCTTGCCATTAGCAACGCTTGACGTCCGTTATGGATTAACTTTTCGCTTTGCCTACTTTACTTGCATGCAACCAGTATTCTGCTGTCAGCGATGCCACTTCTATTGGGCAATGGATTTATGCCTCTCCAACACGTCGCGTCCAGTCCCGGATTTTAACCAGTTGGTGAGCCCCTTAGAGGCTCATGACGAAGCTTGTTCTGGGGATGGCCATATGGCGCTTGCGGCTGCACTTGGAGTATTGGCTGAATGCGATATCTGTGCAGCTGCACAGAACGTCCTGCAATGGAGTTTCATCGAATATCACGCAAGTTGCCCAATACCGCTTTTGGAAGCATCTGATTATGAGGAACACAACTGTTCCTTCGACTTACTTATTTGGATGTCATCCCTGTTTTATACCAACGATAGGGATGATCTTTTGGAGGGAATTGCGTTCCTCGGTTCGCACACCTTGATGGACTTCCCTCCCCCTTTATAATAACTCATTTTATAATAACTTTATTATCCCAGAGAGAGCTCTATTCAATACGCAATTATGTCAAAATTGAAACTTTTTTTGGGGGGGGGACACATTTGGATTTTTTCCAATTTGTTATTTTTCAAATGCTTTGAACTCTGCTTTATTTGTGAACTCTGTTTTGGTCTTTTGTCTATGTTCTATGACCTTACCAAGGGGAGGGTGTTATATGGTTTTTTGGGTGTTATATGGCCCTTAGGGACATTGTCGACATTCCTAAGTTAGCATGAGCTTTACTGCCATGATGCTGCTTTTGCGCACGTTACTACATGACTTTGTTTTTGCAAGACTCTGTTTGTGCTTTTCACATGAGACCGGACTGCTTTCGCGTTTTCTGCCTTTTCTGGAGTTTAGTCTGAACACAATGTGTAAGGTCGATAAGCAATGCTCCTTGTTATTCTGTTCTGGTCAGTCCTTAGCACCTAGACATAACATGCTACACACAGCTGCAGTACTGAAGACTCGTGCTTTGATATTACGTTGTTGCGTGTTATTTTAACACACTTGGAGAAAGCCGTTCCATGGAGAAGAGCTCTGCTGTTCCTATGATGTAAACCTTACATCCAGGCTTTAAGGTATAGGGTCTGTTATCAAAGCACAGAGATCATCCTTTTTATAAAATAAACTTCTTATAGTCACGGGCAGGGTGGTTAGGAGTAAGTGCCCTTATTTCTACAGTCTTTATATAAAATGACTTCTTCCTTTGTATTCGGTGGAATTGTAACAATACTAACTGTGCTGAGTTTATGCAATTTGCTGCTAGTAGTGGCACGTATACTGTATTGTAGAGTACAATAGTTAAAATAAACATTTTGAACCATTTCAGTGACTCTGCCTATTCTCATTGTGGACAAGTACGAGTGAGTGAGAAAAAGAGTACGTCTTGCTCCCGCGATTCCTGAGAGAGTTGGGAGTGTTGTGTCTGGGTTGTCTAATCATTTGTAGCTTTGTGATATTTGGAGGACAATGAATTAGACACTATAGCTAGTCGGTTTGGGATTTTGGGTACTGATGTGGTAGGTTGGTACACCCCTATACACTGAGGTCTTGTTTTCCTGCACATAGTTCTGTGTATGTGCAGAATCCCTGCAACACCACCATCGTCAGGCAGCATGGACTCAGCATAGTATCCTACGTGTATCCTAAACTGACGACACAGCTCATCCTCTCCCTCATGAAGAACCTTGAAGACACCAGACTCAGCTTCCAGGAAGGAATGAAAGACGTTGCAGCTTGGATGAGCCGCATCTGTCTGAAGCTCAACTCGGAGCAGACAGATGTCCTCATCCTTGGACCCATCCCTTCAGCCTGGGACAACACTTGGTGGCTCATCACCCTTGGCAACCCCACCACCCCCACAGACCACACCCAGAGCCTCTGCATCATACTTGACTCCTCTCTCACCATATCCCACCAGATCAACGCCATCACCTCCACCTTCCTCAACACTCTCCGCATGCTTCGCAAGACTTTCAAGTGGATCTCCCCCAAAGCCAGAAAAACCATCACCCACACAATCTTAACTAGCAGACTGGACTACCAGAATGCCCTCTACACTGAAATCAACAAATCCCTGCTACGCAAACTAAAGACAATCCAGAACACAGGGGCCAAACTTGTCCTCGGCATCCCATGACATGAGCATATCACCCAACACCTGCAAGACCTCCCCTGGCTCCCCATCAAAAGGAGAGTAACCTTTAAGCTACTCACATATGCTACAAATCTCTCAACCACACCGGACTCAAATACCTCAACGAAAGAGTCTCCTACCACGTACCCAAAAGTAACATTCGCTCTGCCGACTTCGCCCTAGCAGTATCCCCGCGCATCCACAGAACCAGAGCGGGTGGAAGAGCCTCCTCCTACATCACAGCCAAGGCCTGGAACAAGCTCCCGGTCAACATCAGACGCTCCCCTACTCTGCACACCTTCAAGAAGTGTCTCAAGACCTGGATTTTCGGCTAACCCTGAGCTGCACCCCCCACCCTTAGCGCCTTTAGACCCTCCCGGGTGAGAAGCGCGCTTCACAATTCCTTGATTGATTGATTGATTTATTCATTTCAATCTTATCAGTTACCCACAATATATTTTTATTCTGGAAATGCCATGGCTGATGTTACATAACCCAAGGATTGATTGGGAGTCCAGCAAATAGTTTGTCACCATTCTATAGTTTTCTCTATTCTCTCCCAAAAAAAAAAAAAAAACATAATCATTCTGGAGTAGTAGTGGCTGAGTAAGAAGTAAAATTACTGGCAGTTTATGCCCAGTTTCAGGATGTGTTAGATGAAAAACAAGCAAACACATTGCCACCGCAACGCCCATATGACTGCCAAATCGATCTGGTACCTGGGACAGTGATTCCTAATTGCCAAATATATGCTTTATCCAAAAAAGAAAACAGTTGTCTACGAGAATACTCTGACAAATATCCAGCAAACTGGTTTATCAGACCATCTGAATCCCCAGCAGCCTCCCATTTGTTTATTTTTAACCAAAAGCCAATTGTGAACTGCCCACGTGCATAGACATTTGAGCCTTAAATAAAATCACAATAAAAGAAAAATACTCACTACTATAAATCCTGATTTTACTGGATCAAGTGAAGTCAGCGGTCAGCTTTACAAAGATGGATTTAAATGGGGCATACCATCTTGTCTGAATGGGTCAGGGCGATGAATGGAGGACTGCTTTAAAAACAGGTATGGTCTTTTTGAGTATATGGTTATGCCTTTTGGTGTTTGCAACACCCCTGCAGCGTTTCAATTTTGTTTCGAATGACATTGAAAAAAACTCACGTTGTCCATATAACCAAAGTCCTAACCATTTTACAAATTCATCGGCTTTACTGCAAATTTAGCAAATGTGATTTCCTCGGTACTGAGGTGGAGTTCCTAGGAGTGATCCTCTCATCCGGAGGGTTACAAATGGCTGATCAAAAAATTCAAGCAATTTGCAGGGGCCTACCCCCAAAACAGTATGAGACATCCAATGCTTTCTTGGCTTTGCCAATTTTTATCGACTCATAATGATAATCTTTCTCAAAAGGGAGCCATGATAACTCCTCTCTTAAGAAAAAATAAGTTTATTTGGGACTGGAGTGCTTTTGAACAACAAAAAGCAGCTTTCACTTCATAACCAGTTCTGGTTCACCCAAATTCTCAGTTGCCTTACACCCTGGAAGCTGATGCATCTGACATGGCTATTGGAGCCATATTGTCCCAAAGACATCCTGATTCTAGCCAACTTCATCCTGTGGCGTTTATGTCCAAACCTCTCTCTTGAGCAGAGAAAAATGTCACTATTGTGGAGAAGGAGCTTCTGGCTATTCAAAGGGCTTTTAAGGAGTGGCAGCGTTATTTATTAGGAGCACCACACGTGGTAACTGTGTACACTGATCGCGTAACTTGCAGTTTATAGAAACTGCTGGAAATATCACTCCCCTGTCAGTTGAGATAGATTACCTATTTTTCTGAATTTGATTTTGTGATTACTTTTCATCCATGATCAGATAATCGTAAGGCTGATGCTTTAACTAGACAGGACTCCACATCAACATCCCAGTCCGATATACCACGATCCATCAAAGATCCCACAAAAGTCTTAAGTATAGTCTCAACAGAGGATATTTTTGACACAATAAGGGAAAATTCAATGTACAAGATGGACCACTGTGGTTGCGACAATCACTGAAGTGACGAATAGTACAATGTTTGCCCTTTCATGATTCAAAATTGTACATCCCGAATCACTGACATAATATCAAGAGACACATTACCGACCTACAACTTTATCGGCACAAAAATATTGACTACACTAATATCGATACCCTATCGTTTTGGGTAAAACTTTATTGTTGGTAAATTAAAACCTTACAATATAAAAGCATGCATCGTGTTCATAAAATTGATACATTTCTTAAAAATTGTTGGAATAACATTTTGGTTAAAACTCGACTTGACTTCTTAACTACTGTTAAAAGTCTCGTGAACCAGGTACGAATGAACAGTTTGTTGACAGCCGACAAGGCGTTGGTGCGCCCAATGATGGAGTTTCCCTCCAATATCGATACCCTATACTTAATTAAAAAAAATACACTAATATCGACACAAAAATATCTTTAAACATTATCGATAACACTCTTATCGAACACATAAATATAGTTTTTCAAATTATCGAACATTTTTTAAAAAGATACCACTTATCCAAAATATCGATCGCAAAAATATAGACAGCCCTAATATCGTTTTTTTTTTAAATGTCGACAATTGAAAAACACATAAACAAACAAAAGTGTGCACCATAAATATATTTAATTAAATAAACATACACTAGATATAAAATACTATTAATTTAGAAAATGTTAACATATTATACACAAATAAATCATAAATTCACTATAACAATTTACATTTTATATGGAAAAATATACACACATTATTTCACATCATATATAATATAATACACATTTAAATGGATCAACCTCTTTAAAAAAAAAAAAACAGTAACTGATTCTTAATTAGCATTTTCCATATATGGAAACTGACTACCAAAACAATGAAAACAATAAAGATCAACCAATAACATGCACACAAAATTTTAATAAACCTATACCATCAAAGAAACATTTAATTCAACACTATTTAACGAACGAAAAAAAGTAATCTTTTTTTACAACGTAAACCAAAAAAATTAAAGAAGAGGAAACTCTGCCGGATTTCTGCTACAACCAAGGACTTCCTTCAAGAAAAATATATTTCATACTTCAGAAAGTAAGTTGAATATAATTAATAATATAAAAGTAAAGCAAATGTTAACAAACTACTATTTTTCATAAACATATAATTAATATATCTTTTTTGCAATTTATGTCTCCTCTACAGGTAATCCTCAAAGGATTCCAACAATTACAGACCACATTGTAAAATCATCAAACAAATAAAGTAAGTATTCAGCAAAAATCTTTTTTCAAGTTATCTAAACCACCCAACAAACCCCAAATTCATCCCAAACCCCCACCCCACATCATATACAATTGAACAAAATAAATTAAAATATGTTTTATTCTACCAACAGAAACATCAGCAACAAAACAGAAGTCTACTAACAAAGAAAGTACGCCTACATTAAAAATAAGATCAAAATTGACATCGTAAGTATATTAATAACAATGTGTATCTATTAAGTATCAAACCTGTACATTATTAATTTTATTAATATATTGTATACATTTTTTGTAGCATTAAAAACATCACAATGACAGAAGGCGCCCAATTTATCACTTTCCAGAAAGGAAAGGTCTTGCTATGTTACATGGGGTATGTCTATACCCAGGAAAAGCAAACTGGACTTAAAGTAAATTGGAAATGTAGCAAGTACTATTCAAATAAGTGAATTCTAACGAAAGGAGGTGGCAGGGTCACTTGTGCAAACTTATTCCCTCATGTACATAAAAGAACAATTTCCAAATAAGGTGCTCCAGGGAAGTGGGCTGCCACAGTTGCCCACAAAAATGAACAGGAAACACCCAGTCCAAAAACAGTCAACACAATTTCCCGAGCACCAACGTGTGAAGAGAAGATGTATCCAATCTCTCTTATATCCAAATCGAGGTATTTCTTCAAAATTCTTCAGTTTTCATACACTCTCATCTTCAAATATAGCCTTCAGATTAAGCCAACACGTCTTTCATCAGAAAACGATGTTCTTACATCTCTGACTTTATCAGGGCTATAAATAAACAGACAAAAAGAATCTAAGCACCTATTTGTACATTGTGTAATTCCTTCACCAAACACCCTGGTGTATAGGAATTATAAAAGAGGCTAGTCAGTATGGTCATAGAAACAACATCAACTTATAAAGGGAAGGTATTTTCACCACAGAAAAAACATAACTTTATCGTGATAAAGAATCTCTAAGCAAGATAAACGGTTATTAAACATGCAGGATTAAAGAAAAGACACTGTATATAACAAAGGACACTGGTGAAACAAGATGTGTAAGTAGTTCTCAGTGTACACATAGACGGTCAAGCTCACCTTTACAAAAAGATGTCAAACCATAATTCTTCGAGTAGTCGTCTGTCTCCTTCAGTAGTAATACCGGTCAGACCAAAATTTATACGACCCACAAATGATCAAAATTCATCAAAACCCTATCCAGTCAATAAACATCACCTTTGATTCCTAGTCTTTTGAATAAAATCGCTACCCGTAAAATAGGGGGCATGTAGCTGTTATTGTCCTCCTTGCACTGTTTAACGGGTTCTACCTCCTCAACGTCCTGACCTTAACAATTTGTATCAATTCCCACGTCAAGGCAAATGCAAGCTCAATCGGAGACACATCCATAACCTTATCGTATTTAAAACCCCTTACTATATATCTGAACTGTTATAGTTACCTAAAACTCGCGAACGTTAACAGTAATAGTCCACTCTCTAGTCCACTAGTCTCATGTTTTGGTGGTAATGGGTAACTGGGGCTCACAATACTTTGAATGGTATTACCTTTCCTATATGTAATGTTTGGTCGTGTTCTGACAAACTCATGTGTAGATCACCATCTGCTATAAGTAAAGACCAATGTCTGTTCAATATGTTGTACAACTTATGCGAATAAGGATGGAACTCATTAACCAACGTAATCACTTTTTCTTTCTTTTCTTTGCCGTTGTACTTATTATCTTTCAAAGTATCCACCCGATTCATTTTACGTATTCTGGTATCAGCTTTATTCAGCACTTAATTACTATATCTTCGTCTGACAAAGCGTTTCTTTATGTCATCTAGATTCTCATTAAAAGTGTGTTCTTAACTGCAGTTCCTGCGTGCCCTAAGCATTTCCCCATTCAAAGTATTGTGAGCCCCAGTTATCCATTACCACCAAAACATGAGACTTGGCTACTCACTAGAAATAAAGGGTTTAATAAGTGTGGCCCTTGCACTGTATGCAAATTAGCTCTAGATAAAGTAAAGGAGTTCAGTTTTAATGACTCTCTGACATTTGAAATCAGGTCTCCCACAGATTGCACAACACGCTATGTAGTATATGTACTCATGTAATTGTGGCAGGATATACGTAGGGAGTACGATAAGACTGGTAAGAGAGAGGATTACTGAACACTTTAGAGCAGTAAAGCAGAGAGACATGAGATATCCAATTGCGCAGCATATGTGTGACTGCACAGCACATGGGAGTCACATACGATTTCGCTTCCATGGGATCCAAATGATTTCAAGCAATCCCAGAGGTGGGAATAGAGAGCTCATGCTAAGGCAGAGCGGAGCACGTTGGATTATGACTCTAAAATCTGTAGAACATGGGCTGAAAATAGATCATGAGATGCAATACATTTTTGATTGTGATTGCTAAATACTGTAAACACAAATGAATATGGCAAACTTTTAAAGATGTAACAGGGATTTTCTTAATATTCACCATGATGCTGAAACTGTTAGTACGGATGTACTCATATTTCACAAATGTCTATCGATTTGTAATATGTCCAATTTTGTTTAGATATGGAAGCAGTTGGAAATAACTACATATATTAAGCCCTAGGGATATGTCGTGTAAATAGAAACTTGTTATTCATAGTTCAACTACTCAATTTTACATGGTCAACATGTATCAGAATGTACAATGCTAGTTTGAATGTCTGACAGAAAAAACGATATGTTTAATATTAGAAATCTGTTGTGTGAGTGGACCCTTGGCATCTTGACGGTCTAGCCCATTAGTAAGGTTTTGGATAGGGCTATCATGGCGATTGTTTGGTTTTGATAGATTTCAAAGGCTTTTTGTGCGCCTTCTCACGTATTGACATAAAACATATTGAGCATCATTTATAATGAGGGACATTTGAAACTGATTTTAGAATAACTAGACAGCCAAGTCTTGCGTACAATTTATCTTAATTAACATGAATAATTAATATATAAATCTCTTTGATCATGAGAGAACATTATAATGGACTAGAGAGTTGACTATTAACGGGCGCTATTAGGACTCGATCATTGGACCATTCAAATCGTACGATATACAATATAAAGATACTATAACATTTCCTTGACGATATAAATGAGCATTTGAAGCTGCTGGGGCCAGGTTGTGTAAGGACCTTATGAAGGAATTACAGCTGTGGAGTAGTTCTTTTAATTGATTTGTTTTACACGTACAACAAATCCATATTTAATTTGAGTAAGTATAATGTAGTTTTAAAAAATATCGTAATAATGATAAGTAACTGAGTAGGAATCGGAATATTCATAGAAATTTTAGGCGCAATATTTGCGATACTTGAGTTGAGTTTCGAGAAGCCGATGGCGGCCGAATTGAGATAGCGGTTATGACTAAATTGTAATTCTGACGACGTTATCCAAAATAAACCAAGCATTTCTATAAATTTGGCATATATCATTTTAATTGAGAATCGAGTTTGGATTATATGAGTGGAATGATTATAATTGAATTCAATAGTGTCCCATAGGTTGTAGTGATGGCATACTATATAAAGTAGAATTAAGATGGCGCGTGTTCACCACGCCACTCGGAATCAGTTATGGAGTACTCTCTGTTTGAAATCGTAAGTAAATCAAATTGCGACTAGATACTGTTAACGTTCGCGAGTTTTAGGTAACTCTAACAGTTCAGATATATAGTATGGGGTTTTCAATACGATAAGGTTATGGATGTGTCTCTGCTTGAGCTTGCATTTGCCTTGATGTGGGATTTGATACAAATTGTTAAGGCCAGGACGTTGAGGAGGTAGAATGCGTTTAACCGTGCAAGGAGGACAATAACCGCTACATGCCCCCTATTTTACGGGTAGCGATTTTAGTAAAAAGAATAGGAATCAAAGGTGATGTCTATTGACTGGATAGGGTTTTGAAAAATTTTGATCATTTGTAGGTCGTATACATTTTGGTCCGACAGATATTACTACTGAAGGAGACAGATGACTACTCAAAGAATTATGGTTTGACATCTATTTGTCAAGGTGAGCTTGACCATCAATGTGTACACTGAGTACTACTTACACATCTTTTTTCACCAGTGTCCTTTGTTATACACTGTGTCTTTCCTTTAATCCTGCATATTTAATAACCCTTTATTTTGCTTAGATATTCTTTATCACGATAAAGAAATGTGTTCCCTGTGGTGAACATACCTACCCTTTATAAGTTGATGTTGTTTCTATGAGCATACTGACTTTCCCTCTTTTAAAATTCCTATACACCAGGGTGTTTGGTGAAGGAATTACACAATGTACGAATAGGAGCTTTTGTCTGTTTATTTATAGCCCTGATAAAGTTAGAGATGTAAGAACATCGTTTTCTGATGTGTTGGCTTAATCTGAAGGCTATATTTAAAGATGAGAGTATATGAAAACTGATGAATCGGATACATCTTTTCTTCACACGTTGGTGCTCGGGAAATTGTGTTGACTATTCAAATAAGTGATATGGGAGGGCAACAACTAGAGATACAACTGTTTTGTTGTGTCCTCAATTGTTTCATTAAAAAGGACGATTGCTCGAACCAAAAAAGCCAAAACCACCACCACACCTATCCCAAAAACTTTCTAAGAGGTAGAAATTCCCCCTGAACTAGCTATAACTCATAACAAAGAACTGTTTGTTCTTTACGACAACAAATCTAAAGAAAAAAGAATACTTATGTTTGAAACTGCAAATAATTTAATTAAACTATAACAATCTGAAACATGGATGATGGATGGTACTTTTAAGATTTGACCCAAACCATTCTATCAATTATATACTATCCATGCCCTATTTCAAAACACTAACATCCCTTTTATCTACTCCTTGCTACCTAATAAACAGAATTCCACATATATAGAAATACTAAATAAAATTAAACAAGAAACAAATAATTATTTTCCACAGAAAATAATTATAGATTTTGAACAGGCAATGATGAATTCAATTCTAAAGTCTTACCCACACACATCAATTCAAGGTTGCTACTATCATTTCAATCAGTGTATATAGAGACACCACCAGAAATCAACACTAAGGGGCTCATTACGATGGTGGGCGGACATCAGTCCATCTGCCATCTTTGCGGGGCTGGGACCTCCCGCCTGACGTGCGGCAGTCCCACCACACATATTGGGATGCACCCGCCATACTGGCAGGCGCATCCTTGGCTTTTAACATTGCGGACGGTGCTGCTGGCTGCAGGTCCGTACGCAATGTTAAAAGTGCTTGCAAGCATTTCCCTGCAACACGTGGTAGGCACCATGCAGTGCACCCCCCCACCCACAGAGGGGGCCCGCAGCGGCCCCCGAATCCAGCCTCCGCCTGTCTTTTAGCGGCAGGATGACCGCCACGAAAAGACAGGCAGAAAGGTATTCCGTAATCTCTACAGTTCTGCCTGCAAGGCTCCACCGTAATGCTGCCCTGTGTCCTGGTTCTGCAAGGCGGGCGGAAAAGGACCGCCTAGCGGAACCATGGCGGACGGACTTTCCATCTGCCGCGGACACATTGGGATTTCCACTGCCATCCTAATTTGGCGGAAGGCATCGCCGGTATGATGGCGGAAGGACCTCCACCGCCGGCCCGGCGGTGGCGGTCCTTCCTCCATCACAATGAGCATCTAATTGGTGATTATGCAACTAAGTGTTCATTTGCATACCAAATAAAAAAACTTATAGCATTGGTCTACGTCCCAGTTACTGACGTGGCCGAACATAACCTATTAATAGAAAGTCCTTTCTACCAGCAACATGAACATAAATTAGGTCCACTCCTAGACTATTTTGAAGATAATTAGGTGGGAAGAGTTCACAGATCAGGACATAGGCGACAACCCAAATACCAAATTCCATGGTGGAATGTATAGCTTAGCACATTAAACCGAGAGGTAAAAACAAACCATGCAGGTTGACATAATGCCTTCTAAGCAACAACGGGACAAGGCCCACCTACACTACATAAACTCCTACTCTCCCTCCAAAAAGAACAAAGCTACCAACAGCTAAGAATGGAGCAATCTGTAACTCAAATCAGGACTAAACTATCCAAACAAACTAAACAAATGTTTGAATACCTACAACACCAGTCAGACTATACTCAACAACAAGAGGCCTAGAATACGTGAACATGATTGCCAAAATTCTACTCTAAATTATCAATCATGGTTAAAATACATAATACTTTGCTGTAAAAATAATTAAAATGCATAGTATTCATTTTTATATTTTCACAAATGTATTTAATTTGGCTAATATATTTTTATAAAAACAATTAAAAAAAAAATATATACATATTAACTACATTTATGAAAATATAAATAACAAAAGTAACTGTCATAACATTTCCCTCCCACAATAAATAACAAAATTAACTTACCATTTCCAAAGCTGTAGACGGAGAATCCCAAATCTTGTAAAATGATCCAGTTATCTCAAAATTCAAATAGGACTAAAAAGTACCCCCAATTTTTTTTTTTTTTTTAAATACAACTCTTCGAAAATTAATCCACCAACGATAAACAATAAAAAACCTGAAAAAGTGTTTTAAAAAAAGAAACGCTCCATGAAAACCCTGCAAATTAAGGAAGTGTTAAATAATTATTAGTTAATCTAATATACACTTCCTTAATATAAAAAACGCAATCTTCTCATATCCGATACTTCTATCGACCAAAACCTGTAAAAAACACACAAACATTTCCACCCAAACAAATATACACATAATACACAGTATAAAAATGTTGCAAACATTATACACACAGTATTCAAACATATTGGGATCGATTTCGATCCCGGGTCGGACAGCTGTCCAAGAGCTGTCCATAGCCTTACCGTGCGACCCACACGTACCCATAGCCGGTCCATCCTGCAGAGGAAGTACGATGTGCATAACTGCCAAAAACCCGACCGACACGTAGGCTGTGATTCAAGCTCCATTCTCTGTCCGAGCCGTAACTCCTAACGCTGAACCGAGTCGCCCGGAAGCAGTATCCATAGCACTTTCCGGCCTGACAAGTACAATGCGTAGTTCCTACGCGCCGGACGGGTCGCCACGTACGGGACATCACAGCATCCGGAAAACAAGCATATCAGCTACGATTCGCGCCACAACCTCAATCCACGTCTATGAGGCGGACCAGCTTGCAGCGGGTACGAGACGGAGCAACTAGCAGTGTGTACGACACGAACACATCATGAATCCCATTGCGCAGGTCATACCAGTACTCTACATCTATGACCGGATCGGGAACCGACGGCACAGACGGCGCAGGCGGTAAGTCAGACACCTACCACACAAACAAACGACACGTACCCGCAAAATGGCACACACACAAAGGGGATCTACATCCTGGTCACTAACAACAGGCCACCATAGGGGTTGTCTGTCCAGCACCACTACCCCCCCACCCATAGGGGACCTGTTGCCCATCACCCCTGCCACCCCCACCCATAGGGCATATGTTGCCCATCACCCCTGCCACCCCCACCCATAGGGCTTATGTTCCCCAGCACTCCTGCCACCCATAGGGGACCTGTTGCCCATCACTACTACCACCCCCAGCCATAAGGGACCTGTTGCCCATCACTACTGCCACCCCCCACTCATAGGGCTTATGTTGCACATCACCCCTGCCACCCCCAGGCATAGGGCTCATGTTCCCCATCACTACTGCCACCCCCACCCATAGGGGACCTGTTGCCCATCACTACTGCCACCCCCAGCCATAGGGGACATGTTGCCCATCACTACTGCCCCCCCAGCCATAGGGGATCGGGTGCCCATTACTACTGCCACTCCCAGCCATAGGGGACCTGTTGCCCATCACTACTGCCACCCCCACTCATAGGGCTTATGTTGCACATCACCCCTGCCACCCCCAGCCATAGGGCTCATGTTCCCCATTACTAATGCCGCCCCCACCCATTGGGCATATGTTGCCCATCACTACAGCCACCCCCACCCATAGGGTACCTGTTGCCCATCACTACTGCCACCCCCAGCCATAGGGGACCTATTGCCCATCACTACTGCCACCCCCACCCATAGAGGACCTGTTGCGAATCACCACTGCCTCCCTCAGCCATAGGGGACCTGTTGCCCATCACTTCTGCCACCCCCACTCATAGGGCTTATGTTGCACATCACTACTGCCACCCCCAGCCATAGGGCTCATGTTCCCCGTCACTACTGCCACCCCCACTCATAGGGCTTATGTTGCACATCACCCCTGTTACCCCCAGCCATAGGGCTCATGTTCCCCATCACTACTGCCACCCCCACCCATAGGGGACCTGTTGCCCATCACCACTGCCACCCCCAGCCATAGGGCTCATGTTCCCCATCACTACTGCCACCCCCACTCATAGGGCTTATGTTCCCCATCACTACTGCCGCCCCCACCCATTAGCCATAGGTTGCTCATCACTACTGCCACCCCCACCCATAGGGGACCTGGTGCCCATCATCACTGCCACCCCCAGCCATAGGGGACCTGGTGCCCATCACTACTGCCACCCTCACCCATAGGGGACCTGTTGCCAATCACCACTGCCTCCCCCAGCCATAGGGACCTGTTGCCCATCACTTCTGCCACCCACACTCATAGGGTTTATGTTGCACATCACCACTGTTACCCCCAGCCATAGGGCTCATGTTCCCCATCACTACTGCCACCCCCACCCATAGGGGACCTGTTGCCCATCACCACTGCCACCCCCAGCCATAGGGCTCATGTTCCCCATCACTACTGCCACCCCCACTCATAGGGCTTATGTTCCCCATCACTACTGCCGCCCCCACCCATTAGCCATAGGTTGCTCATCAATACTGCCACCCCCACCCATAGGGGACCTGGTGCCCATCATCACTGCCACCCCCAGCCATAGGGGACCTGGTGCCCATCACTACTGCCACCCTCACCCATAGGGGACCTGTTGCCAATCACCACTGCCTCCCCCAGCCATAGGGACCTGTTGCCCATCACTTCTGCTACCCACACTCATAGGGTTTATGTTGCACATCACCCCTGTTACCCCCAGCCATAGGGCTCATGTTCCCCATCACTACTGCCACCCCCACCCATAGGGGACCTGTTGCCCATCACCACTGCCACCCCCAGCCATAGGGCTCATGTTCCCCATCACTACTGCCACCCCCACTCATAGGGCTTATGTTCCCCATCACTACTGCCGCCCCCACCCATTAGCCATAGGTTGCTCATCAATACTGCCACCCCCACCCATAGGGGACCTGGTGCCCATCATCACTGCCACCCCCAGCCATAGGGGACCTGGTGCCCATCACTACTGCCACCCTCACCCATAGGGGACCTGTTGCCAATCACCACTGCCTCCCCCAGCCATAGGGACCTGTTGCCCATCACTTCTGCCACCCACACTCATAGGGTTTATGTTGCACATCACCCCTGCCACCCCCAGCCATAGGGTTCATGTTCCCCATCACTTCTGCCACCCCCACTCATAGGGCTTATGTTGCACATCACCCCTGCCACCCCCAGCCATAGGGCTCATGTTCCCCATCACTACTGCCACCCCCACTCATAGGGCGTATGTTGCACATCACCCCTGTCACCCCCAGCCATAGGGCTCATGTTCCCCATCACTACTGCCGCCCCCACCCATAGGGCATATGTTGCTCATCACTACTGCCACCCCCACCCATAGGGGACCTGTTGCCAATCGCCACTGCCTCCCCCAGCCATAGGGACCTGGTGCCCATCACTACTGCCACCCTCACCCATAAGGGACCTGTTGCCAATCACCACTGCCTCCCCCAGCCATAGGGACCTGTTGCCCATCACGTCTGTCACCCCCACTCATAGGGTTTATGTTGCACATCACCCCTGCCACCCCCAGCCATAGGGCTCATGTTCCCCATCACTACTGCCACCCCCACTCATAGGGCGTATGTTGCACATCACCCCTGTCACCCCCAGCCATAGGGCTCATGTTCCCCATCACTACTGCCGCCCCCACCCATAGGGCATATGTTGCCCATCACCCCTGCCACCCCCACTCATAGGATGGGTGATGCGCCACACATCCATCATACTCCAATATTAGGTATGTCAGCAAAATACATCCCCCCTAACATCATGACAACAGTGTGTAGTCTGTGACAAATGCCCACAACAGTGATTATGACTTCGAACATACAATGTAACTAACAGCACATGTGTGACCAACAAATGAGTGTGCCCTACACAAGGCAAGCATCACCATAGCACCTTGTCAATGTAAAAAGAACACCCCCTCACTGTGTAGAACAAAAGTTACGTGTGGGGTTCCAAATTGCAGCAGATGTTGAGCATTGTGGTGATGGGGTCTAAACACCCACTCATCACAGTGACCAAAAGGTAAGTGTCATCATGGTCAAAGCTGCAAATAACAAACCGCATGTATGATCCCTGCTCCCAACACATTAAACACTTCTGGGGCGAAGTAGTGGTTGTTTCCCATTCCCACAGAGATGTGGTGAGGCTAACAGTGCTTTGAAAACATAACACACTCTCGGCCATGTGCAGAAAGGCACCACACATGGGGGCTGACAATACATACAGTGTACAATGACACAAGAGCAGAAGTGACCATCACAAAGCATACACACATCTCGAAAATAGACACACTAATCAAAACAACCTGTGTAGACTGTAGGTGGCAGCTCACAAACTCACATTCAATGCCAGCAATGGCACCTATCAACCAGAATGAATGTGCACAATGATGTGATATGACTCACAGGGACAACAGGGAAAATCACAGAAATAGCATCCAGACAATGGCCCACGACAGCAATACCAATGCACTGATGCCGATGCACAATCACAAACAGGCAACCGCACACTGCACATCTGACACAACATGTGTGTGTGTGTCTCAGTATCCCCAGGCAACTACACAATACATGAGGGGGGTTGAACCACAGTGACACAGATGTGGACACAGTGCCATACAAAAGTAAACCATCATTGGGACACCCTTAGTGGGCAATCAGGCATTGTGAGATGAGAGGGAGCACAACAGACGCATGTGACACAAGCTGGAATGAACACAAACTAACACAGTAAGAGACTGACACACAACAGCACTACCCCCAGGGACCGGACATTGGGGGGACACAAGCATGCATGACACCTCCACTGTGATGACAAAGGCAGATGTCGTACAAACTGGGAAACCCAGACGTGTTCTGTTCCACAAATGTACATCACACATACACATACACAAACACAAATCACTCAGCATGGCCCCTCATCCATGGACAAACGGGATCTAGGGGACCATCCATGCAAACATTTACATCAGTCCACCCTCAACACCACACACCCTGAACTGCAACAATGTGCATGTGTGAAGCCCACATGGACAGGTGACATTGCACATGCACCCATGACAAACACAGGAATGTTGGGAGGAACTAAGGTGCACAGAATCATCACACAAGGACAGTTTACGACCCTGGAGAATAACAGACATACTGCACAGTATGCAGTACATGGCCATGACGTCGGAGCTCACGTAACCTTCAGAATACCTTCCACAGTCCCTGGACAATGCAGAAGCCAAGGAGAACCACAAGGCACACATGCTGACACCTGCCAACATTGCAGCCATGAACCCGACAAGTGGGAGCAGTCACACAGACATATACATGTCTCAATCACTAAAAGGTACCACCTAGGGACAACTACATGATTTTGCAAATAAACAAGTGCCTTGGGGAACCCTGACTGTGTCCCATCTGTGTCTGACAACATCATCACCACTCAGACCTGACAAATCCCAATGATGATACACCAATTAACAGTAGTGTGTCATGCACCAACACATCTGGTAGCCCATGGCAAAGTAGTGGGATGAACCCAGTACCACTCAGCAAGCATCAACAACAGGAACATATCAAGGGAACACTGCCTGTGTATGAACAGGGATGTGGATACACACACATGCTCATACAACACACACCATGGGCCCAGGCTATGTCACAGGACAACACACTTACTTGAGGGGACCCAACTCCTGTGGAAGCCCAGCTGTGCCAAACATATTTACAGCACGTCTCACTCATGTCAGCAGAACACTTGGTCAGTCAGCCATCAGTTACCACACAATGAAGGCTCTGGTCACAACAGCCTGGGTACGTGAGTCTCCCCTAAGTCATCTGCACATACTCAAAACATATGTCTAGCAAGTTGCACAGAGGACCCAGTTGCTCCTATACCAATGATGCCCACACCAATAGGTCCAGTGGAGCTGACTGAAGTGGTGGGTGCAGTCACAACTGTGAAGCACAAGTCAGATGGGGTGGGTGCCGGCACAACTCCAGTGGGCAGGTCAGATGGAGTGGATTGGGTCCCCACTGCAGTGCCCAAGTCAGACGGGGTGGTCGTGGACTCCACTGCAGTACCTACATCCATGGGAGCGGAATGGGGGGCAGGTGAGGTCGGCAGGACGGGGGGACACGGTCCCCATATCAGTGGCACTAACAGGATTACAGAGTGTTTCTAAACCTTAAGGAGGCATGACTGCCCAGGTCTACATGAAACAGTGTTTGGCCCTGGACAGTAGTCAGGTGGCTAAGCAAGTGTGACATACTTGATATACATTCTCCTGAGGCACCAAAATTGGAGCCCCTGCTTCATGGGTTTGTTTAGAATACCCCAGCCACATGTGGCGAGTCAGAACAGCAATTGGAACACATCGCAAGGGCACACACAGATCACATATCAGATCTCAGGAATTGGGCAAACAATTGACCCACCCATGAAACACACAACAGAGTCACGGGAACAGATGCTGTCCGGTAGATGAAGCATAGCTGACTGCAGGGACACAGTGCCCTAGTGACACAAGCAACAGACTGTAGGGGCCACACCTGTGGAACAGATGAGGAGGGTGCATCACACAATTGAGGGACCTGTGTATTGGGCTACAAGACCTACGTAATGTGGAAGTGTGACCAGGCCAAAAGACTGCAATTAGCATGTCAGACATAGTACACAGATTAGGCATGGACTTACCCCCTTCCTGCTGCTGTCTGGCCTTCAGCTGCCTATCCAGGTCCGGGAAGACCACCGACAGTATCCGGAGTATGTGGGGGGGGTCAGGGTCCGGTGTCCGCCCCTCCTGCACGGAGGTGACCGCTTCAGCTGGACTCTAGCTATCCTCCGGGTCCAGTCCCGTAGGTCCTGCCACCTCTTCTGGCAGTTGCGGATCCGGCACTTGTAGACCCCCACCGAACGAACAGCCCGGGCGATGGTCAGCCATATCTCCTGCTTCTGGTGGGCATCAACCTGTGAGGATGACAAACTTAAAAGTACATTAATACACATGCCCCAGATTTGTGCTGTACACATTTGGATATACATGTCATCATCACAAAGGTAAAAGAGTTACACAGGTAGTGCAACCATGGGGAAGGACAAATCACCTGCATGTCTGACATGTTAACAATGCCTGGATAGTTTAAGCTTGCACTAATGCACTTTAGCAGCAGGACACCTGTTCATTACATGTCCCTACACACTTTGGGGGATGAAAGTAGTCAGTGAGAATGCTTGCTACTGGTGTACACACTGCTAGTCAGACAACATGTATAATTAGGAAGGCAGTTGACTGCACACTCACCTGCTCCCCTGGTTTCCCATACAGCTTGCTGTACTGTGGAAGGAACCCATCCAGCAGGGCCTGGTTCTCCTCCTCAGTCAAGGCTTGGGCCCTCTCTAGAGTACGTGCCATAGCAGGAGCCAGAGGATGCAGAGACAGCAGCAGTGGTAGCAGGGATGTGGTCCAGTAGCATGTAGTGCAGGCAAGTGAGCTCCCTGGGGGCCAGCCAGCAATATATATGTGCTGCAGAGGCAGAATATGTGCCATGTGGCCAGAGTGATAGGTCCAACATGGATGCATTCTATGAATCTGGCCAATCCCTTTAAATGTACGACTCGTACATGCCTTCCGCATCGTTCAAATCTGCACCTTCATGAAACACTTGAAATTGCAACATTGTTGTAGGCATCCAACTGAATTTCAAGTGCACAACTTGTACAAGTTTAGAATCCGCATCCGTCTCCACGACAGTCCGAAGCAAATGGGTGCACCCAGCTCGTCAACTGACTGTACAACGCGTATTTTGAAAATACACATGCACCCGTCTCCATACGATTCAATGGCCAAGGCGTTCGCCTGTCTCGGACCATGCCTGCCCGACGCTTATGCATGATAGTCACCCGCGTCGGACCTCATTGCATTCAATGACAAAGCGTACGCACGTCTCGGTCATGAACCGTGCAATGCGTACGCATTGTCACCCGCGTCGGACCTCATTGCATTCAATGACAAAGCATACGCACGGCTCTGTCATGAACCGCGCAATGCGTACCCATTGTCACCCGCGTCGGACCTCATTGGTGTGACTATTCTACGGATTCAACACAGAATTACTAGCCAAGGACACCTGTGCACACCTACCACACTACAGCATTGGCCACACAGTGTCCCATAGCATGTAATGCTACATTCCCTGGGTGTTTGGGGGGGGCCACATCTGGTTTGTTGGGTGGTACTTTTGTGCAGCCACTCCCTGGCTGTGCACGTGTACATGCGGGCAGAATCATTTGTGTGTTGTGCACATTACCACTGTGATGTGCAATTGTACAGTAATTGGCATGAGTAACGGACACAGTTTCCTGTTGGATATGTTTGGGGCATGTCACATACACCCTGAGTCCAGGGGGTGATGGCATGTACGTCACAGTGAGACCTGTAGTCACAATACTGATGGGCAACCACAGTCTGTGTGCATGTTGTGTTTCAGATGTGTCTGATCAAATGTGCCCAATGGGTGACAGTCTCCACATCCATGTGGTATATGCAGCGGGAGCGAGAGAGAGGAGCGAGAGAGCAGCCAGGCTGGTGGCGGGCTACGGAACTGCGGAGCTGCAGAACGAGAGAGCAGCCAGGCTGGTGGCGGGCTACGGAGCTACGGAGCTGCAGAAAACTACAGAGCAAGCAGAGCAGAGTGGGGTGACCGGGACAGAACGGATACGGATACGAATGGTGAGAGGTGGAGAGAAGTTGAAGTGCTCGTCTGGGCAAGCGTAAGCGAGGAAAACTTGCAGAGCTTACCGTCCCCCCTGACTTTGCGCTACTCCGCCAAAAAAAAAAAAAACCTCGCCTGAGCCCTGAGCCCTGAGCCCTCCCTGACCCCGTAACCGACCACAGCCGTCTGCTTGGTAAGGGAAAGACTTTGTTGTAGCCCTCTGGAGGCAAAGGGTGCTTGTAGAGGCAGCCCGACAGGTGTGCAATGCATCTGGCATCGCCTATGAGACTCCGCTCAGCGCCTGACACCGCCAGCTCGAAAATGCCATCCTAGTGAGGGTCTCTGACGCTACATTGGGTGGGCAACCGGAACCCCCGGAATTGCGAGGCAACACCCAGTGTACACGGTGAAGGTGGTGGAGGTGATCGTGATCGGCTTGGGAGGCTTGTGCCTCTACGACCTCTACTACCCGTGAGTGGTGTGGCACTGCGTCCTGTGGGGGTGCTGTGTGTATGCCCGTTACGTTTGTGGGGGGGTCGAGGCGACTGCCTGACACGGAGGCTCAGTGGAGAGCACTGGAGGCACTGGGGCCCGCTGCACGAAAGACAAAAGAGGCGCATTATTTAATCAAATAATTAATTAACTAAGGACTCGAAGTCCCAGGAATTCTTTTTTTTTGCTGTACATACCTGCCCCTGGGATAGATCAACGCCTCTCCTACTGACGCTATTTATTCTACCACCACTTCCGCTGCATGCGAGAGCAGCCCGGGAGAGGGCAGCCACTCCCCTTTTTCGCCTGTGGCTCTAGAACTGTACTATATTGGCCACAGTAAGTACTGCTGGGGTATCATTAATATGGCTGCTCGGGGAACAAGGAGCAATACAATGGCCAGTAGAGGGTTGGTTACTGGCACTTTAGACAATTTTATCATTAGAGCAAACTCAGTGATTGACCAGGGTATTATTCTCATGGAGCGCAGAGTATCTCAGGACCTAGAAATGGCTAAACGATCTTCCTTGGGCCACCTTGCCAATGCTAGGACACCTGTGCATAACAATCATACTAATACCACCTGCGTTCCAGCCCTGGTACATGCTCCCCAGGATGATGGCCATACCTCTTCAACTATAGGCTCCCCAATTCCAGAGGCTACTGTGGCAACTGTGGCAACTGTGGTACAAGAGGTCTCATCTTTGCCTACATCGCCCGTGAAATCATCGGCAAATCCATCGAGGGGGATCAAAGAGCGGCAAAATGCAAGAGGAAGCGGGTTGCCACTAAAGTGATTTGTCACAGGAAGACTAGAACAGTAAAGGGCCGGTTTGGCAGTGTTACATCTTTAAAACCCAAGGGAGGTCCTACCTTGATTGACTCGATTGGCTCGGACACTGACTCATCCCTGTCACCCCCAGCATCAAAAGGGCCCACGACTCTGGAGCAGGTTCAGCCCATGGGGGAGGCTAAGGGGGAGGACGGTATCCTCATAGAGAGACTGGGGTCCTTATTAAAGATAGCGCTTGATCCGCTAGATCAGAGACTAGCTCACATGGAATCTCAGCTCTCCCAGCTACAACAGGCTATGGCTGGGAATGGGGTAATAAGAAAGAAAAAAATGCAGTCGGCGGAAACAGCCCAAACCAGTTCTTGCTCATTCTCCTACTGCCGGGCCTTCTATCACATCTGCAAACATGACAGCTGCGGCTGCAGGAGTCAGTGCAGGGGTAGTACCGGCAGTTAATTTGAGTACGTCCACTTTAGACGCGATAGCACCAGAGGAGGGAGAGTCTCTATCTAATTTTACATCCCAGGTTGTGAAAAGAATTGATTTACCCCGCCTGAAACCAGCCCATATGTAGTGGTATTGACAGGTATTCCTGAAATTAGCAATCCATGTCAGGAATCATTTATGTCCCTAAAAAATAAAGTGATCCACTGGCTCAATCATAATAGGCCCCTACCCCACAATGTCAAAAGTGAAGTACTGATGCTACGTAGGATAGCTTGGGTGGGATGCAGTAGAAAAACTATCCCAGGCGATTGTGTTCTGGTTAACTTCAGGGACCCGCGCATAGTAGAACACATTTGTAATTGGACTCACGACAGTGCAGCCTCAAGGATCAAACCCTATCCCCTGTCCTTCTTTTACCCCCGACCTGTAACGCCAGTTTGCGCATCGGATTGGTCACTGGTGATGCAAAGGCATGGTCAAAGGGTGAACAGGGGCGGTCACAGAGACCTAATCACCCAAAATTACCCTGTGACCTATAATAGGTTTAGTTCCCTCGAAATGGTGGATTGTTTCCATGCGGATAGGGAGCTGAGGGTGGGTACCTCCCAGATTATGGATCCTAAAAAGCTTATTGAAAGCGTAGAGGAATTTGAGGGTGGTCCAGAAAGTGCGCTTTCAATTATCCAGACCCGGGCACCTAAAACGGCAGAGGGGCTTGTGACCCAAGAAAATGTGGTGCTACAGCACCAAGCTCAACCTGTTTGTGGGGCACAGAGTATAGGTGAGACACTAGGAAGTGCTGTACCAACCAAAGCAGCTACGGTACTGTCATCAATTAAAATACTGTCTTGGAACGTGGCGGGTTTAACAAATAAGCAACATTGCACAGAGTGGGGTGCCCTGGTTGATCAGATGGATTTATGTTTGTTCCAGGAGACTTGGGCCAGGGAGGAACACTCAAGAGTGGGATTTGCAACTTATCATGTACCTGCAAGGTGGGGAGGGAAAGGAAGACCTTCTGGGGGATTGGCTATATGGGTTGCTCTCCACTTGGGTTGCATGGTGGAAAATATGCACACTCATTCAGAGGACGTGCAGTGTCTAGTGCTAAAATGGCCCAATGTGTATAGACTGGCGGTTGTGAACGTTTACTCGCGGCCAGTTCGAACAGGGTCGGAGTCATCCACAATTGATGATTTATCCCAATTCTTGAATACATTGCCAGGGGATTCTAGGCTTTTGGTGGCAGGGGATGTGAATTGCCAATTTGAGCCTTTTTTAGGAAGTAGCGAAGGTGCGCTTATGTGAGAGGACGATAACTGGGCGATCCCCCAATGTCAGTCCCCACATCCTAAGGTGTGGTCCCCATTGGCTACTCAGATTACAGCCCTTGCATTAAATAATTCCCTTAGGGCTTGTAATGGCCGTTCAGCGTCCGATAGCCCGTCAGTATGCACCTATAACAAAAAGGGGCAAGAGTCCCGAATCGATTACATCATGGTGGAAACCCGGATGTGGTCGATGCTCATTGATTTCAGGGTAGTTGAGAGGGCTGATAGTGACCACAACGCGTTATGCCTGGAGTTGGTGAATCCAGGGCAACAAGATACAGACGTACTTAATGCAGGAGGAGATGGCGAGGGTACTGGTCTGATCTTAACAAGTAACAGGCGTAGGGTAAAGTGGGGGAGAATAGTGGGTTGGGAAGAGAACTTAGCTAAAGTCTATAACATAGTTCTATCACGACTCCTGGAGGCCGAAACTTTAATCTCCCAAGATGCTCCCAGTGACTTCGATGGAGTACTTAGTGTAATCCATTCAGATTTGGCCAATAATTTGGCTGAAGTCTTCTACCCCCAGGCACCCACCAGAAGGCCCAGACAACCTGTCTCATCCTGGTATAATTCAGCATACAGGAGAGCAAAGAGCAATCTTGTCACAGCAATTAAGGCAGGGCACAGCAAAATGGCGATTCGAGATTGCAGATTCCAGTACAAAGAGGTCATGGGGCATGCAAGAAAAGAATGGGATATGGAAAGGTGGTTGAATTTAAAGTTAGCCCTGGACACAAAAGATGCGTGCAGATTTTGGTCACTTGTTAACTATGGTTCGGGTGACCTAAAATCTGCCATAGAACCGAATATTGCGGCATCAGCATGGGAGGCCCATTTTAAAGGTTTATATGGGGAGAAGCCGCGTTGTGTAGTTTGCCCGACATACAAGTTCCAGAAGATCAGCAGGAGCCCCTAGAGTTTACCTTGGGGGAGGTGATAAACGTAATAGGCAAACTTTCAGTGGGAAAGGCCCCGGGACTTGACAAACTACCGGGGGATCTCTTTAGACATCAACCTGGAATCTGGGGCCCCTATCTTCATGTCGTATTTAACACTATCTCGAGAGGCATGGAAATTCCCAGCACTTGGCTGGGGGCAGAGATAGTCCCGATATTTAAGAAGGGGTCACCTCTGCTCCCAGTCAACTATAGGCCAATCAGTTTAATTGACGTTCAACAAAAAATATTTGCTAGACTGGTCTTGGACCAATTGTTGACGTGGATGGAGGATCACGACGTACTGAGCCACCTTCCAGGCGGGATTCAGAAGGAATACGTCCACTATGGACCAAATTTTCCGACTGATCCTATTGTACTGGAAGACGGTAAAGGTAGAGTGTGGCAGCCTCTATATGGTCTTCGTGGACCTCTTGTCCGTGTTTGACCTAGTTCCTAGGGGAAACTGTGGGCTGTCCTTCAGGATCTGGGCCTCCCGCATCAGATTTTAGTGCTACTCATGAGAGTGCATGAGGGGAACTTCGCCCAGGTTCGTTGTGGTAAGAATGGGACGCTGTCACCAAGGTTCCCCGTTGCCAGAGGGGTGAGACAGGGTTGTGTCTTAGCACCGACCCTGTTCTGTCTTTATGTCAATGGGGTAATCTCACATCTGGACAGTGTCCCTGACAATGACGCACCAAGGCTAGCTGGTAGGAGGGTGCCGGCGATCATGTTCGCGGACGACACCCTCTTACTTTCCAAATCTCCCATGGGGATTGAGAGAATATTGAACGGCTTTGGGGAATTCTGTCGGAGCAGAGGCCTTGAGATCAACGCCGACAAGACCAAATTCATTATTTTCAACCCACCAGTGTATACTCTCGCAAATCCATCACTGGGCGATGTAAGTCTGGAAAGGGTTACGACTTTCCAGTATCTGGGTGTTACAATTCATGAAAATTTGTCATGGGGTCCGCAAAAGGCCAAATCCCACATGAGACTGTCACAGCTGTCGGGTGCTATCTCAAAGGTTTCCAATTTATCTAGCTTTAGACCAGTGAGTCCTCCCCTGGAGGTTTACAAGACTCAAGCAAGGGCAGCTGCTCTCTATGGGGGTGAGCTTTGGGGTCACACTGCTGCCCCCGAAATCACTAAAGTTGAGTCCAAATTTGTAAGGCGGTTACTATCGCTGCCTCAGAGTACTCCACTAACACCGCTGAGGTTAGACCTGGCATTGACGCCTATTGCAAACGAGCTAGCAGTAAAACCCCTAAGGTTCTGGCACAGACTATGGACTACTCCAGATCTTCTAAACTACAGGGATGAACTTAAACAGATCCTTAGTTTTAATTGTGCAAGTAAAATCCCGTGGCTTGCGTTCATTAAGCGTGAATTTATAAGTCTAGGCCTACAATCCATGTGGGAAGACCCAGATAGGGCATGCAGCCGGATATCACGAAAGATGCTCACCAAAATTTATAAAGGGAAAAAGCTGTAAGTTTTAATCACGGCCCCCAATGCAGGTTCCCTTACTAACTCTTTTATAGAATTCCAAATTTTTTACTATTTTGAGGACTTCATGGATGTTGTCTTCCCGATTTTAGCGCGTAAACATTTTAGTCAATGGCGCCATGGCACTTTACCCCTCAAGGCCGTCACAAGTAAGTGGACGGCCTCTTCTAATAAGTTTTGTCCGGGCTGTAGCTGTGACTTAGAGGATGAGCTTCATGTTCTCTTCTTCTGTCCAGCATATACTAAACCAAGAAAACACTGGTTGATACCATTATGCAGAAATCTGGGTTTTGAACATTATTATTATTATTATTAGTTCTTATATAGCGCTCAACTCACCCTTGGGCATTGCTTGAATGCTTTTAGAATTTTTAAAACCAATACATCGAGCCCTATTGTTTTTGCACTTTCTAAATTTTTGCTAGCTATGTGGTGCAAGCGGCGTAAATTAATTGATATTGACTGCTAGCTTTAATGTTTACGTAATGAGCGTTTGGAACCTGATTTATTTTAAAATATTTTACAGATGAGAGGGTATTTCTGCCTTTATGAAAATTTTCCTATGTCTATATAAATGAATTTTAAATGTTATTTGCCTTCCCTTCCCTCCTTCTTCCCTTTTGTTTTTACTTTCTACTCTTTTATGGCCAAATTGGCCGAAATGAAGAATTTTTGAATTTGAATTTGGTATATGCATCAACCTTTATGGTGTGTGTGTGTCTAAGAGACGTACATGTAGAGCCTGCAGGAACAACAGTGGCCACTACCTGTGGGACTTGCGCTTGCCTTGTTCTGTGTACGTGATACGCTATGTCCATGCCAGTGTCGATGTGGCAATACAGGGACCCTGGGTTTCTGCATGGCAAAGATCTGTGATGCCTGGGAGACATCAGGCCTCACTTGTCACTTTGGTGTGTGTTTGGAACGTCGCAGCAGTACATAGGTTGGGTGACACAGCCAGATGATTGGCCATTGCACTACATGGGACTCATGTGGACATGTGGAATTGAGATGTGAGGTGATGGTCATGCAGGTGACATATGTGTTCATGCCCAACAGCACACACCTCAGTACATTGTGTAATGTCCTGATCTATCATGTGATATCGAGACTGGTCATGGCCACATGGGTGGATGAACTGGCAATCTTCCTTTGTGCATCTCTGTACTGCAGGGCACCAGCTGTCCAAAGACCATTCCCAGACCTTGCGACCATGCAGGAACGCGAGTGCCTCAGACGGTACCGCTTTACCAGGCCACTGATTGAGAAGTTGGCGGAACAGTTAGCGCCACATCTGCTACCTGGCCGGACATCCCCTACAGCACTGACCCCAGAGGTGAAGGTAATGGCAGCCCTGCACTTCTTTGCTACTGGTACCTTCCAGTACACTGTGGCTACTGCTGGTGGTATGTCGCAAACGATGTTTAGTCGGGTGCTACGCGATGTCTTGGAGGGGATGTTGTATTTCCTAGAGCTGTACATCAAGTTCCCTAGCCCAGCTGAACTCCCTGAAATAAAGGATGCCTTTTATACACTGGGGAGGATGCCGAACGTCATCGGATCTATTGATGGGACACATGTGGCCCTGATACCACCACAGGCACATGAGCAGGCATACGAGAACAGGAAGCACTACCACTCCATCAATGCTCTGGTGGTATGTCTTGCTGACATGTCTATCACACGTGTGTGCTCGGTTCCCTGGTTCTGCGCACGATGCCTACATAATGAGGAGTAGTCTCATTGCAACGCTGATGTCACAGATACCAGCTCAGCATGTCTGGCTTGTCGGTGTGTACTGACTGTTTCTCATTGTGTGTGTTTGTCAATGTTGTATTCCGCACTCCTACAAAACTCAGCTACTTGTTCATTTTTGGATGTGTAGGTGACTCCGGATACCCCAACATGCCGTTGTTGCTGACACCCCTCCGGAACCCTGTGACACCAGCCGAGATGCGCTACAATGAGGCACATGGTCACAACAGGAGGGTGATTGAGCGGACATTCAGGCTCCTGAAAAGCCGCTTTCGCTGCCTGGACAAGACCAGAGGGGCCCTCCCATATGAGCCTGCAAAGGTGTGCAAAATAATCCTTGTATGCCGCATGCTACACAACATGGCAGTGCGGAAGGATCCAGGATGACGATGACCAACCTCCAGCACCTGTGGAGGATCCCGGCCTGGGCCAAGATGCCAGCGATGATGAGGATGAGGGTGACGTCCGCTCACAGCTCATCAACAACTTCTTCACCTGAATGTGAGTTTCCAGGGTTGTTATGTCAATGTATGGAGGTAGCCTTGAATGTGTTGTTGCAGCTCTGTTGCTGTCTGAGTGTGTCTCTGTGCCACTTGACTGGATGCGTGCAGTGATGTGTCCATTCAGGTGGTGTGTAATCCACAATAGGGTAGTATTGCTAACTTGTTTTTGTGTAGGTTTCTTGCGACATGTTTTGTGCATGTGTATTGCATTTCTCTCCTGTTCTGCTGTGCTTTTGACAGTGTCTTGTGTCTGTCCTTCGCAGGTTACTTTGCTTGTTGTTTGGTCAACACTGACCCCCAACACCCAAAATCCAACACTAGTGTGGAAGTTGTCAATTCCCATCAACTGATGTACCACACATCCCTGGACTTCAATTCTCCAACACTTTGTGAGCGTGTGTCCACTGTTACGTAGAATTACCGTGCAACTATTGTGGAATAAATGTGTTGCTGATGTGTAATGAACCTGTGCTACGCTTTGTTATGTGAGTTGTCTGTCTTCCCACATCTGACTGACATCTGCTTACCTCACCTGTGGACTTGTTAGCACTGACTGGGGTTGGTGTTGTGTCTGTGCATGCCAATGTGTTTCAGGTCAACATCATTGTATGGGATGAGTAACATGGCCATGATGAGTATGTGTTGTAGTGCCATAGTGGTGTGTCTCCCTCACATGTCACATCACCATGACTCACCTTACGTTGGTCACATTGTTGCAGTATGCACTGTGTTATGTAGCAGATCGACATCTCCCTGACACAAGACAAGTTGGAATCACAGCAGAGGCAAGTATGGTGTACTGGTGAGTTTATTTTCAAACATGTGTGAGGGAAGTGCACAGGATGGTGGGTGCTGTACATTGGTTTTGGAATCCAAAGTTCACATTAGAGTTGGAAGTGCTGGTAGATGAAGTGTCCAGACTAAAGTCCACAGTCATCTGCTACATTGGCCCAACATGAACCCTCCATGTCATGAGGGCAAGTTGTGTGCGATTGGACAAGGTGAATGGGTTGCGCACAAAGAATACTGTCCAGAACAGGTTTAGAGACCCTGGGGGATGTGCTGGGACATCTGCCTCTCACATGTCCTTCTTCGGACGACCCCTCTTCTTCCAGGGGGGGGGGATCCTCAGGTGCAGGCCTCTGCGGTGCAGGGAACTCTTCGCCAGAGTCTTCCTCCCTCCCTGTGGCACTGGCAGATGGTGTTGCAACAGATGTTGTGGCCACACAGGGAGGTGTGGACAGGTTTGTGTTGATCTGGCGGAGGCATTGGAGTATGTCCTGATGCACCGCAGTAAGGGCATCCCACTTGACCTCCATGCGGGCATGGTGGGCAACCTGCTCCTGTTGCATGTCCTTGAGGATCCCCACTACCTGGCCAAATCCTCCGGTGCTGTCCTGGTAAGCATCTATGATGCGTGCCAGGTGGGGTCATCATGCAGTCCAGACCCCTATGCAAGGTGCGCCCTCTGCCTCCCACCCCTCCCAGCACCCCTATCCACACGGGCAGGACCAGCGGCGGGACGCACAGGTGACACTGGGGCCTCTTGGGTGGTGTTGCTGGTGGTGTTTGCTGTAGCTTCCGGGGGGGTCCTGTGTCCCTGTGCTGTGGGTGTTCAGTGGCCTTGATCTGTCCATGTTGGCGGGGGTGCCCTGTCAGTTACCAGATGCTGGAGGCATGGGTACAGGGGGTGCAGATGCTGGTGCTGCATGATGACTCACACTGGAGGGGCCAGGTTGGTCGTCGTCATCCGAAGAGGACAGAGACAGAGTCAATCCAGAGAGCTCAGTGTCCGCCAGAGTCTGGGACTGGGAATCCTCATCATTTGGTGCTGGGTGCCCAGCACCACCTGTGTTTGGAAGTGACACACGATGTGAGTTATGTTTCTACATGCATCGATGGTTCACAAACATGACAGTTTCTACTTTTCGAACAGATGCCTGCCTGTACACTGCTTTTTCCCAGCTTGTCACGGACAGAGTTTGATATTGTTGTTGCCCATTTCCCAGCATGTCCTTGTGCTCCCCACAACAGAACCCAGTGTCGGACATCTTGTCAGTCCCTTCCCACTCCCTGTGGGGCGAGTATTGTTCAGTTAGAACTTGCTGGCCCATGTGGGTGGGTGTAGATTGTCTGTGACTGCGACTCCCATCATACTCTTGGCTACACCCCCTTTGCCAGCATGCACATACATCCTTCCTCTTGACTCTGCTTCTCTGTGAGGGGGTGTGACAGCAATGGCAAGATGGCTGACTGTGAAGTCCTGGTGTTTGTTGTTGCCCATTTCCCAGCATGGCCTTGTGCTCCCCACAACAGAGCCCAGTGTCCGACATCTTGTCAGTCCCTTCCCACTCCCTGTGGGGCGAGTATGGTTCAGTGTGAGCTTGCTGGGCCATGTGGGTGGGTGTAGATTGTCTGTGACTGCGACTCCCATCATACTCTTGGCTACACCCCCCTTCCTAGCATGCCCATACTTCCTTCCTCTTGACTCTGCTTCCCTGTGCGGGAGTGTGACAGCAATGGCAAGATGGCTGCCTGTGATATCCTTGTGTTTGTTTGGCTACAAGTCCAAAGAGAGCCCCTGTGCTTCACACAGCAGCACCCAGTATGGGGTATCTTTTGCTGATATTTCACTGAGGCGTGGGTCAATGCATTCTACCCGGTGAGTTGTGTGGAGTTTGTGTTGAGGGGGGTGTCTCCACATGCTGGTAAGTATGGTCAGGGCTGTAGTCCTCCTTCCCATCATGAAACGTGCTTCCATTGTAGGGCGTGCAAGTTGTCTTTCAGGATGTCAGAAAGTGGTGTCCTGCTTCTGATTTGCACACAACCCCTACCAGGGCCCTGTGCTCCCCACAGCAGGACCCAGTGTCAGCCATCTTGTCAGTCATTTTCCACTCCCTGTGATGTGGGCATGTTTCAGAGAGGTCTTTATGGGCCAATCAGGAGGGGGAGCAATATCTGTTACTACAGGCCCCATCATGCTTTTGGATACACTCGCTTCACCTGCATCACCACTATTCCTTCCTGTCAGTCAGCGGCACTGTGAGGTAGTGTGTTTGTGGTGGCAAACTGTCTGGCAGTGTCTATTTAGCTTTGTGCCACTGGCTTGCTCTATTTGTTTGCAGGTTGGTGCATGTCATGACACAGTTCCAAGTCAATATGAGATGGCAGGTATTGTGTTTGTCTGACTGGCATACACATCTTGGGATGATTATCTATTGGTTACTGTAGCTTTGCTTGCGGTGCATGGTTTCACTGTCCCCTTGCCACTCAATCTTGGGTATGTTGTTTGTGTACTCACCAGGCTCTGATATGTCTGTTATTCCATGGACGCTCTCTAGTGGTAGGATTTCCCGCACCTTCTCCTCCCAGGTCCTGAAGTAGACTGGTTTGGCAGGAGGGCCACCGCCGGTGCACTGACTCAGGGTGCGATCTTTTTCGATGAGTTTCTTGACCCTCCTGCACACGTCATACCACCTGTTCTGGATATCGCCCTTTGTGCGCCTTGCTGGTGCTTGAGCGTTCACCTTGTCCACAATCCTCGCCCACATCTTGGTTTCCTGTGACATGGGGGTCCTTTGGACCATTGTACCAAACAAATGTGGCTCTACTCTGATGATCTCGTCTACCAGCACTTCTAACTCACTATCTGTGAACTTTGGATTCTTCTTTGGGGGCGTGGTGATGGGTGGTGGTGGTGGTGCGGGATGTGTGTGTGCTTTTGAATGAGCTGCTGATGGTGTGTGGGTTGTGTGATGAGTGAGTTGTGAGTGTGTCTCTGGTTGCTGTGTAATGGTGTTTGCTGCTGGCTGTGTCTCCTGTTTGCAAGGGATGATGGTAGTGATTGTAGTCCTTCATATAGTTGGAGTTGTGGGTGTGTCTTTGTCCCAGTTTTTTTTATTTGATATTTATTGGCTTTGTCATTGCTTATTTGGTCCTTTTTTTGTCTTTTTTCCTTTGGGTTTTGTAGGCATGAAGGAGACATTCATCTGACGAAAACGGACGCTGCTGTTGTCTCGTGCGGGCTTCTCCGCCTCGTTCATGCTGCCTATCTTCTGTGTTTCATACGCGCCGGTCGCGAAGGTCTCTATTGCTTGTGGGCCCGGTTGTCTGTGCGTGTTGGTCGTGCGGCTTGGTCTCCGTGCGAGTCGGTCTGGTTTTACACGCATTGCATCACACTATGCGGATCGGACATTGCGGGTACGGGTCAGTCGCGTTCATTCTGGGTTCGTGTCAGTCGGTGAAAATCGCGTTGGTTTTCCGGCCGGATCACTATTTTCTCTACGGCTCGGTCGTACAGCTTGTATTCCGTACGTGTCGGTTGTAATTCGCTTGCGTTGCATCGCACTGCACGGGTCGTACGGCGCTGGTCCGTGTCGGTCGGTATCCGGTCCGGGTCCGTGTCGGTCAGTTCGTTTTGCGGACAGAATCGGAATCAGCCCCAGAGTAGCATATTTAACGTTACCTAAACAAGGCCGCAACAAATGACGATACGTACATCGGTAAAAATCTACCTTACAAACTCAAATCGCCACAACTACAAAAACCGAAGCCTACACACAACTACAACCTACATACCTTCAAAGGTAATTAAAAATATAGTTAAAATAAAGAAAAGTAATCTTAACTTCCTCGACGCAAAGCAACTCCCAACTGCGAACTTGACCCCTTCGGAAAAAACAAAAACAAACACAAGTGGTTACAAAATACAATCACCAAACAAATATGGCAGCTTTATACATACAAAATAAATAAATGCATTTAGTTATTTATAATGTTATTATCTTACGGAAAAATTACAAAAATCTTTAATTAAATTACTGCAATTTGTAAATGATATGTTTCAATTTATTTTACATTTTTCCATCATTGTAAAATTATAATAATACATTTTATTAAACATATAATATTTTGTTTTTATAATTCTATATATTTACGAGTTATATACAACTTGTATTAAAAACATGTAATATTTCTATTCAATGTTTAAAAAATGGTAACCTTATAAAAAAGTTTAAAACTTAAACAATGTAATAATTAATAGTCTTAATATTTTATATATTAATTAAAATGCATTTTTATTTGTTTACAAAATGTTACAAAGTATAAAATTAAAACTGAATTAACAAAATATTATAACAGTTTTTTGTAAAATGTGAACAGTATATTATATAACTAAATTACAAATGTTCAAAGACAATTATAATGAACAACTGTTAAGAATTGTATTATTTGTTTTAAATTCTACTAAATAAATGTAAAAGTTAATTTTTTGACATTATTAAGTTTACATATCTTTATTATAAGATGTACCAATGTTAATAAATATGGTTTACATATTTATAAAATGTAAAAATATACATATGTCCCCCAAAAATTATATCTGTAAAATAAATATGTTTTTCTTTGTCTGTGTCTTGTTTTATATTAAATGAAGTTAATAAAATAAATGTTTATGTTGAGTGTGTCAGGTGGCGAGAACCGGTAGTACACCGCTCGCATCCCCGCCACGTGGGGGAACTACGTTTCCCAGGACGCCCGGCAGAACACGCCCCACGTGTTCTGCGCCGAGTGCGACAGCGGTTAAAACCGCCAACAAACACCAAGCGGTGCCGATGATTCCAGCCAGTCCTGTTCGCACTCTTGTTTCGGAAACAACGTTCCAGCCTTGCGTTCTCGGCCTTCCCCTCGTCCTTGTATCCAGCCTCTCCGTCTCCAGCAGTGTTACCTCGCCGCCTTCCCTGAAGCAAGGAAGACCGCGGGGAGCTCCCAAGCTTCAACGTTCCAGACTCCAGGGAACCTCCATCAGCGCTCCTCTGCCCAAGGATTACCGGGTCCAGAGTGGTAGCGCGAAGGTGAAAACCTCGCCGGTGAGCCCCGACGCGGGTACGCGTCGGAACAACCTTCCACGTTCCTGTTTTCTTCCCTCATCCATTCCACGTGCTCCTCTGCCCACGAAGTTCCGGGTACAGAGTTGTAGCGCGGACTGGTGCGCTCCTCTGCCCACGGAGAACCGGGTCCAGAGTGGAAGCACGAACCGGGGCGCTCCTCAGCCCATGGAGTTCCGGGTTTAGAGTAGCAGCGCCCGTTCCTTTTTTCAGCACTGCACAACTGTGAGTACTGTTCTTTCCTTTAGCCTTCAGGGAGGCGATTTCCTCGTTCTTTTGGGAGTGACCCTGATCCAGGACGCGCTCTGGGGGGCATCAAGCACTGCCGTTCAAGTGCTGGCTTTTGCTCCCAGGGGGTAGCGTCCCTCTGCCCGTCCGGTACGATCCCAAGGGTTCGCCCGGGCTCTGCGGTGATACATCAGTGCTACCTCAACTGAGCGTCACGCAGGCCAGGCCAGAGAACCCCCAAAAACCCCGGGTTGGAAGGTGACAGGTGAGAAACCACTGCAAAGTGGGAGGGGGGAGGCAACAAGTGGGTCACTACTGACGGGTGTCTGACGGTGTGCTTGTTTCGTTCCAGATCCCTTTTCCCAGCTGCTCCTTCCATTCCTTCCCTCGCCCACCTGTCTCCATAGTCCATGTGTGTTACACGTTCTCCGGACTGGGGACGGATGGGAGGAGGACCCCATTAACTTCAGCGTCATCCTGAGGAGAGAATTCCCCGGCCATCGTGACAGAATCATCGGCCCACGAATTACCGCTCCTCCCAATCATGCTGTCATTTGGGATGACCACCTTAGAGGACGTAGTGGCGGCCCTGGCTCTTGTCCAGGGTGAACTAGCCGCCTCACGTCAAGAAACCGCTGCCCTACACTCCCGGATGGACCGTATCCAACGGAATCCCTTTGATGCCGTGAGTATTGGCCCAGCCTCCACGCCCCAGGTAGTGGTAGAGATGCCCGCACATGTTCCCCTGGCCCCTCCTGAACGGTTCCATGGGGATATGCAGAAAGTACAGGTCTTCATGACTCAGGTCCTCCTCAACTTCCATTGTAAACCCAAGCTGTTCGCTACTAACCAGGCTAGGGTAGCGTTCCTCATCTCGTACCTGTCAGGAGAAGCGGCCCAATGGGCGGTTCCTATCGTCAGGAGAGACGACGCCCTGCTCTATGATTGGGATACGTTCCGCGAAGAGTTCGAGAAAACCTTCGACCGAAGAGCCGATACCTTCTCCGCGGATCGCGATCTTCTCGACCTCAAACAGAGCAGTTCCGATTTTCTCGGATACCTCAACAGTTTCAGGAGGCTGGTAGCGGAAACTGACTGGCCTGAAGCAAAACAGTCAGCCATCTTTTACCGGGGGTTGACGGAAGAATTGAAGGACGTCATTGCACAAATAGATCCCCAACCACGCTCCTGTGCCGCGATGATGGAACTTGCCTCGCGGTTGGAATACCGCCTCCGAGAAAGGAAAGGAGACCATAGGAGAAAGGAAAGGCCCCCTCCGTCCTCGGATCTGGCACGAGCACCTGATCTTGGGCCGGCCCGGCCCGAACCCATGGAGATAGGGGCAGTGAGAGCGTCCCTAACCTCGAGTGAGAAGGATTACCGCCGGAAGCAGGGCCTCTGTCTGTACTGTGGCAAGAAAGGCCATTACCTCAGAGAATGTCCCGTTCGTCCTAAGGTTGGGAGACCTCGCTCAGGCCAAGCAGCGACAGTGACGGGAGAAGTGGAGGCGGGAAACGCCCGGGCTTGAAGGACCTCGAAGGGAAGCCTTCAAGCCACCACTCCATCCCTTCGGTGGAAGCCGATGCTGAGGCAGAGCCGGACCACTTCTTCCTCACGCTTCAAGTCATGATAGACCAAACCACTCGGACCATTCGGGCCATGATTGATTCTGGGGCCACAGGATGCTTTTTGGACGAGACCGAAGCCCAGAAGCTGGGGGTCACTCTTCTCCCCAAACACACGCCAGAACTCGTCTATGCTGTAGATGGGAAAGAGTTGGACTCGGGGCCCATCCGTTATGTTACCCCAGCCCTCTGGATGACCATCGGGAAGACCCACGGCGAATGGTTGGCCTTAAACATCATCAAAGCTCCCCGGTGCAAACTCATTCTGGGGCTACCCTGGTTAAGAAAACACGAACCTACCATAGAGTGGTTCGCGAACACCATTTCCTTTTGCTCCACCTTTTGCCGTCAACACTGTACGGTGCCTGACTCGCCTCCACCCACTCTGTTGGTCTCTCAGCAACATATCGCCACAGCGGCGGAGAAAGACGTAGTGCTCCCGGCTTGGTATAGCGCCTATGCGGACGTCTTCGACAAACGGAAGGCCGAAGAGCTGCCACCCCATCGGGCATATGACTGCCGCATCGACCTGGAACCTGGAGCTGTCATCCCCTGTTGCCGTGTCTATGCTCTCACTGGACCCGAAACGAGCCACCTCCGAGAGTATCTGGACACATACCTCGCGTTGGGTTTCATTCGCCCCTCTCGATCACCCGCAGCCTCTCCGCTCTTCTTCATCCCAAAGGCCAACGGTGAGTTGCGTTGCTGCATTGACTATCGCGCGCTCAACGCAGTGACAATAAAGAATCAATACCCCTTGCCGTTGATCCCGGTGCTGCTCGAGCAGGTCAGGTAGGCAGCCCTGTACACCAAGCTGGACCTCCGTGGGGCATACCACCTGGTTCGAATGAGAGAAGGAGACGAATGGAAGACGGCATTCAAGACGTTGTATGGGTTATTCGAGTACCTCGTGATGCCCTTTGGGCTCTGCAACGCCCCTGCCGCCTTCCAGTTCTTCCTCAACGAGGCCTTAAGAGACTACCTGGATAAGTCCGTCATTGTCTACATCGACGACATCCTTATCTATTCGGCCAACGCGAAAGAACACGTCGTCCACGTGAGACAGGTCTTGCAAGCCCTCCGCGCGCACCGTTTATACTGCAAGCTCACGAAGTGTGAATTCCACGTTACGACAGTGGAATTCCTGGGTGTTCTCCTGACTCCCGCCGGACAAGTCATGTCGGATCGGAAGGTGCAAGCAGTGGTGAAGTGGCCGCCACCTACAACTGTCAAGGAAGTGCAAAGCTTCCTCGGCTTCTCCAACTTCTACCGGCGCTTCATCCATCATTTCTCCCAACTGGTGGCACCTCTTACGAAACTGACTCGCAAAGGCGTTCCGTTTTCCTGGCAACCCGAGACACAGAGAGCGTTCGAGCAGCTCAAGACCGCATTCACCACCGCTCCGGTCCTACGCCATGCCAAACCTGAACTCCCGTTCATAGTGGAGGCGGACGCTTCTGACATCGCAGTCTGGGCGGTTCTGTCACAGCGGCATCCAGACACTGGCCACCTCCATCCAGTGGCCTACTTGTCCAGGAAACTCAACCCCGCCGAAAAGAACTACACGATCGCCGAAAAGGAACTGCTAGCAATTCGGGAAGCCTTCCTGGAATGGAGACACTGGCTGAAGGGGGCACAACACCAGGTCACGGTCTATACCGACCATCGCAACCTCCAGTTTTTGCGGTCTGCGAGGCATCTCACCCCCAGACAACAACGGTGGATGCTCTTCTTCGCGGAGTACCACTTCCTCGTCACGTTCCGACCAGGAACCCAGAACCAAAAAGCGGATACCTTATCCCGCCAGGGTATGACCTGTCTCCCCTTGGCAGACGCCGAATGAGCCATCATTACCCCCGACAACGTGGTGGGGAGAGTGGAAACCGTATCGTTCCTCGACGGAGTGAAACGGGGTATCAAATCGTTCGCCTGGTCGTCCTGGTTGCGCAGCCACAAGGAGTGGCGTTTGTTGCAAGGCATCCCCTTGTGTGGCTCCCGAGTTCTGGTCCCTACACTCCGCCTCCGAAAGCTCGTGTTCAGCTGGTGTCACGACGCCCCCAGCACCGGTCACTGGAAAAGGTACTGCGACAGGAAAAGGTACTGCGACAGTTCTGGTGGCCGTCGGTTCGACCGGATGTCTTACGATGGGTCAAGCACTGCACCGTCTGCGCTCAGATGAAAACCGACCACTGCAAGCAACAAGGCCTCCTACATCCACTACCGACCCCTATGACTCCGTGGGAAAAGATCTCCGTCGATTTCATAGTGGGACTGCCGAAAGATCAGAACTGCACGGCTATAGTGGTCGTCATCGATTACCTCACCAAAATGGGGCATTTCATCCCGTGCAGGCAGATACCCACAGCGGGGGCCTTGGTGAAACTCATGTTGAAGGACGTCGTAAGGCTACACGGCCTTCCATTGGAGATCGTGTCGGACAGGGGGTCCCAATTCACAGCCCGCTTTTGGAAGGTCTGGTGCACCGAGCTGGGGATTCAATCGTCCCTGTCCACCAGCTTCCATCCCCAATCCGATGGTCAAACCGAGCGCCTCAACCAAACCCTGAAGCAGTACCTCCGTTGCTATGTGAACAAAGCCTCGGAAGCCTGGGTGGAGTGGTTATCGGTGGCTGAGATAGCTTATAACAGCACCGTTCATGCATCCACAAAACACACTCCCTTCTACCTCTCCTCTGGGTTTCACCCTCGTTTCACCCCTTTTTTGCTCCCTCGCTCTGGCGTCACTCTGCCCGATCTCCAACACCGACTCGCGCAGATACGCTCGACCCTCACAATGGCCCGCGAAAACCTCCGCATAGCAAAGGACAGGTACAAGGCGCAGGCCGACAAGCACCGTAGGCCCAATCCTGTGTACCGTAAGGGGGATAAAGTATGGTTGTCCACAAAACACATCACCTTCAAGAAACCCAGTGTGTTCAATCCCAAGTTTATAGGCCCCTATGCGGTGGTCCGCCACGTCAACCCCGTGGCCGTACAGCTCCGCCTCCCACCGCACATGCACATACACCCCGTGTTCCACGTCTCGTTGCTCAAACCCTCCTTTTGTCCTGTGAAACGTGTTCCTCCTCCGGTTTGGGTGCAGCATGAGCGGGAGTACGTGGTGGAGAAGGTGCTGGACTCCAAGCTGGTGCGGGGCAGGGTGTGGTACCTCCTGGCGTGGAAGGGGTATGGGCCGGAGGAGCATTCCTGGGAGCCAGCGTCGGCGATCCACGTCCCCCGCCTGGTGGCTGCCTTCCACCGCCGCTGCCCCGGGAAGCCCGGTGCTCCTCGCGGCGCTTGACTCGGTGGGGAGGGGGGTGTACTGTCAGGTGGCGAGAACCGGTAGTACACCGCTCGCATCCCCGCCACGTGGGGGAACTACGTTTCCCAGGACGCCCGGCAGAACACGCCCCACGTGTTCGGCGCCGAGTGCGACAGCGGTTAAAACCGCCAACAAACACCAAGCGGTGCCGATGATTCCAGCCAGTCCTGTTCGCACTCTTGTTTCGGAAACAACGTTCCAGCCTTGCGTTCTCGGCCTTCCCCTCGTCCTTGTATCCAGCCTCTCCGTCTCCAGCAGTGTTACCTAGCCGCCTTCCCTGAAGCAAGGAAGACCGCGGGGAGCTCCCAAGCTTCAACGTTCCAGACTCCAGGGAACCTCCATCAGCGCTCCTCTGCCCAAGGATTACCGGGTCCAGAGTGGTAGCGCGAAGGTGAAAACCTCGCCGGTGAGCCCCGACGCGGGTACGCGTCGGAACAACCTTCCACGTTCCTGTTTTCTTCCCTCATCCATTCCACGCGCTCCTCTGCCCACGGAGTTCCGGGTACAGAGTTGTAGCGCGGACTGGTGCGCTCCTCTGCCCACGGAGAACCGGGTCCAGAGTGGAAGCGCGAACCGGGGCGCTCCTCAGCCCATGGAGTTCCGGGTTTAGAGTAGCAGCGCCCGTTCCTTTTTTCAGCACTGCACAACTGTGAGTACTGTTCTTTCCTTTAGCCTTCAGGGAGGCGATTTCCTCGTTCTTCCCTTCCTTCCCTCGCCCACCTGTCTCCATAGTCCGTGTGTGTTACACGTTCTCCGGACTGGGGACGGATGGGAGGTGGACCCCATTAACTTCAGCGTCATCCTGAGGAGAGAATTCCCCGGCCATCGTGACAAATCATTTTCAATAAGTAAACATCAGTACAAAAATTAAGTCTATTTTTTGTATATCATTTTATTAATATTGCATTTAATGTTTTAATTTATGTGTTAAGTAAATGTACTGTATTAAATAATATTTGTAACTAACTTGGGGCCCCATTATGATGGCGCACTGTAACGGTAAACGGAACTGACCGCAAGAGGTGTTGGGGTCCCGCTGTGGCTATTAGGATGCGACCGCCGCCATGGCAGTCGCATCCTGTATATTTAACATTGCAGCGGGCGGTGCTGTATTCAGGACCCGCCACAATGTTAAAAGGGCATTTTGTGCATTTGCATGAACAAAGTGACAGGCACCGTACGGTGCCTGCCACCTTGTGCATGCAAATGTCAGGGGGTACCTACCCCCCCAAGTGCAGCCACCCACCCCCATCCCCCTGGGGGCCCGCAACGGGCCCCGAAAAGGCATTTTCCACATGCCTTTCAATGGCGGAGTCTCTGCCATGGAAAGGTATGACACCGCCATCATCGTAATATGGATGGCAGTGCCTGCAAGGCGCCACCACCATATTGCAGACCTTTTCCACCCGGAAGGCAATCGGGCGGATTGCCTACCGGTGGAAAACTGGAAGACGGTCTTTCCGTCCACCTGGGTCCCCACCACCATCGTGATATGACGGGGGGAAATGTTATGCGGGTGGACGAAAATGGAAGGTGGATCGCCACCGCCATATGGGCGGTGGTGATCCGCCCGCCATCCTAGTGGGCCCCTTAATATCTAAAGGTATATTTTTTCATTTCTAACTATATCATATTTAAAATACACTACTTCTACAAACCATATTATTTGTTTTAAATAAATTAATACATACATATCTAAAATGCTATTCCCACTAGACTTTATTAGACTTTATTTCTAAGTTAATTCTAGGCAGATGCTGGACATTAAACCTAATTAATTTACTATTCCCATTCCACTTAGAATTAATTCATAGTAGGTGCTGGACACTAAACTTAATCAATTTACTATTACCACTCAAGTTAGCATTTAATCTGGGTAGGTGTTGGAAATTAAAGTTAATTAACTTACTATTCCCACTCCAGTTAGAATTAATTCTGGGTACGTGCTGGACACTAAACCTAATTAATTTACTATTCCCACTCCAGTTAGTATTAATTCAGGGAAGGGACTGGACACTAAACTCACTTAGGGGCTCATTACGATGGCGAGCGGATCACAACTGCGGTGCCGGTGACCGCTCCACCATTGTAACATGAAATATCCCCTGCCACATTATGATGGCGGTGGGTACCAGGGCGGACGGAAAGTCCATCCGCTGCTTCTCCGCCGGTAGCAAACTTTACGATTGCCTGCTGGGCGGAGCTGGACCACTTATATAGTGGCGGTGCCGGCACGATTATGATGCAGGCGGAAGACAGCCGTTCTGTGGCGGTTGAACCGCTATTGAAAGGATGGCAGGGATTGGTTTGGGGGGCCTGCTACAGACAGCCCTTGTGTTGTGGGAGGTGTTTGTGCACTGGGGGGTTACCCATGGTACTCCACTACATTTCACTGCACCAAGTGGCAGGCACAGTGTAGTGCCTGCCACATAGTGCAATGAAATGCACAACATGCTCTTTTTCACATCACAGTGGTGCTGCTGTCAGCACCCTCCGCCACATTATGAACGGTGCGGAATCCGACCGCAGCGGTGGCGGGCCCATCATAATTGGATGAGCGGGACCGCCGCACGCATGGCGGTCAGACCCAATGACCGCTATGGTGGCGGCCAGATAAAATCCGACAGCCATCATAATCAGCCCCTTAATTTACTATTTCCACTCCAGTTAGCATAGTTGTGTAGGTGCTGGACAGTAAACTTAATTAATTTACTATTCCCACTCCAGTTAGTATTAATTCTGGGTAGGTGCTGGACCGTAAATCTAATTAATATACTATTTCCACTCCACTTAGTATTCATTCAGGGAAGGTGGTGGACAATAAACCTAATTACTTTACTATTCCTACTCCAGTTAGCATTTGATCTAGGTGGGTGCTGGACACTAAACGTAATTAATTTACTATTCCCACTACAGTTAGTATTAATTTAGGTAAGGTGCTGGACACTAAACATAATTAATTTACTATTCCCACTCCAGTAAGTATTAATTCAGGGAAGGTGCTGGACTCTAAACTAACTTAATGTGCTATTCCCACTCCAGTTAGTATTAATTCAGGGAAGGTGCTGGACACTGACCTTAATTAATTTACTATTCCCACTCCATCAGGGAAGGTGCTGGACACTACCTGTACGCACCGTACCCCAGGCCCGGACCCCAGCCCCGTACCTGTATGCACCGTACCCCAGCCCCGTACCCCAGGCCCATACCCCAGCCCCGTACCTGTATGCACCGTACCCCAGCCCCGTACCTGTACGCACCGTACCCCAGGCCCGTACCTGTACGCACCGTACCCCAACACCCTCACCCAGCATCGCGTATGTACGGACCTTACAACAACATTGCCGATAGAGCACGGTACACCAACATCGCGTATGTACTAGGCCTGGGCAAAATTTCCGTTCCGTTCGCGGAATTTGCGATAATTTGGCATTTCCGCGTTCCGCGGAGAGCGCGGAAATGTCAAAATTTCCGCATTCCGCAGCTTTGCGATAATTTGGTTCTTGCTCGCGCTGTAAAATAATACATTCTCGTGCGCGCGCGATCGCCTTACCTGAATCCCCGCGTTCGCCGACAAGTTTTCCCGATCCGGTCGCGTTCTCCATGAGATGTTGTATTGTTTTAGCCATTTGCGCTGTCTCGCGACAGTTCGCGTCCGCAGTGACGTCATGCGTCGCGCGATCACGTCTTTTTTCTCGCGATCATGCACCGCGAGACAACTGAAAACAAGATGGCCGCGCCCACAAGCAACCACATGGGTAAGTTGGCGACCCGCAACCATGCAGAAAATCTCGCGAACATGCCGGACAAAAACTTCCGCATTTTCGCGATATTTCCGCTTGTTTGCGGAGATTTTTAACATTTTCGCGATAATTTGCGAAAGTCGCTTTCGCAAATTCCGCCCACCCCTAGTATGTACGCACCTTACCCACGCGAAAAAGACTCGTACTTAACCAGGACCCTGTAAAACAGCACAAGGAGGGTCAATTCGACTTGGACAACACCACAAAACACGTCTACAGTAGAAAATACATCTCAATGACTGACCTGGCACATCCAAACAGGCAAACAGAGGCCCAAACTCACAACCACCTCTTATAACACACCCACCTAAATTTCAAACACAGCCACACCCACAAATGGACCAATAAAAAGGGCCCACACACACAAACCTTGAGCCTTTGCAACAGACCCACTGCTGACAGACCCCACAGACAAACAACTGCACCCATACACCTTAACTTACACACCTTCACACAACCTCCTTCACAAAGACCCCCTCTTCACATTCAGACCCACACCGTCATATTCACACCCACACACCCACACCATGCCCACAGACAAGAATCCAAAGTTCACAAGGGAGGAGCTGGACATCCTTGTCACCTACGTTATCAGAGTCGAGCCACAGCTCTTTGGAACATTGGTCAGACAGACCAGCATAGCAGAAAAAACACGCATGTGGCAGAGGATCGTCGATCGGGTGAATGCTGTTGCGCCCATCAGAAGGACCAGGCATGAATGCCAAGCTAGGTGGTACGATCTGCGGAGGGCAGTCAAGCGCAAAATGAACGAGGAATGCGCCCAGACCAACATCACTGGAGGCGGGCTGCCCCGCAGACCGGTACATTACCATCCCTGGGAGGAGAGGGTGATGGCCATGCTTCCGCCGGTGGGAGTACACGGAGTCGAAGGAGTCGCAGAGCCTGGTGAGTACACAAACAACTTATGTAACATGGGGGGTAATGGCATCCACACCCCAAATACACAAAAAGCACACAACTACCCCCAAGCCCTCACCGGACACAACCACACTCCAAAAACACACCCATGCCACTAACATGTCCAAGCCCCATTCACAAAGCAAGGCCATGCCATGTCCCAGGCTACACGAACCACAAACCCAAGACTGAATGTCCGGGATGCTGGGAGGGTGGGGCTCACAAAACACATTGTGCAACTCAGAAGCAGACACCAATGCCCTCAGCCCATATGGCCCAGGTACATACCCATGCACCATGCACAATGCACAGGGACTGGAAAAGTACTGACAAGGTAGCTGACACTTGGCCCTGCTGTAGGCAGCACAAGGCCCTCCTGTGAGTACTGTACACTCAAACACCAACTCCACAAGCTCAGATATCTAGCACAGGAACTCACACTCACTTCCATGCCAGCATGCACCATGAGGGAACAGACACATCACATGGGAGACCCAATGCCAACTCACACTACACCCAACAGCAGGCCCTGTCACACACACCCCTTACACAAGCACACACCCCCGGGGCAGGCAACGGATTTACCCACTCTCACAATGGACATGTGACACAACAAGATCAATCCATAGCCAAATAAGCATCCTAGCCAAAATTCCACAGGTCAAACACTCAGGAGAACATATCAATCTGTCCCCCGCAACATACCCATCCCCAAGTGGACATTGAGAGGAATGCTAGGCACATCCAACTACCTGGAGGAACTGTGCCAACCTGAATATGTATGAAACATGGATGTCGCATGAAACAGCATTAACATTGTCTCTCTCTCACACACAGGGCATACGTCATGGATCTCCCCCCAACAATGGGGGGGAACAATCACAGTCCCAGGCTCGGCGTGAAGATGATCCCACCGGCAGCGACGACTCTCACCACTCCGTGGATGATCCCAACCAACCTCTGGTGCCCAAGCCCCTGCAGCACCTGCTTCAGGTACATCTGTGCCAACCACCACCACCACCATTCCTGCCACATCCCAGGAGACACCCAGGAGCCCTGCTCGCACTGAACAACAGAGCCAGTCTGACCAGGAGGGACAAGGTTCTCTGGGCACCCAAGAGGAGGCAGACAACCCCGCAAATGCCATCCCTCAGGGGTCCCGTAGACCCGATGTGCCCACAACGGCAGGCCAGGCTCGTGTGGGCAGGGGTGGTGGAGTGGAGGCAGGCGGAGGCGCAAACCTGACCAGCCAGCTGAGGGAACCGGTATGTCACACATACGCCACATTCTGGACACATACCGGCGTGACACCAGGGGCATCAGCCAGGTAGTGGGGACCCTCACAGAGATGAAGGGGACCCTCGAAGAGATGAAGAACCTGCAGGCCGAGCAAAATGCACGTCAACAACAACACCAAGGACGGATGGAGGCAAGACTGGCTGAGCTCCTGGCGGTGCAAACGGACATGAGCCGTTCACTCCGTCAGATTGCCGAAAACATGGGCAACCCACCCTATGCCCCCAGGCGAAGACCACCACCAGCCACAGGGAGGGAGGGAGGAGGAGGAGGAGGAGGAATCGTCCGACGGAGCCTCACAAACATCGTCAAGGCCTGCATCTGAGGGTCCCCCCAGGAAGGTGGGTCGTCCGTGGAAAAGACCGTGAGAGGCAGCGGACCATCCACATCTCCCAGGTCACCTGGGTGGGGAGTCTGAAGGTCATCCTGCAGCACACAGTGATCCATTGCAGCTATCCCTGGTGGACGGTGATGTGGCTGGGGCTCAGGATGTTGAGGCTGAGGTTTGCAGATGCACCCTGGATGTGGACAAGTGTCGCTGGAGTTTGGATGTACTTGCTCTGTAGAGAGCAGGGCAGTATTTGACACAGATGTTGTAGTGGACCTGGGGATGGTCTGTCTTTCCTTGGAGTGGATCTATCTGTGGATCATGTGCATCATGCAGAGGGTGTTGCAGCATGTCGTACAGATGCTGGTGATTAGTATGGCAAATGTGAGCGAGCAATCCATGATGCACACCATCTTGTGTGCGTGGCCACTGGGTGCTTGTGCAGGGCTCTTGCGGGTGGGACACAAACAGTTGACCCAGCTGGACAATCCTCAGATGATTACCTCAGTCCTGTACAAGTCCAGCCTCAGGTGGCTCATGTTCAGCCATTCATCAATGGATCGCATGCATTCTTGAATGTTGGAACTAGCAATGTCTGCGTCTTTGGTGAGGGTGAGGAGCACCTGTCTGTCCATGGCGTACGAGCTGATGATGAGGTGCTGTGCGCATGTGATGGTGGAGAGGGGGGTCCTGGACACATTGAAGATTGACACGCTGAGAGATGATCCCTGGGCCATGTGGCAGATTACGCAACCATACTACATGCTGAATGCTTGAGTCTCACTCCCATGGCCTTGCTGGGGTTCGGAGCCTATGGGGAGTAGGAGGGACATGACCTGGTTGGTGTGACAGGGCCTGGAAGGCCGGGCAGCGCTGTGTAGGCAGTTGGAGTTGCACACTCCGCATGCAAAGGTGTTGTGTGTGTGCTTAGGGTATGCCTGAGAGCAGGCAGTTGTTTTTCAGATGGGCATTGTTTGGAGGGTGGCTGCAACATCAGACTGTAGTGTGATGTGGGTCATGCAAGGACATGAGGGTCGTGCAATGTGCACGTTGCATGTGCTGACGGTCCTGCCTTTGGCACCGCGTGGCCGCAAAAGTGGCACAGACAAGCTGATGACAGCCAAATGAATGGGTGGAGGGAGGAAGGGAGGAGCATCTTTGAGGCGTGTGTGTTGCCGAATCCGGGAACTTTGTGGGCCCTTGCTGCAGGGGCCGCAGCAGCAGGCGGCATGTCCTGGAAAATATGCCACAAGTTGCACACAAAGACAAGGATGTCAGAAAGGACAACTGCAACAGGCGTATGTAAAGGAAGGAGTGTCCGGTTACCCATGGCACAGGATCCGGAAACTGAAGGCCGAGCTGCGCACAGGAGACACACCCTCAGCTGGTGTTGACGGCCCGTTGTGGGGACCAACATGCCCAAATACATACACAACCATGGACTTCATGCACAATAGAGATGATAATCCATGAAGAACTGCCTGCATGTCTCTAAACTACACATATGTCGTAAATAAAGTATTACGCACTCAGAATTTCTATATATATCAATATGATCATGCATAAAGCAAGAGGCTGAGTCTGTGGTATCAGGTTCAAAAGGGCTTTATTCCAATAACTCGAGTTATAGGGAGAATAGCTCCATCACCACAAGGGATCAGGAAGGGTCTTCTGATCAGAATATTCTCAAACTTTATTCACAGAGTACAGTATATATACATTTCAATAATATACGTAAGCAGGAGAGCAAGAGAGAATGAGATAAGAGCATGTGTGTGTGTAGGTAGGCGTGAAGGTGGGCGTCCATGTGGGCGTCCACTTGATGATAATAGGTGGATGTCATAGGTGGGTGGATGCCTGGAGGGGGTTGCGTGATCTGCTGGAATTTTACTGGAACTTTGCCTTACTTGTGCTCAACTCGAGCATGACGTGTAATTGACGTGTGACTGGGGGAAGGCTGCTTGTGCAGTCGGGGAGTCTGGAAGAGAGGCCTTCGGTGTCAGGACGACCAGCACATCTTGTATTATCTGATATCTAAAGTCTGGAGCAGGGACGGATTTGTGACATAGGTTGCCCATCACCAAGAGCCAATGTGGCATCTATTTCTTCATTTACTGTGTAGGCCGTACATGGGGGCTATGGGCTTTTCACTGACGTGAGCTTTGCAATCACACAAAAAGAGACAGAAAGGCTAAGCTCTATCCTTTGCAGACGGGTTGTTTATTCCTCCTTTTCCAGGCAGGAATGTGGTTCAGTAGGAGTAAGCAGATAACCGTGCTCAATACTGTCTCGGCACCTCGGACAGGGCCCCTTTCGCTGAGGCCCAAGTGTGCAAGGCCAAGGATACGCAGCTGCAGCTCTCAGAGCATCTGAGGCCTGAAACCTCTTTTCGGCTCTGGCTGAGCCACAAACATGGGTTTTCATGTAAATGCAGGAAAACATGATGCAAAACGTGTAGGCCTCAGTGCAGATTTGTCGTTTCTCTCATGGGAGACTGGATGATGGCAGGCCACGTTATAGCATAAGCATCATGATAGACAGGCCATGGAGGGGAAATGCATAGGTTACATGCATGTGTACATGAAGCGTTGGGGGGCACATAGGGGACACATAATTTTTATTTCCTCATTCCCTCCTTGTCCCCTAGTGGCCCCTTCATGTCACATCTATTCTCATGAGACAGTCGATCTGTTCTTGCAGCATTATTTTTCCATTTTCAATGCTGTGTAAATGGGGATGTGGAACACATGCAGTAGCACACAGGCCGCAAATGGCCGGGCCACACTGCAGACATAGGCAACAACTGAATACCATTAGTAGTATTAACCCACAGACGGTCAACACTTTCCATCCCCATGCCGATATTACTCCCCAGAGCCAACTGGACCAAGTCCACGTGCCTGGGTCTTGATGTATGCTTTGGGCAATCTTGTGGAGCCTTGTTATTGCTTTGTATACAGACGGCGCGTTATTAGGAATGAAAACGCAACAGCTAGAGCCGATGACCCTACAAGCCCCGCCCCTATCCGCCAGGATGACGTCAAGAACAAGACGATTCTGAAGAACGACCATTCTCATAGCAGACTGTTCCTGGGATAAGTTCCCCAGGGCTGATGCAGTCTCATTTGCAACTGTCTCTAGAATCCTTGTTAACCTGCGGATAAGTTTACTATTCTGGACGGGACCTATGAAGAAAAAGAATCCTTTGTTGAAATCTGTATATTGCTCCCAAGCTGTCTCAGTCTGGTCAATGCCAGAGGCATCGAGCCCTCGTCTGTGTCTGACAAGTGCTAGTCGGAGATCTTGATGATAGTTCGATGGGGCCAAGAAAACGGGTGGTAAAAGAAATGATATGTAGCACGTCCCACCCCAGTCTAAGGGCAGTTGCACATAGGCTGTCTGGCCACAAATAAAGTAGGTGTGTCGTGATCCTCTGAAATACGACTTTCCTTTGTCTTTAAACACTATTATAGTATTACATTCGCTGTGCCCCAAATGTACTGAGCCTTCTTTTCTGACACACAAGTTCCCTTTTACTGGCAGGACTGTAATTGAGGATGGACCTAAATTGTGTATGGGCTTGACATTCAACACTATAAAGTCAAGGGTCGCATTTCCTTGCAGATACTCTTCATTTTCTAGATCTGTACCTTCCCTTTGGGGAAGACCTTCTTTATCTGGGAAACATGCTTCATTCATGACTTTATTCAAGTTACCCCATACCCAGTCGCCCCTACACTCCTTGTCTTGACATTCTTTGGCATCACCGTTGATGGATGTCATTAAGGCAAACCATGCTCCGCAAGATCCATTATGGGAGAACGGAAAAGGGAAAAGAGGCAACACTCCCTTCACCTTCTGATACGGGGGAAGTCGGCCACAGACCCAGCAGTCTGTAGCATTGCTAGCCTGATGTGAATGGTGCAGCATCTGAATAAAGGTATTGTTGCGTAAGGCAAGTCGATATGATAGCTCATGGGATGGCAGATCACTGAATGTGTGCTTTATGGTATCATTAGTGGAGGAGTGTAAGAGTGAGGCAATAGGAGGAAAAATAGCATGTAGTATTAAGCTGATACATATTATCGTAATGCACAGAAGAGATAGAAAAATCAAAGTCACTATACATCTACCACGTAATATTTTACAGTATTTCCTTTTCATCTTGCTCTTTTCATCATTATAATTGTTCGAGATCTTATGCAAGCCAGAATACATGTTCAACCGCTTCACCACCTAGTGGACTTAATTGATCAAACGGGTTCTGACTTTTTAGATCTAAGTTTAGCTTTGTACTCCTGCTGGGGAGTCTCCTCTAGTAAAGGGGGCTCAAAGTCTGAAAAGTTTGTGTCCTTTTTAAAAGAATCGTTATTCCCGAAGTAGCGTTTACAATGATGAAGATGAACCCATCCTTTCCGTCCTTCGACTTTAACGGCTGACCTCGTGGTTAACAATACTAATTTTGGCGCCTTCCATCTCGGCTCAAGAGGGCTCAATCTGTCAAAGTTCCTTATTAGGACAAAATCCCCAGGAGCGATGGAGTGTTCTTTGACCTGGGTGTTGTCAGGGAAGGCGGCAGCAACCTGCGAATGACAAGAGAGTAGTGCAGACATCAAGGAAGCCAGGTAATCTGTCAGCATGTTACTATCAACATTAGTAATCTTTTTAGGCATTGGAGTGCCCCACATATTCGGTGGTCTACCAAAGACCACTTCATAGGGAGATAAGCCTGTTCTAGAATGGGCTACCATTCGCATGTAAAAGAGGGCAACCGGCAGGGCTACCATCCAATCTACACCTTTGTCTGCGCAAATCTTTGCTAGTTTTATCTTTAAGGTCTGATTATGTCTTTCTACAAGGCCTGCTGCCTCAGGATGTCGTACACAGTGGAACTTCCAGGTATACCCTAACAGAAGGGACACCTGTTTCATGAGTTCAGAGGAGAAAGGCTGACCGTTGTCGGAATATACGACACGCGGTAATCCATAACGTGGGAAAAACTCTCGCACCAATTGTCTGGCGGTAGTTACAGCAGTATAATCAGGGACTGGATAAGCTTCTGTCCACCGTGACAGTGAACATACTACTACCAGGAGATATTTGTAACCTCTACATCTGTCCATTTGGATATAATCCATTTGGAGGACTTCAAAAGGATGGTCAGGTGGATGGAATCCACCTTGTTCCATCGGAATGCCTTTACCTGGATTGAATTGGCAACAGATCATACATGTTCTGACCTTTTGTTTCGCTGCTGCACGCAGGTGCTTGTTGAACCATATATTCTGTAAGCTGTCTAGCATTGCTTTCTCTCCTAAGTGTGCAGGACTATGTGCGGTATTTATGATCACTTGTACCATCGAGTCAGGAAGAAACCATGTTGTTAGTCATCCAACCCTGATCAGTCAGTACCCCTCCTTGTTCAGACCATTTCTTTAATTCGTCTAGAGTAGCATGTGTCTGTATGTCTTGTACATCTCTGGAAGGATCCCTGACTGTCATGGCTTTGGACACTGATGGTATCTGTGAGTTTGTCATGTCTAGTGGGGTCTGAGCTGTCTGTTTAGCAGTTCGGTCAGCCAGATCATTACCTTGAGAAATGGTATCTGTGGCTTTCGTATGTGCTTTGCATTTCAGGATAGCTATGGCTGTTGGTAAATGTATCGCTTCCAGAAGGGCTTGAATAAGGGGGCCATGCTGTATCTTGGCCCCGTGAGAGGTCAAGAAACCTCTTTCTCTCCACAGTACTCCGAAGTCATGAACTACCCCATATGCGTATTGTGAATCGGTGTAAATGTTTACTCTCAAGTGCTTAGCTCTTATGCACGCTTGTGTCAGGGCGATGAGCTCTGCTGCTTGTGCTGACAGTATGTCTATTCTTTTAGTCTCTATGATTTCAGTAGCAGTGGTCACTGCATATGCTGCCACTAATTCTCGTCAACATATAGTGTTAGGTCAGGGTCTGGGAGTGCAACATCTGTCAAGTCTTGTCTTGGTTTAGTCACGGTATGTATTACTTCAACACAGTCATGTGGTGAAACGTTTTCTGTACTGGAGGGCAAAAGAGTAGCAGGATTCAGTATGTTGCATTGTCTGATCTCTATGTGTGGTTGAAATAACGTCAGCTCATAACCTGTCAGTCTTGCTACAGTCAGGTGTTGTGTTTGTGTTCGGTTCAAGAGAACCTCCACTGCGTGCGGTACTTGTACTGTCAGGGGGTGGCCCAGCACTATCGAGTCACTTTGTCTTATGGCTAAGGCCGTTGCTGCAACAGATTTTAGGCACGCAGGCAAAGCCTGTGCTACTGGGTCCAATGTACTAGAAAAATAAGCACAGGGCTTGTGCTTTCCTGCATGATCTTGTGTGAGGACAGATAGTGCTGTTCCATCCCGCTCTGTCACAAAAAGTATAAAAGATTTGTTGTAATCAGGGATCGCTAACACTGGTGCTTGACATAAAGCTCTTTTTAATTCTTCAAATGCCACAGTGTGTTCTTGTGTCCATGGGAGGACTTTAGTAGAAGCTGCCTCCTGTGTCGTTAACTGTATTAGGGGCTTGGCTATGTAAGCATACTGGGGAATCCACTGCCTGCAATATGAAGTGAGGCCAATGAATGCACGTACCTCCTTTTGTGTCTTGGGCTGTGAAAGGCCAGAAATCAATTGAATACGTTCTGGTGTCAGTCGCCTACCCTCCTTGGATAGCAAGTGCCTAAGGTACGCCACTTGCTGTTCACAGAATTGTAGCTTCGAAGGGGACACTTTGTGCCCCTTGTCAGCCAGGAAGTGTAAAACCGTGAGCGAGGCTTTTTCACAGTCAGTTTCTGATCTTGCGGTGATGAGAATGTCATCTACATACTGTATCAGTGCTGTAGTGGTAGGCATATGAATAACGTCTAGTTGTCGTTTGAGTGCCTGACTGTAGATGCTAGGACTTTCCGTGAAGCCCTGTGGTGCTCTTGTGAATCTAAAGCTGCGGCCTTTTAAACTGAAACCGAAAAGATATTGGCTGTCGGGATGTATTGGGATACTGAAAAATGCGTTCTTCAGATCGATAACTGTAAAGAACGTAGCCTTCGCATCAATAGCAGTTAATAACGAAGAAATGTCCGGGACCACAGGGTACTGTGGCACCACACATTTGTTTAATTCTCGCAGGTCCACAACTAATCTATAGACAGGTGATGTATCAGGATCAGTTCTTTTAAGAATAGGAAGAACAGGTGAGTTGCATATGTTTGAATCTGTCTCAATCACCACCCCTTGTGCAATGAGTTCATCGATTATTTTCAGTAACCCTATTTCAGCCTCAGGTGGGATTTTGTATTGTCTAATCCGTGGCAGCACTACACCTTTCTTGAGGGTGACCTGGTGTGGTGTAATGTTCATGAAACCTACGTCAGTCGGGCCTTGTGCCCATAGGTGCTGTGGTACATTTTGGAGCCTGATGTCAATATCTTTCATTACAAAATGTCCCTTAAAATCACGTAAATACAGTCGCACTCCTTCTGGCGAGCAACAGATAATTGCTCCCAGTTCCTTTAATGTTTTTATACCAAGTAAGTTTTCTGGACATGATTTGGTGAGCAGTAAGTCTGTAGTATGTATTAGTGGACCAACTCCTAAAGAGACTGGTTCTGAAACCTCATTAATAATAGGCTTTCCTGAAAAACCCAGGGATATGTTCTTTGAGCCCGAAAGGGGTGCCCCTGGAACCTCGGAATGACTGATGGTAGTTCTACTCGCCCCTGTGTCAATCAAAAACTTTTTATTTTGTCCTAGTAAACGTGCATGTACATAGGGACCCGCTTGGTCCACGGGAACTGGAATAAGGGGCAAGTCGAATTCCCTCTCTGGGCTGCTTCATGAATATGCTTGGTATTCCGGATAGTTAGTTTGAGCGTGCTCATACATTTGTGTTGTGGCGTGGGCTGGTGCAGGTGCATGGACAGGCGGTGGCGGCGGTGGAAACGTATCTGATGTCTGACGTGTGTTATTTTCCTTGGGAAGATAAGGACGTGGCTTTGTTTTACCTATAGCTATATTGTGTTTCAGGACTGTACATTCATTTACGAAGTGGCCTGGCTTCTTGCAATAATTACAGGTCCCACTAGTTTGTTTCGTGCTATTCTTGTTCGTGTTTGTGTTTGCCGGTGTCGATTGGGCCACCAGCATCTTCATCTTTGTGTCTCTCATGCGTCTTTTTTCCTGGTCTTGTTCTTCTCTAATTCTGTTCTGGTGATATTGTAACATCTGTAACATTTGGGAAGGGCTGTTTGCTTGCCAAGTACTCTCAACCTTCAGTACCCTATATTTCACCTCCGGTAGGGAATTTTCTACTAATTTGCTCACGAAAAGATGGGGATATGAATCGCTACCGGGCTTAAGGCCACTATTGATAGTAAAACATTTCTCAAACCTAGAGTAAAAATCGCTAGTGTCCTCGCCTGGTTTCTGTTTACATGCTGAAATAGCATCCCAGTCTTCTTTCTTGGTAATTAACAATTTGGGCAAAACTTGTACAAGGAGTTCAGGTAAGTCTTAAGCTCGGGGACCCAGACCAACCCCCGAGCCTCTTCCTCTCTTTCCAACAGATCCCAGCTAATCTTTTTCTCTCCCACCTCCCAGTCCTTTCCTTTAAGCTTCTCGTAAATACCAGCAGGCAATAGTACTTTTAATAACTTTAGAATGTCAGCATATGTATATTCTCCTAAGCGGAGAATGTCTTTCAGTTCTCGGTGAAAACCCCCCGGGTCTTTATCATGGGAGGGCAACATTTTTTTCATTTCCAGTATCTCTAATTTTGACAACGGGGTGTAGACATACACCCTTTGTAGCTCATTGTTTGCATCCTTTACAGGATGAACCTCTCGTAGGGGGTTCAGCTTGTCGTATGACTGTCCCTTAACCTGTGGTGGAGCGGGAAGCAGGGACCTAGTCGCATATACTATATATTTGTGTCGCTGATCCAGGATGACATTAATCAATTCAGTACCCATGTTCATCCACCTGTCTAGTATTATGTCGTCCAGCAACTTATACAATAGACCAGGACCAGAATATTGACTCTCATACAACGTGATCAAATGTTGGACCATGTAAACACTAGCTATGCGCTGTTCGTTTAGAACGTCTGTGCTACGATATCATTATTATATATATCATATTGGGATACCCACAGGGTGGCTGACCGTGCTAATTCATTTTCGGTCGGGGTGAGGGGCTGATCGTTACCTAACCATTTATTCACCGCTTTTTCGGTGATTTGGAACAAACTTTCAAGGGAATATCTTTCTTTTATAGCCGTCCCCTGTTTACGGTGATTTAGGCCCTTGGGCCTTTCGAATCGCCGGGCATGGCCCACATATTGTATTTTGTCTTGGTCCCCCGCTTCATCATCAGATGATAACTCAGCTTTTTCGTTCGGTCCTGCTTCGTGTGACGCTATTATTGCCTTTCGGATTTTGGTCAACATGTTGTCTGTCTGTCCTGATTTATCATGCTGACCGGCATCTATGCGATCACTCCAACCAATATAACGACGGTCTACGTCCCCGTTACCTTCGTCTTTTTCCCTGATCAGACAGTTAATTAGGAAGCGAAGGATATAGTTCTTAATAATTACTTTTCTATTTTGTATAGCATCTGCTATGCTCTCAGAACCTTCCCCTGTTCTTATGAATGGATCTCTGACATATTATCGACAGACACATTATCGAACTACACAAATATCGCATCAAATATATCGACATCAAAAATATCGACATTGTATACTTATTTAAAAAACTACACTAATATCGACACTACAATATCGTAATACAATTATATCGATCACACAAATATCGCACACATTAATATCGCAATACTAAATATCGACATGAGTTAATAAATATGACACATGTCACAAATATCGATAACCAAAATATAGACATCAATAATATCGTTTCTTTAAATATATCGACAATTCTAATAATAATAAAACCAATACTTTCAACAACATAAAGACAATATTTTACCAAAACATACATTTTCAAATGAGATTCTACTTAAACATAAACATAACATTTATAGCGACCTCAATATTTAACAACATAATAAAAAAACACTGAAATAATTTTCACATTGGCATTTCGAACACATTTAAAAATCATTCACTACACATTATAAACAATCTTTTTATATATAATGATTTAAAACTCTCCTCCTTTAAAACTAAATATACTCTTACTTAGCATTTTCCATAAAAGGAAACCAATTAACTAAAAAAAAATCAAACCATCCAATAGAAAGGCCACATACAGAAAACAACCAATAACATGGACATTACAAACGTTAAAGGCAGGGAAGGTCCCCTGGGACTATTTTAATACAACATCTTTATTTCTTCCCTTTAACCTTACTGAAAAACAGCAGTTAATGTCCATGAAAGATGCTACATATTCATTGTTACATATTGAAAAATTAGAACCTTTACCTTTCTCTGTAGCGGAATTGGATACAGGCGTGTGGTTATTACATGGGTTGATCACTCTCTCGTTCGCACTTTTCAAGTTTACGTCCTGTATGAAACACTATGCTCTGGGTAGATATGAACAGCTGGGCACCGCTTTCATACATGAGGTTTGGTCCCTCCCTTTTATGTATAGATGTACAAGGGACGGTACTGAGGTTTATCTGACAGGTGAGGAATGAACAACGACACCTGATCATTCTGTGGTATGTAGACACATTCAATTACACGGTGCATACAATGTACAAGCTCCAAATTTGGCCTGCGTCCTGAAAGGTATCCCAGTGCCAGTGATTACGCCATCTTTCAGGCTGCTTGCAAACGGTAGTTATTTAATTTTGAACAATGAAGCTTGCTGCGGGATGTTAGTGGGAATCCCTTACATAGTGACTGTATCGCAGAGAGTTGTCTGCTGCAATAATGTTCTATTTCCACCCCCGCATGGGCGGCTGGATGTTTCCATCTGGCCTTCGATTCCGACCTTGAAGGCAGAGTTCAACAAGATGAGCATAATAAGGGCGCTATTGTCCCAAAAGGAGGTGCCATTGACTTCCTCCGGTGAAACATTTGTCCTTCACGTTGCAAATAAGCGTACTGAGGTACAGGCGCTTTTGAATACTGACCTCCCCCTACATTTTGGAGCTTTGATCCAAACAATTTTCAATGCCTCGTCCACGACCGGCCTGGCTCATTTTTTTAAGCTTGTGGGCTCGGGCCTCGTGACTTCTTTCCAAACTATTTTTGGTGTGATTCCGGCATTTTTTCATTCTATTTTCTCGAGCATCTTTGGAGGTGTCCCGCTGATTCTGGCGCTTGTGGCAGGAGTGCTGCTTTTACTTTTCATACAGCGAAATGGCTGCTCTTTCTGTGCCACACGACAACCTGTCCCGTCTGCATCTTTTCCGTGACAGGATGCTTGAATATTATGGTCCGCTGCCATTGGCGACTTTGAGCCTGGCGTATGGATTATCCTTCCGGTATTCCTACTTCACCTGCGTACAGCCAGTCTTTCACTGCCTAGATTGTCCCTTTGAATGGCCTTTGGATTTGTGCTTAACCAACACGGTGTCTCCGGTGCCGGATTATGATCGACTGATGAGGCCCTTAGTGTCTCACGAGTTAGCCTGTTCTGGTGTTCGGATTATGGCCTGTGGTGCGGCGCATGGTATCCTGGGTAATTGGGACATCGCAAGAGCAGCCTATGATTTCTTGAATATGAGCTATCTGGAGGAACAATTGGGTTGCCCTCTGATTGTGCTAGAAGCTCCGCTCATTGAAGAACATGTATGTTCCTTTTCTTTGATTAATTGGATGGCTAAAACTTTTCGTGGCTCTGCAAACGATTTCTTGTTGGAAGCAGTGGCCACGTATGCTGCATATACGTTCATGGATTGAATAAACTGTGGTCCTCTATGTTTTTTCTCCCGTGCCTTTGGACTGCTGTCCACAGCAACAATTTTAAATTTTTCCCATCACACGTTTGTGGTTTTTTTCTCCCCTTTTAGGTTTTCATGTTTTCGGCTTTTGCCTGAACTATAAATTGTTTATTAATTGAATATGCCTTGTTCTGCTCTGTCGAAACTGAACTTTGCATTCTCTTTTTTCTTGCCTACTGTATAGTGCTTGGATCAAGGGGGCATGTAGTGAGGACTCCCTTAATACGTACATACATTGTTAAGTTAGCATAACCGCGTTAGATGTTAGAAAGCCATCTTGCCGCTTTTGCGCACGACACTGCGTTTACATGTTATTGCTTAAACAAACTGCTGACTCGAGCTTTTCCTCACACGGAAACAATCTGTTGTTACCATCCCGAGCTCTGCGCAGGGACCTTGGTCTGTACATGGCGTGACAAAACAGTCTGGTTTGTTAGACAATGCATGTTTTCTACTCTTGGTTGATCGACCCACTATTTAGACATAACACACAGGCAACTGTAAATACCTGAAAGTTGGTTCTTTTAATAACACAGACATCATGTATATTATTCAGACCAAAGACGAGCCTTCCTGCGAGAAGACTCCTGATGCTCCTGTGATGTGATTTCACTAAGCTGATTTTTGAGGTATGGGGTCCCCTATTGAAGCCTAAATGACCTTCTATTAGCATAATAATAATATTAGCTTCTTAGTAAAGGGAAGGTGGTATTATCCACTGTCATTATAATATGATCACCCCTTTTATATTCTATGGTATTGTAACGATGCTGATGGTTTTGATTTTAATCATTTGTCTGCTTGTATTAGCCAAACTACTGCATTTTAGGGCACGTGGTCTATAAAAATAAACTTTTTTTATTTTCACTGTGTCTCTGTTGATTCTTGTTGTGGACTGATGTGAGAATAATATACGAACAGGTATTTCCGATTCCCACCATTCCTGAGAGTATACTGAGTCGCTTATTCTGGGTTGTCTTTTCATTGGGATCTCTGAGCCTAATCTCGGATAACGAATGGGACACTAATACTAGCCGGAGACTGGTTTCTGGGTTCTGAGGTGAGTTTCTGGTACACCACAATTCACTGAGTTGGCAGTATGTGCTGGACACAGAACTTAATTAATGTACTATTCCCACTCCAATCTATATTTAATTAAGATAAGTGCTGGACACTGAACTTAATTAATTTACTATTCTCACTCCAATCTATATTTAATTAGAATAGATGCTGGACACTGAACTTAATTAATTTACTATTCCCACTCTAGTCTATATTTAATTACGATAAGTGCTGGACACTGAACATAATTAATTTACTATTCTCACTCCAACCTATATTAAATTAGAGTAGGTGCTGGACACTAAACTTAATTAAGAAGTGTGGCTCAGGGGTTAGAGGCGGCAGACCTGGAAGCTGAGATCGGTCCTGGACCAGGGTTCAATTCCCCACCTCGGCGGGTCTTGGGCTAAAAATTCCACGGACTCGATAATTCTCACCCCGGTGCCTCCACAACTCACGGGTTCACACTCTGCGACTCTGGGCAATAGCTTGCTTAATCTCCACAACGGCCCCTCGCGGCGGGATGCCTGACTTTCACCTTGTGGATACCCTGCTATCTCACAGGGGAATACCAGGACGGGTTCCCTAAGCAAGCGCCGGGAAACCCACAGCGGGTAGCTGTGCGCTATATAAGCTCAAACACATTTACATTTACATTTAATTAATTAACTATTCCCACTCCAGTCTATATTTAATTAAGATAAGTGCTGGACACTGAACTTAATTAATTTACTATTCTCACTCCAACCTATATTTTCTTAGAGTATGTGCTGGACACAGAACTTAATTAATTTACTATTCCCACTCCAATCTATATTTAATTAAAATAAGTACTGGACACTGAACTTAATTAATTTACTATTCTCACTCCAATCTATATTTAATTAGGGTACATGCTGGACACTGAACTTAATTAATTTACTATTCCCACTCCAGTCTATATTTAATTAAGATAAGTGCTGGACACTGAACTTAATTAATTTACTATTCTCACAGCAACCTATATTTTATTAGAGTATGTGCTGGACACAGAACTTAATTAATTTACTATTCCCACTACAATCTATATTTAATGAAGATAAGTGCTGGACACTGAACTTAATTAATTTACTATTCTCACTCCAATCTATATTTAATTAGGGTAGATGCTGGACACTGAACTGAATTAATTTACTATTCCCACTCCAGTCCATATTTAATTAAGATAAGTGCTGGACACTGAACTTAATTAATTTAGTATTCTCACTCCAACCTATATGACATTAGAGTAGGTGCTGGACACTGAACTTAATTAATTAACTATTCCCACTCCAGTCTATATTAAATGAAGATAAGTGCTGGACACTGAACTTAATAAATTTACTATTCTCACTCCAACCTATATTTAATTACAGTATGTGCTGGACACTGAACTGAATTAATTTACTATTCCCACTCCAGTCTATATTTAATTAAGATAAGTGCTGGACACTGAACTTAATTAATTTAGTATTCTCACTCCAACCTATATGACATTAGAGTAGGTGCTGGACACTGAACTTAATTAATTAACTATTCCCACTCCAGTCTATATTTAATTAAGATAAGTGCTGGACACTGAACTTAATTAATTTACTATTCTCACAGCAACCTATATTTTATTAGAGTATGTGCTGGACACAGAACTTAATTAATTTACTATTCCCACTACAATCTATATTTAATGAAGATAAGTGCTGGACACTGAACTTAATTAATTTACTATTCTCACTCCAATCTATATTTAATTAGGGTAGATGCTGGACACTGAACTGAATTAATTTACTATTCCCACTCCACTCTATATTTAATTAAGGTAAGTGCTGGACACTGAACTTAATTAATTTACTATTCTGACTGAAATCTATATTTAATTATGGGATTAGTAAAATTCTAAATTATATTTAAATTTTCTAAATAATTATTTTTTCAAATTTAAAAATATATAAACATTTTAAATTAACTTCCCAACCTTATCCCCTATAACCCAACATTCAGCTCCTAAAATTATTTGTAAAATTCTAAATTTAATTTACAATTTAAAAATAATTTTTATTAAAAATTAACAAATATATAAACATTTTTAAAACACTTCCCACCCTTATCCCCTATCAACCAAAATCCTGCTCCTAAAATTATTTGTAAATTGAGAAATTTAATTTACATTTTCTAAATAAATTTTTTAAACAATTAAACAATATATAAATATTTTTAAAACACTTCCCACCCTTATCCCCTATAAACCAACATCCCGCTCCTAAAATTATTTTTAAAAATCTAAATTTAATTTACAATTTCTAAATAATTTTTTTTAAAAATTAAACATTATAGAAACATTTTTAAAACACTTCCCACCCTTATCCCCTATAAACCAACATCCCGCTCCTAATAATATTTGTAAAATTCGAAATTTAATTTACATTTTCTAAATAAATTTTTAAAATAATTAAACAATATATAAACATTTTTAAAACACTTCCCACCCTTATCCCCTATAAACCAACATCCCGCTCCTAAAATTATTTTTAAAATTCGAAATTTAATTTACATTTTCTAAATAATTTTTTTAAAAAAATTAAACAATATATAAACATTTTTAAAACACTTCCCACCCTTATCCCCTATAAACCAACATCCCGCTCCTAAAATTAAATATACATTTCACATTTTAAAAAATAAATTTCTAATTAAATTTTACAATATATTAAAAAAATTTATTAACTTTTTTAAAACACTCCCCACCCTTATCCCCTATAACCCAACATCCCGCCCCTAAAACAATATAAATATTTCTCATATTATATACATTTTAACTATTTACACAAACAACTTCAAAATATTTACTAAACATACAATGACGATATTTTCACATGTCGATATTATTACTAACGATATTACTTACATCGACATATAAGTAAAAAAAAAAAAACGATCTTTTTCACATCGATATTATCTATTTCGATATTTTGTACATTCGATATTTTGATGTTTAAAACGTTTTTATTGAAACAAAACAAACCATGGGGGAGGGGGATAGGAGGTCAGGATACATAGAATACAATCAAAGAAAAAGGGGGCAACTCAAGAGGGTCGGCAATGGATAGCTCGGTGGGCCAGGGGAAAAACACAGTAAATGAAGGGCTAGAAATGCAAGCTGTGGAATCCCTGCGTGCATATCCGACACCCCAACTCTAAGCAATGAAAGCCAGCAGCAACTCAACAAAGCACAATCCCCCCCCCTATCCCCCATCCCCCCAGTAACGAAAAAACAACACCCCACCCCCCCCGTCCTAAGGTCCCGCGCCAGATTAATCCTCACCAAGAAGCCCCGCACCCCCCCCCCCCCCGGGAGGCCCCCGTCTCACATGTGAACTAGTCCGCCGGGGTCACCGGCGGCGACAACCTGAGAAGCCTAAGATACCTCGGGCAGGTGAGCTCCCGGAATTCAGTGGACAGCAGCGCTAGAAAGGGTTGCCACAGCTCTTCAAATTGGTCTATCTCCCCCGCCACCGTGAGCGACAGCTTCTCCATTCCCAGCACATGCCAAAGCCTATGCAACCAACCCGTGATGGGGGGGACAGTGGTGGTGCGCCAGTGGATAAGGATGTTCTGGACCGCAGACCCCAGCGCAATCGCGATCTGCCGACCTCTGCGGGACTTCAGTGGGTACATTAGGTCATTGGGGAGGCCCAGCAGGACATACGCCGGGAAGCGCGGCAGCTCTATCCCAAAGTGCTTATCCACCTCGTCCAAAACTTCCTTCCAGTAAGCGGTCAGCACGGGGCAATCCCAAAGAATGTGTGAGAGGTTACCCTCCTGCCCGCAGCCCCGCCAACACCCCTTGTCAGTGTGTTTATGCATTTCATACAGTCTCTCCGGGGTGTAGTACCAATAAGTGGACACCTTAGTAAAGGTCTCCGTAAGGCCCGTGTGATATGCAGAGTGCCGCGCCCGATACGCAATTTTGTCCCATTCCTTGTGGCTGAGTGTTCTACCCAATTCTCTGTGCCAGCGCTCCCTCCCCGGGTTGTAATAGTGAGACGGCGGGGGTTGTAGGTGCTTGTACAGATCGGGTGCCATACCTGGGGACCGGGTAACCAGCCACCTCTCATACGGTATAATTTGACGAGCCGCTGTGTCACGCACCTGGGGCTGGAGGGCCCAATGCCGAACCTGCATATAGCGCAATCTGTCCAGCTCCGTCAGGCCGAACTCCTGGCGAAGTTGCTGAAACGGGATCGCTCCCTCCGGGCCATAGATCTGGAAGAGCGCCCTGCAGCCCGCCTGCACCCAATGGGAGAAAACTCCCGGCTCCGTCCCTGGGGAGAAGTCCGGGTTGCCCACTATGGGTGTGAACGGCGAAGGGAAGGTGGTGAGGCCCCGAACTTCACAGACTGCGTCCCACACCCGCAGGGGGACCCGCGTAACAAAAGAAGCGTAAAGGTTAGGTGGGCGGTGCGCGCGGCGCAGGAATGGAACCTCTTGTAGGGTGCGGCCCGCCACCGCCTGGTCTTGAAAGAGCCAGTGTTTGTCGGACTCCCACCTGCTCCACTCCACCAGATATCGCAGCTGTGCCGCCTGAAAGTACTTACGGAGGTCCGGAATACCGAGACCCCCCGCCTCCGGAGCAAGCGTGGAGAGGACCCTCTTCATTCGTGGCTTGCGGCCCTGCCAGACAAAGCGGGAGATGTCAGCCTGCATTTGTCGTATCCAGCCCACCGGGGGCTGGAGAGGGAGGGCCCGGAAAAGATACAGTATCTGGGGCAGCACCGTCATCTTGACCGCCGCGATTCGCCCCAGCCAGGACAGTAGGCCCTTGCTCCAGCGACCAAGCTCCTCCTTGATCTTCCTGCTGAGGGAGGCATAATTGGCCGTAACCATCTCCGGTAGTGTGGGCGCCAGCAGGATCCCCAGGTATGGCACCGTGGACGAGGACCACTGCATGGGGAAGAGTCGCTGAAGGTCCCTCCTGGTGTCCGCAGCCAGGGACACGTCTAACGCCACCGACTTGCTCATATTCATTTTGAAGCCGGCCACACAGGCAAAGGCGTCCAGTTCCTGGAGGCAAGCAGGCAGCGACCTCCTAGGGTCGTCCAAGGTCAACAGGACATCGTCCGCGTAGAGACTGACAGTGTGGACATACTGGCCCATCCGGACCCCTACAGCGTCCGGGTTATCGCGAATCCTCTGAGCAAACGGCTCCATGTAGAGGGCAAACAAGAGCGGCGAGAGGGGGCAGCCCTGCCTCGTGCCGCGTTCGATGGCAAATGCACCGGAGCTACACCCGTTGACCCGCAACGACGCTGAAGGATGCTTATAACAGTTGAATACCATGGTGCGGAACCTATCTCCGATTCCCAATTTCTTGAAAACCAGCTCGAGATACGGCCAGTGAACTCTGTCGAAGGCCTTCTCCGCATCAACGGACAGCAACATCCGCTCCCCCGGGACCCGCGAGGCCTTCTCCAGAACATGCGCCACCCGCTTGGTGTTGTCAACCGTCTGTCTGCCAGGTACGAAGCCGGCCTGGTCCGCCTCCACCAATCCGGGGAGGTGCGGACCCAGCCTGGACGCTAGAATTCCTGTATACAACTTGAGGTCAACATTTAAGAGCGAGATGGGTCGGTACGAGCCGCAGAGGGCCCGGTCCTTCCCAGGTTTCGGAATTACCGCGACCGTCACCCTCAGGAGATCCGGTGGGATGGCTCCCGGTTCAGAAAAGGAGTTAAATAGCCGAGTAAGGACAGGGGCCACAGCCGTGCAAAAAGTCTTGTAAAACAAAGACGTGTACCCGTCCGGGCCCGGGGCCTTACCATGCTTCAGCCGCGCGATGGCGGAAATCACTTCCTCAACATGGATATCCCGCTCCAGGTGGTCCGCCTGAGCCGGATCCAGCACCGGAAGGGTCACCGACTCCAAATAGCCTGCGGCGTCCCGTGGCGAGGAGGGCTCCTCAGCGTACAGCGCCTCGTAGAAGCCGCGGAAAGATTCCGCTACCTCTGCGTCCCCGGAGACGACCACCCCGTCCGTGCCCGCCAATTCCTTCACGACGCCACGCTGCTGCGTGACCCGGAGCCGGTGTGCGAGGAGCTTGCCACATTTGTCCCCCCCAGTGTAGAAGGCATGTTTCAAGCGCAAGGCGGCATACTCCGCCCTGTCAAGATCCAGTGCCGACAGGAGCTTCCTCGCAGCCTTCAACTGCCTCCACACTCTTGGCGCCCCCGTGCGGCGGTGGACCTGCTCAAGCTCCCGGACCTGAACGGTCAGCTCGTCCCTCTTCCGTTGCCGCTCCCTATTTTCGGCGGCGGAGATAGAGATAAATTCCCCCCGGAGGACTGCCTTCAATGCCGCCCACTGTGTCGCCTGCGAGGTGTCGGTGTTGCTATTGTGAGTTAGGTAGTCCTGTATGACCTCCACAATGCGCTGCACTACAGACTTTTTGTGTAAAAGGGTATCCCGGAGGCGCCACACCCCCCGAGAGGGGGAGGCCGCCGGCCATTGGAAAACGCCGGTGACTGGTGAATGGTCAGACAGGGTCAGGACCCCGATGTCCGCCGCCGTGGCAGCGGCACGCATCGGTCCACTCACCAGAAGGTAGTCCAGCCGTGAGTAGGTTCGGTGTGCGTGCGAAAAGTAAGAGTAGTCCCTATCCGTGGGGTGCATGGAGCGCCAAAGGTCGTGTAAGTCCATTTCTGCAATCCGGGCCTTCCCAGCCTGGGACAGTTCCCCCGTCTGCGGGAAGCGCTGCGCCGATCTGTCCATCACAGAGTCGAAGACAATATTAAGGTCTCCCCCCAAAATGACGTGGCGGTCGGGAGAAGCAGTGACATCCAGCAACACGGAGTCTAGGAAACGCTCTTGGTGGTCGTTTGGGCTATAAACGGAGCCGACCGTAAACGTTATGCCTCCTAAGCGCATGCGATACGCAAGAAGCCTCCCCTTCTGTTCAGCACACTTATACAAAACCTCCCCCCTAAAGGAGCTCGCTAGAAGAATGGCTACCCCCGCCGTCTTGTTCGCTGCCGAGGAAAAGAACTGGGTAGGGAACTTAGCAGAGCGCAGCCTATGGCAATCCCGGGACAATAAGTGGGTCTCCTGCAAAAGGCAAATGTCCGCCTGCGTCCCCTCCAGCAAAGATAGGATCGCTCTGCGCTTCACGGGGTTATTCAGACCCTGAACATTAAGGGTCACTACCTTTAGGCCCGACATTCCCTTCGGGGATCGGGAGCGCCGTGCAATGGGCAGGGGATCAGCGGGTGGGGCGCGCGGGGCAGCCGCGCAGGACAAGCCAAAACAGACCAAGCGTGGGCATGGACAACATCGGATGGGACCTCCCCAACCCCAGAACAACCCATACACCCACCCAAAACACAACCCAGGCAACTAGCCAAACGCAAACTCAAACACCCCATTGTCCCAGTCAAGCCCCAAAACGGGCAAGTCCGTAGAAAAGAACGAAGTGGACGTCCAGCCACTCACCTCCATCCGCTCCCCCCGACCCCCCCGCCCCGTACCCAGCATTGAAAAAAGCTAAAGGCATCTCCCCCCGGAGTGAGTGTTAGGCCGTCAAGGCCACGCCGGTGGAGCCGGCCGAGTCCCTGGCCGCCGCCCTCAAAGCATCGGCCATGTCCGCCCTGATGGTAGGGGAATCAGGACGCCCTGCGCTGGCCGCTGAGCGTCGCCTCGTCGACCTCCGCCGGCTCCGTCTCTCCGAGGACCTCCACGACGGTGTAGCTCCTTCCTCCTCCGCCGCCGTAAGCCCCAGGACACCACAAATGTCCTGCAAGGAGCGTAGCTGGTGTAGCACCCCGTTCCACCGGAAGATCAGGCGGAAGGGATGACCCCAAGAGTACGGCGTCTCGTGCTCGCGCAAAAAGTCAGTGGCAATCCTAAAGGACCTGCGTTTCTGCAGCGTGATGGCGGAGAGGTCCTGGTAAAGCGCCACCGGCCGATCCCGGAAAGTCAGGGGCTGTTTCCTGCGGGCCTCAGCCATGATGCGTTCCTTCAGCGGGAAGTCGGGCAGGAAGGCCAGAATGTCCGGTGGAGGTGCCGATGACTGGCGCTGCCGGCCAACCCTATGCGCCCTATCAATGCTGATGGGGAAGTCCGCCGCTTCCCCCAGGATCTCTCGGAACAGGGCCCGCAGGTAGCCCCCCAGATCAGACCCCTCGTCCGCAGTCGGCACACCACGCACTCGAATGTTGTTCCTCCGTGATCTGTTCTCAAGGTCCTCGGAGTGGGCCTGGAGCTCCACACACTGCTCCCGGAGGCGGAGAACGTCCTGTTGAAGATGGACTATCTCCTCCGCTCGGTGTTGGGCCTCCGTCTCCACCGTTTCAACGCGCTCGCCAAGGCCTTCCACTTCCCTGCGCACTTCCCGGACCTCGCTGGCCACCTCCCGCTTCAGTGTCTGGAAGTCCCCCCTGAGGGAGCTAAACAGTTCCTCCATAAAGGTCCTCGTGACGGGTGGCTCCCCCCCAGTCACATCCTCCGAGGCCCGGGAGGACCCCGGCGAGGGCTGTGTCCTGTCCCGCAGTTGCTGGGCCCTGCCAAGCATGTCCGGCAGGGTGCGGTCCCCCTTCTTCGGGCCGCCTCTTCCAGACATCGCAAGCACTGCGGTCGGGCACAGGTCCGGCCGCCCCAGGGATGCCCAGCCGCTGGCAAGCGCTCGACGTGAGTGTCCCCCCACAAGCAGAGTCGCTGCGTCACAGGTAACAAAATGGCGGCCCAGTCCGGTCACCGCCAGCCGCGGGCACCCCTTCGAGACAGCAACGGGAGCCACAGTGGGGGGCGCCTCATCAGCACATCCCCCAGAAAGTCAGCCCGGCAGCAGCGGCGGTCACAGACATCCAACAGCAAGGGCTCCGGCGAAGGCCACCACCACTGCTCCCTCGGGGACAAGATGGCGGCAGGGCGGAGCAGGGCAGGACGACCAGGCCCGGCGACACCACCGGGGCCCCCAAAACGCACAACAATCAAATAGGTTCCACCGCCGGCTTCAGTCTGTCACACGCAGGGGCCCAGATGGTCCGACCCCATCAGAAAGTCCGCCGTACCTCGGCTAAGGGATAGGGGCCCCGCAGTGCGAAGTGTCGCCGACACAAGTCCGAGTGCCAAAGCACCCGTCCTAATCCTTCCGCACCGACGGGTCCCCTCCCGCGGGGCTCCTTCAACCTCCGTCGAGCGGCGGGCCAGATTCCCTCCAGATCGCAACTTTCAGCACCAGGCCCAGCCGAGGCGCCCGGACAGCACTCCGATGCGCTCCGCCTCTCAGGCCCTCCGTCGCTCCTCGAACTCGATCGGACTTTTTGGGGGCTTCCCCCGAGGCGATCCGAACCAAGACGGCAACAACGTGCGCCCCAGGTGCTCCGCCACGCTCCTCTCCCACGCCGAGCCTCAGCGGGGGGAGAAAAGCATAAGAAAAGGGCTCAAGCTGGGCCGGGCCGGAGGAGCTACGGGAGGAAGCGTCCGCTCACCCCGCCATCTTGGCCACGCCCCCCCATTCGATATTTTTGACTCAATATTTCTGTCCCTCGATATTAAAAAGTCGATATATAGACTGCTCACCCTTATGAATGGGTACATTTTCTTCAGATGTTTATCCATATCTGGTAATTTTTCCAAATCTGCGACTGCTCGTCTAAGCCGTAGTGAAACTACGAGCATTCTGTCCTTTCCTGGATCTGGGTCATATATACATTCGGAGATGTCTACTTTTTCTGTCGGCCCCCCTCCTTATGCTGTCCCGGATCCTCCCTCCCCGCTGTCCTCGAGCTCCTGGAGCTGGGCTTGCGTGGGGGGTGCAGGGAAAGATCCGTCCACGTATGCTGGTGGTGATTCCTCTAGGTAGGTGTTAATAAACGTATCGGATGCTGTTTGTTTTATTTTTCGGGGTACTGGCGGTGGCACTCTAATGGGTCTTTCTACTGAGGCCACTCTTGATAGTTCCTCTGAAAGGACGGGATAAATACCAGCAATGACAGTATTTCTTTCTCTTTCAGCCTGCTCTCTTTTTACCCGTTCCCCTTCCTCCTGTAATTTCTTTTCTTTGGCTTTTTCAGACTCCTGTCTACTTCTCTCTGCTTTGTGGAACTCTTTCTCTGTTCTTCTATGTGACTCCTTGCGCCACAACTCCATGGCATCCTTCTGAGCAGGTCTAGATTTTCTCTTCCATATCTCTTCCTCTACCTTCATAATGCATTCCGCATCCCACGTTCCCGTGATAGGCCATCTATACTTTGTCTCTAAATCCTTCGTGTAATCCACCCATAGTTCTAAAAATAACACGGCATCTAAACCATGCTTACAGTACATAAAATGTCCAGGTGTGTCTCTAGGCGGAATGTTAACTGGTTCCTCTAGTACACCTTTTCTGGTACATATCTTACGCAGTTTCGAAAACAACGGCGTGTTGGAATGTAGCCAAAAACAAAAATCACAATGACCCAAAAAACAAAAATCACAATGAAACAAACTTACATAAAAACCTGACACATTCAAACCTAACTGAACCTGACTAAGACAATAACATTCATACAGTTAAATCGGTGCACCTCAATACCTTGATTACTTTAATTCTTTAATACTTTAATACTTGATGCATGCTCTTGAACATACCGGTCTCACAAGTGAGACACGTCTTTACCGTGTTCATTAAATGAACCCGTCTTGATTGCAACCCCCATGAAAAACTCACCGGGAAGCAGAACTTGAACTTGAACTTGAAGGCCTCGGACACTTGACGCTGCGCAGGGAATGGCGTATCTTAGGTGGATCTCTAGAAACCTCAGACACAGCTCTCTCGCAGGTGGGCTCTGGGTTGGGACGATCCGCAATCCTCACCGCCTCGTATGGATGCCTGGTCGCAGTCCGTCTCCTTCGTTGGCCTGAGGGAGTTGGCGGGAAAACCCGCGACGTGCGCACTTGAAGTCCGTCACGGCTGTGGAAGGGGGCAAAACTGGACCTTCATCTCCGGCGCGTGGGGAAAGAGATTTGTCCCTGTTCGGGCGCCCTTAATGTCGTAAATAAAGTATTACGCACTCAGAATTTCTATATATATCAATATGATCATGCATAAAGCAAGAGGCTGAGTCTGTGGTATCAGGTTCAAAAGGGCTTTATTCCAATAACTCGAGTTATAGGGAGAATAGCTCCATCACCACAAGGAAGGGTCTTCTGATCAGAATATTCTCAAACTTTATTCACAGAGTACAATATATATACATTTCAATAATATACGTAAGCAGGAGAGCAAGAGAGAATGAGATAAGAGCATGTGGGTGTGTAGGTAGGCGTGAAGGTGGGCGTCCATGTGGGCGTCCACTTGATGATAATAGGTGGATGTCATAGGTGGGTGGATGCCTGGAGGGGGTTGCGTGATCTGCTGGAATTTTACTGGAACTTTGCCTTACTTGTGCTCAACTCGAGCATGACGTGTAATTGACGTGTGACTGGGGGAAGGCTGCTTGTGCAGTCGGGGAGTCTGGAAGAGAGGCCTTCGGTGTCAGGACGACCAGCACATCTTGTATTATCTGATATCTAAAGTCTGGAGCAGGGACGGATTTGTGACATAGGTTGCCCATCACCAAGAGCCAATGTGGCATCTATTTCTTCATTTACTGTGTAGGCCGTACATGGGGGCTATGGGCTTTTCACTGACGTGAGCTTTGCAATCACACAAAAAGAGACAAAAAGGCTAAGCTCTATCCTTTGCAGACGGGTTGTTTATTCCTCCTTTTCCAGGCAGGAATGTGGTTCAGTAGGAGTAAGCAGATAACCGTGCTCAATACTGTCTCGGCACCTCGGACAGGGCCCCTTTGGCTGAGGCCCAAGTGTGCAAGGCCAAGGATACGCAGCTGCAGCTCTCAGAGCGTCTGAGGCCTGAAATCTCTTTTCGGCTCTGGCTGAGCCACAAACATGGGTTTTCATGTAAATGCAGGAAAACATGATGCAAAACGTGTAGGCCTCAGTGCAGATTTGTCGTTTCTCTCATGGGAGACTGGATGATGGCAGGCCACGTTATAGCATAAGCATCATGATAATTGCGAACAACAAGAGAGAGAGGGTCAAGACACACTCTTAGTCCCCCTAAGTCAATCAGAAGAAAACAACAAAAGAGTGTGATAATAACAGGACTAGTGATTCCTAATAACAAAACTATTGTGACACTGCGAGTCAATCTGAAGTTGTTAGTGAACCCTCACTCATCAACATAGTTGATGACATGCTTCATCATGGGGTTCTCCTGGGGGTACCTTGTGTACCACCAGTGTGCTACGACGCTATGTTAGGGCGGAGCAACAAGGAAAGACTAAAAAGTATGTGATAATCAGTGAAAATATGGGGAAAAAATTATTTAAAATGTCAAGATTCATCCATCATTCAATTTAATTAGGATGAAGCTTAGACGTTAAAAACAGTGACGGATGTCTAATCTCGACTATTAGTGAGTCAGAAACATCCAGTGGTGGTCATCTTGGTCGACATGTTTCAGCTTCTTATGTATGATTTACAGAGCTTTCATCAGGACCTAACCAGAACAAAGAATACACCAGGGCGGTATAGGCTTACTAAAGCCCACCCTAACCTCAGGTGTTGGAAACCGATACACTCACGGTTCTCGTTGTGTGCCTTCCGTGATCTCGAAAGGATACCTGTATGGAAATAATCACATAGAGTGCAACACATCAATAAATGACTCTTAACTATGTGATGCTGTGTATTATATACAGATTGAAGCAGTGTTATGCGTGCAACAAAAGAGTCCATTCGATTATGTTGTTCCCACAGACTGTACTCTAATATTAAGTATGACTGAAAAATAAATGCTAAATGCATATATACCCTATTTCAGGAAACTACTCAATTCGATGCATTGACCAACGAGTTTTTACAAAAAATACCAAACCAGTGTTATTGCATTAAAAGGCACTTGTAACCAAACGAAAATACGGCACTCACATGTAAAAAGAAAGGGCTGTACTCCTTAGGCAGACTCTTTTGTTCCACGCATAACACTGCTTCAATCTGTATATAATACACAGCATCACATAGTTAAGAGTCATTTATTGATGTGTTGCACTCTATGTGATTATTTCCATACAGGTATCCTTTCGAGATCACGGAAGGCACACAACGAGAACCGTGAGTGTATCGGTTTCCAACACCTGAGGTTAGGGTGGACTCTTTTGTTCCACGCATAACACTGCTTCAATCTGTATATAATACACAGCATCACATAGTTAAGAGTCATTTATTGATGTGTTGCACTCTATGTGATTATTTCCATACAGGTATCCTTTCGAGATCACGGAAGGCACACAACGAGAACCGTGAGTGTATCGGTTTCCAACACCTGAGGTTAGGGTGGGCTTTAGTAAGCCTATACCGCCCTGGTGTATTCTTTGTTCTGGTTAGGTCCTGATGAAAGCTCTGTAAATCATACATAAGAAGCTGAAACATGTCGACCAAGATGACCACCACTGGATGTTTCTGACTCACTAATAGTCGAGATTAGACATCCGTCACTGTTTTTAACGTCTAAGCTTCATCCTAATTAAATTGAATGGTGGATGAATCTTGACATTTTAAATAATTTTTTCCCCATATTTTCACTGATTATCACATACTTTTTAGTCTTTCCTTGTTGCTCCGCCCTAACATAGCGTCGTAGCACACTGGTGGTACACAAGGTACCCCCAGGAGAACCCCATGATGAAGCATGTCATCAACTATGTTGATGAGTGAGGGTTCACTAACAACTTCAGATTGACTCGCAGTGTCACGATAGTTTTGTTATTAGGAATCACTAGTCCTGTTATTATCACACTCTTTTGTTGTTTTCTTCTAAGCATCATGATAGACAGGCCATGGAGGGGAAATGCATAGGTTACATGCATGTGTACATGAAGCGTTGGGGGGCACATAGGGGACACATAATTTTTATTTCCTCACATAGACTCAGATGCACAATCTTTGACAACTATGCCAGAGTTGCCGAATGCAAAGTGGCAAGAGACCTGCATTGACAGAGATGAGGCACCTTGGAGTGTGAGGAACACCTTAATTACTCAGGCTCACACTAAGGGAAATGCATCAATATGAACAGACTCACATGTCATTTGGCTGACCATGTGGGACCTACACTGGACACCCCCTTCACCACACAGATGTGGTAAATCCTATTGAACTTGCACACAAGTGAAGGGGGTGAGCCAAACACCCCCTGCTGCACACGGAGAGGCTGCAATTCCCCATTGACTCACTTATGGGGTTGTCCCACACTATGTCCACCAGTAGCATCCTATATGTTCCTGAGGGACGTTTTACACACATTGATGCCTTCATCAGAATCCACAAACCATTACAGATGACTGTCAGGAAGGATGACTATCAATTCATGGGAGTCATGCTACATGTCATGTGCCCCATGGTGAGTCGACATGTATGCATGGTAACACAACATGCACAGGAGCAGTCCCCACATATTCCAAACACGTACCACCCCCAAAATGCCTTGCTGCACTCCTTTCCCAAAATGACTTTTCACCTTGTCCGTGCATGTAACGCTGATTCAGCACACGTTGCAATACTCATGAGGAATAGCAGGAGGCCAACGATGACATGAGCAGACGACAGGCGCAAGAACTTGGGGATGACAGACACACAACAAGTCAGCGAAAAGATAGTTATCCGCAGACATGGTCATTTACTCTACAGGAATAATGTTGTCACCATGCTAATTTAAAAATTAGTGTCTCAGCTAAAATGTGTGGAATGACATCATCACTCGAATGACACATCAGAACACACCTCTAAGTCACTTAGCATACAGTCAGCTGGACACACACATTGCAACACATGCCACACAAGGCTCAAAGCGTGCACACTCAGACACAGTGACTCACCATTATGAGAAGAAGTTGCGTATGTGCTGACTCCGGTTTTCCTCCTCCTCCTCCTCCTCCTCACTTGCCTCGTGCCCAAGCCCTTCATCCTCCACGGGTGGATGTTCCTGCTCATCGGGATCCAGGATGAGTGGCACTGCCTTCTCCACTGCCATGTTGTGCAGCATGCAGCACACAAGGAAGATTTTGCAGACCTTCGCCTGGGCATATGGGAGGGACCCGCCTGTCTTGTGAAGGCACCGGTATCTGTTCTTCAGGAGTCCAAACGTCCTCTCAATCACGCGCCTGGTCTGCTCGTGTGCGTTGTTGTAACTGTAATCTGCAGCTGATCTGGGGTTGCGGAGAGGTGTCATCAGCCATGGCATGTTTGGATAGCCAGAGTCCCCTACATGGAAACATCTTGTAAAGAAGTGGGTCAGGAGATGCCGTAAGATACAAAGATACCTCTAAACACAGACAAACAGAGTAAACCCACCAAGACATGCTCATTCGTTGTGCAGCCGCAGCATCATTTGTGGCACCCTGCTACGCCTCATGATGTAGGCATCGTGTGCTGACCCTGGAAAACGGGCACAGACATGGGAAATCAGCATGTTAGGTAGACACACCAAAAGGGCATTAATAGAGTGATAATGTTTACGGTTGCGATAGGCTACCTCCTGTGCCTGTGGTGGTACCAAAGCCACATGTGTCCCATCAATGGACCCAATTACATGGGGCATCCCTCCCAGGGCATAGAACTCACCCTTGAAACCTGTCAACTGCTCACAAGTCGAAAAATAGATGAATTCATCCAGGTTCTCCAACTTGGCTTCTAAAACATCATGCAGGACACGGCTGAACATCGTCTGGGACATGCCACCAATATCAGCTATGGTGAATTGAAATGTACCGGTGGCAAAAAAATATAGGGCTGCCATCACCTTCATCTTGGGGGTCAGCGCAGTAGGATACCTGTGTCGCGGTTGGAGGTGTGGTTCCAGCTTTGCGGTCAAGTTCTCAATCAACTCTTGCGAAAATCGATAACGTCTTATGCAGTCACGTTCCCTCATGGCACCCAAGTCTGGCATTGGTCGGGGGAGAGGTGGTGCCCTGCAGAAAATTGGAATGAATAACGAAGAGTGAGTACATAACAACATCAATGTCAATGTACGGAGAACATGCTCAACTGCTACTACACATCTTCTAAATACAGAGTCTGGTCTGTGCAATCCATCCAGGACACGTATGCCAGCCAGGTGATACTCCTATGAAAAGCCAGCTACACCCGTTGATTGTCAAGTCTACATTACATGCCCTGAAACTAGCTGTGGGCCAGTGTAAGTCAACAGCCAGAGAGATCACAGGAGTGACATACATCCACATATCTGCATTTGAAGGATGTCATCTCATACAGACAGCTGGCGGCAAGCTAGACACACAGGTCACATGTCATTTAAAAAGTACAGAACACACACATTGCGATGAAGGGGTACATGTCAAAACTGATAACACAGACATTGAGACAATGCAGATATGTCCTCGTGTCGATATACCATGTTCGATGCATACAGACACATGTTACATGGGATTCCACATGTGGCATGGTGTGCGTAGATGTGTGCCATGCCCTTCGACACACCGTCACATGTTGGATGCAGCAACAGCAGATGCATTTGGTGGGACACCAACAGCAAGCTCATGGGAACACATGACACACACATGACATAGTCACATCGTGGCACGCTGGTCGTTAAATGTCAGTCATCAGTGTCCCTGTCCCTGGCATCAGGGCACATTTGCGGGTGTTGGTGACTGTGCCATACCAGTAATGCTGTGCTTGACACGTTTGTACTACATGCACACATGTGCAAAGTGTGAAGGGGAAGTGTGCCACATAGTGCCCCATCACACATGACATGTGTACACAGGTCATCACACATCTATTGTGCTAAAACATGAGGAGACATGTGCAATATCGCTGCCTGCACATGAAGGACTGCAATGACAATGACTTGATGTACAGCCTTGTGCGAGTCTGAGACCTCCATTCCTTTCGTGTGCGCCTCCTATCACCAGTGTAAGCATGTGAAACGCACCATACACACGCTCTGAGGGCCGTATCACTATAGTTGTGTTGCCGTAGGAGTAAGCGTGTGTGTACGGGCCGTATCACTATGGCCTACACCTACAGCAACACAACTATAGTGATAGGGACCGTACACGCATGTGTACGGGCCGTATCACTATAGTAGTGTTGCCCTAGGGGTACGTGTGAAACGCACCGTACCTGTGTGGGGATTTGAAAATTACATAGGGGACACAGAAGGGACAAGTATTAGGGCCTAAATGCATGCTGGTTGTCATGGATACCGAGTTTCCGGTTCAAATTTTTCCATCAGGTAGCCTGGAAAAAGCAGTTGGCCACAAAATACATTGTTGCAAAGTGGTTGTTGACTTGACATGATGCTGCTAATTTGAACAATGCAAATGCTGTCACTGGTGTATGTTTAAAGAGATTGGATGAAACGTAGGATGCAAATGAGTCTGACCAATCACTCTGTACTCCTGTAAATGAAAGAGCCCAGCAAGGCAGATATAAGTCAGCCAGAACCCATGAGAGGGCACTTGCCTGCACAACTTTTCAGTCAACACCACTTCTGCTGTCCTGGCTTCCTCTGGCACCATGTCAAAGTCTGTGGAGAGGGCCCAGCCTTTTACCCAGGAGGAGAATGAGGCCTTGCTGGACGTCATCCTCCCACAGTACACCAGCCTGTATGGGAGACTAGGGGAGCAGGTGAGTGCTGACTCCACTACCTTTGACAGTGCACCTTTTTTGTGACTGTCACTTCTGGCATTGTGTCCAGGTGTGACAGACATGCAATGTGGTTTAGAGTGGGTCCCAGGGGGGGGAATGGCTTATGTCTGTCATGCAGAGCATGATGTAGTTCATGTGTGCACTCCTCACTTGCATTGTGCTTACTGTGACATTCACTGCATAGTACATGGCACATTCAGCCTGGCCAATCCTTTGGACCATTTTTGTTCTATAGTTCTGAGGTGATTCAGTGGTCCCCCTGGTGTGACAGGTGACTGTAACCACAGATGTGTGTGAGTTGAGTGGAGCTGAGGTGAGAGTGGTGAGTGTCCAAATGATGTGTACGCTCCCTGGACATTGATGTGTGTGAATGTTCCTTGTCATGTGGGTGGGTGTCTATGTGGAGTGTTGCACCACAGCTGCATGGAGGAGGCAACAGCTCTACCCATCTGATGTGAGAAGTAAGCCGTGCTGTGTGTCAGACTTGCTGAGCTAGCCCCACATCTGTGACACCCCACAGGCAAGTGGCACATGTGCAGAGTGAGGTTTGTATCCGCTGTTGCCAATGGCAGGTGATTGATCTATGCCTGGGTACTCTGCTGAGGTGGCGTCAGTGGCCTGGGGCATGTGAATGCTTTGAGGTGCTGTCCATCTGCCTGGTGTTGCTTGTGATGCACAGTGTGTGCCATGATCAGGGAGTGTGTTGCACCCCTCATGCCACCTGTGTACTTTCAATGCCATGTAGTGCATTGGGGCTTCCACAGAGGCTAATGTCCCTATGACACAGGTGCTATTCATTGGCAGCATACTATGCCTAGATCAACAAATAAAAGATGTTCAAATGTGTGTCTCTGTGACATGTAGCAGGTGTAGTGATGTTGTCTCACTTTGTCATCTTCACAGGTAACTGCCTATGAGAAGGGGAAGATATGGAAGCGGGCCGTTAGGGCCGTGATATCGGCGGATGGTCTCAGTCGGCACCTAGCCCAAGTGAGGAAACGCTGGCAGGACATCGGGTGCTGGACCAGGAGGATCACCCGGGTCCTGCTGAAGGACTCACCTCCACGCAAACACGGCAGACACCGACACCTGACCCACCAGATGAAGCGTGTCCTGGCGGTGGTCTTCGCTGACATGGATAGGCAGTTACAGGAGGCACAGCAGCAAGGAGGGGGTAGGTACATGTGTGTTTGTTGTGTGTCCCCAGCTTTTGGAGGTGCTCAGTCGCCTGGATACACTGCCAGGGTTTATATGTGTAGTAAATATCCTGTTCCCCCAAGTCAACCGGTGCTGTTATTCCTCCCTTCCCCTCCTTGACATGTGTTCCCTGGTCTGTGTGTAATCACTATTGCACATGTTCATCTAGGCTGCCAGTTAATCCAAGTGCACACTGCTTTCTGCATCATGTGTGGGGGTGGTCTGTGACATGTGTTGGTACTTTGCCTGTGCCCTGTCCTGTTCAGTCATTTGGGGGTCCATATTTGTTGGCACTGATGCTGACTCTCAACATAGGAGTGTGAGGTTTCAAATGAACAGACATGCAGCATGCATAACTGATGTTGTGCACTCAGACATGATGTGCATGAGTGGGAGATATGCATAGTGCCGGGACGGTTGCTCCTTTTACAGTCAGATCATTCCAGGACCATGGAGCAGTGTGCCCACTACAGTCCCCTTAGACACCCTTGCCTAGGAATCATGTGTGTCATCCAACACTGTGCCCATTCTCTGTGTGTTCAGCATAGGTTGGCCTCTGTGGCATTGTTCCCTGGCCTCATTTGCATTAATGTAAAGTGTGCTACATGTGTCCACTGTACATGGTGACCCAATTTGGCTTGTGCATCCTCACACTGGGCAGTGCCTGTGTGTCTATGTACAACTATCTGTTGATGGTTGTTTGTCACAAATATGTGTGGGCAGCCTCACGAGGTGATGTTGAGTACATTTAGGAATTCTTGATGCACATTTTAGTAAACCCAGATTAAGAGGAATATTTAATAGAGTATATATTTTAATCATTTTGTAAAATGTGATTATTATTTAATTGTTCATAATGTTTAGAATGTATATTTTAATAAATATTTTATTTTGTAATTATTATAATATATATTTATATAATATTTAATTTATATACTAGAACTAATACATAGGTGCCAATTCCGATCCTGTAAAACCTGGGTACGAATGGTCGTACGGAGAGTATTCCCCATACGACTCGTACCTGGTAAATTCCCCTTACAAAGCAGCAAGTACGATTCATACAGAAATAGCATTTCCGTACGAATCGTACAAAACACCGACCGGCCAAAAAATAACCACAATTCCGATCCGGGACATCGCGTACGTGACGTCCGGACGGAGTCAGGCAGCGTTTTACGGACCAGCAAGTACGATCCGTGCCCACGTCACTCCGCACGGCTCATTTCTTACGGCAGCCAAAAACTCCCAGGAAATTGAGAATGACGCGAAGAAAGAGCACCGGTACGCGACGGACAGCCATGGACCCCATCCTACGTGTCATCCCGGCCCTCCTAGCCTACGACCTGGTGCACAGAAACCGACGCAGATGCCGCAGAAGGTCAGAACAACACCCAGGGGCAAAGGGGGGGGCGAGGGGCAGGAAACATAACCCCTACCCATTAGAAAATAAATATATCCTGTACATACATTACCTTCAGGGTCTGGTCACTTCGGGGGGCGTGTCTACCGATCCCTGCATACCGCCACAACGGAAGCGGACGTGGACACGTACCCGTCACCACAACAATGGTGGTACCGACCGTACCCACGCTCTGAGGGCGTAGGTACGGGTCGTACCACGCGTACCCCTACATCACCACTGCAATGGTGGTACGGACCATACCCACGCCCTCAGAGCGTGGGTACGGGCCGTACCACACGTACCCCTACGTCACCACAACAATGGTGGTACGGACCGTACCCACCCTATGAATGCGGGGTACGGACCGCATCACCTGTACCCCTAGGGCACTAGTACATTTGTGATACAAGGCATACACACGCCACAAATGTTGTCATAGGGCCTGGTGAAGCATATAACCAGTATATTGGGGTGTGTGTATGCCCAGGACAGCAGTGTACTGCACCAAGGGTGCGGGTGGGTGGGTGGGTGGCTGCCTAGAATTCCCAGCAGTGGACAGAGACATGGGGGTGGGTACCTATCACTCCCAGCAGTGGACAAAGACATGGGGGTGGGTGCAGAGGACTCCCAGCAGTGGATAGAGACATGTGAGGGGTGGGTGCCTATCACTCCCAGCAGTGGACAGAAACATGGGGGTGGGTGCCTATCACTCCCAGCAGTGGACAGAGACATGGGGGTGGGTGCAGAGGAATACCAGCAGTGGATAGAGACATGGGGGTGGGTGCAGAGGACTCCCAGCAGTGGACAGAGACATGTGAGGGGTGGGTGCCTATCACTCCCAGCAGTGGACAGAAACACGGGGGTGGGTGCAGAGGACTCCCAGCAGTGGACAGAGACATTGGGGTGGGTGCAGAGGACTCCCAGCAGTGGACAGTGACATGTGAGGGGTGGGTGCAGAGGACTCCCAGCAGTGGATAGAGACATGTGAGGGGTGGGTGCAGAGGACTCCCAGCAGTGGACAGAAACATGGGAGTGGGTGCAGAGGACTCCCAGCAGTGGATAGAGACATGTGAGGGGTGGGTGCAGAGGACTTCCAGCAGTGGATAGAGACATGTGAGGGGTGGGTGCAAAGGACTCCCAGCAGTGGACAGAGACATGTGAGGGGTGGGTGCAGAGGACTCCCAGCAGTGGACAGAGACATGGGGGTGGGTGCAGAGGACTCCCAGCAGTGGACAGAGACATGGGGGTGTGTACATCATCATCAGATGACCACAACTCCATGGGTGTTTGAACTCATCCCTAATTTTCGACTATGTTGATAGTGCCATAACAACACATCACTGACAGCAGTGTCCCACTCCGATGAGGATGGATGTCTTTCCCCACTGCATGACACACCACATGTGGGTGTGAGGACAAATGACACATGCATACCCACCCCTGGCGGATGCAGCACAATACACACACAGAGATCATGCCACAAGACTGTATAGTCATGTCAATGCCTACTAAACTAAGAGAGCCAAAGGGAACACACACTGTCACACACATCCCAGGACTGATAGGAATGTACAGGTGCTGGGACAGCCACCAAGATGTTGTCTCTCATGGAAGGAATAGGGTGGAGTTCCCACAGATACAATGCCCACAATTGTGAGTCAGGTGCCCAAATACCCTGCAGAACAAGTACCATATGTGTGCTAGGCTGGGATTACACACATGCATAGTGCGGAAAAGGGACAATTTCTCCATGAAGGCATGGCAACATACTCAATACATAAGTACAGTGACTAGCAAGGATGGCACAGACGATGCAGCCAGAGACATTGCTGAGCAGGCATGGCCATAGTTGAAGGGATCCGTCACCAACAAAGGAAATGTAGACACAGGTCAGCACAACAACTGTGCAACTCCCTGCAGGGAAAATGTCAGGTGCCACAGAGGAAGGAACACTTGTTGGGACAATGTCTCCAAACACAAATAGCACACATGACCAAAGATTCTTTGCAGAGACCTTGTGATGGCACGCAGATACCATGGTCCACCCCATGAGCATCAGACTCCAACATTTCCATGAATCCTAACACATTACCAACACCCCAACTCCTGGAGCATCAGCACCAACATCAATACCTGAAATGCAATAGTGTTCAAAGGAAAAAGAAAATGCTTTATTCAGCATGAAAAGAAAAATTATTGAAGGACACTATGTACAAAGCCCAATGGCCAGTCCTGATCAGAAGTCCTTGGGAGGGGACACATGGCCACGCGTCTCCCTTAGCTTGCCTGCACATCAGAACCCTCAGGTTCGTCGACCGGGGGGGTCATCATGTGGGGGAAGGACCAGGCACCGCAGGGACAGGAGGGGGAAGGGTAGGTGTGTGTCAGGCTGGCAGTAGCCGTATACTCTGGATAACTACTAACCTGCTGATCGATCGGCAGGAACGATGACGTGCAGAATATCTCTCTCTTCCCACAGGTGCAACCCCACGCTGGTGAACCAAAACAACCACCAATGCGTGGTAGAGGCACATAGGGGGAAAAAGAGAGGATCAATAAGGGAAAGAATAGGGTCAGCTTGGCTCTTCTGTCAGCGAGCTGGTGGGTCTGACGGGGTAGTTCTCTAGCAGGCTGCAGTGGGGAGGAGACAGACAAGACAGGTAATTAGGGAAGGAAGTACCACATACCCCCTACCTCCCTTCTCCCGTTCTAGGACTACAACTCACCTACTGCGTGCGCGAACCTCGAACCCCCAGTCATGGAGACCGTTAGCTTCACGGTCTTGGAAACGATAGATAGGGTGTTTTATTCATGGTGCCAGTTCGTTCTGGGTCTTTGCGAAAGTGGTAGTTATCCTCACTACCGAGTTACCGCAGGCGGCAACCAACAATGCCTATCTGAACAAAAGGCGTTCTCTCTCTTAAAGCAAAGGTAGAAAGCAAGCGGCGGGGCTTCCACGCATCCTCGCGCTGGCTGCGCAGGACGCTGCCGAGGGAAACGGAACTCGTGTATTCCTCGGGGAAGTCAATGGACTACTGCAGTTACGTCACTGCCTAGAATAGTAGGATTCAAACAGGTGCTCCGGCTCCTCCCAACGGATTGTGCTACCCGATTACCTGACCTTGGTGCCTCGGGCAGGAACTAGAACCAGGGAGACCTCAGGAGTGGCGTGACAACGGGTATTGGACATCGGCGTCACGGCGAAGGAAAAGTAAGCGAGCGCTCGTCCTCCAGCGGGGAGTACCATCCGCTAAGCGCTGTCTTCAGGGAACTTCAACGGATTGTCAAGCACCGTGTCTTCAGAGGGGGATGGTCTTATAGCGGCGGTCATGTGATCGACCCCGCTTCCGGTGCTCTGCAGTTGGACGTCCCGATGTTTTCTGGGACTTGTAGTTGGTCTTTGGAGTACGCTACTTTTCCGTGCTGTCAGATAACCGCTGGGGGCGCCGATCTTTCGTCTGGTAGTCAGATGTCTCGTGAGGATCATGACAGTACCCCCTCTCAAGGACCGCCGTCTCGGCGGTTGTCCTGGTTTACCAGGATATTTGGCATGGAATTGCTGTAGCAGTTTTGGGCAGTGTAGGTTAGCTGCTGGTTCCCAAGTCCGTTCTTCTGGCCCAAACCCTTTCCACTCAACCAGGTATTGTACTCTTCCCCTCACCTGTCGGGAGTCTAATAATGCTTGAACTTCATATTCCTCTTGCCCTTCCACCTCCACAGGGAGGGGAGTCAGAGGTAGTCTCATGCTGGCAGGGCATGGTCGGAGAAGGGAGACATGGAAAACCGGATGTATTTTCCAGGAGGAAGGTAGGCTTAGCCTTACCGCAACAGGATTCAGGACGTGGTCTATTTGGTATGGCCCCACGTACTTGGGTGCTAGTTTACCCACCCCTTTTAGATGTAAATTCTTGGTGGATAACCATACCTTGTCTCCCACCCTATACTCGGGTTCTGGCGCTCTCTTTCGGTCAGCGTATAGTTTTTGTGTGTTTTGCGCTGTCTCTAAATGGAGTTTGGTTTCTCTGAGAATGGTACGGAGATGTGTATGGTGTTCTTGAATGGTAGGGTGTGTGGTGACCACAGGCCACTCGAATGGAAGAATGTCGGGGTGAAAACCATAAAGACAAAAGAATGGGGAACACCCTAGGGTGGTGTGTTCTGCGTTATTGTATGCGAACTCTGCTAACCATATTAAGGGGTACCACTCTATGGTGTTTTGGAGGGTAAAACAACGCAGGTACTGTTCTAATGTCTGGTTCAGGCGTTCTGTTTTGCCATCCGTCTGGGGATGGTAACTTGTGGATAGACGGGCATCGATGTTCATTGTTTCACACAGTTTTCTCCAAAAGCGTGAGGTGAACTGGGATCCTCGGTCTGTTATAAGCACCCTTGGTAGTCCGTGTGCTCTCACCACATGTTGTAGGAATACCAGAGCCAGTTCGCCCGCTGTGGGTAGTCTTTTGAGAGGGACGAAGTGGCCCATCTTTGTTAGGTGATCAATAATTACTAGCACGGTGGTGTATCCTTCACAGGGTGGCATCTCAACTATGAAATCCATCGATACCGTGTGCCATGGGGCTGGTGGGATGGGTATGGGACACAACAGCCCCACTGGTTTCGAATGGCTGGTTTTGCTCTGCGCGCAGACGGCACAATTCTTCAGGTATTCTTTGGCATCTGTTCGTAAGGTGGGCCACCAAAAGGATCTTTCGAGCCCTGCTATGGTTTTGTGTACCCCCAAATGGCCTCCAAGAGCGGAATCATGTATCCAGGAGATCGCTTGCTGTTGTTGTGCTTTCTGCGGGAGAAATAAGGCATTGTTCTGGGACAGGAATTCCCCTTTTTTGTTTCTGTGGGCTGGGTCTATTTGTATCCAGGCTGAGATGTTGAAGTCGGTTAAGGACGCTTTTACAGCCTCAAGGTATTCGTCTGAAGAGGCGAGGGCATGCAATTGATGAGCAAAGCCTTGCTGGGCAGGATCGACGGTGGATCAGGGGGTAAGCTCGTTTCGGGGTGTATGGGTTCTTCCATACGGGATAAGGCATCGGCCTTGCCGTTCTGGGGTCCAGGTCTGTATTTGATGAGGAAGTCATAATCGGAGAAGAACAGGGACCAGCGTAACTGACGTGGTGTGAGGGCTCTGGCCGATTTCAGGAACAAAAGGTTTCTGTGGTCGGTGTACATCTCAACTGTATGACTTGCCCATAGCAGATAGTGCCTCCACTCTTCGCAAGCCCGTTTGATGGCCAGCAGTTCCTTATCCGTGATGGAGTAGTTCACCTCACTCGGGGATAGTTTCTTGGAATAATACGCCACCGGATGGAGTTGCCCCGTTTGTTGGTGTCGTTGAGACAGCACTCCTCCTATGGCGTATTGAGACGCATCCGTCTCGACCACGAATGGCAGGTCAGAATTCGGGTGTAACAAAATAGGAGCTGTTGTGAACCGTCGTTTTAGCTCCTGAAAAGACCGTTCCGCCTCTTGATCCCAGACAAAAGGGGTATTTTTTCTCAGTAGACGAGAGATGGGGTGAATCACCTTCGAGAAGTCCTTTATGAACCGCCGATAGTAATTGGCGAACCCCAGGAATCGTTGTACCGCCTTAACGTGGCTTGGGGCTTTCCAGGAAGTGATTGCATCTACTTTGGCGGTGTCCATTTGAAACCCTTGTACATTAATAATGTACCCTAAGAAGGCGACTTCCGTTACATGAAATAAGCATTTTTCTAACTTAGCATATAACGAATGGCGTTGAAGGCGTGTCAACACGTCCTGCACATGGGTGATGTGTTCCTGTAAGGTGGACGAATAGATGAGTTTGTCGTCTATGTAGACTATGCAACACACCTCCAGCAGACCTCGGAGGACTTCATCCATAAAGAACTGGAATGCTGCTGGAGCGTTGCATAGACCAAAGGGCATTACTTGATACTCGTAAAGACCGAACTTAGTTCGGAACGCCGTTTTCCATTCGTCCCCAGATTTTACATGAACTAAATGGTATGCACCCCGAAGATCTAGTTTGGTGTATATTCGGGCCCCCTTGAGCTGGTCTAGCAACACGGGAATCAAAGGGAGAGGGTATCGATTCTTGATGGTTATCTTGTTGATGGCGTGGTAATCGATGCAGGCTCGTAACTCGTCGCAGTCTTTTTTGGAAATAAAAAAGAGGGGAGACGAGGCGGGCGACGAGGAAGGGCGGATGAACCCTGATTCCAGATTCTCTTGCAGATATTTCTTGAGATAGCGGGTCTCCGGTTCTGTTAGGGCGTACACACGGCTGCAGGGGATGTCCGCTCCAGTGTGTAGATCGATCCGACAATCAAATGTTCGGTGGGGAGGTAATTAGGACGCTGTTTGTTTGTCGAACACCGGTTGGTACTTCAGATACTCGTTGGGTAAGGAGACAGCACAGCAATACTCGGGTTCTTCCCGACCTTCAGCGAGGAAACTTGCTTGGGTCCTGGAACCGTTGTCCTGCAAGAATTGCCGAGTACAGTGCTTTTTGCAATACTCAGAGGTCAGTGACACCGTACGTTCTGCCCATCGTACTACCGGGTCATGTAGCGTCAGCCACGGCATGCCTAGGATCAAACGGAATTGAGGCGCGTCTATCAGGTCAAACCGCAGAATTTCGTAGTGGTCTTCCCCTACCCTCATTTTCAGGGGTATGGTGTGATGTCTAACAGGTCCGGATGTTAAGGTCTTCCCATCTACGGCTTTTACTATTTCGGGTATCATCTTCCTTTCATATGGCACCCCAAACCGTCGAGCATATTGGAGATCCATAAAATTTCCGGTGGCGCCTGAATCCAACAAGGCCGCTACGTCTAGCGGGTTGTTCTCGGTGATCCATAAAGTTACACACACATTGATGTGAGCTACGGCGGGTTGCATGGTGTTAGCAAGTGCAAGGGGGATCCGTGATAAATCGGTACCCATGGCAGTGATCCCTTCCTGTCGTGGGCTCTCTAGTTTTCCGACTCCTGTGAAAAGGCCGCTGCTGGCACATGTGTGGGACCGGGTCTTTCGGGGGCCTTGGCTCTCGCGCGACATTCCCTGATGAAATGCCCACTCTTTCCGCAGTAAAGACACAGCTTCTGTTGCCTTCTTTTTTCCCGTTCTTCAGGGGTAAGAGGACCTCGCACTCCCCCGATCTGCATAGGTTCGCTGAGATCTGTGGTTTTCGGACGGTCCTCGGGGAGCGATCTAATCCTAGGCAACGGGAAGCGGTTCTCACCTCGGACTTTATCAGTCTTCCGCTCTTGCAGGCGATGTTCCAACTGTACTGTGAGATCAATCAGCTCCTCACAAGTGGGAGGCAGCTGAACCACTTGCGATAACACGTCTTTCAGCTCACCTCGAAGACCTTGGTAAAAGAGGGTGGAACGTTTCTCGGTAGGCCAATCGGTTTCCACCACCAATCTATTAAAGGCCGTGATATACGACAGCAAATCCTGCGAGCCCTGTCTGAGAGTGAGCAATTCACGATCCAAGGATAGCATGTGCGACTTTCGATCGAATAGTCTTCTCATTGCTGTACAAAAGTCGTGGAAGTTGTGCAGCACCGGGTCGTTTCTGTCCATTAAAGGAATGGTCCAGCTAGCTGCATTACCCCCCATGTACGACATCATGAAGGAAGTCTTTGCGGTATGTTCTTGGAAGATCGTTGGTTTACAGAGGAAATGAAGCCTGCATTGGTTAAGAAAAGTCTCAAATTTCTTGGGGTCCCCAAAGAACCTTTCGGGGGGAGCTAATGGTATCCCATGAGTCTGGATGACATGTACTGTCGGAGCAGAATCCTGTGGAGGTTGTGACGTGCCGGGAGGTGTAAAGAACCCTGTACCAGAGGCACCACCCCCCAGTACCGGGGTTGTGCGTGTCGCAGGAGGGGGAAGGGTCCAATCTTTTATGTATGTACTCTTGCCAGGGCCTTGCCTAGTAATGCCTGCAACCTCCCTGCGCAAGGTACCCATTTCCTTTTTCACGTCTTGGTTCTCTAACCGTGAAGCGTGCACTTCCTATTGTAAAGCCGTAATGCTTTCCAACAGGGATGATAGCACGACATTGGAGTCCATCGTTCAGGCCGAAAGGTATACGTGGGCTTGACAATCGGTCAGGCTGGCAGTAGCCGTATACTCTGGATAACTACTAACCTGCTGATCGATCGGCAGGAACGATGACGTGCAGAATATCTCTCTCTTCCCACAGGTGCAACCTCACGCTGGTGAACCAAAACAACCACCAATGCGTGGTAGAGGCACATAGGGGGAAAAAGAGAGGATCAATAAGGGAAAGAATAGGGTCAGCTTGGCTCTTCTGTCAGCGAGCTGGTGGGTCTGACGGGGTAGTTCTCTAGCAGGCTGCAGTGGGGAGGAGACAGACAAGACAGGTAATTAGGGAAGGAAGTACCACATACCCCCTACCTCCCTTCTCCCGTTCTAGGACTACAACTCACCTACTGCGTGCGCGAACCTCAAACCCCCAGTCATGGAGACCGTTAGCTTCACGGTCTTGGAAACGATAGATAGGGTGTTGTATTCACGGAGCCAGTTCGTTCTGGGTCTTTGCGAAAGTGGTAGTTATCCTCACTACCGAGTTACCGCAGGCGGCAACCAACAATGCCTATCTGAACAAAAGGCGTTCTCTCTCTTAAAGCAAAGGTAGAAAGCAAGCGGCGGGGCTTCCACGCATCCTCGCGCTGGCTGCGCAGGACGCTGCCAAGGGAAACGGAACTCGTGTATTCCTCGGGGAAGTCAATGGACTACTGCAGTTACGTCACTGCCTAGAATAGTAGGATTCAAACGGGTGCTCCGGCTCCTCCCAACGGATTGTGCTACCCGATTACCTGACCTTGGTGCCTCGGGCAGGAACTGGAACCAGGGAGACCTCAGGAGTGGCGTGACAACGGGTATTGGACATCGGCGTCACGGCGAAGGAAAAGTAAGCGAGCGCTCGTCCTCCAGCGGGGAGTACCATCCGCTAAGCGCTGTCTTCAGGGAACTTCAACGGATTGTCAAGCACCGTGTCTTCAGAGGGGGATGGTCTTATAGCGGCGGTCATGTGATCGACCCCGCTTCCGGTGCTCTGCAGTTGGACGTCCCGATGTTTTCTGGGACTTGTAGTTGGTCTTTGGAGTACGCTACTTTTCCGTGCTGTCAGATAACCGCTGGGGGCGCCGATCTTCCGTCTGGTAGTCAGATGTCTCGTGAGGATCATGACAGTACCCCCTCTCAAGGACCGCCGTCTCGGCGGTTGTCCTGGTTTACCAGGATATTTGGCATGGAATTGCTGTAGCAGTTTTGGGCAGTGTAGGTTAGCTGCTGGTTCCCAAGTCCGTTCTTCTGGCCCAAACCCTTTCCACTCAACCAGGTATTGTACTCTTCCCCTCACCTGTCGGGAGTCTAATAATGCTTGAACTTCATATTCCTCTTGCCCTTCCACCTCCACAGGGAGGGGAGTCAGAGGTAGTCTCATGCTGGCAGGGCATGGTCGGAGAAGGGAGACATGTGATCGACCCCGCTTCCGGTGCTCTGCAGTTGGACGTCCCGATGTTTTCTGGGACTTGTAGTTGGTCTTTGGAGTACGCTACTTTTCCGTGCTGTCAGATAACCGCTGGGGGCGCCGATCTTCCGTCTGGTAGTCAGATGTCTCGTGAGGATCATGACAGTGTGGTGGTGCAGGGCTGGACGACTCCACCACAGGGGGTGGGGCAGCGCCAAAGGTGGTGGTTAGCACGGCGCTGCACACTTCTGCCAGGTCGTCCAGAGTATCCCTTGCACCCGAAGAAGCCACAGGCACTAAGGAGGGGGGAGTTGGAGAGGGGGGTGCAGCGCTACTGGGGGAGGGGGTGGACAGGGGGGGTGACTCAACTCCCCTACCCGTGGAGTGCCTTGCGCGTTTGCGAGCTGGTGACCCAGTGGGGCTGAGTCCCAGCACAGCCAAGTAGCTCTCCTTGTCTGACTGTGGGGCAGGGGAGCCGAGGGGAGTGTGTTTGGAGGTACTGGGTAGTGAGGCATGCGGACTCAGACTCTGGCTGCGTGTATGCCTGTGTGCCCCAGACCCAGTGGGTGTGCCTTTATCCCCCTGAGTGTGCGTGCCAGAAGGTGTGCGCTTGCCCTTACGTGTTGGTGTGCTGCCTGTGTCTGGTGGGGTGCGTGCTTGGGAATGTCTGGGTGTGCATGGGACAGGCATGGGAGTGGGAAGTGTGGATGGTGCAGGGGTAGGGGGGGACGAAGCGCTTTAGGAGACTCACTGCTGCCGTCAGTGAAGAGTCCATGGACCTCAGCGACATCCGTTGGTCAGACATCGCTGATGACATGCCCTCCATGAACGACACCATCTGTGTCAACATTCTGGTGTGGCCATGGAGGACAATCAGCATCGATGTCTGCCCAACCTGCAACTGCCGCTGAATGTCCACAGACTCTGCAGTGAGGGCAGCAGGGGGGACAGGGGCAGGGGTTGCGGTGCCTGGCACGAAGGAGACATGGTGTTGCCCTGCACGGACAGAAGGGACCGGAGCAACTGGGAGGGCGGTGATGGGAATGGAGGAGGCGGTGACAGATGTTGTGCTGCTGCCAGGTGTTGCAGCAGCATCCGCCCCCTTGAGGAGTTCAGCCTCGGACCCGTCCGCGTCGTATTCGGTGTCGCCACCAGACATATCCTCTGCTTGACTCCCCTCGCCCTCCGTGCCACTTGCTCCCGCTGACTCGCCAGTAGTGGTGGCACCGGTGCTGGATGCCTCCTCCAGGTCCATGCAGGTGTCTCCCTCGGTGTCCTCCGATGATGCTGTGGGCAAGGTGGAGATACAGAAAATAATCAGTCACCTGTATACATCTGACACCTGAGTCCAAACAAAATATGTCACAGTGCATATCAGGAAATGCATCATGAGTAACATCTAGAATACTCCGCACATATGTAAGCCCTGCACTCCCCAGCTGGTTGACCCACCATGCCACTTGGAAACCAGGAAACTTAGGAAACAACAGCAAATAACTTGGTATCGAAGTATACTGAGAAGCTAGTGTCTGGGAACAGTTGAGCACAGCAAGACTATGAAGGCATGCCACCTCTTGTTCACTGTGAACGAAACAGTATTGGTGCACCCAAGGCCAAATAACAGACCTCAATGCTGAAGGTGTCCCCACACTCAAAGACCTGTGAGTACTTTGGAAACACAAACTAAATACATTGTGATCCCTTGGGAATCACAACACTTTACACAATCTACATGTTCACAATGTGTGGATGTGCCACTTTGTGAGCAGAACACACATGTGCCTGTATAAAAGAAGTCACACAAGGAGGTGCACACAAAACTACATGTACACAGTCATTGTATGAGCTGCCAGCCTTATTCAGATAAGCCACTGTTAGGAAGAAATGGGGTTTCAGTAAGTACATATACATGGCACCACGGCGGTCTGGATGACTTGACACTGGTAAGTTGGTATCAGCAACAACCAAGGACTTACCCAAATGCAAACACACTGTGGGAACATGTATATGTACAATCTCAAAACAAGTGTTATTCGAACTGTGCCTTTCTTTTAAATGTGCCAGCGTGTCCCTGGAAAGTGTAAAGGTGGATTCTTGTGCACCTCCTTTGGAGACATCTGTCATGCAGGCACATTATTGTCCTTCACAACAAAACATAAAAGTCAAGCATTGAGAAAAGTGAGACATGTTGACAAGTGTAGTGATTGCCAAGGTACCACCCCTCTTGACTAACAACTTGAATCATGCCACCTGTCACATGGCCATCCGTACCATGATGACACAGTTGGAAACACATCTGACCCACTGCCTGTCATTTGGAATGGCACACATGTCCAAACACAGGACAATGCATGAGCTAATGGGCCTGCAATTGTGTCGGAATAAGGAGCACCTGCACTGAGGAGACACCCTCATGGGAACCAAGAATGTCCACACAGATGTCAGCACACAAAGACCAAACTACGTAGCAGCGGGACCACACACTGGTGGCAAAAATATGGATGAGCAGGAACCATGTATTTCAACTTGTGACACATGCTGCAAAGCACAAACATTAAACCCTGCACAACATGACTGGGTCACTGCACGTTGAGTGTCAATGTGATTGAGACAGATCAAGTAGTTACACCTCTTAATCTGGGGTTACTAAAATGTGCATCAAGAATTCCTAAATGTACTCAACATCACCTTGTGAGGCTGCCCACACATATTTGTGACAAACAACCATCAACAGATAGTTGTACATAGACACACAGGCACTGCCCAGTGTGAGGATGCACAAGCCAAATTGTTTCACCATGTACAGTGGACACATGTAGCACACTTTACATTAATGCAAATGAGGCCAGGGAACAATGCCACAGAGGTCAACCTGTGCTGAACACACAGAGAATGGGCACAGTGTTGGATGACACACATGATTCCTAGGCAAGGGTGTCTCAGGGGACTGTAGTGGGCACACTGCTCCATGGTCCTGGAATGGTCTGACTGTAACAGGAGCAACCGTCCCGGCACTATGCATATCTCCCACTCATGCACATCATGTCTGAGTGCACAACATCGGTAATGCATGCTGCAAGTCTGTTCATTTGAAACCTCACACTCCTCTGTTGAGAGTCAGCATCAGTGCCAACAAATATGGACCCCCAAATGACTGAACAGGACAGGGCACAGGCAAAGTACCAACACATGTCACAGACCACCCCCACACATGATGCAGAAAGCAGTGTGCACTTGGATTAACTGGCAGCCTAGATGAACATGTGCAATAGTGATTACACACAGACCAGGGAACACATGTCAAGGAGGGGAAGGGAGGAATAACAGCACCGGTTGACTTGGGGGAACAGGATATGCACTGCACATATAAACCCTGGCAGTGTATCCAGGTGACTGAGCACCTCCAAAAGCTGGGAACACACAACAAACACACATGTACCTACTCCCTCCTTGCTGCTGTGCCTCCTGTAACCGCCTATCCATGTCAGGGAAGACCACTGCCAGGACACGCTTCATCTGGTGGGTCAGGCATCGGCGCCCGCCGTGTTTGCGTGGAGGTAAGTCCTTCAGCAGGACCCGGGCGATCCTCCTGGTCCAGCACCGGATGTCCTGCCAGCGTTTCCTCACTTGGGCTAGGTGCCGACTGCGACCATCTGCCGATATCACGGCCCTGACGGCCCGCTTCCATATCTTCCCCTTCTCGTAGGCAGTTACCTGTGAGGATGGCAAAGTGAGACAACATCACTACACCTGCTACATGTCACAGAGACACACATTTGAACATCTTTGATTTGTTGATCAGTGCATAGTATGCTGCCAACGAATAGCACCTGTGTCATAGGGACATTAGTCTCTGTGGAAGCCCCAATGCACTACATGGCATTGAAAGCACACAGGTGGCATGAGGGGTGCAACACACTCCCTGATCATGGCACACACTGCATCACAAGGAACACCAGGCTGATGGACAGCACCTCAAAGCATTCACATGCCCCAGGCCACTGATGCCACCTCAGCAGAGTACACAGACACACACAGGCACAGATCAATCACCTGCCATTGGCAACAGCGGATACAAACCTTACTCTGCACATGTGCCACTTGCCTGTGGGGTGTTACAGGTGTGGGGCTAGCTCAGCAAGTCTGACACACAGCACGGCTTACTTCTCACATCAGATGGGTAGAGCTGTTGCCTCGTCCATGCAGCTAGGGTGCAACACTCCACATAGACACCCACCCACATGACAAGGATAATTCACACACATCAATGTCCAGGGAGCGTACACATCATTTGGACACTCTCACCACTCTCACCACAGCTCCACTCAACTCACACACATCTGTGGGTACAGTCACCTGTTACACCGGGGAGATCACTGAATCACCTCAGGACTATAGAACAAAAATGGCCCAAAGAATTTGCCAGGCTGAATGTGCCATGCATTATGCAGTGAATGTCACAGTAAGCACAATGCAAGTGAGGAGTGCACACATGAACTACATCATGCTCTGCATGACAGACATAAGCCATCCCCCCCCCCCTGGGACTCACTCTAAACCACATTGCATGTCTGTCACACCTGGACACAATGCCAGAAGTGACAGTCACAAAAAAGGTGCACTGTCAAAGGTAGTAGAGTGAGCACTCATCTGCTCCCCTGGTCTCCCATACAGGCTGGTGTACTGTGGGAGGATGACGTCCAGCAAGGCCTCATTCTCCTCCTGGGTGAAAGAATGGGCCCTCTCCACAGACCTTGACATGGTGCCAGAGGAAGCCAGGACAGCAGCAGTGGTGTCGACTGAAAAGTTGTGCAGGCAAGTGCCCTCTCATGGGTTCTGCCTGACTTATATCTGCCTTGCTGGGCTCTTTCATTTACAGGAGTACAGAGTGATTGGTCAGACTCATTTGCATCCTACGTTTCATCCAATCCCTTTAAACATACACCAGTGACAGCATTTGCATTGTTCAAATTAGCAGCATCATGTCAAGTCAACAACCACTTTGCAACAATGTATTTTGTGGCCAACTGCTTTCTCCAGGCCACCTGATGGAAAAATTTGAACTGGAAACTCGGTATCCATGACAACCAGCATGCATTTAGGCCCTAATACTTGTCCCTTATGTGTCCCCTATGTAATTTTCAAATCCCCACACAGGTACGGTGCATTTCACACGTACCCCTAGGGCACCACTACTATAGTGATACGGCCCGTACACACGCGTGTACGGTCACTATCACTATAGTTGTGTTGCCGTAGGTGTACGCCATAGTGATACGGCCCGTACACGCACGTGTACAGGCCGTATCACTATGGCGTACACCTACGGCAACACAACTATAGTGATACGGCCCATACACGCGCGTGTACGGGCCATATCACTATAGTTGTGTTGCCGTAGGTGTACGCCATAGTGATAAGGCCCGTATACACGCATGTATGGTACGTACACACACGCTTACTCCTACGGCAACACAACTATAATGATACGGACCGTACACACGCCCTCAGAGCGTGTGTACGGTGCGTTTCACATGCTTACACTGGTGATAGGAGGCACACACGAAAGGAATGGAGGTCTCAGACTCACACAAGGCTGTACATCGTCATTGTCATTGCAGTCCTTCATGTGCAGCGCCTAGGTGTGTCAGGCAGTGATATTGCACATGTCTCCTCATGTTTTAGCACAATAGATGTGTGATGACCTGTGTACACATGTCATGTGTGATGGGGCACTATGTGGCACACTTCCCCTTCACACTTTGTGCATGTAGTACAAACGTGTCAAGCACAGCATCACTGGTATGGCACAGTCACCAACACCCTCAAATGTACCCTGATGCCAGGGACAGGGACACTGATGACTGACATTTAACAACCAGCGTGCCACGATGTGACACTGTCATGTGTGTGTCATGTGTTCCCATGAGCTTGCTGTTGGTGTTCCACCAACTGCATCTGCTGTTGCTGCATCCAACATGTGACGTTGTGTCGATGGGCATGGCACACATCTACGCACACCATGCCACATGTGGAATCCCATGTAACGTGTGTCTGTATGCATCGAACATGGTATTTCGACATGAGGACATATCTGCGTTGTCTCAATGTCTGTGTTATCAGTTTTGACATGTACCCCTTCATCGGAATGTGTGTGATCTGTACTTTTTAAATGACATGTGACCTGTGTGTCTAGCTTGCCGCCAGCTGTCTGTATGAGATGACATCCTTCAAATGCAGATATGTGGATGTATGTCACTCCTGTGATGTCTCTGGCTGTTGACTTACACTGGCCCACATCTAGTTTCAGGGCAAGTAATGTAGACTTGACAATCAACGGGTGTAGCTGGCTTTTCATAGGAGTATCACCTGGCTGGCATACGTGTCCTGGATGTATTGAACAGACCAGACTCTGTATTTAGCAGATGTGTAGTAGCAGTTGAGTATGTGCTCCGTACATTGACATTGATGTTGTTATGTACTCACTCTTCGTTATTCATTCCAATTTTCTGCAGGGCACCGCCTCTCCCCCGACCAATGCCAGACTTGGGTGCCATGAGGGAACGTGACTGCATAAGACGTTATCGATTTTTGCAAGAGTTGATTGAGAACTTGACCGCAAAGCTGGAACCACACCTCCAACCGTGACACAGGTATCCTACTGCGCTGACCCCCAAGATGAAGGTGATGGCAGCCCTACATTTTTTTGCCACCGGTACGTTTCAATTCACCATAGCTGATGTTGGTGGCATGTCCCAGACGATGTTCAGCCATGTCCTGCATTATGTTTTAGAAGCCATGTTGGAGCACCTGGATGAATTCATCCATTTTCCAACTCGTGAGCAGTTGACAGGTGTCAAGGGTGAGTTATATGCCCTGGGAGGGATGCCCCATGTAATTGGGTCCATTGATGGGACACATGTGGCTTTGGTACCACCACAGGCACAGGAGGTAGCCTATCGCAACCGTAAACATTATCACTCTATTAATGCCCTTGTGGTGTGTCTACATAACATGCTGATTTCCCATGTCTGTGCCCGTTTTCCAGGGTCAGCACACGATGCCTACGTCATGAGGCGTAGCAGGTTGCCACAAATGATGCTGCGGCTGCACAATGAACGAGCATGTCTTGTTGGTGGGTATCCTCTGTTTGTCCTGTGTTTAGCGGTATCTTTGTATCCTACGGCATCTCCTGACCCACTTCTTTACATGATGTTTCCATGTAGGGGCCTCTGGCTATCCAAACATGCCATGGCTGATGACACCTCTCCGCAACCCCAGTTCAGCTGCAGATCACCATTACAACAACGCACACGGGCAGACCAGGTGCGTGATTGAGAGGACGTTTGGACTCCTGAAGAGCAGATTCCGGTGCCTTCACAAGACAGGCGAGTCCCTCCCATATGCCCCGGCGAAGGTCTGCAAAATCTTCCTTGTGTGCTGCATGCTGCACAACATGGCAGTGGAGAAGGCAGTGCCACTCATCCTGGATCCCAATGAGCAGGAACATCCACCTGTGGAGGATGAAGGGCTTGGGCACGAGGCAAGTGAGGAGGAGGAGGAGTAGGAGAACATCCGGAGTCAGCTCATACGCAACTTCTTCTCATAATGGTGAGTCACTGTGTCTGAGTGTGCACGCTTTGAGCCTTGTGTGGCATGTGTTGCAATGTGTGTGTCCAGCTGACTGTATGCTAAGTGACTTAGAGGTGTGTTCTGATGTGTCATTCGAGTGATGATGTCATTCCACACATTTCAGCTAAGACACTAATTTTTAAATTAGCATGGTGACAACATTATTCCTGTAGAGTAAATGACCATATCTGCGGATAACTATATTTTCGCTGACTTGTTGTGTGTCTGTCATCCCCAGGTTCTTGCGCCTGTTGTCTGCTCGTTTCATCGTTGGCCTCCTGCTATTCCTCATGAGTATTGCAACGTGTGCTGAATTAGCGTTACATGCACGGACATGGTGAAAAGTCATTTTGGGTAAGGAGTGCAGCAAGGCATTTTGGGGGTGGTACGTGTTTGGAATATGTGGGGACTGCTCCTGTGCATGTTGTGTTACCATGCATACATGTCGACTCACCATGGAGCACATGACATGTAGAATGACTCCCATGAATTGATAGTCACCCTTCCTGACAGTCATCTGTAATGGTTTGTGGATTCTGATGAAGGCATCAATGTTTGTAAAACATCCCTCAGGAAGATACGGGATGCTACTGGTGGACATAGTGTGGGACAACCCCATAAGAGGCTCAATGGGGAATTGCAGCCTCTCCGTGTGCAGCACAAGGTGTTTGGCTCACCCCCTTCACTTGTGTGCAAGTTCAATAGGATTTACCACATCTGTGTGGTGAAGGGGGTGTCCAGTGTAGGTCCCACATGGTCAGCCAAATGACCTGTGAGTCTGTTCATATTGACGCATTTCCCTTAGTGTGAGCCTGAGTAATAAAGGTGTTCCTCACACTCCAAGGTGCCTCATCTCTGTCAATGCAGGGCTCTTGCCACTTTGCATGCAGCAACTCTGGCATAGTTGTCAAAGATTGTGCATATGAGTCTATGTGTAGTTTAGCGACATGCAGGCAGTTCTTCATGGATTATAATCTCTATTGTGCATAAAGTCCATGGTTGTGTATGTATTTGGGCATGTTGGTCCCCACAACGGGCTGTCAACACCTGCTGAGGGTGTGTCTCCTGTGCGCAGCTCAGCCTTCTGTTTCCGGATCCTGTGCCATGGGTAACCGGACACTCCTTCCTTTACATATGCCTGTTGCAGTTGTCATTTCTGACATCCTTGTCTTTGTGTGCAACTTGTGGCATATTTTCTAGGACATGCCGCCTGCAGCTGCGGCCCCTGCAGCAAGGGCCCACAAAATTCCCGGATTCGGCAACACACACGCCTCAATGATGCTCCTCCCTTCCTCCCTCCACCCATTCATTTGGCTGTCATCAGCTTGTCTGTGCCACTGTTGCGGCCATGCGGTGCCAAAGGCAGGACCGTCAGCCCATGCAACGTGCACATTGCACGACCCTCATGTCCTTGCATGACCCACATCACACTACAGTCTGATGTTGCAGCCACCCTCCAAACAATGCCCATCTGAAAAACAACTGCCTGCTCTCAGGCATACCCTAAGCGCACACACGACACCTGTGCATGCTGAGTGTGCAACTCCAAGTGCCTACACAGTGCTACCCGGCCTACCAGGCCCTGTCACACCAACCAGGTCATGTCCCTCCTACTCCCCACCAGCTCCGTACCCCAGCAAGGCCATGGGAGTGGGACTCAAGCATTCAGCATGTAGTATGGTTGCGAAATCTGGCACATGGCCCAGGGATCATCTCTCAGCGTGTCAATCTTCAATGTGTTCAGGACCCCCCTCTCCACCATCACATGCGCACAGCACCTCATCATCAGCTCGTATGCCATGGACAGCCAGGTGCTCCTCACCCTCACCAAAGACGCAGATATTGCCAGTTCCAACATTAAAGAATGCAAGCGATCCATTGATGAATGGCTGAACATGAGCCACCGGAGGCTGGACTTGTACAGGACTGAGGTAATCATCTGAGAATTGTCCCCTTACAGCTGGGTCAACTGCTTGTGTCCCACCCGCAAGAGCCCTGCACAAGCACCCAGTGCCACGCACACAAGATGGTGTTCATCATGGATTGCTCGCTAACATTTGCCATGCTAATCACCAGCATCTGTACGTCATGCTGCAACACCCTCTGCATGATGCACATGATCCACAGATAGATCCACTCCAAGGAAAGACAGACCAACCCCAGGTCCACGACAACATCTGTGTCAAATACTGACCTGCCCTCTACAGAGCAAGTACATCCAAACTCCAGGGACACTTGTCCACATCCAGGGAGCATCTGCACACCTCAGCCTCAACATCCTGAGCCCCAGCCACATCACGGTCCACCAGGGATAGCTGCAATGGATCACTGTCTGCTGCAGGATGACCTTCAGACTCCCCACCCACACTCAGGAGGCAGTCCACAACCCCAAACCCAATACAAACCTTGTACGTCTGTCATCCGAGACCCCGTTGGGCCATCTCCGTGCATCCAACCTTGCCCTGGCGACCATTCTTCACATCCACCGTACTCCAGCATGCAGGACATGGTTCTCCCACCTGGCTACAGATACCTGGTACTCCATCCCCATGAACATCCACATGAGCCATGACCACTACGCATTAATGATACTCTTCCACATTGGTCTGTCCGCACAGTATTGCAAGCCCCCCCTCAGCAGCTTGAAGCCATCACGGGTGAGTATTGTGCTCCATGTCTGTATTGGATGATACATTGTGACCCATGTGTGTCCTGTACCAGACTCAGATCCCAGGGTATGGATGGCTGGAGTTACTTCAACACTCAGGCATAGTTTGACAATTCCCCACACGTAGGTTGTGTACTCATGCAAAATGACTGCAACATATAAGTAGAAGATTTATTCTGGGTGGGGGGCGTGTTTAGTGTGGACAAATAGGTGCTATACAGTGTGCATAGAATCCAAAGTTCACAGGGGGAGATGGGATCCTTTGCATTGAAAGTCATCAGAGTCCAGACCACAGTGTTGGTCATCAGTGGTCAGACTGTGACCAGCAAGTCCATGTGGCAGAGAATGTCATTGGATGAGGTGCTGCTGTTACGCCAAAGGGCCAGGTGCCAGGCCAGGTGACCTGGGAGATGTGGATGGTCCGCTGCGTCTCACGGTCTTTTCCGTGGACGACCCACCTTCCTGGGGGGACCCTCAGATGCAGGCCTTGACGATGTTTGTGAGGCTCCGTCGGACGATTCCTCCTCCTCCTGCCTCCCTGTGGCTGGCGGTGGTCTTCACCTGGGGGCACAGGGAGGGTTGCCCATGTTTTCGGCAATCTGACAGAGTGAACGGCTCATGTCCGTTTGCACCGCCAGGAGCTCAGTCTTGCCTCCATCCGTCCTTGGTGTTGTTGTTGACTGGCATGTTGCTGGGCCTGCAGGTTCTTCATCTCTTCGAGGGTCCCCTTCATCTCTGTGAGGGTCCCCACTACCTGGCTGATGCCTCTGGTGTCACGCCGGTATGTGTCCAGGATGTGGCGTATGTGTGACATACCGGTTCCCTCAGCTGGCTGGTCAGGTTCGCGCCTCCGCCTGCCTCCACTCCACCACCCCTGTCCACACGAGCCTGGCCTGCCGTTGTGGGCACATCCGGTCTATGGGACCCCTGAGGGATGGCATTTGCGGGGTTGTCTGCCTCCTCCTGGGTGCCCAGAGAAACTTGTCCCTCCTGGTCAGACTGGCTCTGTTGTTCAGTGTGAGCAGGGCTCCTGGGTGTCTCCTGGGATGTGGCAGGAATTGTGGTGGTGGTTGGCACAGATGTACCTCAAGCAGGTGCTGCAGGGGCTTGGGCACCAGAGGGTCCAGGTTGGTTGGGGTCATCCACGGAGTGGTGAGAGTCGTCGCTGCCGGTGGGATCATCTTCACACCGAGCCTGGGACTGTGATTGTTCCCCCCCATTGTTAGGGGGAGATCCATGACGTTGCCAAGTGTGTGAGAGAGACAATGTTAATGCTGTTTCATGCGACATCCATGTTTCATACATATTCAAGTTGGCACAGTTCCTCCAGGTAGTTGGATGTGCTTAGCATTCCTCTCAATGTCCACTTGGGGATGGGTATGTTGCGGGGGACAGATTGATATGTTCTCCTGAGTGTTTGACCTGTGGAATTTTGGCTAGGATGCTTATTTGGCTATGGATTGATCTTGTTGTGTCACATGTCCATTGTGAGAGTGGGTAAATCTGTTGCCTGCCCCGGGGGTGTGTGCTTGTGTAAGGGGTGTGTGTGTGACAGGGCCTGCTGTTGGGTGTAGTGTGAGTTGGCATTGGGTCTCCCAGGTGATGTGTCTGTCCCCTCATGGTGCATGCTGGCATGGAAGTGAGTGTGAGTTCCTGTGCTAGATATCTGAGCTTGTGGAGTTGGTGTTTGAGTGTACAGTGGTCACAGGAGGGCCTTGGGCTGCCTTGTGTCAGCTACCTTGTCAGTCCCTGTGCATTGTGCATGGGTATGTACCTGGGCCATATGGGCTGAGGGCATTGGTGTCTGCTTCTGAGTTGCACAATGTGTTCTGTGAGCCCCACCCTCCCAGCATCCTGGACATTCAGTCTTGGGTTTGTGGTTCGTGTAGCCTGAGACATGGCATGGCCTTGCTTTGTGAATGGGGCATGGACATGTTAGTGACATGGGCGTGTTTTTGGAGTGTGGTTGTGTCCGGTGAGGGCTTGGGGGTAGTTGCGTGCATTTGATGTATTTGGGGTGTGGATGCCATTACCCCCATGTTACGTAAGTTGTTTGTGTACTCACCAGGCTCTGCGACTCCTTCGACTCCGTGTACTCCCACCGGCGGAAGCATGGCCATCTCCCTCTCCTCCCAGGGATGGTAATGTACCGGTCTGCGGGGCAGCCCGCCTCCAGTGATGTTGGTCTGGGCGTATTCCTCGTTCATTTTGCGCTTGACTGCCCTCCGCAGATCGTACCACCTGGCTTGGCATTCATGCCTGGTCCTGCTGATGGGTGCAACAGCATTCACCCGATCGACGATCCTGTGCCACATGCGTGTTTTTTCTACTATGCTGGTCTGTCTGACCAATGTTCCAAAGAGCTGTGGCTCGACTCTGATGACTTCGGTGACAAGGATGTCCAGCTCCTCCCTTGTGAACTTTGGATTCTTGTCTGTGGGCATGGTGTGGGGTGTGGGTGTGGATGGTTGTGGGTGTGTGGGTGTGAATGTGACGGTGTGGGTCTGAATGTGAAGAGGGGGTCTTTGTGAAGGAGGTTGTGTGAAGATGTGTAAGTTAAGGTGTATGGGTGCAGTTGTTTGTCTGTGGGGTCTGTCAGCAGGGGGTCTGTTGCAAAGGCTCATGGTTTGTGTGTGTTCGCCCTTTTTATTGGTCCATTTGTAGGTGTGGCTGTGTTTTAAATTTAGGTGGGTGTGTTATAAGAGGTGGTTGTGAGTTTGGGCCTCTGTTTGCCTGTTTGGATGTGCCAGGTCAGTATCTTCTACTGTAGACGTGTTTTGTGGTGTTGTGCGAGTCGAATTGACCCTCCTTGTGGTGTTTTACAGTGTCCTGGTTCAGTACGAGTCTTTTTCGCGAGGGTAAGGTGCGTACATACGCGATGTTGGTGTACCGTGCTCTATCTGCAATGTTGTTGTAAGGTCCGTACATACGCGATGCTGGGTGAGGATGCTGGGGTATGGTGTTGGGGTACGGTGCGTACAGGTACGGGGCTGGGGTTCGGGCCTGGGGTACGGTGCGTACAGGTACAGGGCTGGGGTACGGTGCGTACAGGTACGGGGCTGGGGTACAGGCCTGGGGTACGGTGCGTACAGGTACGGGGCTGGGGTATGGTGTTGGGGTACGGTGCGTACAGGTACGGGGCTGGGGTTTGGGCCTGGGGTACGGTGCGTACAGGTACAGGGCTCGGGTACGGTGCGTACAGGTACGGGGCTGGGGTACAGGCCTGGGGTATGGTGCGTACAGGTACAGGGTTGGGGTACGATGCGTACAGGTACGGGGCTGGGGTACAGGCCTGGGGTACGGTGCGTACAAGTACGGGGCTGGGGTATGGTGTTGGGGTACGGTGCGTACAGGTATGGGGCTGGGGTTCGGGCCTGGGGTACGGTGCGTACAGGTACAGGGCTGGGGTACGGTGCGTACAGGTACGGGGCTGGGGTACAGGCCTGGGGTATGGTGCGTACAGGTACGGGGCTGGGGTAGGGTGCTGGGGTACGGTGCGTACAGGTATGGGGCTGGGGTATGGTGCATACAGGTACGGGGCTGGGGTACAGTGCTGGGGTACGGTGCGTACAGGTACATGGCTGGGGTACGGGCCTGGGGTACGGTGCCTACAGGTACGGGGCTGGGGTAGGGTGCTGGGGTACGGTGCATACATATACGGGGCAGGGGTACGGTGCGTACAGGTACGGTGCTGGTGTATGGTGCGGACATGGGGGGTACGGTAGTGACATACGGGGGTACGGTGTTGACATATGCGGGGGAGGGGGGCTGTACGGCTCGTATCCCGGGCACAAGTTTACCCGGGTACATGAGTGGTACTGCGTTCGCTCCGTACGGAGCCTTTTCCATGCGGTTGTGCATTCGGACGGGCGGTACAGATCGTACTTGCGCGCTCGGACTTGAGTTCGAAGATTGGTACGTAAAAAAGTCCGGCTCCCTCTCGTACCCTTTTCCCGAAGCGATTCGTATGTATTTTTCACGTACGAATCGTACTTCACCGGTGGGACGGGACTTGTACGATTCGTACGTAAAAATATGCGGATACGAGTCGTACAGGAAATTTTTTATACCCAATCGGAATCGGCACCTTAATAATACAAGAATTTTACTTTTTCTGAAATGTGTTTTCTGCATATAAAATATTACACATTTTTACATATTGATCCTTAGTTCTATCATATTTCATTTTTTTACATCAATTAATATTGCACATTATCAATATTTAATTTTGTAACATTGTATGGTTTAATTATTCATACAAAAAAATTTAACATTATGGGGTCCATTACGATGGCGGGCGCACTTTGTCTGCCTGCCACCGTATCGGAACACGAGACCGACCGCCAGAGGTGCGGCGGTCCCGCCATGGCAATTAGGATGCCACCGCGGCGGTAGCATCCCGCATATATTGCATTGTGGCGGGCGGTGCTGTAAGCGGCACCCCCTTCAATGCAATATATGCATGTTGTGCAGTAGGGCCCCCATGGGTGCGAAGCTGCCATATGGTGGCCTGGGGGCACCTATGGTGCCCCTCTGTGGATCCCTGCACCCGGTGGCAGGCACCTTGGGGTGCCGCTCACAGGGTGCAGGGATGAACTGCACACCTGCTTTCCGCGATGCAGGCATGTATTCCGCTCGGAATGCATGCGTGCATTGTGTTGGATACGAGTGTAGGGTTCAGTCGCATCGTACTAGCAGGGCCGTAACCGACGACAGCAGGTCATGGGTTGTGGCTCCTGCCCGATGTCGGACAGACCTGAGTCCGTCCGACATCGGAATCAGCCCCATAGTGTTTACAAAACGTCATACAGCAAATACGATTGGAGGGTGGGTATAGTATTTAAAGACTCTGTAGGCCTCTGAGCAACGCCCAAACCCTAGGTTTCTACATATTTGAATTAACCAGCGTTTGCGAGGCAGGTGGTATGCAGGGCAGAAAAACAATACATGGATTTCAGACTCTACCCTGTAATTGCACGCAGGACAATCTACCATGTTCTCTATGGCCCATTTGCTGGTATGGCACAAGAGTGGAAGGTTCCCTAATCTAAATTGCATATACAATTTCCTGGTCAGTGGGGAATAGATCACATCCAGGAAATATTCTTTTCTATATACATCCTTTACCTGTAGGAATTCTGCTGTCATCCGACCGCCAGTAAAACTTTCCTGTAGGGACATTAAGTTGGATTGCCTATAGTGTTGCACTAGATCCAGCCTGGTTATCAGTGGGCATGATGTCTCAGGGGTTTTCCAGAGGACCTTCCTGCCTAGCCTAGCAAAGAGATCCCTTAATTGGCAGAGCCACGGTATTTTCTTAGTAGTTGGAATAGACAGGATCTCCTTGAGCTCAGCTTTATCGAAGGACAACTCCGGAGTCACCCACACCCGACGCCAGAATGTAAGAGGCCTGAGGGCAATCTCTTTGTCGATAGGCATCATGCCCAAGTCCATACGGAGAGGAACTAGGGGGGTACTACAAGGAAGGCCCAATAGCTGGCTCATCACGTTGTTCTCCACTTTCATGAGATTAGAGAAAGAGCAATGCCCCCACAGTTCTGCCCCATATAGAGTGGCCCCCCTTGCTTGGGCTTTATATATTCCCACAACAGGGGCAGCTGGCTTGAATGTAGAGGTTCTGTGTAATTTCATAATCCCACCCACGGTCTGAGTTAACCTAAGTCTCGCCTTGGCCATCTGGGACCCCCACTCAAAGTGCTCTGATAGAGTAATACCCAAATACTCAAATATCCCCACCCTTTCCAGAAGTGTGTCATTTAAGGAAGGATTTGGACTAGTGGTTTTGGAGGGATTGAAGACCATATATTTGGTCTTAGTTAGGTTGATCTCCAAGCCCCTCATATTACAAAACTCTGCAAAGCAATCAGGAGTGCGTTGTATATCCGTTAGCGATTTGGACAGTAGCAGGGTATCATCCGCAAATATCAGCGCGGGAACCTTCCCCGAGACTAGCTTAGGGGCGTCATTATCCTCCGTGTTTTCCACATCTTACTTGTGCATAGTTCCCTGAATGAAGCCTCACTAGCACATTGAGGAGGTACTGTGGAATCCTGCGGTCACTTAGTACTTTCCAGAGTTTCTCCCTGGGTACAAGGTTGAAGGCCGACTTCAGATCAACAAATATAAGATAGAGGCTGCCACCCTCTATGGTCACCGTTTTCCAGAAAAGTAGATGTAGTCTGAAAATCTGGTCTACGGTTGACATATTTGTCCCAAAGCCAGCCTGAAAGGGACTTAGGATCTCCTCCTCCTCTATCCAACCCTGTAAACGGTCCAAAAGGAAGTGTCCCATCAGTTTTTTGGGTGATGTCAATTAAACTGATGGGTCTATAATTTGAGGGTAGAAGAGGGCAGCCTTTTTTGAATATGGGAACTATCTCTGCCCCACGCCAGGTGTCGGGGGGATCCATGCCCTTCAAGATAGCATTAAATAGGGCACACAGATAAGGGACCCAAATGTTGGGCTCCTTCCGGAAAAGGTCCCCAGGAAGTTATCTAGACCTGGCGCTTTATTACAATGCAGATTGTTGATAGCACTTCCCACTTCAGTCATGGTGATCCTCCACATCCCTTCCTGATGGAACTCCAAGGGTGAGCTCTGAGAGCCAATGGTAACACCTACGCCATCCTCCCCGTCATCCAATGACCCAAAATGCGTCTCCCAGACTTCGGGCGCTATGTTAGGCTCTATGGCAGGTCGTCCTTCCCTGTCCCCTGAACTTACTATTGCCCAGATCGATTTCAAATCTTTGCCGTTCAGGGCTGTCCTAAGGGCTTCCCACCTATCCAATTCCCAGTTTTTCTTTTCCTGCTGGATGGTCCCTTTATACCTAGCCCTGGCATGTTTAATTTGTGGCTTGTCCTTCGCCTTCACCGCCTCCAGTAGATCCTGTTTGGCTTTACGACAATTAGGGGTCGATTCCGATCCGGGTCGGACAGCCCTCCGAGAGCTGTTTGTAGCCTTACCTTGTGACCGACACGTTCCGGGAGCCGGTCCGTCCGGACAATGAAGTACGATGCGCATAACTGACACAATTCCGTCCGACACGTAGGCTGCGATTCCAGCAGCATTTCCCGTATGAGCTGTACCTCCAAGCGCCGATTCGAGTCGCTCGGAAGCAGTTCCCACAGCAGTTGCCAGCCAGACAAGTACGATGCGCAAATCATACGCGCCGGACGGGTCGCTACGTACAGCACATCACAGCATCCATGAAAGCAGCATATCAGGCACAATTTGCGCCAGAACACAATTCACGGCTACGAGACGGACCAGCTGGCAACAGACCCGAGACGGAGCAACAAGCGGCATGTACGAGACGAACACATCATGAATCCCATCGCGCAGGTCATACCAGTACTGTACATCTATGACCGGATCAGGAAGAGACGCGGACGGCGCAGACGGTAAGTCAGACACCCACCACACAAACAAACAACACGTACCTGCAAAATGTCAAACACACCCAGGGGATCCATATCCTGTCCACTAGCAACAGGCCACCATATGTGTCGCATGGCTAGCACCACTACCAGCCCCACCCCACTCATAGGGGACTTGTTGCCCATCAGTACTGCCACCCCCACTCATAGGGGACTTGCTGCCTATCACTACTGCCACCCCCACTCATAGGGGGTATGTTGCCTATCACTACTGCCACCCCCACTCAAAGGGGACTTGTTGCCCATCACTACTGCCACCCCCACTCATAGGGGACTTGTTGCCTTTCACTACTGCCACCCCCACTCATAGGGGACTTGTTGCCTTTCACTACTGCCACCCCCACTCATAAGGGGTATGTTGCCTATCACTACTGCCACCCCCACTCATAAGGGGTATGTTGCCTATCACTACTGCCACCCCCACTCATAGGGGACATGTTGCCCATCACTACTGCCACCCCCACTCATAGGGGGTATGTTGCCTATCACTACTGTCACCCCCACTCATAGGGGATTGTTGCCTATCACTACTGCCACCCCCACTCATAGGGGGTATGTTGCCTATCACTACTGCTACACCCACTCATAGGGGACTTGTTGCCTATCAACACAGCCACCCCCACTGATAGGGGACTTGTTGCCCATCACTACTGCCTCCCCCACTCATAGGGGGTATGTTGCCTATCACTACTGCCACCCCCACTCATAGGGGGTATGTTGCCTATCACTACTGCCACCCCCACTCATAGGGGACTTCTTGCCTATCACTACTACCACCCCCACTCATAGGGGGTATGTTGCCTATCACTACTGCCACCCCCACTCATAGGGGACTTGTTGCCTTTCACTACTGCCACCCCCACTCATAAGGGGTATGTTGCCTATCACTACTGCCACTCCCACTCATAAGGGGTATGTTGCCTATCACTACTGCCACCCCCACTCATAGGGGACATGTTGCCCATCACTACTGCCACCCCACTCATAGGGGATTGTTGCCTATCACTACTGCCACCCCCACTCATAGGGGGTATGTTGCCTATCACTACTGCTACACCCACTCATAGGGGACTTGTTGCCTATCAACACTGCCACCCCCACTGATAGGGGACTTGTTGCCCATCACTACTGCCTCCTCCACTCATAGGGGGTATGTTGCCTATCACTACTGCCACCCCCACTCATAGGGGGTATGTTGCCTATCACTACTGCCACCCCCACTACCACGTTAGCTACCTCCATTAAGCGCCACAAAGTTGCATTGCAGAGAGGTGTAAAAAGGGGCGTGGCCTCAGAACACCTCTCTGCAACGCAGCCCCCTGGCGCATACTAGAAGTTCCTGGTGGGCTAGTTGGCCCCCAGGGACCCCCAGTATTCAAGTGGAATTCGTTCCCCATCCGCAAACGCGCCAGGGGGCGTGTTTGCAGAGTGCTGAAATGAGGGAGCGTGGCCACTGGCGCGATGCCGTATTTACTTTTTTTTTTACGAAGGAGAGCTGCATAGCCCCCCTTCTTTTACTCATTTTTTGGCCCTGGGGACCCCATCTCCCAGGACCTGCCCCCTAATTTAAAAAAACAAATTCGGGAAGGGGGCTACGTGGCCCCCCTCCCGAGGCCTTAATCAGCCCCGGGGACACCATCCCCCAGGGTATGGCCTTTTTCCTTTTTATTATTTTGTGTTGGAGGGGGGCTGCGTTGCCCCTCTACGCTGGCCACTTAAGGCCCCGGGACCCCATCCTCCGGGGCCGGCCTTTAAAATGTATTAATTTTAAAAATAAAAAAAACAATTGTTGGGGAGGGGGGCCGCTTGGCCCCCCTCCCGGGCCACTAATAGCCCCGGGGACCCCATCCCCCGGGGCTGGCCCTCTCCGTTGGGGGTCGTGGGGGGGTCCACAATCCCCACACGGTCCCGCCGGCTCCCCACCTCCAACGGGAGCCGGCATTGCTTTTCCACATGGGGAGCTGCTAACATGCAGCTCCCCGTGTGGAAAAGAAATTCGGTTTGAATTTTGAAAAAGAGAGCAGGGAAGCTCTCTCTTTCAAAATTCGAACCAAGACTGCTATGGCAGGGCGGGAGCTGCGGGGTTCCCGCCCTGTCATAGCAAACAGCAGTGTCCCGGGGGTGGGCACCCTGAGACACTGTAGGAGCCGGCCCTGGGGGGTGGTGGTCCCCAGGGGCATCATTGGCTCCAGGGGGGGGCCGCATGGCCCCCCTCCCATCAATTTACGAAGCCCCAGGGGGTGGTGGGCCCCGGGGCTGGAGGGTCCGTCACGGACCCCCGGGGGCAAATTAGCACGAAGCGCCACAAACCGCGCTTCGTTTTTTAAAATTTATCAGCAGGATCCACGCACCCAGTGTGGATTTTGCCAATTTAAAAAAAATATATATATACTTTTTTGGGCCCTGGGGGTCCTTGTGGGACCCCCTAAGCAGGCCTAGGGGATCAGGGTGTTTCCACCTGCCCCCTTTTTGCGTTCTGCGCATTTTTTCTTCTGTTTTCTTGCACAAGATGGCTGCCAACACTTCCTGGTTTGGAGTGTTGTCAGCCAATTGGCATACAGCTCGTGCTTAGCAGGGTGCGTGGATCCACCACGCCCATAGATATATATATGATTCTCTCAGGAACTACTGATCGGATTTACACCATTTAAGCAAAAGGCATGAGTGTAAACCAAGGGTTACCTTTTTGCCAAATTTGGTGTAATTCCGTTCAGCAGCTCGGGCTGTAGCTGCGATGAACGGTTCCTATGGAAAATTGCATGGGGAAAACATGTTTTGGGACCCCCCTTTTTTCTCAGCCCCCGCTTGACGAATCACCCCGAGAATTTCAGGATAGGAGCGGACCGGAGCGCTCCACCAGTTTTAAAAATTTTGCAAAGATTCATCAACCGGCGCCAAAGTTATTCCAAATAGAATGTTGCAGATTTCCTATAGATAATAGGTCCTAACTATAACTACCTGCTGGCGACCGCCAGTGGGTAATATACACATACATATATATATATATATATATATATATATATATATATATATATATATATATATATATATATATATATATATATATATATGCATATGTGTGCGAGTAGAGAGTAGAGAGTAGTAGAGAGAGAGGCAGAGAGAGAGAGGCAAAGAGAGGTAGTAGAGAGAGTAGTAGAGTGAGTAGTAGAGAGTGAGTAGAGAGTAGTAGAGAGTAGTAGGGAGTGAGTAGTAGAGAGTAGTAGAGAGTGAGTAGAGAGTGAGTAGAGAGTAGTAGAGTGAGTAGTAGTGAGTGAGTAGTAGAGGTCAAGACTGATTTGCATATGGCTGGGTTCAAATAGAATGCTTTGAACTGAGTCAGGAGTCTCGGTCATCCCTGCCTGGTAGGCTGGTCATCTTACCTTGAACACACCACTGTAAAATGGGAACGAAATATACTTGTTCTGCATTACTTCGTGTATCGAATCTAACCATGACTGCCAGCGAATTATCACCGTCACAAAGCACTACCCTAACATATAGGCTAGTCTGTGTAAACTAGTTCACCAAAACCATTCTCTCCTTCAAACCAAACACCCACACACAATCAATATATTACATATGGTCCTAATGACATGCAAGCTCTCTCCAAAAACCCATCTGTAGGTCTCACCTACAGACAACTTCGCTGCCTATTGGCAGCCGATGTGATGACTTTGTACATCTCAGTTCCCTGCTCCTAGAAGGATGGCTTCTAGCCTCATTCTTCGGTTTGTTCCGACAAAGGACCAGTTCGGTCTCGCTGTTTTTGACTGGATGTGCTGTGTCTTTCCATTGCAGAGCTTAGAAACTCGCACCACAGTGCACTAGTGAGTAATTTCTCTCCCCCGTCTCTCCAGATCTCCACCCGTTTGCAATGCCTTTTCTTTTGCATTAAGAAAAAGCATTCCAGACGTACATCATCCATGGGGGAGGAGGGTAACAGGCAAAACAAACATATATGATGTGCCCTGGTGAATCCGATAGCTTTGCCAGTATTTGTTGGACTTACAGCAGTAACACAGCCCACAACCCTTGCACTGTCACCACAGATAACTGTGTTCAAGACACTATACTTTAGACATGACCACACCATCACGCCTGCGCCCAGGGCAGCCCCAGAGCCCACAGCACTGCCTCACAACGGCTGTCCCCGTGAACACAAACACCAGCAACACACACTCTGCTAATAAAATCACCCCCTCGAGTGCACAATTTCCCATGGTACAACAGCAACCAGGTTTGTGATTCGAATACTACAAGCATTGGCAAAGTCAACAGGTCGGTCTTAGTCAAGCACACATTTGTTACCTAAAACGAACAGATAAAAGGATACAGGTACCGAGAGACCTGCGGTGGAACACAGCCGTGTAAACAAGCAGAAGAGGGAATCAGTTCCCCTGCCTGCCTCGGAGAGTTTGCCCAAATCCGGGGAGGGTCCAGCCGGACCACAGGGGGCCTGGTCTCTGAAGGGACAGGACAGCCATGTGTGATGTTTGCATATAAAGAGTTCACACCATAACAAGTTTACCAACAAGCCAGAAGGTGAGGGACATGACGGAAGGAGGGGTAACTGGTGAGAACATCAAACCCAGATAGAGATCAACCCCCCCCACCCCACCCCACCCGGCTGAGTCCTCTGCATCAAGGCAAGCAAGACGCTGCACGTTAGGAGCACAAAGCAAACGGTGGGCTTTGGAGGGGTGGGGCTTTAATCTTGACACGTCACAAACAGGACTCCCTATACCACTGTTAATTCTCAGGTAACAAAATAATCAATAGTGACCCATTTACAGGGTCTTCAGATGGAGCGGGACAATACAGCCCCACAAACCATTTAAACGGGAGGGGAGAGGGGGGAGCGGTAAAGTTGCAGGGCCGATTCGAGCCCCTCTGGATTTCCTTTTCCCACCTTTAAGGGTAGGATTAAAAGTGTACTGCCAGTTGTAGGTACATCTCCAGCACCAGTACTGAAACCGGCATCTCCCAAGCCTTCGGACTTGGCCACCACTTCTGTCGATAACACTCAACAACAGCAGCGCAAAACAGAGTCCACGGCAAAATTGTGGCAGTAATAAAGGGAGGGAGGAGGGGTGGTGGGAAAAAGTGCACTCATCTCAAGACCCATTTTACAGCACCAAAAAGGACGGCTTACAGAGCGTCACCGCAAACTGAAGCACTGGAGTATTTGTTGCATGAGGTTTTGTGACCAACAAAATGGTGCTCACTTGATCATTCATCCTAGAATGAAGGGCTGAGTTGGCCACGCCGTGAACCGTAGCAGTGATGAATCTATTCTTAGACCCTCTGCCGTTCCGGGTTCTTCCCACAGCCCCGGTCCTCGCTCCACTGCCCAGCAGAAGAGCGGCTCAGCGGAGCCGTGAGTTCCCGAGCTCGGATTACTCCGCTCCCGTCATTAATCACCGCTCGAAGCTGCAGCAAAAAGCGCTCCGAGGCCAGAGCTGCACCTCGGGTGCGCAGCCCCCTAGGTAAGGCCTCAGTTTGAACGAGAGACCCAGGACACGTCAGAGCCCCTCCCCGTGTGCTCCTTTGAAAACAGGGTGGTCTCCTCCTTCCAGGTTATTACTGACACCAACCCTATCTCTGAACGTTCCACCCACAAATCAAGGGGATCAGGTCTGACAGTCTACTGACTAGCTGCTAGGCCTCCCCCGACATTGTAGAAAACTGCGCGTCCTCTGTTTCAGGCCAGCATACAATAACAAGCATCGATCTCTTAGCTTTATGGGGCCATGTGTTTGAAACACCTGCCCCCATAAAGATAAGAAACCTTTTGCGACAAACGGAAATCAGGCGAGCCCGTCCATCTGAAAAAGGCAAAAGTAAACGTCATACAAAGCTCTTTTCCAATGGCTGGCCACTGTTTAGCATAAATGGTGACGCCAGCCAATGGAAAAGAGGGGTAGAGCTTAAAGCCCTTTACTGAAGCTCCTCCAAATCATAAAATCTCGCCGAGCGAGCTGCGCATGTGCGCAGCCACGCTAACCGAGACCTAAAGAACCAATCACTGGGGCAGAAAAGCCTCAGCAGCTAAGGTGTTGAAATGCCTCTATGCCATTACAGTGATGGGAGTGTTCAACAGGAAAGGTGTTAGGAAACAAAGAAAGAAACAAGCATTTGCAATGCAATAGGTCTCGCATTTACGTGAGTTAAAGCTATTAGCATTGTAAATGACAATGCCTTTTATTTATGTTTTAAAAACGAAAACAAAAATAAAAGGTATTGTTATTTACAATGTCAATAGCTGAAACTCGCGTAAAAGCGAGACCTATTGTATTGCAAATGCTTGTTGCCCTCACCATCAGGGTGAAAAACAAATCTTAACTCTGCAGCAGTGCCACCCTTCACTGGCTCTGATGTAATTTCAAAGAGACTCGTTATAGTACTTTCACAGTCTCATCCTTTCAGAACGGAAGCATTTTCAATATTATGAGCAACTAAGTCATAGTTGTTGCTTATTCATCTTATGCAACTAACAACCACTGACAAAGCCAATAGTGCTGGCTTGTTGTGGGTGTAATGTTACATGTTGTATTATATGTCTGGATGCAATGACTAGCAGCAAAATATCAGTGGGGGCACACTATGGCGATTTTTAGCTTACATGTTTTAAAGCCACGCCCTTAATTACATAGGCTGCGCCCCTTTGAGGGTTTTTCTTCCCACTTGAAGTCCTGGGTGAGACCGCATAAAAAGCGCAGGAATTAAAGCACATTCATAAGGAGCAGCAAAGTACGCACAAGTGCCCCACACATGCACGCACAAACACACACATGAGCCAACAGAGAACACACAGCGCCAAAAAAACGAGTACCGGTGGCTTTGACCGAATGGCTGATTGCACTTGTATATCGTGCAGTACTCCACTGGGCCTCTTGGCGCTAGCATTTCAAAACCAGCCTATGGTGTTTGGCTAGGTAGGATTTGTAAACCCAAAAGAGGACACTGTTCCTACGGCCAGGCGCAAAATGTCACCCAGGCCCAAAAAGAAAGAGAAAAGAGAAAGAAGAGTGAAAAAAGATCCCAGGTGAAGGACCCACTCAGCTAATGGAAGACCACTCTTTGTCCTCTGATGCCCTCACACACCCCGAAGGATGTCATGCTTCATCATCGGGCAGTGCTCCTCGTAGGGCCGGCGCTGCAATCCCCTACGGGCCCCCCGAAGGGTCACTTTATCGGAGATCTTTTGAGGACTGCCGGATGTTGCATGCGGGTGTGTGGTGAGTGGGTCCTCTGTGGAGGGTGAAAACAGTGCGTGCAATTGTGTAAAAGGTTAAGAAAGGGATCATCATGCAGCCAATGTAGAACAGATGTACCCTTAGCAGAGTCTAACTGCTTAATAAAATATTCCCCTGGTGGCACACTTTGCCCAGGTGTCTTAGGTCATAGGTCGACATGTTTCGCGCTTCTGTCGCCATAACGGTCGTGTGCGCTTCTTCAGGACCAGAACTAAAATGAAGGTGCACGTGAAACATAAAAGTAAAAATAAAAATACCCTCCAAGTAGATCAGGGCAGAAACCTGTATACCCTCACTGTGGTTACAGCGTAATAGTAATAGCCGCTCCTGATCGATACTAGATGATATTGAGACGGTCGCTCCACAAACTAGAAGCATGGGCTGTCCGCGAGTAGATGATATTGAGACGGTCGCTCCACAAACTAGAAGCATGGTAGGATTTGTGACACCTGTGCCAAGCAGGACAAACGGAATGTGAGCGATTTACATGTGCTGTTAGTCAAAGGTACTCATTTTCTTGGCTCGATGCTAAGGTGCCTTGATGAGTGACTGATTCCGCCCCAGCTCCAATGGCAATGTATAGGCATTTGTAAGTAAGGCCAGTAGGGACATTTCCTCGTGGACCAGTGAGCCTCTTTTACATCACCGTCACACTGCTTTAAGTTTAGAGAATGCGTATTACTTGGTTCTCCGGGCGTCTGCATGGTGCCAGGTTTCACCAAGGTGTCTTGGGTTCGTAAAAGGGTTTAAAACGCAAGGCACTCCGAAGATACAGAACGGACATCGAGGTAACCACTGGTCAACGAGGGGATAACAAATGCACCTGTGGAGTAATCAAGGTACCCTCAGATCACAGATGAAAATCCAAAGTGCACGTGGCACTAAGAAGAGACGCCTTCAAGGCCCAGGAGAAGCGCCAATGTGCCCTGCTGATAAATATGCCTTCAGAAGGCAATTGCAACATAAGGCATCATGATGTTATCATGATGCCTCGGCAGAACAGATACCCTGAGGTGCCTCAGGGATAAGGAAATCCATTAAAGAGCCCTCAGCATGCCTCACGGGATCTGAGGAAATCCCAGCACACAGTAGGGGTTCCAATGAGATCCCACAATGCAACAGGAACCCTCGGGGCGTAGCAGGGTGCCCGAGGTCGCTCAGGATGCAGTAACCGTGACAAAACGCCCTAAAGGTGTACCCGAAAGCCGCTGACTCTGCAGGTGCAGTACGGTTCAGCCACATGGGACGGGTGTAAGTCCGGCACTCTTCTCACCTGGAACGTGCATGGCGGGCCCTGGTCGCCCCGGGCTCCCGGCTTCAGCTTTCTTGCTCCTGGAATGCAGCAAAGCCAGCACCGGGCGCTATGCCAGCCCAGACCGCAAGCCACCCAGGGGCTGCCAGGAAGGGCGGGTGTCTCAACAATAGGGCCCAGGACGGCACATCCACCGAGGGAGAGGGCCTGAGAACTACAGACGGCCGGGGGGCCTCGCTTATCAAGAGATCATTGGCGAGCTGTGCGAAGGAAGGAGAGCCGTGTGAATAGAGGGCGCTGCGCTGCCTGGGGTCCGAGGACGAGGTAAGAGAGCCTGCTCGTGCCGCATTTTAAACAAGCTGTCGGCATTGTGACAAAAATATAGTGCGTCCCGACTAATGAAGGAGACTGTGTAACGCCGCAAGTGAAAGATGCAGTCTGGATGTGCCGTCCGAGAAGGAGACAGGGCGGTAACAAGAAGCCTCATTTTGAATCGGAAGCTAGGTTTAGCATAAACAATGACGCCAGCCAATAGGAATGATGGGCTGGGCTTCAAGTCCACTTCTGAAATCTACTCGATTACAAGAGGCCTTGCAGAGCGAGTAGCGCATGCACGCTGCAACGCAGGTCCACAAGACCTGAAAAGGATGACACTACCAAAGCCATGGGAGCTTTGCAAACACCATCTGCCCGGGGTTTTTTCGCAGGTTCCAAGACCGCGAACGCTCCAAAACTACCTCTCCTGAGGCCCCACCTCCTTTAGAGGCAACAATCTTGGTGGACTTCTCCCCGTGGCTACTTCAGAGGGGTATGTAGGGGTGATAGAGGTATATATAGATGGCACTGCCAAGGTTCCTGCCCCCACCAAACAGTTACTTCCTTACCTTTCCCCGACCAAGGGGGTGACTTCAGTGTTTTCATGTTTTCTCTCTATCCACGAAGATTTGCTTTAGTGGGAGGGGAAAAATCTGTCTCTAAAGTTTGGCGTTTTTAGTAATAAATAGCAGCTTAATATTACATTGATATTTACTAGGTTAGCTCCTTTGCAAACATAGCTGTGTCTCATCAACTGCTACTCTGGGGGTACCTTGCATTACTCTTGCACCCTCAGCCTGCCCTTGTACCTAAATCAATTTATATTCTTGAGAGAGGGCTCCTCTCAAGAGGATTGTGACTTCAGTTCCAGAGTTACTCTGAAGGATCAATAGTTAACATTTTTATAATACACTCTTCCTTCTCCTGTAATGTAGTTTTGTGATCTGTTGTTGTACACTTGTCCCCGAAAGTATAATTAAATGGGGAAAAAACTGGTTATTAGTCAGTCTCCTTGCTTCCATTGATCTATGGAGGCAAAAACTCAGCAGACTCGAGAGATCAATAGATATGATGTAAGGGCTAGGAGAGGTTGCCACCTCCCTGAGTCAGCTGCAACAACAGCAAAGTGACGAATGCATTCTTAAATTAATCTCAGCCCCTGGCAATCATTTGAGCCACATCCCTGTCCATTACTTGTTACCACTGTGCCCCGCTGGACAGAACCTGGACATATGCAAAGCAAGCTTGCTCCTGCTCAAGTAAAGGACCCACCCTACATGCAGTCCTTTTCATCTGTCCAGCCTTGCACCATTCTTTGTGGGATTAAATTTGAATGTAGGATCAATACCCTAATCTCTGGGGCGATGGGGTGGAAGGAGGAGCAGGGGAGCCTCGCATTGAGGAAGTTGGCATGGATACCCATTGTGTCTGATGCAAGATGGAGACAACACTGACTGGAAGCATTCACCTGTGGAATTTCTCTCTGTGGAAGAAATGTATGTGCCCATCTCATATAACCAGAAACGCGTTGCCAAATAAGTTGCCCTGTTTTGCTGTAAACAATATTTTGCCATACCTCCGCGTACTAAATAATTTTTGCATAGTAATAACCATTTGTAATGCTAACTCCATTCGACTATAAAAAAAAATAAAAAAATTCTATGGTCAGTGCATAATGTGCCATTTCTCTTCAATCACCTAATGACATACTTTTTATGCTGCAGTAGTGTGGCTCTCTACTGTCTGATTAGAAACCTGCCTGGAGTTGGATTTTCACATACTTTCTGTATTCAACCATTATAGTGGAACTTAATGTAAAATTCATATATCCATTTCTTAAACAGCATGGTTTGTTTTGACAGTTTATCAAATGATGCAGTTTACCTTTTATCTCTATAATTTAATTGCATTCATGTATCGTCTATAAAGTGCGGAATTATTAATATGGCCTTCTGAATATTCTTTTAATGTCTCAAACGTGTATTGGATGAGTGCTCTCTGAAGTAGTTCTTCATGATGATTTACCTATGTAATTGTTTGCATCTTTTACTTAATGTTGCCAACATCAATTAGTTCTGCTTCCTCCTTCACCGGACAACCATTTTTAAGACCTGAATATGCTAGATAAAATTCACCTTACAGTCTCTTTTCACCTCAACCCTTAACGACTAATCGTGAATAGAAATGGCAGGAGATTACTTCTTATGCGGTCTGTCTCTTTCATATTTTAAGCAGTCTGGATCATAAGGAAAGGGAAGATTGACACTCATGAATTTAGAGTTAAAGTGAATTTTGTGGGGAAGCTTAGTGCTTTGAAGAGTTTTGCTGCATTTACTCTCAGTTCTGATGACCAAAATTACTTTGTGCATGACCCGATGATATAGGTGGGGCGATAATAGATGGTTTCTCCTGAGGAGTCCAAAGCATATGTTTGGTGGCGGGATCATGACTGAAAAATTGGAAACAAGATTGTTAAGCCTTGTAATAAGTATTGTTATATGAAGAGAATCTGATGTATGAGCCACCAAATCTGAAGCTTGTGGAGTTAATGTACTTAGCTAGAGGGCAAGTCTATGGTACAGCCCTATACCACTAATAAGTGTTTCACCCCCACTCAATGTTGTGAGCATTGTGTAGAGTAATAAATATATTCAGTGAATGCAGATTTCAGGCATTAACCTATGTGCACGTTGTTCAGCACAACTGTGTAGTTTATTTTCATGCTTGCTTGCTTGGATCCAGTTTCGTACTGTGTTCCCTTTCAACAGTGGGGACGCGGATGGGGGGGCGTTTGGCACTTCAGCTTTGGAGATATTAACATTGTGCATTGTCCCCTTCTATGCGATAAGAGCATTCTACGATGGCCTTCAAAAAAGAAAAAAGAGGGAGAAGACTGAGACCTCAGTTAAACAAGCATTTGCAATGCAATTGTTCTTGCATTTAGCGAGTTTGTGCTATTGACATTGCAAATGGCAATGCCTTTTATTCTTGTTTTCGTTTTTAAAACATAAATAAAAGGCATTGTCATTTGCAATGTCAATAGCTCAAACTCACATAAATGCGAGACCTATTGCATTGCAAATGCTAACGGCTGTCCTGCAATTCCCCCGGGGCACAAGCAAGCATCCAATTCTGGGTGGACAGCTGATCTCAGCAAAAAGCCAGAAGTGGATGCTTGCTTGTGCCCCGGGGGGATAGATTTTTTTTTTAAAAACACGCAAAGTGGCATTTTGTTGCTATGGCAACAAAATGGCGTGGGACTGTCCACAGTCCCACAGGCATGCGCATGCTGTTTGCAATGGACAAATGGCGAGAGCAGCCATCTTTGTTCATTGCAGACGTGTACATGAGAGCCCGTGCAGAATTGATTCCAAAAGGTGCTCTCCTGGCTAGGACAGCGCATGCGCTGCTTCGCCAGGCGAGACCTAAAAACGTGGGTGGCGCAATACTAATGTATATATTTACAGATATTTCTCTCTCGATCCTAAACAGCCCTGTGTTTGTAAAGATACAGTTTGCCAGAGATGGGGGGCAGGTTGCAGCTCACTACCCAAGACCTGCAGACCTTTCAGATAAACCAACCAAATGCAAATTTGCAAGGTGTCTATAAAAGTTGATGCCGGGTATAAGGTAGTAGTTCTGTGTCTTGTTTTACATCCTGGAACGACCCATGCACGCTTTCCCTCCTTCTATACATGCTCCATGCACATCTAGCTTCATTCATAAGGTATTTGAGAGGGAAAGATTTTTTAATGCAAAAATGCAGTGGCAGCTGCCACCGAAAAGAACGGGTGGAGCAGGGATAGAGGAATCAATACCAATACTATCTGGCTGCCGGCCGCCACCTCAGTCGATCTCCGTTCTCTTCTGTTCCTCCTGGAAGCAGGAAGAACACAAAGACTCCCCTAAGCCAATCACAATGCGTCCGTCACCAAAGACAGCCGGCCACATCATCATGCGCTCTTGAATGTCCCAACCACTTCTCACCTGCTGCCTATTAGGACTACAGTCTCACCCCGCCCAGAAAAACCTCCCTCAGTAAGGAAAAATAAAATGATAATAATGTTGCATTATTATGACTTCCTTTTTCCTTTTTCCACAGCTCAAAGAGCAGTGAGACGGCCCTCCTTGCCTTAGCAGAGGAGCCGCTGCTGTAAAAATGTCAATGTTTACTCTACATGCTGAGGTGAAGGAGAGGGAAATTGAAGTGCACAGAGGGGGCAAAACGAGGATGGATGGAGAATAAACAGAATTCTTCAACAAGAAATTGGAGGGAATTACACCAAGGTCAGAGCATCTACTTCCGATGGAAGGGTTTTGGTGGCTTTTTAAAGACTTTGTGTCACTTCCTATGGAAGGGAATTGGAGCACAGTGAGCGACATCTGCTAACGCTGCATCTGAAATGCACGGTACATGGTAAAATACATTTCCTGTGCTCGTTGCGCATAACTTAACCCAACTCTCAGTAGGATCATATTGTAGCACTGCCTTCCATTAGGTGCTGTAGCGCGGTCTATGCATGAGACCCCCTGAAACTGGCACTGCATGGAGTGCATGTACCCCTTTCCAAGAGGTGCTGGATAGCAGTGCAGGCACTCACACCCCATTCATGAAGTGCTATAGCGCTGTGCACCATCCCCTTCCAAGAGGTACTGGATAGCAGTGCAGGCACTCACACCCCATTCATGAAATACTATAGCCTTGTGCACCCCCTCTTCCAAGAGGTACTGGATAGCAGTGCAGGCACACACACCCCCTTTCATGAAGTGCTATGCCGCTGTGCCCCCCCCTTCCAAGAGGTTCTGTAGTGCAGTATCTGTGCCATCTGTCTGAACACGCTCCCACTTCCAAGATGCACTGTACTGCAATGCAGGGCCTACATCAACTCCCTGCACACATATGAAATGAAGATTTATAAAGTGCTCTAATAACCAAAGGTGTCTAGGTGCTGAGCCAGAAACCAGAACATGGAAGCCTCTCAGCGTGGAAACGGGTGCAGATTACTGATCAAATAAACATGTTTTTAGTGACTTTCTGAAGGTCAGCAAATCAGTGTTTCTTTTATTGCTGAGGGGCAGGGAGTTACACAATTGAGTAGTACAGACCACAGAGCTGCTGCCTCCCTACGTAGATCTCTTAAATCTAGGATTCACTAGATTATCTGCTGCAGATCGGAGAGGTCTAGCTGGAATTTAGCGCAATCATTTTTTTTGAAGATATTCCAGGCCTATGTTGTGCAGAGACTTGAAGGCGATACACAAAGCCTTGTAGTCAATGTGCTTCCCAATAGGAAGCCAGTGCAGCTGAGCTGAGGACTGGGACACAGATGTCGTTTTAGGAATGTACAGCAGTATCCGGGCTGCCGCATTCTCTAAGGTCTGCAGCTTTTTAAGAAATCATTTCTGGATGTTCATAAACAGGGGATTGCAGTAATCTAGGTTTGATGCAAAGAGGGTGGACACAGCGGTTTTCTGCACATCTGATGGAATGCAGGGAAGAACCTTCTAGAGTTATTTCAGGGTAAAGAAAGAGGCCGAGGTAACGTGATTGTTACGGCCCTTAAAGCAAACTGTGCGATCAAAAAGTGTTCCAAGGTTTTTTTTTTTATTTAGTGCCTGGAATAGGGAGGGTGCCGAGCTCCTGAGGCCACCAACACGGAGACCAGAAGGACGAGTTCCTTCCAAACAGCAAGACCTCAGTTTGGGATGAGTTTAACTTTGGAGAGTTGACACTGTACTACACTGGTCAGCATGACTAGTGGGCGATAAGAAGATACATATACCCGCACAATGCAAAATGGAATGTAAATCAGTATTCACGTGCGCAATTACCATGCCAGATGTATAGACCTGACGGGCCCTTGGCTCTTGGGTAACCGTTAGTAGTTATGTTGATAGCTAACTCAAACAAATGCATCTATATTAAACTTTCATCATACAAACTGCTTTGGTATTAATAATATAAACCTGGTGTACTTGTGTGCACATATTGTAATACTCCTACTAGCATAAGCTAGCTGTATAATGACAAACTATGCCTCAGTGAAATGCTTTGTAACTATTGGACAATGCTTTATGGTAATCAATGAAGTTTGTTTAAAAAAAAACTGGACAGTTCTCGCTCATCCATGTCCCTGTATGTAGAATACAGTCATGGAATCTGGCAGCAGCCCCCTCTGGGTGGCCGGTGACCGACACCGCAATTTTGGTGTCATCTGTATAGCTCCCCAGCTCAAAACCAAACAATTCAATCAGTGGAGTCACATAATGATTAAATATGGTAGACCTTAGAGCTGAGCCCTCTGGGACGCCACATTGAAGAGAGAAAAGGGGGTGAGCTAAACCAATCTAATGCCACAAAATGCACTTATGCAGGTTAAAAAGTTTTAAGAAGGGAGAGTGCTTTGTCCCTAGTATCTAACAAAGCCGGACGGTCCAGAAGCAGAGTATGGTTGACCATGTCAAAGGCTGCCGAGAGGTCTAATAAAATCAGGGCTGCATTTCCTCCCACATCAAGGATCTGCCTGATTTTCTCAGAGGCCGAAATGAGGGCTAGGTCTGTACTATGGTGGCTTCTAAAGCCAAACTAGGTAGCTTCCAAAAGGTTATTTTTATTGATATAAGAGGTAAGTTCTAGATTGATAACTTTTTCAACTATCTTTTCAGGGAATGGGAGCCGTGATATCGGCTGATAGTTTGAATCTGTTGGATCCAGAATGGTTTTTTTTAATCAAAGATGGAATGGATGCTTTCTTCCACTCTATTGGAAAGTGACCAGCACTGAACATCTTACTAGAGATGTCAGTGAGAGCTATGGCAGCAGTTTCAGGCACGAACTGCACGATTGTGGGAGGACAAGGATCATTGGGCGCACCAGATTTGATAGACTTTAACATCCCTAAAGCTTGATCGATAGTTGGAGGTGAGCAAGATGGATGGCTCCTTCTCTGATAAGGTTTTTACTAAGAGCAGCGACAGAGTCTATGATATTACTGTGAATTGTGCCAGATCATGAGGAGAAACTCCATCAGGTATACAAACCGACAGAAGATGGATTACACAAACATCATTGTGTATTATCTGAGTGGAGTTGATACTGGCTAGGATATTCAGGCTATGATACGAATGTTATAGCCTCTCTCCTGGGTTTTGGGGAGACTGACTCTGAGGCTGCTGGTCCTCATGGCCTCCTGCATCCTTCTTGTGACATGCCCGTTGGCATATGGAGGCTTTGCAGTGGGACCAGAAGTTGCAGTTGGCGCAGCATCAACGGAATCTCTCCGACATGGTCCAGATCTTGGACGGAACTGCAAAAGATATGCAGGAGTGGCTAATGATGAACCGTGATTGGGTTAGAGGGAGACCACACTGTCAGGAATCCCCTCCCGCACATGGATTCCCTCCCACGATGCCACTTCCGTGAACCTGGTGCGCTTGGAGGAGAGCGGACTACAACTCCCAGAATGCCCTCCGGCAACAGTGCCTTATGCAACTCAAGAGTTCTGGTTACATAACACCAAGGGTAACGCCTAGTTTTCGTGTTATGCAACTCAAGAGTCATGGTTATACAACGCCGAGAGTACTACTTAAGGAGAAGATCACTGGGACTCGGCGTCAGATATTCTGATCTTTACCGGAGTACCTGGTCGAGGTACACGGACCCGTTGGAGAGTTGAGCGGCGGAAGGAACATTCTAAGGAGCGGAGGAGAGGTGCTGCGTGTGCTTCCTGCCCGTGTCCTGTCCCGTTCTGAGAGCCGTATTCAACGTCATTGGGCACAGGTACCGTTGGTAGAGCCGACGCTCCCAACGGCCTGACAATTGGAGAAAACGAGGTGGGTGCGAGCCGAAGCTCCCCACCCTCGTTACTTGGGTAAACACACGCCTAGAGCTAAGACGCTATCCAGGAGGTGTTTCTGCGTCTTAGCCATCGACACTCGTAGGAGAACTGGGATAGGTAGAGCGGCTGCTCCCATCCATTCTCTGCACCACCGTGGGTATCATCACTTAAACCCGGATACAAGAGACGCACACTAGGAAGTGTTCACAGCGTCTTTGTGTTGTGGCAGTACTCTGGGGGATACTGGTAGAGCGGCTGTTCCCAGGTGGTAGAGAGCCCGGCCGGGTGACTCCCACGTGCCCCCCCCCCGTAGATTCCACAACCTTGGAACTACCCTTCACAGCGGTCGAGTGGCATTGTCGGCCACTGCTTAGCACTGTGCCCTCCATTGGAGCATACCGGGTCCGATGTGCATGCGGAGGACGGTCAGAAGAGCTGTGAATGGGTATCGTACTTTAACTGGTGATTCCAGTACCGGTATTCTTTGTTGTCTGTAGTTGTTTATCTGTTTATTAAATCATCCTTAACCTCCATTTCTCTGGTCCGTGGTCTGTTTGTCCCAACCCCGAGAAAGCCAGGACGTTACACACACTCCCTTACCCAACCAGATCTGGTGATAGTGACAGATATGTCACTTCTGGGATGGAGAAGGAATCTCGGAGAGGTGGAGCTCAGAAGACTCTGGTCTCCGTTGGAATCCAGACTCCACATCAATATGCTGGAGCTCCGTGCAATCCGACTAGCAATAAAATACCTCTATCTATCCTCCATCAAGGGACTACTAGTGTAGATGTTCACAGGCAACACCACTACCATGCGGAACTACAACAAACAGGGTGGTGAGGGTTGTTGATCCTGGACATGGCTGGAACAGCAGGACATTACCCTGGTGGTTCAACACCTAGTAAGAACGCCAGGACAGACAAACTCAGCCGCTTATGCCTAACGGATCGCGAATGGCGTCTTCACCCGTAGGAGGCACAAGATCTCTTTCAGCAATGAGGAAAGCCTTAGTTAGATCTGTTTGCCTCCACGGAGAATGTGCAATGTCAGCAGTTTTGCACTATAGAGTTTGCAAGGTGGCCTCCTGGACACCTTTTCGCCCATAACACTCCTGCTCAGAGTTCTCAAGAAGTTCAGTTACGACCGGGCCCAAGTCATCCTTGTACCTCCAAACTGAGCACAGAGAGTTTGATATCCTGAACTATTGTACATTAGTTTCTAAAGGGCCTTGTCCATCTCTTCCCTTCTTCACCATTTAGTATCATCTGAACAGGCATGGAACAATGGATAGAGATCTGCCACCTGCCGCTAGCCAAGGGAGGACTTTAATTTAGTTCAACTCTACAGGTCCCGACCAGCTACATAATGTGACCACTTCACGACATCTCACAATGACAATCAGATAAGGGATGATATTAACAAAGATTATCCCAGCAGTTCTCTCACCATTTCTCCCTCCTACTTAAGCCTGCTTAGGACCATAAACTTTAAACACAATAGTTCACAATGTACAACCCAGAAGTAACCATCTAAGTAAACAACGATCAGAAGAAACACTGTACAGAGACTTGCAGAGCTGCTCAACGCTTCAAGCTTAATAAAAACCAAAAACTATGCGCCTTTCTCTCACACCTCTTCATCCATCACACTGCTAAATGCTGCGTCGTATAAAAAGATAACCACACTTCAGTGGTCATCATGCATGACATGGAAACTCTTCCCACATAGATCAAAAAAACACAAAACACTTGAGAGAACATACCCTACCTGGTACAGTGTGCTACCCAGTTGGGAAAGCGCTCCAGCACCCCACATCTGGATAATAACCGCTATATAAATATTGCAATACAATAGAACATTCAACTCGCAAAGTGTAAAACAACTGCAGACTGCATTAACAGGCACAACAGCTCACTTATGTTAATGGTCACAAGTGCCCTAGCTCATGCGTGCCACAGCTCACAAGTACAATAATAACCGCACTGCAGCTCTTACATCTGATAACAAAATGTGGGCCAATCCCGAAGAATGTTTTGTAATTTAGCATGGATTTCAAGGGTCTTCATTTCCCAATTACATGGTGCTGTATTCTGGGGTTTATTTTAACAACGGCATGCATTCTGCGAGTTCTAGTCCTGTTTATTTTAAACACACTCCTAAATAAAATGATTTGTAAATGAAAAGCCAAGAACTGAAGGATTGCATACTTGGTGACGGTGTCACCTGGTAACTTAACCTGTTATGTTATGCAGAATTGTAGAGCGCACTATAACCCAGGAGGATATCCTGGTGCTGAGCAGGTGTGAGTGTAGCTTAATCTAAGGCTATTGGGACTACTCAAAAGGCAGAGTCCTCAGCTTCTTGCAGAATACAAGAGGTGAGTAGGCCCTTATGTGTAGTGGCAGGTCGTTCCACTCTTCAGGAGGGATGTAGGAGAAGGCTCTACCACTGCATCTGGTTTTCTGTATGCATGGGATGTGGACAAGTAGGAGTCCATACAAGCGAAGGTGTCTGGAAAGTTTGTGAGGTATGCTGAACCAGTGTTATGCAGTGCCTAGAAAGTGTGAGTGAGGAGATTAAATTGTGATTTTTTGTGTATGGAGACCCAGTAAAACTCCTTCAGGTGTTGTGTGATGAGAGTTCAACGTGGGAGGTTGAGAATGATTTTGGCCACTAAGTTTTGAATGGTCTGGAGTCTTCTACTGAGGTTTTTGTTGACCCCGGCATAGAGGGTATTTCTGTAGTCCAGCCTGCTTGTGACAAGGGAGTGCATGATAGTTTTCCAGGTGCTGATTGGGAGCCATTTGAAAATCTTCCCCAGCATCTTCGGTGTATGGAAGAGGTGTGGCGCAGCGGCCAGGGTGGCTGACGCTGGAACCCGGAGGCTCACGGTTCGATCCCCGGCGCCGGCAGCAGATCAGCCCAGCACCATGTGACTCTGGGCAATAGCTCGCTTAATCTTCCCGACAAACCCTAGCCCCTAGACACCCTTGGGTACTTGTACGAGCTTTAAAAATACTGGACATTTTATGGAAGCATGAGGCGTTGACAGAATTGACTTGGTGAGTCATGTTGAGTCTGGTGTCGATGATGATTCTGAGGTGCCTGGCGTTGTCAGTCCTAGCTCTGTTGGCTACTGGGTGGAATTCTACAGTGAAGTGCTCTCCCTGAAGCTCTCAATTTCGCTCTTGTCAGTGATCGGCTTTAGACAGATGGTCTTCATCCAGTGGACAATTTCAATCATGCGGGCATTGAACTTGATCCGGGGCCTGGGCGTCTTGTCCATAAAGGAGAGAATGAGTTGGAACTAGGAGAGGATGTTGATGTCGTGAGATGATGCTGGCTAGAGGGATCATGTATGCATTGAAGAGAGTCTGGCTCATGGAGGATCCATGCAGAACCCTGCAGATGAGGTCATCGACGTCCAAGATGTATAGTGCCAGGCTCACACTCTGGCTCATTCCAGTCAGGAAGGAGAACATCCTTCTGAGTCGGTGTCTTTGGATTCCAAAGTTGTGTAGACGTTGAAACCAGACTGAGTGGTGTTGAGGAGTAGGTCTAATGATCACATCTAACTCCTTTTAATTTGATCTACCACAAAGAAACTGCAGTAAATGCATGAAATGGTTTACTGGAAGCGTTGGAACCAGACTGAGTGGTATCAAGGAGTTACTGGTCGTTGAGGTATTTGCTGAGACTCGGTTGATGATTTTCTCTAAGACTTTGACCAGGAATGGTAATAGGTAGATTGTTCTGTAGATGGCGAAAGTTCAAGGCTCTGCAGAGGGCTTCTTGCTCAATGGAAGGACAGTTGCATGTTTCCAAGTATCCAGGAAGGTCACGGAAGAGACGGAGGCATAAAGAATGGGAGTGAGCATGGTGCTGGTGGGTTGCAGTCCTATAGAGTAGGAGTTGTGGGGCCGGGTGCCTATGGGATCCCTGATCTGAATGAATTCATGGTAGCAGCGGTTTCTTCTTGGGTGATGATGGGAAATGTGGTTAGCATTGGTTCTTGGATTAAGATCAGGAGGTATCTAGTGAGTTCTTTTGGGCCCAGTTGTGTGTTGAAGTTGCTTTAAATGGCAGTAATTTAGTACTTTAAGAAATGAGAGGGATAATTGTTGCGGTATTGCAAGAGAGTGATCGAGTTGGAGACGACTGTCAGTGAGAGGAAATACTTCACAATGGCAACGAGAGGGGGCCAGGAAGTCAGTCAATCAATAAATCAGGGTTTACTGAAGCGCACTAAACACCCGTGAGGGTCTCAAGGCCTGGGGGGGTGAGTTGGGGGAGAGGTAGGGGGCGGGTCGAGCAGTTTCATCTCATCCGAAGAACCAGGTCTTGAGGTCTTTTCTGAAGGCTTGCAGTGTGGGGGTTAGTCTGATGCTGAGTGGGAATTCGTTCCAGGTCTTGGCTGCGATTTAGGAGAAGGACCCCCCCCCACTCTGGATCTGTGGACGCATGGGATTTCAGCCAGTGCAAGCTATGTGGAGCAGAGGCTCCTCTTGGGTGCGTAGAAGGAGATTCTTTTGTTGAGGTATTGGGGGGTCTGATGCTGTGGGGGGATTTGTAGGCATGAGTGAGGAGCTTGAAGGTTACTCTCTTTTCGGCGTGGAGCCAGTGTTTTGCTCGTAGGTGCTGGGTGATGTGGTGTTGTTGTGGGATGCAGTGGACCAGTCTAGCTGCGGCGTTCTGGATTGTCTAGAGTTTGAGGAGTGGAGATTTGTTTATTCTGGCCTAGAGGGCGTTTCCATAGTCCAGTCTGCTGGTTATGAGTGCATGGGTGATGATCTTTCTGGATTCGGGGGGAGGTCCATTTGAAGGTCTTGCGGAGGATGCAGAGGGTGTTGAAGCAGGCGGAAGATATGGCGTTGATCTGTTGGTTCATGGGGAGGGTGGAGTCAAGTATAATGTTGAGGTTGCGAGCGTGGTCTGTGGGAGAGTTGCCAAGGGCGGTGAGCCAGCAGCTGTTGTACCATGCGGAGGGGGTGGATCTGAGGACGAGAACTTCTGTTTTCTCTGAGTTGAGCTTTAGGCAGCTGTTGCTCATCCAGGAGGCGATGTCTTTCATACCTTCCTGGAAGCTGTGTCTGGTGCTTTCGTGTTCGTTGGTGAGGGAGAGGATGAGCTGGGTGTGGTTGGCGTAAGATACTATGCAGAGTCTGTGTTTTCTGACGATGGAGGCGAGAGGGGCCATGTAGATGTTGAAGAGGGTGGGGCTGAGTGAGGATTCTTGGGGTACTCTGCAGCTGATCCCTGTGGGTTTGGAGAGGAAGGGCAGGAGTCTGATTTGTTGGGTTTGGCCGATGAGGAAAGAGCGGATCCAGTCGAGGGTGGTTTCCCGGAAACCGACATCGTAAAGTCTGGCGGTTAGTGTGCAGTGGGAGACGGTATCGGAGACTGCTGCAAGATCTAATAGTATGAGGGCAGCCATGTGGCCCTGGTCGAGGAGGGTGCGGATGTCATCTGTGGCAATTAGGAGGGCGGTCTCAGTGCCGTGGTTGCTGAGGAATCCAGATTTTGCTGTGTTGTAGTAAAACAAGAGTCCACTTTCTACAGGGGACACAACTTTAAAGATAATTGCAGTGTCCACAATCTGTTGGGGTGTAATTGAGATTCAGAACAAACGAAGAACAACAAAACTAAAATCTGTTATTTTTATTTCCTTTGAAATCATTCCCGGGCCAACCCTACCCACTTTTTCAGGTTTTCATGTTGCGCACTGAAGACCGGCCCAAAATGCCATGTGTCAAAGTATTTTCAAGATGCCAAAGTCTTCAACCTAAACCAGGGCCGTGAGGCTGTGACTGGGGAATTTACTGTGGTAATTCTAGTGTCCTCCCACATGTAAACACTAAAATCCAGTTTAAAGCAGGCACTGTACCCACAACAAACCTAGAGACAGAAGTCTGGTAGTACAAAAAGCAGGGGTCTTCAGCAACCAAGCAGGTGCTCCACAAAAATTGTCTTGGCATTCACTTATCTCACTTTGAAGTGTACTCCGAGTGTTCCACATAGTACAACAGACCTGCCAAGCAGGATTAGACAGTAAGCTGTCAAATCAATAGTTCCAGGTGGCACTGCAGGTTTACACTGCAGCAGTCAGGTTCCATGGCGTAGGCCTGTAGATGTTAGTAAATGGCACAATGTGTGCGGCAGTCCACATATGCCACTTACCTTCCAGGCCACGGTGGAATTTTCTACATCATACACTAGTGACTTACAGGCAAGTTAAATGTGCCAATTGGGAATAAGCCAATTTAACCAGGGTTAAAGGGGGAGCATACTGGTTACGAGGGTAGTGTGCACAGAGGTCTAAATCCGACAAAGATATAGAGTCTGGCAAAAGGTAAAATAAAATCCGGGGTGATCATGAAGAAAAGGCAGATTGCCTTCCAAGGCCTATTAGCTCACCCATGTAAAGTTCCTCTTCTTTGCGGTTACCCAGTCCTTCATGCAAACATTGTGAGTGTATTAAATGTGCTGTTTATGTGCCAGTGTAGCACATGAATGCTGTGCGTGAGCCAGAGAAATGGAGGCTAGTGATATCAGTCTTGAATGCTCCTGGTCTTGCACAAGATGGAATTGTGAGGTCTTTGTTCCCAAACAGTTGAAGTGTATTGCTCACACCCCTGTATCTTGGGTGAGGAGACTGTAGTATCCGGTGTGCTGCCTTTCCCTGTGTGTCTGAACTGGTGTCTGGAAAGCTAAGAGTGGAATATGGAGACTGACTGACATAGTGGAATATTGGTGTGTGGTCTGCAGTGGCAGCTGGGTGATAGGCACAGTTGGTGAGGGATGGAGCCCTAAATGGACCTGCCAGGTAGTCACAGCCTAGTTGTCTTGTTTCCTTGTTTGGTATGAGGTGTGTTGAGCCTCATGTCTTAGTCTGTCACTTGGTGTTGTGGAATCCATTTTGATTTGGTTAGGAGTCCATTTTTCTAATGACTTGCTCTGTGGTACTCAATGATGGCCAGACAGGCAGAATGTGTGCAAAAGGCAAGTGACCTTCAGGGAGCCCATGTACCATTTTGTTATAAACCGCTTTTACGCAAGGCTAGTTCCGAAAATTAAACTTATGACACACAGTATTTAGACACCCTAGCAACAGCTATCAGAGTTGCACCTTATATAGACTGTGTTTAACATTCCTCCCTGAATGGATAAAAGAACGTGGCACGATATGCTATTTTTTAAAATACTTTGGAAAGTACAGTTCTGAATCATTGGGCATGTGGAAATCACAAAGGCCACCATCTTGTAGCATGCCGGTGGCACAAGCCATTGCCTTTTTCTGATTGGTTATGTTCTTGATAATCATGCTGAACTATTCTCCTGATCAACAGCATAAGATGCAATTGTGCACGATATGTAGAAATTTTCCTTGTGACTGTATGTTCATTGGATGCATATTAAAATGCCCTTTGTGCTTTACAACAATAAAAGACTGGACTTCTGGAAACTGGGTTGCTTAGCCTGTGGTCCCAGTGTACATGTACATTACGTTTCTTGATAAAGTATTGGTTTATTTTTATTCCAGCTTCTACATTGTCATAGAGTGTCTTCATGGGTACTGCAGAGTTTTAGAGATTGGTGTTGGGTGAATGTGTAAACGAGACATGTTGGAGATGGAGTGGGTGTGAATGATCATTCCAGTTGCTTATATGCAATGGAATAGCTGTGTTTTGTTTGGTTAGTAATGAAGAGAGGCCTGTTGTATCCTGTGCTCCCATTCCCTGTATGGCTGAGGCGGTGTCTGGAATATGTGTTGTATTGTGTATGCTCCCATCCTCTGTATGTCTTATCCGGGGTCATGAACGTGTGTTGTATCCTGTGCACCTATTCCCTGTAGGTCTAAGCAGTTGTCTAGAATGTGTGTCATATCCTGTGCTCCCATTCTATGCATGTCTGAGCTGGTGTCTAGAATGTGTATCATATCCTGTGCTTCCATTCGCTGTGTGTCTGAGCTGTGGTCTGGAATGTGGGTCGAATCATGTGCTCCCATTCCCTACATGTCCGAAGTGGTGTCTGGAATGTGTGCTGTATCCTATGCTCGCATTCCCTGGATGTCTGAACCGGTGTCTGGAATGTGTGTCGTATCCTGTGGGCTCCCATTCCCTGTATGTCTGAGCTGGTGCCCGGAATGTGTGTTGCATCCTGTGCTAACATTGCCTGTACGTCTCAGCTGGTATATAGAATTTGTGACGTATCCAGTGCTCACATTCACTGTATGTCTGAGCCAGTGTATGGAATGCGTGCCACAACCTATGTGCCCATACCAAGGATGTCTAAACCGGTGTGTGACATGTCTTGTATCCTGTGCTCCCTTTCCCTGTAAGTCTGAGCAGGTGCCTGGAATGCGGTCAGTGAAGGTTGTAAAAGAATATTGGTGTGTGGTTGTGAGGAAATGGGGTATATTCTATGGTATGGGTCTGTGACTGTGACCTCACCATGTAATACACCTACCAACCCTTTTAGGATCAGTAGGTTTAGTTTGTTAAACGTTAGCTCAACCGTGGGTGGCTCTGGCTCTTAACAGCAAGGCTTACACAAAAGGTACAAGTGTGAAGCATTTAAGAAACCACCAAAACAATTGAAGAAGAAATAACTTTTTTATATTTTATTATATTTTTATATATTTCTAGAAATCACAATGAAAAAGATCCACTGGAGGGATCTGGAATTTACAAGGTACAGTAAATCAGAAAATTTCACTTAACCGCAAATAAGCAATGGCAAATTTAACGAATTTGGCACTTAGAATTATTTTCACCAAAAAGTTGAACTAGTTGTAATGCGGTCAGTTTGGGCAACCAACTTCAGCAGGGAGCCAGTCAGGGGGATCTGCAAGGCCCTCAGAAACCATTCCCTCCACAGAAGAAGCAGTCTTCCGACAGTCCCAGGCACTTTATCCTCATTGCGATGGATTCCTAAGGCAGTGGTTCTGATGCGAAGGATACAGAATGCTGAAAATGCTCAAGGGTGGTGTGGATACGATGTGGTTGAAGGAGGTCTTTCTGCAGCTGCTCCCTGGTCTGCAGGTTTGGCGAGGTGATCCTGGCTACAGGGGTCGATGTCCCTGGAGGTCTTCTCGGGCCTGGCAGAAGTCCAGTTTCCACTGAACTGCCAGCTGTCCTGTGTCACTGTCACAGCCAAATCCTTCCCTGGGCTTTAGCTTCTCCAGCAACCTTCCCAGGTCAAGCAGACCCAGATGCAACTTCTGACAGCCAGGTCCTGGTCCTTGGTCACGCACAGCGATGAGGAGCAGTGATCAGGGCTATCACTCGCCCTTAGCAGACTTCTGTAACTGTTGTGTCACCATGCTGCGAACAGGTCTGCCAGCAGCTCCTTCGAGTCTCTTGCCTCGGCTGGGCCCGGAAACCAACTTCTCCACTAGCAGGACACAGCAGGCTGCCTTAGGGTGCACCATTCAATCCACTCCCAAAAAGGCACAACCCTTTTCTTGGCGCCCAGAACTCCTTAGCCCAAGTCAGAGGAGTGGCTGCCAAGGGAGCTAAATTCCCCTGAAAAACTGGTTTGGCAACTGGTTCTCCCTTTCCTGTCCCTTGTGTAAGCCTGTCTATCCAGACAATACAGTAGCCTCTCTCCCAAGTGGTTCCCATTTGCCCTTCAAAGGTGGCTTCTGCTTTGAAGCTCGCCTTTTGGGCCAACATACGTGCGACTTCCTACAGGAGGGAGAACACCTCCTTCCAATGAAGGCCCCTATTGTATCCTTTCCTGGGAGTCGTTAACACGTCTCCCCAGGAGAACAGAAAGCTGACTCAATGACAAGACTTCACGTGCAACAGTTAAGGGCACGGGGGATTAAAAGCAACACAGTGGGTTCAGAGCTCCCACATTCTCACTCTAGCAATTATGTCTCGTGCTCTGGGTGTGACATTGTATCTCTCAGTAATATTAATATCCTGTGACTTTTAGATATGTATTAACCCCTAATCACTCTTTAAATGCTTCCCACAGCGTAGCCAGAGAGGTAACAGAGCCCTGGTTCAACATGTAGTAGGATAAAATCACTTGGTGGGTTTCTGTTTAATAAATGGGTCTGACAGATCAGATGGTCGCAGCTGCTACATTCTATGTATCCCCAGATAGCTGGCAATGGTCAAAGCCATCAGAACTGGAGAATAATTGGACAGAGTCCTAGGTAAATGTATTATAGTTTCACCCCAGCCCATCGCATCTCTAAATCCTAACCAGTAATCGATCCTGGAAGATATTCCATGTACTACAGAATGGAATGTATACAGTCTGGATTTGGGGCATTCAACATGGTACAAGTCTAGCAGTTTGTACTGGCGCATAATATCCCATAGATCTTCCTGCGCTTCGGTGCGTCAGCAGGACCTGTTGTCGGTGGTAGCCAAATCAGCGTGCAGCATTAAAGTATTTTACAAATATTAATAAGCGAGGGGGGGGGGGCGTCCACAAGCCTGTTTCTAACTTTAGTGGAAAAGGAAAAAAAGCAGGGTCTAAGTTTGGCCCATATGTACTGATCAATGTAATGTGTACCGAACCAAACAACCCCTGTACAACCACACACTGGTACTCTTCCTCACAGAACATGTCCACAGGCCGGAAACATGAGCCTTGTTTAACCAATATAGCCACTTCCGTAGCGACCCCACATAACCAGCACGCATCCCCGGAACTAATGAAAAACACACACCTTAGGCCTAATGAGGTATGCAGTTAACAGTCGGACCTTGCGATGGTCATTCACCCCTCTCACATTACAGAAGAGCAGCCTAGCCTTACATCCAGAGCCTGCCCCAGTCATGTGTTATGTCTGCAATTTTGACCCCCCTTTCTTCTAAGCTTGTCTGTCAAATCAGAACTATTTGATCAGGAGTATTTGTACCATCAAAACCCTGTGTCACCTGTGTTATAGTAATAGTAGCCCAAACGGCCCTCCCAACTAACCCTTACCCACATTGTATGAGTAACCTTAGCAGAGCTTTACAGTCTAGCCTCGGGGGGCTAAACTGGCATCAATCACATTGATGCCCAGACTCAAGTGATGCTCCGTTGCGTTAGATATAACAGTAGTGTTAGAATACTGTCCTTCTTGCATATCAATGAGAGATATAACTTGTCTTGACACTGTGGGTGGGTATTCGAGGATTAGTAGCTGGTGAATTGTGGGTGGGGAGGCCTTTTCTACAACTATTAAAGCCAGTCAGTCAGTCAATAGAGCTTTATTATCGGACATATACCATGAAAGCAATGTAGACACAAAAAGAAAAAGTACAACAATACCAACATACCATCATAAAGGATTACAAAGAAGAATAACAAGTACATTTAAAAAAGTTAAAATAGGGCCAAATGATCCTATACAATAAAAACATAGTATATACATAATAAAATCAATCCATATTAGTACTGGGTCTATAAGGACGCAGATAACGGAAGTAGTTGATGTTTAATTTTGGCACTTCGAGCGCACCACATGGCCCAAAGATATCTAGAAATTGCAAATACAATTAGGGGTCTGGTGTCAAATTTTAATATCCTAAAGGCTTCCCTAAAATCTCTCAAGCCCAATAGATTACAGAGCGAGAAAATCCATTTTGCTCTGGCCCTAGCATAAAACGGGCAAAAAAGCAAGACGTGCAAGTCTGTCTCCTCACACCCTACACACCCTACACATAGGCTAGAGTCCGCTGGAGCAGCCGACCACTTATTTGTCACAGCCCACAGAGGAAGTGACCCATGTCTCAGTTGAACATACAACTTCTTTGTCAAAGGAGGCTGAATGACATCCAGACATTTCTCATAGGAATAGTGGTCTTTTGCCTCCAGAAACCTGTTAGTCAACCTGCCCAAAGACGGGTTAGTAAGGAGAAGATCCAATTGATGCTTATTAAGTAAAGTGACCAGATCTCTCCTAGGCAGTGAAGGGCACACCTGCTCGGGAGCGGACCAGATGTCGCCCCTGCCCAGTGACTGGCACGCTTGCATAACGTATTTTAGCCAGGGAATTTTCCCAGCCCTCCTTAGGGACAATAAATCCCTTAGATCATCCCTATAACTTTGCAACTCCGGGGTAGACCAGAGCCGCCTCCAATACAAGACAGGGCGATTCGAAATAACCCCCTAAATGGGGGTTAAACCCAAATCTAGGCGCAAGGGGAGTAATGGGGTGTTCTGCGGAAGGGCCATAAGGCGCCTAACAAATATATTCTCAGAGATCGTCAGAGAATTAGCGGTCAAATGGCCCCATAACTCCACCCCATAAAGGGCCCCGCCTCTCGCCTGGGACCTATAAATTTCTAGAGGCGGGCCCAAAGATTTAAGTGAAGACTCACTAAAAACTTTTAGAATACCACCAGAGGATTGAGCGAGCTTCAGATTAGCCTTGGCGACCTGGGGCCCCCACCCCATTTTGTCGTTAAGTGTTACACCTAGGTAATCGAAGGTGGATACTCTCTCCAATGCCACTCCATCCAGATGGGGGTGCGAACAGCTTGAGATTTTTGCGTTAAAAAACATGAATTTGGTTTTGGCCAGGTTAATCTCCAAATTCCTAGATTTGCAAAATGAACAAAAAGCCTCCAGTGTTCGCTGTACACCCATGGAGGTTTTTGATAACAATTGGGTGTCATCAGCGAACATCAGGGCAGGGATCTTCCAAGCTGCAAAACTGGGGGAATCCAGATCCCTTGCCCCCAGGAGATGGTCAATTAAACCGTTGAGGAAAAGGGAGAAAAGGGTAGGGGCCAGCACACACCCCTGCCTCACTCCCCTTTCCACTGGAAATGGGGCCGTAAGCTCCCCATTTCTCCCGTACCTCACCCTAGCAAAAGTGCCATGATGTAGCCGTTTAAATAAATTACACAAGTAGACAGGAACTCCCATCGCCCTCGGATGGCCCAGAGCTTGTCCCGCTGAACCAGATCAAATGCAGACCGAAGGTCAACAAAGATTAAATACAAACTGCCGGCCCCAAGGGTCACCGTTTTCCAAAAAAACAGCTGGAGTCTAAACAGTTGGTCTATAGTGGAGACCTTACGGCGAAAGCCCGCTTGCAGGGGGGTCAGAATTTGTTGGTCATCGATCCAGCTCTGCAACCTGGTTAATAGGATGTGAGCAAACAATTTCTGCAAGACATCGATTAAACTAATGGGTCGGTAATTTGCCGGATCAAGGGGGGAGGCCTTTTTATGAATAGGAATGATCTCGGCCCCCAACCAGGTCGCGGGGATTTCCATACCTTTTAAAATGGCGTTAAATAATAACCAGATATAGGGAACCCAAACTCGCTGCTCACTCAAGAATAAATCCCCAGGGATTCTATCCAATCCCGGGGCTTTACCCGGGGCCAAACTTTTGAGGGCCAATTTAATTTCATGTATTGAACATGAAAAGCACTCATCCTCCCCCAGCAAATCTGGAGGCAATGGGTTCCCAACAGAGGGGCCTTGGTCCACCACCGAGGGAGCATTCAGGAGGGCGTACAATGGCCTAAAGTCAGCTAACCAAACCTCTTCACTTAAGTTTGGGGAGAGAGCGGAAATCCCTTCTGTCGACCCTGATCTCACTAAATTCCAAAATGCTCTATAGTCATGCCTATCCAGTGCTTCTTTTATGTTGTCCCATCTTAATTCCTCCCACTCGGACTTAGCCGCCACAGTTATGGCTTTATATGCAGTTCTCGCCAGCTTAATGCTCGAGGCAAGGCCAGTTTTAACCGAATTGACCAGTGCTCTTTTCGCCAGTCTACAGGCTTTGTGGAACCAATGAGCCTGTTTTTTTGCTCGTGGCCTATTATTTACTGGGATATGAAAAAAGTCTAAAAAAAACTCCAAAGAAAAGGTATGCTGTTCCTACAGGGTTAAGTTGAGAGAGAGATACAAGTGAATGTCTAACGGGAAGATGGTGAAAACCCGACACCTTAAACCAGTCGTGTGGGTCCGGGAGGGGAATACCTTCCTTCGGAACTAGGGCCCTCACACACCCAGCCAGCTAGGTGTCATGCTTCATCATTGGGCCTGCTCCTCGTTGGGTTGGCGCTGCAATACCCAACGGGCACCCAATGAGGGGCTCTTTGGCGGAGATCTTTTGTTCCTTGCCAATAGATGTGGTGTGAGTGAGGGGCCAAAAAAGTGTAGGTGTAAATTAAATGTGAAACAGGTTAGGTAAACCAATAATTGTTATTAGGATATGGTTCCTACCTGATTAAAAGAAAAAGAGGAAGGCGGTTTGATCTGACTCAATGGATCAGAACAAAATAACGCTCTATTCCAAAGGGTCAACATGTTTCTTGCCTTAACAGCCCTGCTGGGTCTATGGCAATTCATCAGGACCAAAAAATATATGAAGTGTGAAACTACCTACACACAGTGGTAATGGTGGACAGACTACCTACCACGTAATAGTATTGCTGTTGTTTAGATACTCATGCATGTTGAAGGGATTTCTGCAAAAGAAAAAAGTAAACAGCATATACAAAAGTTAGGCGTATGCTTGCATTCTGTATCTCTCTCTTAATATTGATAACATAAATTCAAACCCTTTTCAAACGAGGGCTTATTAACCCATGGTATTAGAATTATTGTTAAAAGAAACCCGTGGTATGGTCACCTAAGGTTTCGAATTGAGCACGAAGCTCACAGTACAACGTAAACACCCCGGAAGGACATGGACTCACCAATTAACTAGATGACGCCTCGCCTAAACAGTTTCCGGCGGGCCGTGACATCAGAAGATAAGGTGACCTGGAGAATGCATATGGTTGAAAGAAGTTGTAAGCAACCTTAGCAAACACAAATACGGGGCACTGAGGGGAGACCCAACCACTCGGTTTCGCAGGACGCGGAAACCAAGGTAAGTCAGGAAACCGACAAAACTCTGTTGAAGGACTGCTTCTTACCTAAAGAAGATGTCGGCGGGCTTGTAACCTACCCATCCCCGTCGGAACTGGGTGATGGCAGCAGTCGTCTCTCATGCAAAGAAAAAGTATCCGGAAACGTGCAGTGCCCGAAATACGGAAGTGACAAAACGTGCGTCACATCAGTCTAGCACAAGAACGACTAGAACGTTAACCCAGTGGGGTTGAAGCGCAATAAAGGTCCCCATGTTGATAAGGGGAGGTCCTAGAGTTCTAGGGTTCTCATTAATGTCAAGAGATAAAGGGACACCTAAATGTTGGCGTCGAGTGGAGAAAGGAGAGTACATGTCCAGACCGGGGAGCCACGTATACGGCTTAGTAGCCTAGAGGTGTTGTAATGTAGAGTTAAAAAAGGAAAAAACCAGGAGAGGCCATTTGCATCACTTGTTAACCTTAAATTAAAATATGGGCCAAGAGAAGCTATTTGCGTCTCTGGTAACCTGTATACATATCCCACGGGGGTTAACCCGTGCATTCTATAATCAACAAAGGGGGGGACATAGGGCATTTTGAAGAGGTCCAGCATACGAGCCCGTATCATAAACTCCAAAGAAAAGGTATGCTGTTCCTACAGGGTTAAGTTGAGAGAGAGATACAAGTGAATGTCTAACGGGAAGATGGTGAAAACCCGACACCTTAAACCAGTCGTGTGGGTCCGGGAGGGGAATACCTTCCTTCGGAACTAGGGCCCTCACACACCCAGCCAGCTAGGTGTCATGCTTCATCATTGGGCCTGCTCCTCGTTGGGTTGGCGCTGCAATACCCAACGGGCACCCTAAGTGTAGGTGTAAATTTAATTTACACCTACACTTTTTTGGCCCCTCACTCACACCACATCTATTGGCAAGGAACAAAAGATCTCCGCCAAAGAGCCCCTCATTGGGTGCCCGTTGGGTATTGCAGCGCCAACCCAACGAGGAGCAGGCCCAATGATGAAGCATGACACCTAGCTGGCTGGGTGTGTGAGGGCCCTAGTTCCGAAGGAAGGTATTCCCCTCCCGGACCCACACGACTGGTTTAAGGTGTCGGGTTTTCACCATCTTCCCGTTAGACATTCACTTGTATCTCTCTCTCAACTTAACCCTGTAGGAACAGCATACCTTTTCTTTGGAGTTTATGATACGGGCTCGTATGCTGGACCTCTTCAAAATGCCCTATGTCCCCCCCTTTGTTGATTATATGAAAAAAGTCTACCAATTTGTTAGTTAGGCTGGAATGAATATGGTTCAGATTCTCAAAGGAGGCCGGATCGTAAATCCCAACAGGGAGGTCAAAAGCCTCAGCTAGTTTGGACGCTACACAAGAATAGAGCTCGGCCACTTTACCAGGAGCTAGCACGAACCTAGCCCATCTGATGCATCTGCCACGTGCCACAAGGGTCAGATTCGTGTCAGCGAGGGTCTCCAATTCCCCCCTTCCGGAGGAGTGGCCCAGTTTGTGTTTGAGTTCCAGAGAGAGAAAATTGTGATCGCTATCGGCCCTCTGGATGACACGAAACGCCCTTATTTGGGACCAGAATTCCACATTTACTATGATATAATCAATAGTGGAACGCTTTCCCACTCTATTAAATGTAAAGTTCCCCGGGACGTCGGGAAAAATTCTGCCATTACAGGCCCTGAGAGAGTGGGCTACCATAAGTTTGTTAATCTGCAAAGCCACTATCGATAATCCCCTAACTGGGTACATCAAACACTCCTGGATCTGCCAACAGGAGTCCTCATCTGAGGAAATCCCTACCAGGGGTTCGAAGTGGGAATTAAAATCACCCCCGATAATTCTATGAGAAGATGGAAGAGAGCACGATAGAATCTCATCAAGGGTCTCCAGCATGGATAACCCCAACTCATTGGGGGGACGACGCAAATATAAATTAATAACCAGCAATGATGAACCATCCAAGAATCTAAGGGCAAGTGAAAGGAGATCTGGGGAACGAGAGTCAACTACATTCACCGAACACCCCAGAGACAAAGATACCCAGATACACAAACCCCCTGAAGGTCTTCCTCGAGGGCCCTGAACCGCAGGTACGTGGAATGAAGCAAAACCCACCCTATTCGGCTGATGGAGCATCCAGGTTTCTTGGAACAAACACAGATCGTATTGGTCCATCAATTCCCCCCACTCTGGCACACCCAGAGTGGAGCTCAGCCCTGCCACGTTCCAGGAACCCACTAGTGGGCCTAGGGAGGCCTCTGATAGAGGACTGGGCGGGGGAGAGGGGGAAATAGGGATAGGTGAAAACTCTACGCAGTTGGCCAACTCAAGTCCCACCAGCGGCAAACTTGTGCACAGGTTGGGACCAGTTAATTGGAAAGAAACTGGTCTCATAACTTCTTCCTTGTTTACTACAACCTCCTCAAAAACCCCTAAAGCATGGGAGCCAGATGTAATAGGCCATGGAAGTTGTAAGAGTCAATCTACGCAACTCAAAGCACTATAGCGATTTGCTATGTGTATTTGATAATTGCCCGCCAGAGTGCCATTGGAACTGCGAATTGGTCTAAATCCACCAAGAGAGGAAACCCTAGGATAAAAATACCCCAGAGGTAGAGGGATAATCTCACCCATATCACCACAACCACCCCAATCTAAAATATGCTTAACCACACCAGGGTCCCTAAAATTGACAATAACACACTCCCCACCGATGTCCTTCGGTTTTGTCCCCAACCAGGTTACTCTTCTAACTAAGAGAATTTCTCCCTGACCTGCTCTCATTAAGGGTCTGTGTCGGTTTAACCAGTGAAATGTTTTGTTCTTTAACTCGGTATGAGATTCACCACGTTCCCCCAACAATGGGGGGACACCTGTAAGCACAACCACATAAGGAGAGGCCTCGGGGGGTAACTGAGGGTAAAGAGTTGGTCGGGAATCTCCATCATTTGGGGGGTTAATATTTAAATTTTGGAGTGCCCGGCCCCCCGCCCTCTGTTGGTTACTAGTGGAATTATGGGATAAAGGAGGGGCCAAAATGGGTAGGGTAGCTTTATCCCGTAAAACCCTGGGGCTGGTAACAGGACCAGGATTTAACATGTTAGAGGAGCATCCAGGGATGTTTGCTGTTGACAAACCCGACATCTGGGAAGCGTTTCATACCCCCTGGCTCGAGCTAGGATCGTGTATCAGATTGTCAGTGTTTCTTGCAGCCATTGTTGGCTGGTCATTCCTGCATGAGGCTGACAGGAGGGCTCCCCCTTGACACTTATTATTAATCAAGGAAATAATTTTGTCAATTCTACTTGATAACATTTTAAACTGTGAATTGATGAGCTGTTCCATTTGTGCTTGCAGGTCAATAAATAAATGAGTAACCCAGATCGGGGGGGCTAATGGTGAAAAAGAAGTATTTGGCTTGTCCTGGGCAGGTTCTGAAACAGGAACAGTAGCCTTCGCTGACTTGTTTTTTGGTTTTCTTATTTCTGTGACAGGACTTCTAGCTCATTTTGGTCACTAGGGGCCCTTGATCTATAACCAATTTAGAAGGGTCTGGCTCGATATGGGCAGTAACTTGTCCTATCTGAGCACAAGGAAGCCCAACAAAAGAGGGGGCTAGCAGAGAATCAGGTGATATATAAGAGGCTGAAGAGACATTTCCAGATAACAATGCCGGGGGTATGACTGGAGTAATAGAAAGACGTATTTCGGCGTTCTCAATGGCAGTTGCTACTACCCCTATGGTTTTTTGGAGCATTTTATCCATGGCAGTTAGGCTTGGTAGTTGGGATGCTGGGGCTTGGTTTTATCTGGTGCACGGCCGAGAAGTAGGAGGATTTTTTTTGCCCATATTGCAACAAAGAAATCAAACAATTAATAAATTTAAAACCTACTAACTCGGTAATTCACGACTAACAAAAATAGATAATAAATAATATTGTTTGTTATTTAAATACCTAATAACAACAATAGCAATAACAAGTCTATAGCACCTAGCTCAGACTAGACATTTACATGTAGTATACAATAATCAATGTGGCTAAAAAGGCCTAGACGAAGACCCACCTCAGACGCTTAAGGAGCCGTCAAGAGGGGCAGCCCGACCCGACCTCTGATGGCCGCAGACGGCCCCGCCCTTGTCCCAGGCTTCTCCTGAGAGCGTCCCCGCAGGGCGAGGGAGCAGGCTGTCCTTTATGCGCCTCCTGGCGCTACAGTGGCGTCCTGGCCCAGGGGATCCTGGGAGATGTGGTCCCTTGATCCAGTCGTTCGCTTGTCGATGGGGGCGGAGCCAAACCCGGCAACAGAGACGGCAGCAGGAAACCAAACGGAGGCAGTAAAACACCTGAGGGAGACCTAAGGTCACTAATGAATGAAATGTGATATTGAAGGTGTTTTCAGCTTTCAAGTGACCTTTTAGCCTTTGTAACGCACTTTGGACTGCCAGCCTCAGTTTTCTATATGCCCTGTGGGGTGAAAACCCCGTGATTTTTCTAAAGCCCAAACCCTGGCCCCAGCCCAAGGCTCAGGGATTCCCCCACCTTCCAGCCACCTCAGGTATCCGGGGGGTGCGTTGGAAAGCAGCTGGACAAGCAGAAAAAACAGGCTTGGAGGGCGAGATGAGAAGGCAGAGTGGTTTCCTGCTCCCGGAGTGGGGGGAGTGGGGCTCAGTCCAGGAGTGCCTCACAAGCTCCCTGGTTAAGTGTAGCCAGGTACAGCCAGGTGCAGTCAGCAGTCTGCAGTTCTCAGAGTGCTCGTCCCCTCAGTGCCACTGGTACCCCCGCGCGCTGCCTTGCACCAAGGCAGAGGTGCAGAGAGGACAGAGTGGAAAAACAGGAAGCTGGCGCACTGGATACCTGCACACGCGCCGTGCAGCTGGCGGCCAAGTCCCGTGCTCCAGCTTACCCTCTGCCTCCTGCTGCTGTGGATACAGCCGTAGTCTGTAGTTCATAGACCACAGTCCACTGGCCACAGATCCTCTGCCCTCAACCCCACTGCTCTCTACGATGCGACGTCTCCGCGGCGGATCCCGGTGATCCCAGTGGGTCCTGCGGTGTGTCTGCGGTGTGCTCCTTGCTCACAGCACGCCGCACGCCACTCAGAGCTTTCCGCTCGGAGCTCAGCTGACTCTCCGACTCTCCAACTCTCTGACTCTCTGACTCACAACCAACTCTCCGCCTCCCGAAACAGCTTCAGCTTGTGAAAGCCGTAATTAAAGCATGAGAGCAAGCCTTAGAAAACCCTCCGCATACCCCAGTGAACTCATAAACTACTGGCCAATCTCCCTGCTCCCATCCCCAGCGAAGGTACTGGAAAATATCATCAACAATCAACTCATGACTCACCCGGAGCAGAACCAGCTACTTGACACCTCCAAATCCGGCTTCCACAGCTACAAAACCATGCAGATCAGAGCCACAGATGACATCCAAACCCTCCTCGACCAAGGAGAAACAGCAGCTTTAATCCTCCTTGACTGCTCAGAAGCCCTTGACACCATATCCCACCACACACTGATCAAAAGATTCCACCACATCGGCATCCATGGAGACCCGCTAAGTTGGAACGCTTCCTTCCTCACCGGAAGAATCCAGAGGCTCCACCTATCGCCTTTCACCTCTGGACCCAAGGAGATCACCTGCGGTGTCCCCCAGGGCTCATCCTTTAGCCCCAAACTCTTCAACACATATATGACCCCGCTGGTCAACATCGTCAGATCCCATAGTCTCAACAGAAATTCCTACGCAGACGACACCCAACTCATCCTCTCACTCACCGATGTCCCTACCACCACCAGGACCAACTTCCACATATGTATGGCAAAAATTGCCGACTGGATGAAGAAAAATTGCCTGCAGCTAAACACAGACAAGACGGAAGTACTGATCTTTAGCAACAGCAGCAACACATGAAATGACGCCTGGTGGCTATTAGACCTAGGACCCGCACCCACTCCTGCCCATGCTAGAAACCTTGAAATCATCATCGACAACATGCTCACCATGAAATGAAACACCATCTCCTCTGCCTGCTTCCACACTCTGCGCATATACAGAAAATGTTCAAGTGGCTACCCCTCCACATGAGGTGCACCGTGACACAGGCCCTTATCACCAGCCGACTGGACTATGGCAACGCCCTCTATGTAGGAACTAACGCACACCTCCTACAGAGACTTTAAACCATACCTAATGCCACAGCCAGACTCATCCTCTGCCTTCCCCGACAAACCCACATCACACCCCTCCTCAGGCAACTCCACTGGCTCCCTGTACAGAAGAGATGACAATTCAGCTACTGACCCATGCACACAAGGCTCTACACAACCAAGGACCCATATACATTAACCACTGCCTGAACTTCCACCAACTGTTGACAAGACAACACTCCGCCTCCCTTTCACTTACCCATACTCCCCGCATCTACCCAAGCAGAAGTGGAGGACCCTTCTTCTCACACATTGCAGCAAAGACCTGGAACAGCCTCCCCATGTACCTCCGGACCATCACCTCACTTCCGGAATTCCGAATGGCCCTCAAGACCTGGCTGTTTGAATAAGCCTACTGGACCTGCAAGCGCCTGGATACCCTATTGGGTGATTAGCCACCCTTTATAAATCCTGCTTGACTGAAGCCTTGATCAACGTGGAATTAACAGTTAGCTTTTCATAAACAACTGAAGCGAAGCTTCCAGTTCTTTTATAGCCTCTATCCAAGTATCAATGTCTTCAGGATGGTGATACACTGACCAATCAATTGCTCCTTCTGTCCATTCAAGGACTGTGGATTTATCTTCGTATTCTTCCCGCTGCAGCTCTTCCGTCACCAAATGGGCCCATACAGATCAGTAGTATTATGTTTTTTACCATTGTTACTTAGTGGGAGCCCAGTCGGAGAGGAGTGTGGTATAGAGGTACTGCCTTTGTCATGACAATTTATCATGGTAGACTCTGCAACAGGAAAGGGCTTTGTCATGCTGCTTAGTGACCATGAGTCAGCTTTGTAAGCAGGACATCACTGGATGTGTTATACCATCACCACAACCAGCAGGGACATCGCAGACCACCTCAATCTAAGTATGCGGGCATAGAGTTCATAAAATTGATACAATGTCTCTTGCGTTTTGTTGCAGGTTTAAAATTGGTATTGTGTTTATATACATAACCAAAAGACACACAAATGATAGATGGAATTCGGAATAAATGAAACATTCACCCCCCAGTCAAGAGATCTGGTTTAAATCCATTGTTCTTTTGCTCTCCATGCCACGCCAGTTATGACCTAGCAATATGCAAATCATTGGCCCTGCTCCTCATGGGAACAGTCCAGCTCGACCTGCAAAGCCAGGACCTCCATGGACCAGAAACAAGCATCCTGGGACCAGTTTCGGGGTATCACCCCTCATCAGTCAGCTTGAATCCAGTGCACAGTGAGCCCAGGACCCTTGTCTGGGCATGCCCTTGGCCCTTTATATGGTTCCTCCCCAGGTGGGCTTTCCTATGGTACATTGGCTGTGCGGTGCCCTTCTAATAAATGCCTTGTCACTTTCTTTACACTCATACGGTTACTTCTTTAAGAACACTTTGTCACATTCTCCAGAACTCACCCCGAGTTTTGCAAAGCCATCCCTTGCTTCATCACCCAACTCGCCATTGCCTCCGAACACTATATATTCTTAGCAGCTCTCAACTTCCCCATGGAAGACCTTAGCGATGCCAGCACTGACAACCTAATAGAAAGCATGAGCAATATCAGCCTGATCTAACTCATCATCGACCCAACACACATCGTCAGGCACATACTTGACTCCATCAGCAAAACAATTAAGTACCACTATGTGACAGAACTCCCCTGGACCGACCACTCCATTGTCCACTTCACCATCACAGGGCACAGCGCTACAGAAACCAAACCACCCAGCACACCTCAGCGCAACTTGGAAACTGTCTCAGACGAGAACTGGAACAACATTCTCCATGCCAACTGACCGGACACAGCTCCAGACCTTAAACAGGCCATCAAGAACTTCACAGACTGGATCACCGACTATGTGACCCCCGCCGAGCCGAACAAGATCAGAGAATCCGCAATGTGTGTCAACTTGTTTACCCCGGAACTTCAGACCTCTCAATCAGACTGTTGTTGGCTAGAAAGAAGATAGAGTACCAGTAAGGATCCAGTGCACTACACCACCTTCAGGACATCGATCAACCACTACCACCTCCTCAATAAAGCGAAGAAGAGTGCCCTCACATGCTGCATAGAGATCAGCTCAAACCACAGCAATGAGCTCTTCACCATTGTTAGGGAATTCAGCAACCCTGCATCCACCGAGAAGATCATAACTCCCTTCTGGGATCAGTGCGAAATGGTTGCCGACTACTTTCATTAGAAGATCGCCTTCATCTATAGGGATTTTGAAACTCAGCTCTCTGCCAGTGACAGCCTCGACCTCCTCACACACACTGACACTAACTCTGACCTCAGCCGCTTCCTGGGACCTCCTCATCGCACAAGACACCACCACTATAATGAAGTCGATCCACTCTGGGGTATCCACTGATCCAAGCCCCCACCTTATCTTTAATCTGAGGAGCAAGGCGATCAGCTTAGAGCTCACAAAACCACAGAAAAGATCCATCGCCATGGCCTCCTTTCCGGATGAGTGGTAACACGCAGAAGTGAAACCCCTCCTAAAAAACAAAACCCTCCTAAAAAAAACTTCAGCCGACCTAGAGCAGCTGAAGAATTCTGATACCCCTGCTCTCGTTCTCGGCCAAAGTCTTCGAGAGGTCGATCAACAGGCAGCTGACCAGACACCTCCTGGAGTCCTCCCAGTTCGGCTTCTGAGCCAATCAAAGCACAGAGACCGCTCTGATAGCAGCCACGGGTGACATCAGAGCCCTCCTGGACCTCAATGAGACTGCAGCCCTCTTCTTCCTTGACCTCTCAGCTGCCTTCAACATGGTCTCCCACCAGATCCTGATTGACAAGCTCCACCACATCGGAATCCAAGGAAATGCCCTCAAATTGATCGCCTCCTAGCTCACCAGAAAAACTCAGAAAATCACACACTGTCCTACTCCTAAACCCAAGGACATCATCTGCGGTACCCCCACAAGGATCCTCAGTTAGCCCCCCCCTTCTTCTACATTACATGACACCCCTAGCCAACATTGCCAGATTGCACGGGCTTAAGGTCATCTTCTACACTGACTAGACCCACCTCACTATCTCCAAAGACAACTTACATAGGCGCACGGCCAACATCACTGACTGGATGAAGCACAACTGCCTAACACAGACAAGACAGAAGTCCTCATCTTGAAGCAACGCATGGTGGTCAGCAGAATCTGGCTTCTTCCCTTACCGAACATGCCCGTGACTCCAGCATTGTCCTGGACAACAAGCTCTCCATGAAGAAGCAAATCAACATGATCTCCGCCATCTGCTTCCTCACAATGCGCATGCGCTGCAAGATCTTTACATGGCTCCCCACCAGACACCTGCATTCCACCTCCCTCTTCCACGCTTACACTCCTAGAGTCAAAAGCACCCGACACGGAGGTCGCTCTTACTCCCACCTGGCTGCAAAGACCTGGAATGAACTCCCCCTGCACCGGAGATCTGCCTCATCACTGAATCTGGAAAGGACTCAAGACCTGGTTGTTCAACTGATAGGCCCCTCTGGACAACAATTCCTCCCAGCGCCTTCAGAACCTCACTGATGATTTTCCGTGCTTAATACCCATTGATTGATTGAGTCTGTACATATAGATTTTTCTCAGTGGGGACTTTGATGATGCGGTTTTAACTTTCCCTTGCCAATAAATGCCTTGCTATATTCAGTGCGGTCGACTGTCGGGTTAGCTCTCCATTTTTGAATGCATGGTAACATTCAATACATTTATAGAGTTTCTCTCCTGTGTGAACATTCTAATATATATTTTGTTTTGTAATCGATCCCTTCTCACATTGTATTCATTAATAGGGTTTCTCCCTAGTGTAGATTTGTTTATACTGCATTAGCTTATTCTTCCTGTGGAAGACTTTATTAAACTCTGTACATACATTGGATTTCTTGCCATGTAGATTTTCGGATTTCACTTCAGTTTTCCATTTATTATGAATGCTTTGTGGTATTCAGTACATACATATGTTTTCTCGCTTGCGTGCACTTCCTGATCTTGTATTACATTTTGCTTTGTAATAAATCCCTTGTCACATTCTATACATTCATGTGGTTTCTCCCCAGTGTAGACGCTGATATTGCTTTACCTCTCCCTTTATAATAAATACTGTGTCACATGCCGTGCAGTTGAATGGTCACCCTCCATTTGGAATAAAGGCGTTGTCAAATTTTGTACAATTATATGGTTTCTTTCATGTGTGAACATTCTGATGTATTTTTAAACTTTGCTGTGTAATAACTGCTAAGACACATTCAGTACAGCCATATTGTTTCTCACCAGTGTGGAATTTCTGATGTAGTATTTAACTTTGCCTAGTAATAAATGTCTTGTTGCATTATGTACATTCATAGGGTTTCTCTCCTACGTGGATTATCTGATGTTGCATAAGATGCGACTTTCTAATAAATGGCTTCTCACATTCCGTGCATTTGAATGGTCTCTCTCCGGTGGGAATTTTCTAAATATTGCTTCAGCTCTCCATTGGTTATAAATGTTTTGTCACATTCAGTGCATTCATACAGTTTTTCCCCAGTGTGAACTCTCTGATGTTCCTTTTGCTGTCTATATTTGATAAATGCTTTGCCACATTCTGTACACTGATATTATTACTCCCCAGTGTGGATTTTCTGATGTCGCGTTAGCTCTCCATTTCTTATAAATGCTTTGTCACATTCTGTACATTTATATGGTTTCTCCCCAGTGTGGATTTTCTGATGTCGCGTTAGATCTCCATTTGTCATAAATGCTTTTTCACATTCTGTACATTGATATGGTTTCTCCCCAGAGTGAATATTTTGATGTCGCTTCAGCTGTACATTTGTTATAAATGCTTTGTCACATTCTGTACATTGATATGGTTTCTCCCCAGTGTGGACTTTCTGATGTTCCATTAGATGGGACTTTCTAATGAATGCCTCGTCACATTCTGTACATTTATATGGTTTCTCCCCAGTGTGGATTTTCTGATGTCGCGTTAGCTCTCCATTTCTTATAAATGCTTTGTCACATTCTGTACATTTATATGGTTTCTCCCCAGTGTGGATTTTGTGATGTAGCTTCAGTTCTCCATTTGTTATAAATGCTTTATCACATTCTGTACATTTATATGGTTTCTCCCCAGTGTGGATTTTATGATGTAGCTTTAGGTCTACATTTGTTATAAATGCCTTTTCACATTCTGTACAATTATATGGTTTCTCCCCAGAGTGGTTATATTGATGTCGCTTCAGGTGTCCATTTGTTATAAATGCCTTGTCACATTCTGTACATTGATATGGTTTCTCCCCATTGTGGACTTTCTGATGTTGCATTAGATGAGAGTTTCTAATGAATGCCTTGTCACATTCTGTACATTGGTATGGTTTCTCCCCAGTGTGGATTTTATGATGTTGCTTTAGTGCTACATTTCTTATAAATGCTTTATCACATTCTGTGCATTTATATGGTTTCTCCCCAGTGTGGATTTTATGATGTAGCTTTAGGTCTCCATTTGTTATAAATGATTGGTCACATTCTGTACATTGATATGATCTCTCTCCAGTGTGGGTTTTCTGGTGTTGCTTTAGCTCTCCAAGTGTTATAAATGCCTTATCACATTCTGTACATTTATATGTTTTCTCCCCAGTGTGGATTTTGTAATGTCGTTTCAGCTGTGCATTTGTTACAAATGCTTTGTCACATTCTGCACACTTATATGGTTTCTCCCCAGTGTGTACTTTCTGATGTTTACTTAGATGGGATGTTCTAATGAATGCCTTGTCACATTGGTATGGTTTCTCCCCAGTGTGGATTTTCTGATGGCGCTTTAGGTCTACATTTGTTATAAATGCTTTTTCACATTCTGTACAATTATATGGTTTCTCCCCAGAGTGGATATTTTGATGTCGCTTCAGCTGTCCATTTGTTATAAATGTTTTGTCACCTGCTGTACATTTATATGGTTTCTCCCCAGTGTGAATTTTGTGATGTCGTTTTAGCTGTCCATTTGCTACAAATGCTTGGTCACATCCTGTACATTTATATAATTTCTCCCTATTGTGGAGTTCCAGATGTCGTTTTAGCTGTCCAATTGTTATAAATGCTTTGTAACATTCTGTACATTGATACGGCTTCTCCCCGGTATGGGTTTGTTGATGATGCCTTAGATTCTTCTTCCTATGGAACACTTTATTACGTTCTGTACATTTATATGGTTTCTCCTCTACGTGGACACTCTGATGCTGCATTAGGTCTTTCATTGCAAAGAAAACTTTTCCACAGTCAGTCACTCCATATGGTTCTTCTCCAGTATGATCTTCTGATGTTGCACTTGCTCTTTCTCTCCCTAATAAATGTGTTGTCACTTTCTAGATATTCATACGGTTTCTCTTCTGTGGGTTCTTTCTGATCCAGGTTAGCTCTTCCTTTGTAATGAGAACCTTATCAGACTTGCTTCTGTAAGTCAGTGTGTTATTTCATCAATGTATATCAGGTGATCCCTAAGAGCCAAGTTCAGACCACATTGGGCAGTTTGGGTTTTCTGCTGTAGAAAAAGACTTTGGCGAGGCATTAGCCTTCAAGGGAAGAAATTGAGGTGCATTGTTTTTACATCACTTCCTACACAAGTAATGTTTAATGCCGTCATCTTTTTTGTTCATTACTGCATTTATTGCACCTGTTGGAGAAAGAGGGAAAAAAAAACACTGGATAAGCTTAAATGGTGGGTCCATCACGAAAACCTATTGGCATTTAATGAGACATTTAATTGACCACATAGACAAGTGAGCTGAAGAAATTCTAGATTACACTTTCAATGTAAAGATGCAATAGGCAGAGCAAGGGCATACGATCCTTCCTTGACGCCTTCCTATCGCGGAGTGTGGAGTCAAGGAGTAACCAAGACTTCAGTTGAGTCTTTTGTGCAGCGGTACCACAGTTTTTTTGACAGCGGTTCTGTGAAGATCTATAAGTGTCGGATTTGATGGGGCCAGAGACTCAGCATTTACGTCCAAATGTGCCTTTGATGTGAGGGAAACTTCAAAGAGTGGTTTTGAAGGGCACCAGTATCTCTTCCAATCCCAGTACTCACTCCAGACTACCAAAGGGAGTTATCATTCCTTTGAATGGGGCTAGTCTACTACTCTGTGAGGGGTAAGAGTGGGCCCCTTCCTCCCATCTGCCGTGAAAGACCCACCGGGATCCAGATAAGTGCTAAATCACACCCAACCCATGCAGTGTCTGTAGCTCTCTAGAAGGAATACACAAAGCGGTTGGTCACCTAGCCCAGACGTGTATTAGAGACAGGCTGTAAGGCACAAAGAGCAGTACAAGCAGAGAAATGTCCACTTTCTAAAAGTAGCTTTTCTAAAGTAGTAATGTTAAATCAGACCTTACCTGTAAATAGGATTTATCATTACCATTGCAAAGATATGAAACATGAAAAGGTTACTCCTTTCCAATCAGGAATTACAGCTTAAAGGTATTCTACGGATTTCCCAGTTCTAGCCAACGTGAGGAGTAGGCCTTACAGCAGTGAAGAAGTAATTTAACTGTTTGTCACTACCAGGACATGTAAAAAATAGAAGTATATGTTCTGCCTTTTACTCACATAGCGTCCTGCCCTTTGGGTTACCAAGGGCCTTCCTTAGGGGCAACTTATATATAATAAAAAGGAAGTTTTAGGCTTGGCAAGTAGCTTTAAATGCCAAGTCGATGTGGCAGTAAAGTTCACACATAGGCACTGCAGTTGCAGGCCTGAGACATAGTTTCAGGCTGCATAAGTGGGTGGCACGGTCAGTGCTGCAGCCCACTAGTAGCAAATAGTTTGCATGCCCCGGGCACATTTAGTGCACTTTACTAGGGACTTATAAGCAAACTAAATATGGCAACTGGGTAGGAGCCCTATGAGCCCATGTTACCATGTTCAGGGGAGAGAGCACAAACACTTTAGCACTGATTAGCAGTGGTAACGGTTGCAGAGTCCTAAAGCCAGCAAAAAAGAGCACAGAAAATGGAGGGAGGCAGGTAAAAAGTTGGGGAAAGACTACTCTAAGGCTGTCAGGTCTACGAGCCTTTTCCAGTGAATGGACCACGCAACACAGAGCATCACAATAACGGCAGGGAATATAATCAATTGCTGCAAGGGAGTCCTTTATACTATCACAGAGCCCGTGATAGGACCCAGACAATAATCTGAGCATCTTTCACATAGTGTAACTCCAGAGATCAGAGGATCAGACCAGAGCTACACAAGAAAAAGGAGGTTTACAACCACAATAAACACACATTGGCAAAGTCAAGAAGTCACACCTTTTAGACATATAGGCTTTCCCAATGCTGCACAACATCAAGAAAGAACAAGCATTTGCAACGCAATAGGTATCGCATTTGTTAGAGTTGGAGCTATTAGTGTAAATATACATTTTTTTACTTATGCTTTTAGTAGTGGATAGATCTGATGGCAATTGTGTGTTATACAATTAATTTATAAGCAAGCGTATCGATTGTGTTTCAGGTGTATAGGGCTTACTGGGATACAGTATCAAGCAATCCTGGATTTGTTTTAGCAAATGAATACTATGCAGTTTTTAAGGACACAACAAGAATGCTTTATTACATAAATGGAAATACCGGGTATGGACATATTGGACCCAAGAGAATAAGAGTCAACTGATTATTTTATTTGTGGGTATTTAATAACGTTAAGCAGTATGCGGGTGCTAATTTTACCTGTTTAACACCCCGTTGGGTGGCTGCTATGAATATGGTGCGATTATCCCTAGGGGCCCACAACGAGCAGAATAAAGAGAAAATTCCAGGTTGTAACTAGTAGGTTTGTGCACAGACTAATAAAACATAGCTGGAGGTTGTAATCATAGGATGAGCATGGAGAGACTGGGGAAGCACTGGATGCATTGGCATGGGGAGCAGAGACACAATGAGCATGGTTACAGTGAGACAATGTGAGTTGAAGCAGACACAGGAATTACAGGTTATGAAGGCAGCGATACATAAACCAAAGGACGTACATTTGGGGTTGGACACACATTGGATGAACACCCATCAAGGCACAGAGACTAGGGGTGCATGCAACGGACACAGTGGAAGCGAAGAGGACTGGTGAGAGCTAGCATATTGCAGGGAGGCAGGGATAGTGAGCACATACAGCTGCGGAAAAAACAAAGCAATGTATCTCTGCGTGAACCCATTAGGAGGTAGCAAAGAAGTGTCCTGAATTTTTACTCTCATTGTCCTAAATTTACACCAATGCCAGTTGGTCACCCTTGGTCATAGAGATGCATAGAGCGCCTTTGTGCGCCTAGGAGAGGGGGCAAAGACTTGTGCCTGAGAGGAGGGAATGGCTAGGTAAGCAGAGTGCTATAGGTGAAGGAGACAAAGAAAGTGCTCCGGGGAGAAGGGGCAGTGGGAATTGCTTCAAAGGGAGGACATTGTAAAAGAAAAACCCAGCGCTGGTGAATCACATTCTCAATGACATGGAGTCATCATGTAAACCTACCTGGTCAGTAAAGCCTTTGAGGGTGGAGCCATGTCAGGTTTTCACAATATCCACCTGAATCTTATTTACATGCGCTAATGAAAATGGGAACCAGAATGGGTGTGTAGTCTGGCCCTCGTCAACCTTCGTTGGATGAGCCTAATTTATAAAAAATTAGAAAGCATTATCACTATGCTTCACAAGAAGAGTAGGCATGGTTTTGATGCTAATAATCCTATCCAAAATTAAACTCACTTTTATATAAAAAAAAAATAATTAAAAAAATGCTCTAGCTAGGAAGGCATGTGTTATTGATACGTATTGAATGACTAGATTGTCTTATTAAAAATGCAAGTATTTTGAGAATGCAAGCTGCCTGCCAAGAGTGCTGGTTATTCCTTCCTCCTCAAGTGTCACACATGGCTCGCCACTAATAGAAAAGTAGCCGAGTCTTGGAACTGAAAGGGATTTAGCGTATGACAACTCTACAGAGGATTCATTTTACAAAGTTGAGTTTTTAACAAACCAGTGAGGTATAAGAGCCCACTTCAGAGAACAGAGCATACTTCAGAGGTCAAATGGTTCGAACACCAGTGGGGCCGACTAAGACCCTCGTTTCAAAGGTCATGCAAATTTGGCTGTGATAATACTGCTTATATATCAAAAGGGGGGTGAGGAGTAGAAGCATTCTGGGGAGCCAAGAGGCCTCGAAGGATCTGGCACAAATATGTAGAAGACCCTCAACAGCCATTATCCGCCATTGGTATGTCTGTTGCCATTGGCGTAATCTTGGCTGATAGCATCATCATCGGGTCTTTTGTTGGCCTTCACCAGGAGGAGATCCTCAAAAACCGGTTAGGATCTAGTTTGTGCAGAATAGAACATTTAAAATGACCTTATCATGTGATGCAATTTATTCTAAAAAATTATAGGGTAAGATTAAAAACGGTGGATGTGAAATATGGGACGTGCGATATGTCCTTCACATCACTTTGCCAACATGTTTCAACCTGCATGCGCCCTTGCCGGTTCGATGGCTTTCGTCAGGACCTCATTGAGGAGAAAAACTACTCCCCCTTTAAATGTCTTACTCATGTCAGGTGGAGTACTATCCCCTGGGCTTGGTGATACCACTGGGTATATTCAATCCGGTATCAGCATTCAGTAATGGGGAGACCGCACAGGAAGCTAGCGTCTGCGTCACAAGAGTGCAGCCAACGACTCTCTCCAACAACCCTATGGGAACTCCCAAAAATCTTAAAAGCAGAGGAGAAATGCTTCCTTTGTATGAAAAAAAATGTGATACCGCAGGGTGCAGTATTTATTGGATGTAATATTACAACACTAGAGTGATATTTGGATGTATGAACGGGATAACTTATACATAACACACGTTTACCACTATTTTGAATTCCTCAGACTCGGAGCGTGGGCAACGTGTCAATTCAAAGTCTAAAATAGGAATTAAAATGTTTGAGAATGACACTTATTTTACAAAAGATAATTACATTCTATGCACATTATACGATATATTGATATGTGAGTAAACTCAGCATCTGTTTTGCTTTAGCTAACCATAATTCACATTAGCCAACTCCACATAAGTCTGTGCCGTAAAATAAAGATTTCATGAGAATTTGTATGCTTGTGGGAGAACGTACGTTCATCATATGACTGAGAATTAAAGATGTCATGTTTGTTTTTTTATTCTCGGAGGGACAGATTAAAGAATGAGTAAGGGCGTAATCACACAACGCGAGGTAATGGAACATTTTTAAAAGCGTAAGAACATGCGGAAAACGGTCTGTAAATTCAAACATATGTTGTGCTGCGTTTTTTTTTCTGCAATAGCAAAAGCCACAACTGCGCGCGCATCCAAAAGGGGACCATTTTTAGAAAGTCCAAGGTTTTTCAAATTAAGCACACAAAAAACACGGATTGTGTTTCGATGCCACCCTGCATTATTTGCGGTTCAAGCTCGCCATTTCTCCTGTGCATTTTATGCCGAGGGAATGTGACATTTATTTGGGAACAGCACTTGGTATTTTCACACTTGACTGCCGCAGCCAGTCAGGCTTTTAACAGCCGTTCACCGCCTCCAGATAACTGCGCGGCTCAGGGGAGGGGGATGCGAGCACATCCCAGACTTTGGTGGGCTTGGAATGGAGAGGGGGACCATGTGCCTGGAGCCCTGGCCCCCAAACTGCAGCCAGACTAGCCCAGTGGTAAGTCAGTGCAGGAAGACAAAGCACACACAGTATACTCATCTGCTGTCCATCAGTCCTGAAGCAGCTGATGTCTAGACGTCTCTTCGACCCACTGCCGGCACACTGGGGAGTTGGAGCATGGTTCATCCCTGCCGTAGCTCTCTGGCCGAGACTCATTCAATGTTTACTCACAAGGTTCCTTCCCTGCCATAGTTTTTATCTTCACACCTGTGTGGAGCCTTGATGGAACGCGCTCTCCCTAACGAGTGCGCACTTCACCGAAGCGTCGCCAGAGTTCGGAGCTGAACCTTACGCGTTCCAGGAAAATCTTAGAATTTCTTTAATAATAATTCCTAGGATATAGCTAAAATATTTAGAGTGTGGTTAGTTACCTTCGCTCCTGCCCGATATTCTTTTCCCGGTCTGGAGATTGCAAGACTTGTGTGAGGAATTCTTCACGACGTAACTCCTCCGCTTCAGTGACTCATGACAGGAGTTAACCCTAGCGGTCAACAGAAGAAGAACACGGAGTCAACCTTGAAAGCTAAGTTACATATTGCTTTATCGTAGAAAATTATATAGGAAAAATATTACTAAAATAAAAATAAAAACAGTCACAGAAAATAAGAAAAAGGCTTACCTGAATGTTGAGAAACTCTGCAAAAGAACCAAGCTAAAAGAAAGAAAACAAGATTTAATAATTGAATAAATGCAATAACTAGGAGATAAGAAACTATCGAGAAAACAATAACGCTATAAAAATCAATCCTAGTGAAGAAAAGGCGGCGAAATCTTACCACAAGTTGTCACAATAATTTAGAGAAGAATAGAGGACACTTCATTTAATATACTGGTAGGTGAGCTGATAAATAGAATAATAATAATTATTAATATTAAGGTTAGGCTTAATCTGATTAATTCATTGAATGCTCATATACCTTTAGGTAGAACTGCGCAGAACAAGTAAGAAAGAATTCCAGGCAGTCAACCACCAACCACACGAACAGAGGCTAGTTCAAAAGGATTTAGGGGTACGTTCCTTCCCAAGGGTACAAAAAATAAATATCTATAGAGTTATTAGATAGATATAGAGTAGACTTAGGTGCTAAGTAATTGTGCTCTGTTAGTTTCCTCAGGTATCATCCAAGAGATAGTCTATAGAACGGACTGACGAGAAAAGGGTGCTGTGGAGAAGATCCGAAAAATCCTGAACCAGTCTCTTCTTTCTTTGTTATTTTGTCCACTTCCCCTTCCCCCTTTGGGGTTGTTTGGAGATGTGTTCTTATTCGGTCTCTAGGGAATCCTGGAGGGGGCGTTGGGAACAACCATCTCTGTTCCTGTGCAAGTGTACGGTAAGGGTTCTCCGTTTCGTAGCCTCCTGACACAGAGCAGCACATGCGCTGCCCAAGCTCAACCTAAAAAAGGCAGTTCTCCTTTTCTTTGTTTAAACTGCACCTGCAATGGTGCTCTTTGACCTGCCTTTCACCTTGGCTGTTGGCTCTGGCAGCAGGCATCATATCACAACTGAACTGTAATAAGTTATTACTGTCTAATTGTGGCCAACTGCAATTAGAAAACAACAGATCTACTCTACTGTAATATGTATTAGATTCCAGCTGAGACGTCACAGTACCCTCAGCAACATACTGCAGAGAATATGAAAGGCGGGTCACTGGACAGAAATGTCGCTGCCGCCTAAATAAAGTGAGACTTGACATACCCCTCTCTCTTTCTTCAGATCTTTTTCCCCTGGAAATTCTTCTTCAATAGCTGATAAGGATGCACTTATTGAAACAAGTTTACTTACTGCACTGCTTGAGTTGCTATACGACAACATGAATATATCTAGGTGTTACCAGACATCATATACACGGTTTTGCAAGACTGTTTTCCTGCTAGTGAGAGGCTGATTGCACAAATGTGTTAAGAGGGTGCTGTAATTAGCACACGCACAAATGCAAATGCTATGGGGGAAATCGGTCCTCATAGCACGCTAGTCCTCACAGTGGTGTGTCTCTTGTTTTGTCAGTGTTTACCAACACTGGGAGGAGCTACCAGTGTATGTGAAAAAAATAAAAACACACACACACACACACACACACACTAAAAATACTTACATTTTGAAATGTACTAGTTTATTCAAAGAGGAATTTAAAACTGACCTGGGTGCAGGTTTGTGTTTCAGTGCATGTTTGGAATGTGTCATGTGGAAGGTCAGTGAAGGCCCTCGAGGGAGTGAAACGCTGGAGAAGGATGTCGACAAGCAGCATCTCAGTCTGGCAGAATGAGTGACGTGCCTTGGAATTCCTGCCATGGACGCCGGAGTCGCATGACAACAAACAGATGCCCCTCTGACCCCATATGAATGGTACGGGGAGGCTACCAGCAGCACAACATGAGACAGACAGGGAGCCCATTACTGTAAGCTCTGTGTAAACATAGATCTGAGTCACGCTGCAGGAATGCGCAACAGCAGACGCTCAATCTCCAACAAGATATCCTCACCCCAGTTCTTTTAATACTTGATTTTTAATCAAATATTGCCCAAGGCATCAGATGCATGCCAGGTTTCCCACAACATACACCACGCCAAACATAACAGCATTTAGATGAAAGGCAACACAGAGAGTAGCCTGTCCACATGTTGACAACGTGTACACTATATGTCTCCCTGCTACAATTAGGTTAATAAAAAAATGAGACAAGGAGGAGCCTAGCGCACAACCAAGATGGCCGCGTAGGTGCGAGGCTCCCGGGGACCTCCGCAGCCTCCTACGACTATCCTGAATTTATCCTGTCTCGGATGAGGGTACGGTATTGATGAGCCTGAGCTGGGGTGGCACCCGTTTCCCGTTTTCAAATCGGACCTCGGACACCGGACTGAGCACCGAAGGAAGTTTGAGGCCTTCTCCTCGTCAGACCCCGGTTTTGCGCTGAGGGGTGAACCAGTCACAAAGTGAACAACAGCGGCGGGCCGGGCCTTGAGAGTCACGTACCCCGCACTTTCACTTTCGCACCCTCCTTGCCGTCTCTGCAGGGTTGGGTCGCGGGGCTCTTGGTGTCAGTGTGGCCTCGCTGGAGGCCCTGCCTGCCCGCCGGCTGTGACCCGCCCCGCCGGCCTGAGGTGGCCCCCCCGGAGCTCGTGGCCCTGATTATTAGCCCTTTACGGTGTGGCTGGTGCGACTGGGAGACTGGTGGCCATGGCCACGAAACAAGATGGCGACCGGGCGAAGACCAAGTCGACCCGGCGTGGCACCGTCCATCAGGCCAACAGTATGGATCGCTACACCCTCCAGAAGGGATCTCCCGGCGGACCGCACAAGTCCCCTGAGGGCCCTCCTGATGCCCCGGACCTGCCCGTGGATTTGACTCTGCGTGATGTCATGGGCGCCATTGCCGAGATGAAGGCCTCGGTGGGCCAGCGGTTCGACACACTGGCGCAGCAGATCGACTCGGTCCTCGTGGATGTTGGCCTGGTGAGGGCCGATCTTTCTAAGACCAACGACCGAGTGGATTCTTTGGCCCACACCGCATCGGGCCTCACGACTGAGGTGGCGGCACTACAGACAGAGGTGCGCCGGCTTGGTCAGGCGAGCGCGCTTATGGATCGGCGCCTGGAGGACTCCGAGAGTCGGGCCCGGAGGAATAACATCCGCATCATCGGGGTGCCCGAGGGACGGGAGGAAGCAGCAGCGGATCTATTTGTGGAGGATTTGATCGCCACCCATCTCCAGCCACGGGGGCTGAGTAGATTCTTCGCCGTGGAAAGGGCCCACAGGGTTCCCGGGGGAAGGCCGAAGGTCGGAGCCCCTCCGCGACCTCTCATTGCCCGGATTTTTAATTTTCGGGACAGGGACGCTATCCTGCAGGCCTCCAGACTGCACGGGCCGGTTAAACTTGACAACATGGAGGTTAACTTTTATCCTGATTTCACCCCAGCGGTCCAGAAGCAGAGACTGAGCTTCTTAGGCGTCAAACGCCGTCTTCGAGACCTCAACCTTAAATACGCTATGCTCTTTCCAGCCAAGCTGCGAGTTGAGGTAGAGGGTCGCACGCACTTTTTTGATCGTCCCGAAGCGGCCGGGGACTGGCTGGACACTCTGTCTGGGGATCGTGATCGAGGGGGCGGGGGGGCGGCGGGGGGAGACGGCACGCTGGATCGAGACTGAGGGGTTAATCTTGGGCCTCACTCTGGACAAAATGATGCCACCTTCGCTTGGGCGTCTGTCTGTGCACTCTCCCCTCCTATGGAGGTTGTGTAGGGTCTTCTGGGGGTTCTCCTTCCTCCTCTAGGGGGTTTAGCTAGTTCTACTGTATATGGGGCGACAGGCACACTGCACGTTGGGGGGGCTGTTCGGGCTCATGCAGGGGTGCAGGGAGGGGGGAGTTTTGTTGGGGTGGGTGGGTAGGGATGGGGTGTGGTTTGTTTTCACCACAAGGCAAAAGTATTTTTGTGTTAGTTCTAAAGTGCTCTCGGGGGGACGAATGATAGCTTCTGTTTACGATGGGGGTAGGGAATTAACTTTGTTGTCTTGGAATGTGAATGGACTGGGGGACAGGATCAAACGAGGTGTGGTCCTGCAGTTCTTGAAGCGAATCTCGCCCGATGTAGTTTTTCTGCAGGAGACACACCTCATTGGCAACTCCTACTGCGCCATGAATCGGCGTGGCTACCGCCTAGTGGCCCACTCGGGCTTCACGTCTGGCTCAAGGGGTGTGGGCATCATGGTGAAGAACTCGCTCCCGTTGGAGATTGATGAGGTGCTTCACGATGACAGGGGACGTTACACGGTCTTGGTGGGAAGAATGGAGGGCAAAGTGGTTGTCCTTGTGTCAGTATACGTCCCACCGGGGCTGCAGTCGACTACCTTTGCGGACCTGGGGTGCCTCCTCCTTGACCTCCCGGGGAGGATTCTAGTGGTGGGGGGGGATTTCAATGCGGTGGTTTCCGGGACTGTGGATCGTCACCCCCCTAGGGACCTCCCCCGGGCCCATGCGTGGCTATCTGGCCTCTTGGATACTTTGGGATTGGTGGATTGCTGGCGCTTAAAACATCCAACGCAGCTCCAGTATACCTTCCATTCCGGGGCCCATGGTAGTCTCTCCCGACTGGATTATGTCCTGGTCCCGGCGGCCTATGCTGGGAGGGTGGGAGAGGTGCGCCATTTGGCGCGGGGCATCTCGGACCACTCCCCGCTTTTGTTACACTTTGATGTTTTTCCGAGGGGTGAGGGGAGGGTGGCCCCGATCAATTCCTGGTATCTGCGCGACCCCACCATTCGCGCTGAACTGATTAAATCCCTCCAGCGCTATTTTGACGAAAATGTGGGGTCCGTGCCTTCGGCTATCTCATTGTGGGAGGCATTCAAGACAGTACTCCGGGGAGAGGCCCTGTCCCTGATTTCCCACACCCGGAGGCGCGAGAGGGAGGAGGTGACCCGGGTGGAAGCTGAGATAGCCGAGTTGGAGGGAATTTAGGAGACGGGGTGACGGAGGCCACATTGCATGTTCTCCAACTCAAGCAAGCGGCCTATAGGGCCCTCGTTACGGAGGCAGCCAGGGGCCTCAGTAGAGAGCAACAGGGGAGACTGTATGATGTGGGTGATAAGGCTGGTAAATTGATTGCGTGGCTGGACAAAAAAGAGAGAGCGAGTCGTGTAGTTCCGCTGATTGAGAGAACGGACGGTGCGTGTGTTACTGAGCCAGAAGAAATTGTCTCCTGCTTCGCGGACTATTTCCGTGGGGTGTATTCCCCAGTGTCTTCCCGCACTGAAGAAGATTCCCGTGCCCTGCTCAGGGATATCGCGCTGCCTTCCCTTTCGGAGGAGGACAGAGTGTCGTTGGATGCCGCTCCCACCTCCGACGAGATTGCCCTCGCTATACACTCGGTCGCTTCCGGCAAGGCCATGGGTCCTAATGGTCTCCCCATCGAGTTATACAAGTTGCGACCGGATACGCTGGCGCCACATCTCCGAGCTATGTTCCTGGCGGCCCACTCGGTGGGCACCCTCCCGCTGGACCAGCGTCTGGCTACAATCGTGGTTATCCATAAGGAGGGGAGACCTCGGGACCGGGTTACATCCTATCGGCCCATTTCGCTACTGAACGCGGAGCCCAAAATTCTCGCCAAGGTGCTGGCCAACCGGCTGGTCGGCGTAGTGGGCGACTTGGTTCACCAGGACCAGTCCGGCTTTATTCCCCATCGCAACACGGCCCTTAACTTGCGGCGTTTGCATGGGGTACTCGCACGTGTCCCGTTTATACGGGAACCGGCCATTTTGGCGTCCTTGGACGCCACCATGGCGTTTGATACGCTTGAGTGGCCATACATCTGGGCGATGCTGGCGAAGTTTGGCTTTGGCGCAGGATTCATCAGCTGGGTCAAATTGCTGTATTCGGGCCCATTGGCGCAGGTGGTGGTGAACGGTAGAGTATCGGCTCCGTTCGAGTTGGGCCGGGGCACGCGGCAGGGCTGCCCCTTATCGCCGCTCCTTTTTGCGCTGGCCTTGGAGCCCCTGGCGGAGTGGCTGCGGTGGCATCCTTCCATTCGTGGTCTCCGTTGGACCCCCGAGTATGAGGACCGCGTATCCCTATACGCTGATGACATCCTTTTGTACCTAGCTTCCCCACGTAAATCACTCATAGTGCTGGTTGATGTTTTGCATTCCTTCGGTCGTAACTCCGGTCTGGTCATCAACTGGGCTAAATCGTGTGCGTATGTGCTCTCTGGGGAGGCTCCCATCCTCCCGCGGGGCTGTCCGATCCAGATCGCCCCACAGGGATTTAGGTATTTGGGTGTCTTCATTACTCTGGACCCGGAGGCCCGGTATGATCGGAACTTGCTTCCTCCCCTCCAGCTCCTGAAAGAGGATGTCCCGCGCTGGCGGCGCTTGCCGCTTTCGCCGCTCGGCCGGGCGGCATTGTTTAAAATGATGTCGCTGCCGCGTTTCCTGTACGCGTTGCAGAACACTATGGACCTCGTTCCAGCGCGCTACTTCCGTGAGGTGGAGAGTTTGCAGCGCCGCCTGTTCTGGGACGGGCGGCCACGCATCGCCCTGGCGAAGCTGACGCTCCCATGGTATGACGGGGGGATTGCCCTCCCGGATATCAAACGGTACTATTGGGCCTCCCAGCTGGCTGCGGTTAATCACGGCCTATACGGGCCCGCCTTAAACCCGGCATTCGAAATGGATAAGATGCTGCTCCCGGGTGGGGACTATAATCGAGCGCTCTACTCCAGCGCGCCCGACGCTAGGTTAACGGGCCCCACGCGTGTTATGGTGCGAATGTGGCACGCGGCTAATGTGGCGATGGGGTGGAAGGATCGTTTGACCCGGGCGTCACCACTATATGCGTCCGAACAGTTGGGCTCCCTGTGGACCTCGAAGGGCTTCGAGAAGTGGGACATGATAGGTATCAGCAAAGTGGGGGATCTCTGGACGAGGGGAGGTTTTAAAACGTTCGATATGCTGCAGACGGAATTCCAGCTGCAGGACAGGGAGTACTTTCGGTACTTGCAGATCCGTCATGCACTATGCTCTGTCTTCCCGGACGTTGCCTCCATCCCGGAGTATTCCCCCCTGGAAGATAGAGTGCTGGATGGACATTTTCCGGACAGCACGATCTCACTGATCTACAAAAAGCTGATCAATGATCACGTGGGATTGCTGACTGCCCTCCGCGAGGCTTGGGTGGCCGATGGATTAGTGCTGGACGACGAGGACTGGACCTCTGCGGTGGCCTCCCTGAAAGAGGTGGCCATACCGGCCCGCCTTCGCTTCGTCCAGCTCAAGATACTCCACAGGGTCTACATGACGGGGCCAAGGCTCCTGCGTATGGGCTATGCTGTGGACGGGCTGTGTAAGCGTGGGTGTGGTGCTTTGGGGACCTTTCTGCATATCTTGTGGGAATGCCCGGAGGTGGAGCGATTCTGGCGTGGTGTGCATGAGGTCCTGCGAGTGGTTACGCATGTGGCGCTGCTGCCTGAAGCGAGGAGATGCCTGTTGAATGTGTGGGAACCTACCGACTACTCGGCGCCACAGACGCGGTGGGTGACTCTGGGGTATATGGTGGCCAAGCGTGATATTGCTCAACTGTGGGGATCCCAGAGGCCCCCGACTGTCTCGGCCTGGAAGGAGCATATGGACTGGTGCATGTTTCGGGAAAAGGTGGTGTATGTGGCGAGAGGTAAGCCTGGGATGTGGGTGAAAGTGTGGGGCCCCTGGAACGCCTACCGCGGGGGAATCTGTGAACCGCCGTTATTGCCTGATCCGTCGCCTGCCCCGTCCCCTTAGCCGACTTATCTCCCCGGTACCGGGCATCGAGTCTACCCAGCCCTAGTCCTGTTCTCTTCCCCTTCCTTATACTCCTATGCACTGGTAGGGTCCCCCTTCCGGGGGAGCACATGCTGCTATTCCAGATTGTTGATTGCCTTGTGGGTTTGTTTTTCTGGTTGTTCGTTAAGCTTAAAATGAGACCGTACAATGGGGTCCGGGTGGTGTGGCTACCAACGTTGCTAACTCCTGTGCATTTTCCTCGCCGCAACATGCGCTTTATAATGTGTATCATATGCTCCTTTTGTCTACTAGCGGCCGGCCGGAAGGTTGTAGGCCCATCTTTGTAATATTTTTGAGTCTTGTAATAAACGGTTTAAAAAAAAAAAAAAAAAAAAAAAAAAAAAAATGAGACAATTGTTGCCTCTGGTCAAGAAATAGCGCAAAGAATAAAAGCCGAAAGATAACTGCAGAGATGAACCCTGGCGATTCCCGAGATACATAGTTAATTATACTCCATTATAGCTATAAACCAAAAAGATAGCACCACGGAGAGGAGTCCATCTTTACACGCCAGGCCGAGGCAGCAGTGACAGCATGATGTCTCCTCTGAATTCACGCAACTGTCAGGCAAGAGAAACTACACCCACCCTCCCTTCAAGCCAACGCACACAGAAAGAAGATTAAGCTATAGCAGACAACATTTATTTTATGTGAAAGTGGGACAGTAAATCTTTTGATAAAATTTAAATGGAACACAATCACTGTATTTGTATTCTAATTTATATAGTGCTCGGTCTTGGTGATAGGCGCTCCATAACAGATTGCATTAATAAATGTAACAAAAAATAGAATACGGATAAGCGTAGCCAATAACCCCGATGGGTTATTACCAATAGTCTTCTCCACTTTCCCTTGCCCCATCAACACCCTACATGTTGAAACAAGCACCCCAGTCCCTTTGGAGCTCTTTAAACTATGGCTCCAGTTTGAACACATTTTAACAACCATCTTGCTGCTGACATTACCCTCTGATAAAAACAGAGCCTGGCAAGGAATCAGAGCCTTTCCTCTAAGCAGCGAGCACCAGTAACATTACCCAATGACATTCATATTTTTTGAAGCCATGAGGAGATTAATCGGCAGCTCTGTTAAAGACAAGGAATGTCCTGAGCTGCCAAGTAATCTCCCGTGTGTACCAAAAATACGAAACTGAAATGTGTAACGTAGCTGGTGCTTTTACAAAGCACTACGGAATGAAACAACAAGCCCAAGAGCGAGCTGCTGCTAATGTGTGGCTTGAGGCGAACAAAGAGCTACTCGAGCAGGGATCCCCAGAGCGAGAGGACGTGGCTCAGCAGTCAGAGCTGCAGACTTCGGAGCTGGGGATTCGTGTTTGAGGCTCGGCAGTCGGTTCAGCATCCTGTGAATGATCCTGGAAATGTTCTTCACCCTAAATTGCACTAAAAAACAACTACAAAGCATTGATCGATATCGGAGGGGGTGGTGGGGGCCCACACAAGCACTATCGTGGGAGGGGTTGGGGGTGGAGAGCACAGGAATATTAAGTGCACAGGCGTATGAGAAGTGAGCAGAGGCAGGCAGGATTTTTTTATTTTAATTTTTTAACCAATCCCACTTTAGAAGGAAGCCCAAACCAAGCTATCCTACCAAAATAAAACCAACTGACGGCGAACTTCTTAAAGTGCCACAAATTAAATAAAGCTAAATAAAATTTAAGCAACAGAGCGGGAAGCACAGAAGGGGAGGCAGCAGTAATGTAACTGTGGCATTGAGATGGGATAGGACTAACACTGTTAAATTTAAATATCAGCAGGTAGGGAGTTGAAGTTCAACCCAGATAAACAATAACAGAGCAGGAATTCAAGCAAAAAAAATTGTCTCTCAAGAACAGATAAAGAACCATAGTGGAATGAGACCATACCATGTCCCTGCTCTGTGGGAGGAACAAAGAGGCCGGACTGACAACTAGCAAGCAGGGATTTTTTAAGGACGCTGACAGACAAATGAAAAGCAATGTCAAGAAAGGCGTTGGACTTTATGTCCATAGACCGATTGCAGCAGGTCTCAAAGAGACAGCTGAGCTTTCTAACTAGACCTAAAAAAAAATCATTAAGAGAGCGTGTCCTGCCTGCAACATCAGGCAGTAGAAAACCAATTAAGAAAATAGTGCTCCCAGGCTCTAATTAAAGCATACATGTAACAACCGAAGTAAAAGGGCCAGCTGCCGTGGGAGGTTCCAATGAAGACGAGCAGGACAAAGGAGGGACTAACAAGCCTATTAACCAATCAGAAGCCATATTTAAAAGGACAATGAAAAGCCAATGACAAATATGGGCGGGGCTTCAATTACATACTCCAATACAGCATGCCTCCTAGAACAGCGCATGCGCTGCCCAGGCTCGACCTAAAAACATTTCACTGGAACTCATGAAATACGGCTTTCATCGCCATGACGATTCTTCATAATTCTGGTGAGATTTCCTGTTCAATCAACATTCCGTTAATCAAAACATTAAAACTCTAGTCTCAATCAGCACAACTTGCGGGACACAGATTGAAGAATTTCTCCCTTCTAAATAAGGGGTGGGTAATTAATGAAGGAAACTTGGTCTAAAATTATTCGTTCTGGCAATAACATTTAGTATTGATTCTTCATTATAGATAAACAGGACAGTATGATTTCACTTAAAATTTTCAATAAACAAGTGGTCACGGGGGGTTTGGAGGGGGGCCTACTTAAAGTAAACAAACTCAAAATAAACTTGACTTAACTAAAAAGGTCACAAAGTGATGCCTCACCAGCAGACTCGACTACGGCAAAGCACTCTACGCCGGAATAACCAAAACCTCACCCGCAAGCTACAAAACATCCAGAACACCGCTGCAAGACTGGTCCACAACCTGCCAAGACACTGCCACATCTCCCAGCACCTGCGCACACTCCATTGGCTCCCCATCGAGGATAGAGTCACCTTCAAGATGCTCACCCACACACACAAGGTCCTCCACGACACCGGACCAGCATACCTGAACAGCCGACTCAAATTCCACGCACCCCAAAGGACGCTACAATCAGCCCAGCTCTCCTACGCCGTGGTCCCCCACACCAGAAAGACCAGATCGGGAGGCCACTCCTTCTCCTTCCTCGTGGCCAGGGCCTAGACGCCCTTCCGCTGCACCTCAGACAGAAAACATTGCTACAAATCTTCGCAAGAATCCCCAAATCATGGCTTTTCAACAGACCCCCTCCTTGATGGACCGGAACCTGTACCCACCCAACCCCAGCGCCTTGAGACCCTTACGGGTGAGTAGTTGTGCTTAAGAAACACCTGATTGATTGATGCCTCCAATATTAAAACAGGGGCCTCATCACCATGCCTTGGACAGTTGACAAGAACATGGCAATCAGACCATCTCACACCTAAGCATAGAGACAGGTGGTGGACAATGGAGTGTGCACACAACCAGCCAGGTGATGGACAACCGTCCAACGACAAACAGCAGAGAATGCATGCAAGCCCCTACAAGAACACATCCCTGGTCCTCACAGCCAACCTACTGCTACGATTAATGTACACTACTCTAGCAATAAATAGCTTGGGTGGAGGGAACTCCATTAAAAAAGTCTGACATCAAAATATGTGCTCCGAGTGAGAGTTTGGTACACCCAATATGTGCTCCGAGTGGGAGTAGGGTACATCCAATATGTGCTCCGAGTGGGAGTAGGGTACATCCAATATGTGCTCCGAGTGGAAGTAGGGTACATCTAATATGTGCTCAGAGTGGGAGTAAGGTACGCTGACCGGGAGTAGGGTCGCCAATTACCCTCAGGTCTCTCACAACCGACAGTGTTAAGCACTCCGACAGTCACGCGAGTTGCTTGATTATCAAATGAACGCTGCTCAGATGCTTAATGAACCAACCCCAACGTTGCAGCCATGTTGTTAAACATATCATTTACGATTAGCGTTGAACAATCCAATGTACCTTGCTCTTTATTTTTACTGTACTGTCACTGCACAGTATTTCTATAGGTGCTGTGCATTTCTAAGCTAATTTCGATGTAAACACACCAATGTGTTATAATCCAGGGACACTGTCCGCAACTTCATCACGTGGTATACCAGGGGCCACCATTTTTGGGGGCTCTGGGGGACACTTTTCCATTTCAACCCGAGTACCCAACAGGAGTGACAGTCTGAGCGTTGATATTTTTCAACTTAAATTGTTTATAGACATCTGAGGGAGAATTGGGAATGTTACTGTTGAACCGTACTCATAGGGCTAGGCGCGCTACTAGCACCGGATTAGAGACAAGGTCCTGACTAGCCAGGTTAAAAACAAAGCAAGTCTTGCTGTAGTACAGACTGTCTGTTTAACTACAATTATAACTGTCTTTATGTACCCACTGCCCACGTCTATTACTTAAAACATCACACTTCGGCTTAGAACATACAGCTGAAAACTGCATGAAGTACAACCACATCACCTCCGGGTGAAAATAATGCGAGTGTCTGTGTCTGCCACCCCACAACTCACCTGCAGCAGATCACACGGCGCGCTCACCTCACAGCACTCCGGGCTGAAAATAACTCGCCTGCCGGGGAGGGAGGAGGGAGTTGGAGGAAATGCCATGCGAGGTGCGGGAGGTATGAAAGGAGATTCCATGCCCCCCGCATGGGCAGCAATGCCTCAGTGCCTGGGCTGTGCCAGCTCGAGGACTGGTGCTCGCCCACCACAGAAGGCCTGTGGGTAGGGTGACCAGATCTTGAGAACCAAAAACCAGGACATTTTGCAAAAATAGGACTACAATTTTACATCAACAATGCTGCGCAGAAGGACAACTCTTAACATTGGAACACAGAAGAAGCACCAAGGAAAAAATAAAATATAATTTCTAAAACTAGCAGCATACCTGTTCACTAAATTGCTTCCTTTTAACAGCTGCTAACTAGCACAACTTTAGAACACACAATCTCACTTCTCACTGGTTTCAGGCGACCCCGTTTAAAACGCAGGACATGAGCCAAAATTGCAAAGATCTGCCAGGACAGCTGGTGAAAACCCGAGACTGTCCGGGCAAATCCAGGACGCCTGGTCATCCCACCTCTGGGGCTGGCTCTCCATCCGCGGGCCCCGTAGGAAGGGCCCCCTCCCAGCCCCCGCATCCCCTTCTTCTGTTGCCTTTCTTAGAGAGTGTGTGTGTGTGTGTGTGTGTATACGGCCTCAATGTAGTGCTAGAAGGTGGGGTTTTGCAGCGCTCAGATGTTGAAGGCTGCAGCACTGAGCGCTTGGTGGAGTGGGGTTGAGATGCACGGTCCATGGCGGACTCTGACTTCCCCAGGGGTGGGACGCATCGACGCTTTGGTTCTGTGGAGTGTTTGTATCAACTTTTCTGAAAAGTATTTTGTATAGTTTTTTTTAATGCTTTTTAAAAAATCTAGCTTGAACTCTACCCGAAGATATCAGGTGTCAGCGCGCTTTACATGAGCACCAGTTTCGTTACAGATGGACTCATTCATTTGCTTTAGGCACAGGGAGATTAAGTGATTTGCCCAGAATCACAGGATGTTGAGCGTTGTTGCCGAGACTCCAACCTGGTTCCCCAGCTTCGAGGTCGACCGCTCTAGCTGTAAGGTCACATCCTGACTTGAGCTGAAGGCATTAGAGGGCTTCATAGAATTGGCATAGAATCCATGACGTGAGCTGTATTAGGTGTGGATAAAGACACAGTGACAATACGTAAAGGTCGTGCACAGTAGACAAGAGGTTACGTTGATGACACTTCTTGGAGGTAAGTAAGGTATATATATGTAAATTACTAGACCAGAATTAGGGATCTCTGACATATTATCGACAGACACATTATCGAACTACACAAATATCGCATCAAATATATCAACATCAAAAATATCGACATTGTATACTTATTTAAAAAACTACACTAATATCGACACTACAATATCGTAATACAATTATATCGATCACACAAATATCGTACACATTAATATCACAATACTAAATATCGACATGAGTTAATAAATATGACACATGTCACAAATATCGATAACCAAAATATAGACATCAATAATATCGTTTTTTAAAATATATCGACAATTCTAATACTAATAAAACCAATACTTTCAACAACATAAAGACAATATTTTCCCAAAACATACATTTTCAAATGAGATTCTACTTAAACATAAACATAACATTTATAGCGATCTCAATATTTAACAACATAATAAAAAAACACTGAAATAATTATCACATTGGCATTTCAAACACATTTAAATAAAATTACTACACATTATAAACAATCTTTTTTATATATAATGCTTTAAAACTCTCCTCCTTTAAAACTAAATATATTCTTACTTAGCATTTTCCATAAAAGGAAACCAGTTAACTAAAAAAAATTCAAACCATCCAATAGAAAGGCCACATACAGAAAACAACCAATAACATTCAAGAAACAATTTTAAACCACTATATAAACCAATTAAAACAAGTCTTCTACGGTGCCTTAAACCAAAGCATTGAACGAAGAAGAAACTCTACTAAACAGAAGAAACCTACATCCTACTACTATTCGAAAAACGTAAGTAAATATTCTTTTCTAACTAAACTGACAAATTAAACTAAAACACTAATTTATCTTTACTCAAATAAATAACTAACTTATATATTCCATCTCTTTATGTTTCCACTACAGATATTACTCCAAACAGCTAAAGAAAATATTGAAGATTGCCACAAAAGACTCACTAAAAAGTAAGTATATTATCAAAATACTTTATAAAAAATTAATTAAATCCTACTCAAACCCCAAAACATCCTAAACCCCTAAACAAATCCATGTTCTCTTTTTTAAATTTTAAAAAACCTGTATAAATTAACACTATAGTCTATACCACTGGGCATGAGGGTAGGCTCTGTTTGCTTAGGGAGAGGTTAGGCTACTGCATCTTATTTATTAGGCAGGAGGGGTTCATAGTAAGAGGGGTAGGGGACGGGGGTACATTGACATGTGGTGGGGGAGGGGGGGGAGTAGAGAACTGGGTGGAAAGGTTGTTCATTCTCCTGAATAATTGGTCTTGATGATAAATGTGTGGTACTTCCGGGACAGGTGAAGGCGGGGGAATGTTTTTAGAGTTGTTAATTTGTAAAACAATAAAATACGTTTCTACAATAAAAATATAGTCTATACCAAACAGCAATACCACCCCACTTAAAAAACGAAACCAACCACAACAATAAATGTTCTTTAACTTTCAGAGACTAAATCAACTAAACAACATTTTGTCTACAAACAACATCTTCATTCAAATACAACCAAAAACACTTGGTAAGTATATATAAAAAAAATACTTTTTTGCTATTTTCATTTAAATATATAAAGTACTATTGCATACATTTTCATATACATTTTTTCCAGATTTGTAACACATCACGATGACAGAAGAAGCCCAATTTATAACTTTGCAGAAAGGAAAATTCCTATTGTGTTACATGGGTTACACATACACCCAAGAAAAGCAGACGGACCGAAAAGTGAACTGGAAGTGTACTAAATATTATTCTAACAAATGCTACGGACGAGCAACAACAATAGAAACAACTGTACTATATACAAGAGAGCATAACCATCCACCCAATCTCTCTGAAATAGAAGTCAGATCAACTCTTGAAAATATCAAAGAATTAAGCACAGGTTCACAAACTGCTACAAGTGTAATCCTAAAAGAACTATTACCTAGAGTGCCCAAAGAAGCAAGAGGCCAATTACCATCAATTGCTTCTATAAAAAGAACTATTGCTAGGACCAAAAAAGCAACCACGACAACTATACCATCCCCTAAAACTTTTCAAGAGATCATCATTCCACCAGAATTAAGTATCACCCACAATAATGAACCTTTTATTTTTTTTGATAACAAAAGCCCAGAAAAAAGAATCATAATGTTTGCTACTGCAAACAATATAACTAAACTGCAACAATGCCAAACATGGATGATGGATGGCACCTTTACAATATGCCCAAAACCATTCTACCAGCTTTACACAATACACGGTCAATATCACAACACTTCCATACCTTTAATTTATGCACTATTACCTAACAAACAAAACACAACATATAATGAAATGCTAGGAAAACTAAAACAAGAATCAAATGATTTTTACCCTCAAAAAATTATCATGGACTTTGAGCAAGCCATGATAAATTCCATTCTAAAACTGTACCCCCATACAGCTATCCAAGGATGTTACTTCCATCTAAACCAATGTATATGGAGACATTTACAAAAATCTTCACTAAGGTGCCGATTAGGATCCTGGAAAAAATTTCCCCAACCGAATTGAATCTGGACTTTTTTCCTTACAAATGGTAAAAGCGCCGTACAAACTGCCAATTACGATTCGTATGGGAAAAAGTCCCTACAAATCGCATTGGGAAAATTCCACCACACGTCCTCGGGTCGGGAAAAGTCTCCGACACGTCCCCGGACATTTTTACGTACAAATGGGAAAACTGAAGTCCCAATGCGCAATTACGATCCGTCCCATCCGTCCGATTGTACAACTGTATGGAAAAAAGACCGTCCGGAGCGAACTCCCATAGCAACCATGGAGATGTCCAAACAAGTGCCTGGTACGCGCCGTACTCCCCCCCGTCCCCCGTATGTTCGCGCCGTACCCCCAGCCCCCCCCGCGGATGGGCGCGCCGTACCCCCAGCCCCCCGTATGTATGGAGCGTACCCCCAGCCCCCCGTATGTACGGAGCGTACCCCCACCCCCACCCCCATATGTACGGTGCGGACCCCCAGCGCGTAGCGCTGGGGGTCCACACCGTACATACGGGGGTGGGGGTACGCTCCGTACATACGGGGGGCTGGGGGGTACGGGGGTACGCTCCGTACATACGGGGGGGTACGGGGGTACGCTCCGTACATACGGGGGGCTGGGGGGTACGGGGGTACGCTCCATACATATGGGGGGCTGGGGGGTACGCTCCGTACATACGGGGGGTACGGGGGTACGCTCCGTACATATGGGGGGCTGGGGGGTACGCTCCATACATATGGGGGGCTGGGGGGTACGCTCCGTACATATGGGGGTGGGGGTACGCTCCGTACATATGGGGGTGGGAGTACGCTCCGTACATACGGGGGGCGGGGGGGGTACGGCGCGTACCGGGCCCCCTAATCAGCTCGCATCGCTGCGTACTTAGCTTTTCCGGCACTTTTTAGGTGCCGTAAAAATTTTCCCATCCGGACTGCAGTCGGTGCGAATCGTAATTGCTGGTACGTAAAAACATGCCTAACTCCGTCCGGACGTCACGTCCGCGGTGTCCCAGATCACATTTGTATGTATTTTTCTGTCGGTTGGTCTTTTTTCCGAATCGTACGGGAATGGTGTTTCCGAACGAATCGTAATTGCATGTTTGTAAAGTTTTACAACCCGGTACGAGTCGGACGGAGAAAAAGCTCCGACCCACGGTTTGTACCGGGTTTTTCCAGGATCGTAATCGGCCCCTAAGTGTAGAATACGCCACTAACATAAGTTTTGCACATCAAATAAAACTTCTAACAGCCCTAGCTTATGTACCAACCACAGATGTTGCAGAACATTACAATCTTTTATTAGAAAGTCCATTCTACAAACAAAATGAAGTAAAGTTATCTCCCCTGTTAGATTATTTTGAAGATACCTGGGTGGGGAGACTACACAGATCAGGCCATAGACGTCAGCCCAAGTTCCAAATACCTTGGTGGAATGTATATGTAAGTACACTCAACCAACAAGCCAAAACTAACAACGCCGTCGAGGGCTGGCATAATGCATTCCTAACTTCTACTGGGAGAACAACTCCAACACTACAAAAACTCCTAATTGCCATACAAAAGGAACAAAGTTTCCAAGAATTAAGAATGCAACAATCTGTCCTACAATTAAAACCAAAACAGTCTAGACAAACTACTCAAATGTATAATTACCTACAACAACAGGTACAGCTATACCCATCCACAAGAGGACTTGAGTACTTAAATATAATAGCTCAAACTCTCTTCTAAACCCTTTTCTAAATATTAACCCACAATTCTACTAAAACAACTATCACAACATAAATAAACCACTTTATTATATCACATATTTAATTATGTGGTCTAAAATATATACATCAATTATATGGACATATATTTAGACAACATAATTAAACAAACCAAGTACACAACAACAATATTAAATATATAAGGTTTGGCCACCAACAATAAAAATATTTCAATGAACTTACCTGTGTAGTAGCTCCAATGGGATAATAACATTCCTTCCAAATAAATCCAGAGAGTTCAAAATCCATAGGTATCCCAAAAAAAATCCCAATAAAATGTAAAAATATAACTGTTTATCGAAAACAACGTCTACGCCAAAAAACGACTATCCATTAACCATAAAAATCCCGAAAAATATTAAAAAGTTAAATAACCGCTCCTGGAAACCCGAACAATAAAGGAAGTGTTAAATAAACATTAGTAAACACAACTAATACACACTTCCTTTAAAAAAAATAAGGTGTTTGAAACCGACGAAAATATCTTCTCCGTAAAACCTACAAAAGAGAAACAAACATTCCCACCCACCAACAGACAAAACGCACGTAAAAACATCACTACAAACGTTATTCAAACACTATAAAACTTTAACACACCGAAATAACAAAACACTAACAAAGCCACAAACATGGAACAAAACGTAAATTATAAAACCGTATACAAACTATTACTAACACCCTAACTTCTAAAACATCAATCAATACACACTTATTACAACATAACTACTTCCACAAAACACTTAAAACTATTTAATAATAAAGAAAATAACTCTTACCTTCTCAAACGCGAAACCGCTCCGGACCGCGACCTGGATTCGACCAAAATAACCCAAAACAACAGCGAGCGGTTACAAAATAAAAGACCCAAACAAACATAGCAAGTTTGGAAATTAAAGCAGCAGAGTTTTACGTGAATGCTCAGCCTGGACTTCTCACTTTATCAGTAACGATAATATTGCCCACCTCAAATGGTCAGCTGCTCAAATGACCACAAAGTATGAGAGGCAACATATTTGAAGAAATGTAAATTAATTTCAAAATAAACAATTGAGTTTCGAATCCACACAGTAGTTGAGTATTTGCTTGAATTCCTTTATTCCAAGATTTAGTGAGACCAGATCCGCAGCCAACGCATTTCGCCCAAACATGGGATTTTCAAGGCGAGTTTCAACAATAAGAAATATTTACACGTCAAAACGGGGGGTAGTATGACGAAAGCGGCAGGACCCAGAGTTCAATCTAGGTAATAGGTCGATAGCTTTAGACCGTTCGTATGGTATATATCAGACAGTAAAATGTGTAGTCACTTTCTCCTAACTGGTCAGTGTAGAAACTGCGAGTGATTAGCAAACAGTCGAGGTCCGAGGAACGATGGAAACCATCGTGTTGAAACATAACAACTAAAAAAATACCAATAAATGGCCTAACTATTTATTTAACATTACACATTACTTTAAAAATTAGTAAAACATTAGAATACAATACTCAAAAAGAATACCTAATTTTTGTCTCTATGTGAAAATTCTTTAACGTATAAAAATAAATCTAATAAATAAAATATTTATATTAATATATCAATAAAACAGTATATATTAACAAAATAAATAGATGAACATGATATAATTAATATATTGTCTCTACAACATACCAAAAAAATATTTTAAAAAATACATATTCTAAAATGTTAACAATTTCAATATTAAATATATAATATAAATATTAATAATTAAAATATATTTGTCATATATTTCAAAAAATACAATTCCTTATTAATTCAAATAAATTCTAAAACATTTCAGAGTACACAATATAAATTTATAAATATTATACAGCTATAAAAATCTGATTTTTTAATTTTTATTTATTTTGTGTGTTCATATATTCTTGTCCAAAATATACATTAAACAAATATATATCCATTATAAAAAAAGTATTACTATAATACAAATGTTAAATATTAATTATTTTATTACATGTTTATTTCAATGATTTAATTATTAAAATATGCGTAATAATAAACACAATTTTCTCTCGAATCAATATACATTCCAACAACTATAAAATAAATATTATTTTCCTTTCTACTATTTAATTTAAAAAAAATTGGAATTTGCATTCTGATATAACTTCTATCTTTTATCCAACCAAAACAAAAATCTACAGATTTTTTGTCAATTAAATCCAATTAATTTAAGTATTGCTATTCAACTCTATAATTAATTCTAATATTTGCTATTTATCAAACTTAATTAACATACTACTCCCACTACATACTAAACTTAATTAATTTACTATTCTCAGTCCAATCTATATTTAATTAGGGTAGATGCTGGACACTGAACTTAAATAATTTACTATTCCCACTCTAGTCTATATTTAATTAAGATAAGTGCTGGACACTTAACATAATTAATTTACTATTCTCACTCCAACCTATATTATATTAAATTAGAGTAGGTGCTGGATACTTAACTTAATTAATTTACTATTCCCACTCCACTCTATATTTAATAAAGAAAACTGCTGGACACTGAACTTAATTAATGTACTATTCTCACTCCAACCTATATTTAATTAGAGTATGTGCTGGACACTGAACTGAATTAATTTACTATTCTCACTCCAACCTATATTTAATTAGAGTATGTGCTGGACACTGAACGGAATTAATTTACTATTCCCACTCCAGTCTATATTTAATTAAGATAAGTGCTGGACACTGAACTTAATTAATTTACTATTCTCACTCCAAACTATATTAAATTACAGTAGGTGCTGGACAATGAACTTAATTAATTTACTATTCCCACTCCACTCTATATTTAATTAAGATAAGTGCTGGACACTGAACTAAATTAATTTACTATTCTCACTCCAACCTATATTAAATTAGAGTAGGTGCTGGACACTGAACTAAATTAATTTACTATTCCCACTCCATTCTATATTAAATTAAAATAAGTGCTGGACACTGAACTTAATTAATTTACTATTCTCACTCCAACCTATATTTAATTATAGTATGTGCTGGACACTGAACGGAATTAATTTACTATTCCCACTCCAATCTATATTTAATTAAGATAAGTGCTGGACACTGAACTTAATTAATTTACTATTCTCACTCCAACCTATATTTAATTAGAGTATATGCTGGACACTGAACTAAATTAATTTACTACTCCCACTCCATTCTATATTAAATTAAAATAAGTGCTGGACACTGAACTTAATTTCCTATTCTCACTCCAACCTATATTTAATTAGAGTATGTGCTGGACACTGAACTTAATTAATTTACTATTCTCACTCCAACCTATATTACATTAGAGTAGATGCTGGATAGTGAACTTAATTTATTTACTATTCCCTCTCCAATCTATATTAAATTAAGATAAGTGCTGGACACTGAACTAAATTAATTTACTATTCTCACTCAAAACTATATTAAATTACAGTAAGTGCTGGACAATGAACTTAATTAATTAACTATTCCTACTCCAGTCTATATTTCATTAAGATAAGTGCTGGACAGTGAACTTAATTAAATTAATATTCTGACTGCAATCTATATTTAATTATGGGATTTGTTAAATTCTAAAATATATTTAAATTTTCTAAATATTTTTAATTTTTAATAAAAAAATATATAAACATTTTAAATTAACTTCCCACCCTTATCCCCTATAACCCAACATTCCGCTCCTAAAATTATTTGTAACATTCTAATTTAAAGTTACAATTTCTAAAATAATTTTTAAAAAAATGAACAAATATATAAACATTTTTAAAACACTTCCCACCCTTATCCCCTATAAACCAACATCCCGCTCCTAACAATTTTTCTAAAATTCTAAATTTAATTTACAATTTCTAAATAAATTTGAAATAATTTTAAACAATATATAAACATTTTTAAAACACTTCCCACCCTTATCCCCTACAAACCAACATCCCGCTCCTAAAATTTTATTTAAAATTCTAATTGTAATTTACAATTTCTAAATTATTATTTTTTTAATTAAACAATATATAAACATTTTTAAAACACTTCCCACCCTTATCCCCTATAAACCAACATCCCGCTCCTAAAATTATTTCTAAAATTCTAAATTTAATTTACAATTTCTAAATAAATTTCAAAAAAATTCTAATATATAAACATTTTTTATACACTTCCCACCCTTATCCCCTATAAACCAACATTCCACTCCTAAATTTTTTTTTTAAATTCTAAATTTAATTTACAATTTCTAGAAAATTATTTTTAAAAATTTACAAATATATAAAAAAATTTAAAACACTTCCCACCCTAATCCCCTATAAACCAACATCCCGCTCCTAAAATTATTTTTAAAATTCTAAATTTAATTTACAATTTCTAAATTATTTTTAAAAAAATTCAAACAATATATAAACATTTTTAATACACTTCCCACCCTTATCCCCTATGAACCAACATCCCGCTCCTAAAATTACATATACATTTCACATTTTAAATTAAATTTACTAATTAAATTTTACAATATATTAAAAAAAAAAATTTACTTTTTTAAAAGACTCCCCACCCTTATCCCCTATAACCCAACATCCCGCCCCTAAAACAATAAATATATTTCTCATATTATATACATTTTAACTATTTATACAAACAACTTCAAAATATTTACTAAACACACAATGACGATATTTTCACATGTCGATATTATTACTAACGATATTCCTTACATCGACATATAAGTAAAAAAAAAAAACGATATTTTTCACATCGATATTAGCTATTTCGATATTTTGGACATTCGATATTTTTGACTCGATATTTATGTCCCTCGATATTAAAAAGTCGATATATAGACTGCTCACCCAGAATTAGACCAGCAGTGAAAACAAAGGTTACTTGAGGAGTAGACAAGAGTCCATAATAATAATAAATAGAGGAATTTAATCTCCCTTGTAGACGACGAACCGTAGTGTAGATGACCAATGTAAGGTCTGAGCTAACTAAGGTATGGTGTTGTGGAGGTGGGGAGCGTGGGGCTGTGTCCTACTCGAAGTTAGTAATGCTCAGATTTGTTTAGAGGGTGTGGGATGGAGGCAAACAGTTTAGACTGATGATTTAAGGGGGGAGTTTAGGTATTTGTCGAAGAGTAGCAGTTTCAGTTTCTTCTTCACGTGAGGGAATGACTGATTGTCCCGTAAATCTTGAGGTTGTGAGTTTCAAATTATGGGGGCGTTTCCAGAGAACAAACTTGTGCAGGATTTCGCTCTTAAATTTTGGTGGAATCAGGAGTAGACAGTTAGAGCTTCGGAGGGGTCTCTTTTGGACAGCTTTTGTTAATTTATGTGTGAGGTAGATTGGGTTTTCAGTGTAGAGAGCTTTCTGGATTATGCACACAGTTTTCAATTTAGCTCTTGCCTTAGTTTGTAGCCAGTTACGATTCCTGAGAGAAGGAGTGATGTGGTCGAAGCGACTCTCCCAGGACAGAAGTCTGGCCTATGCATGGAGTGTGACTTTCAGGGGTGCAAGGTCAGTTTTGGGGGTGCCCATGATCGTTGTGCTGCCGTAGTCTAACTTGGGGAGGACGAAGGATTGCACCACAGTTTTTAGGTGTACTGAGGGGAGGAAGGGTTTGACTTTTTAAAGGGATTTTAGCATCCAAGAGGTACTTTGTGGCGAGGCGTTTATATGCCCCTTAATTCTCAGATGACGCTCAAGTGTAATCCCCAGGGATTTCATAGAATTGGAGTGTGATAGTTTCAGTTTAATGCGGTGAAATTGTCAGGCCAGAGATCTACGGTAAAGGAGTTTTATTTGGGTTGGATGAAAAGGAGTTCGGTTTTGTTATGGATGAGTTTAAGATGGTTGGTTGTCAGCCAGGACTGACCTGTGGTAAGGGTGCTATTTACATGCTGGATGTCTTTAAATGACGAGATTTTTAGGTAGAGTTGGGTGTTGCCTGCATAGAGATAAGCAATTTTGGCTTGTTTCAGAATCATTGTTCTGTATAGAGATGACGTAGGGCTGGATTGACCCTTGGGGCACTCCTTGTGGGACTGGTGTTTCTTCTGAAGTCGAGTTGTTAAGTCAGATTATCAGTTAGCGCTGGCTCAAGAAAAGGTGTGAACCATTTAAGGATCTTTTCATTGATGCCTGCACGCTGTGTGAAGATGTTTATGAGGGTGTCATGGCTGACAGTGTCAAAGGCAGCCAATAAGTCCAAGAGGACTAGAAGGCAGGCCTGGCCATCATTTAGGTATCTGTGTAGGGTTGTCTATGATGTTCGTTATCGCAGTCTCGTTGCTGCAGCCTTTCCTGCCTCTCGATTGCACACTGTCGTGCAGATTGCATTTTTCTATGTGGCTGTTGAGTTGTGCAAGTCCACATTTTTCAATGACTTTGGCGAGGAGAGGGAGGTTAGCTATAGGTCTGTAGTTATTAAGATCGGTCTGGTTTTTTTGATGAGGGGGGACTTGGTGGAGTTTGAGGGGGGAGGACTTAATGATTTTAGTCCGAATAGGAGAGATGATGTAGCGGAGTTTAAACCAGCGCCGCAGGGTAGCGGTCGGAGATGTGCGAGGTCGGCTTTATACTAGCGAGTAACTTGGGGGTTTCTTCTTCCGGGAGAAGGTTGAATTCGGTCCAGGGAGCGTCATTTTCCAATTGTAAGGGATTGGAGTTGGTGGACTGTGCTGCTGAGAGGGGGACAACTGCGCTTTGAATATAGGGCTTTGGTTAGGCCAATTGTGTGAAGGGGGCATCCTTGGGTAAAGGGTTGGGAGGCTCAAGGGAGTGTTCAATGTTAGAGATTTTATTAGAGAAATATTTTAGGAATTCTTTGCAGCGCGTAGAAGTCATTAGTTGAGTGTTTGGGAGAGAGGAGATTTGTTTCTTTGATGATGCTGAAGAGGTCTTTGGGTCTATTTCTAGACCGGTCAAGTTGGCCTCAGAAAATTAAGGCTTTTTCTCTGAAGGTTAGGGATAGGTGGTGAACTCCACTCCGCTGACAGAGCGCGCAAAGTTATTTTTACTCTGCGCTCTACTTGAAATGTAGAGTTCAATGAAAAACTGCCCCCTGCGTAGCGGAACAGAGTTTACTGGCACCAGCCCAAAACATCACTACGGCCGTTTCCCAGGCATTACATTTGTTAGAAGTTACAAACAAGGTTTGTCACACCGAGTCATTTGCATATGTCCATGTTTAATTTTGTAATCTACATTCATTTTTGTGCAGGGCTGGGCTTGTTTTGGTCTTTTTTTTTTTTTTTACAGATGTGCTTGTGGGCTTGTGGTTTATGATTGTTTTGATTGGGCATTGCGCTCGTTTCACCCTGGCCTGCTGAGGGAGGCATCGAGACGAGCTGCCGTTGCAGGGAGACCGGACGGAGCTGGAGACCGGACGGAGCTGGACGTCGGAGGACCAGCTGCACGAGGCCAGTCCCTCACTCACTCATTGTTGCACTGCGAGAGACAGGTGACCTCCGAGGAACAGGCTATGGTAGGGAAAGAACAGCAAGGGCCGTCCAGGGGCTGCCACAGCGAGAGCAGATAACACACCTGGAGCAGCAAGAGGGACAAAGTAAAGGTGGGAAAACAGAGACATGAAAGCCTTCTTTAATTCATGTAGCAGGGCCTCTTGTTTTTTTTTTTTAATCCATGGCCACAAGATTATTCAGATGCGCGTTTCCTGAACTTCGAAACTCACTTTACTCTTAGACTCTGCACTAAATATGATAGTCATTAGGGCATGTTTAGAAAAGCTATTTTCAAGGAATAGTAGTTCCTTATAAATTCTTTTGATGTAGATCTCCAATTTGGAAATATAGAAATAAATAAAAAATGTCAGTTTTTGGGGAGGGAGGGTCAGTGGTAGAATTTACTAATGCTTGAGCTCCAAGCAGTTCAGCTTTAGTAAATTCAGTGAGGTTTGTAAGGCCTTTCGGGGGGGAAAAAAACCCCCCAAAAAACAGTGGGATCCACACGTCACACCAACCTGAACTCCCCAGGGTATCTACGTTTCTTGAATGTCTGCGTTTGATGTGTTTCCCTGGGTGGCATCTGAGCAAGGGCTCAAGTTCCGCAGCTACACACCACAAAAAAAGCGTGGATTTTAAAAGGCAAAAAGGGATTTCTTCAGATTGCTTTTTGGGGCATTTTTAGTTGCGGGTGCTAGCTCCATCCAAGCAAGTGGGGTACTGTTTTTAATGGGGAGATGTGTGGGAACAATAAGTGGTAGGAAGTTTGTGGGTCCCCGCAGCTCCCAGTAATGTCTCTCACAGACATCGGAGGAGAAAGGGTGTTTGCAGCCAATGTTTTGAGGTTTGCAAGGCCTTTGTGGTACAAAAGCATCATGGAATCAATGCAAATCACACCTCCCTGTACTCCCCAGGGTGTCTACATTCAGAAATGTCTGGGTTTGGTAAGTTAGTGGGTGGGTGCCAGGTGAGCAAGGGCCCAAATTCTGCAGGTTTGTGAAATGGAATAACGTTACTTGTCGTTTTGGGATATTGTATCTCGAGTGTACTAGGCCCAGTCACACAAGTGTTTGATTCAGGAGTTGTGTGCGAACATGGAGTAGTGGAAGTTTTGTTATCACCAATTGGAGAACACATTTTGCTCCTGAACCACATGATAATTTTGCTACCCCAAAATCAATGGTCTGTTAATAACCACTATTCGTAAACTCAACAACATGAGCACATTTCAGAAAAAACAAGCTTTCCTTCCAACCCATTTTTCTTTGATTAGATGTTGCCATATGAATTGCTGCATTGTTGGTACACAATGAAAAATCATTATAAGCTGCAGCTGTGTTGTTGGCTCTGGGTATCTTGTGTTTTTGGAAATCCTACAACCCTATGTATCCCTGCAAAAAGTAGGGTCTGACAGGTTTGATATTGTATTGCTTTTGTAAATCGGCCATTGTGCTGAAAAAAATAACAGATGAAAAAACAGTCATCAATTGTTTATATTTTTTTTAAATGTGTTTTTATTCAACAACTAGTTTCTTTGGGAAAGTTGAGGAATCTACACAATGACCCCTTTCTGAATTAAGAATTTTGTCTACTTGGGGGCGTGGCCACGACCGCTACCAAGATGGCCACAACTTGTGAGGCTCCGGCTCGGTATTTACCCGTTTGCTGCTGCAGAAGCCCTTACATATCAGCATGCACAACTAGCTGGGAAGCCAGGGACCAGAGGACTGTGGAAATTGTGCCCGGTCGAAAGACTAATGCCTGCATTTGAAGGAGAGGGGAAAGGCAGGCCACACACGGCCGACACAGCGTCGGAGGCTTCGCGGCTGCAGGTCTGAGGCAGACGTCACCCAACCTCGTAAGTCACTGGAACCCTGCCTCCTTAGTCTCTACATTGAGCTGCGCGAACAGGCAGCCCCTCCCTCGGGCACAAGAACTGCCATCTCGAGGCCCGCGAGGTGGGAGACGGCCGCAGCCTTTCGGGGAGATGGAGCCGGATGCGACCGGGCCCTATGTGGGAGTGGCGGGCTGCTCAATACTGGCCAGAATTTGAAGCCAAGACCCACTCTCTGCCGACACACCAGGCCCCAGAGAGACAGCTGTGTGGACAGAACACTGCCACATCTCCCAGCACCTGCGCACACTCCATTGGCTCCCCATCGAGGATAGAGTCACCTTCAAGATGCTCACCCACACACACAAGGTCCTCCACGACACCGGACCAGCATACCTGAACAGCCGACTCAAATTCCACACACCCCAAAGGACGCTACAATCAGCCCAGCTCTCCTACGCCGTGGTCCCCCACACCAGAAAGACCAGATCGGGAGGCCACTCCTTCTCCTTCCTCGTGGCCAGGGCCTGGACGCCCTTCCGCTGCACCTCAGACAGAAAACATTGCTACAAATCTTCGCAAGAATCCCCAAATCATGGCTTTTCAACAGACCCCCTCCTTGATGGACCGGAACCTGTACCCACCCAACCCCAGCGCCTTGAGACCCTTACGGGTGAGTAGTTGTGCTTAAGAAACACCTGATTGATTGATGCCTCCAATATTAAAACAGGGGCCTCATCACCATGCCTTGGACAGTTGACAAGAACATGGCAATCAGACCATCTCACACCTAAGCATAGAGACAGGTGGTGGACAATGGAGTGTGCACACAACCAGCCAGGTGATGGACAACCGTCCAACGACAAACAGCAGAGAATGCATGCAAGCCCCTACAAGAACACATCCCTGGTCCTCACAGCCAACCTACTGCTACGATTAATGTACACTACTCTAGCAATAAATAGCTTGGGTGGAGGGAACTCCATTAAAAAAGTCTGACATCAAAATATGTGCTCCGAGTGAGAGTTTGGTACACCCAATATGTGCTCCGAGTGGGAGTAGGGTACATCCAATATGTGCTCCGAGTGGGAGTAGGGTACATCCAATATGTGCTCCGAGTGGAAGTAGGGTACATCTAATATGTGCTCAGAGTGGGAGTAAGGTACGCTGACCGGGAGTAGGGTCGCCAATTACCCTCAGGTCTCTCACAACCGACAGTGTTAAGCACTCCGACAGTCACGCGAGTTGCTTGATTATCAAATGAACGCTGCTCAGATGCTTAATGAACCAACCCCAACGTTGCAGCCATGTTGTTAAACATATCATTTACAATTAGCGTTGAACAATCCAATGTACCTTGCTCTTTATTTTTACTGTACTGTCACTGCACAGTATTTCTATAGGTGCTGTGCATTTCTAAGCTAATTTCGATGTAAACACACCAATGTGTTATAATCCAGGGACACTGTCCGCAACTTCATCACGTGGTATACCAGGGGCCACCATTTTTGGGGGCTCTGGGGGACACTTTTCCATTTCAACCCGAGTACCCAACAGGAGTGACAGTCTGAGCGTTGATATTTTTCAACTTAAATTGTTTATAGACATCTGAGGGAGAATTGGGAATGTTACTGTTGAACCGTACTCATAGGGCTAGGCGCGCTACTAGCACCGGATTAGAGACAAGGTCCTGACTAGCCAGGTTAAAAACAAAGCAAGTCTTGCTGTAGTACAGACTGTCTGTTTAACTACAATTATAACTGTCTTTATGTACCCACTGCCCACGTCTATTACTTAAAACATCACACTTCGGCTTAGAACATACAGCTGAAAACTGCATGAAGTACAACCACATCACCTCCGGGTGAAAATAATGCGAGTGTCTGTGTCTGCCACCCCACAACTCACCTGCAGCAGATCACACGGCGCGCTCACCTCACAGCACTCCGGGCTGAAAATAACTCGCCTGCCGGGGAGGGAGGAGGGAGTTGGAGGAAATGCCATGCGAGGTGCGGGAGGTATGAAAGGAGATTCCATGCCCCCCGCATGGGCAGCAATGCCTCAGTGCCTGGGCTGTGCCAGCTCGAGGACTGGTGCTCGCCCACCACAGAAGGCCTGTGGGTAGGGTGACCAGATCTTGAGAACCAAAAACCAGGACATTTTGCAAAAATAGGACTACAATTTTACATCAACAATGCTGCGCAGAAGGACAACTCTTAACATTGGAACACAGAAGAAGCACCAAGGAAAAAATAAAATATAATTTCTAAAACTAGCAGCATACCTGTTCACTAAATTGCTTCCTTTTAACAGCTGCTAACTAGCACAACTTTAGAACACACAATCTCACTTCTCACTGGTTTCAGGCGACCCCGTTTAAAACGCAGGACATGAGCCAAAATTGCAAAGATCTGCCAGGACAGCTGGTGAAAACCCGAGACTGTCCGGGCAAATCCAGGACGCCTGGTCATCCCACCTCTGGGGCTGGCTCTCCATCCGCGGGCCCCGTAGGAAGGGCCCCCTCCCAGCCCCCGCATCCCCTTCTTCTGTCGCCTTTCTTAGAGAGTGTGTGTGTGTGTGTGTGTGTATACGGCCTCAATGTAGTGCTAGAAGGTGGGGTTTTGCAGCGCTCAGATGTTGAAGGCTGCAGCACTGAGCGCTTGGTGGAGTGGGGTTGAGATGCACGGTCCATGGCGGACTCTGACTTCCCCAGGGGTGGGACGCATCGACGCTTTGGTTCTGTGGAGTGTTTGTATCAACTTTTCTGAAAAGTATTTTGTATAGTTTTTTTTAATGCTTTTTAAAAAATCTAGCTTGAACTCTACCCGAAGATATCAGGTGTCAGCGCGCTTTACATGAGCACCAGTTTCGTTACAGATGGACTCATTCATTTGCTTTAGGCACAGGGAGATTAAGTGATTTGCCCAGAATCACAGGATGTTGAGCGTTGTTGCCGAGACTCCAACCTGGTTCCCCAGCTTCGAGGTCGACCGCTCTAGCTGTAAGGTCACATCCTGACTTGAGCTGAAGGCATTAGAGGGCTTCATAGAATTGGCGTAGAATCCATGACGTGAGCTGTATTAGGTGTGGATAAAGACACAGTGACAATACGTAAAGGTCGTGCACAGTAGACAAGAGGTTACGTTGATGACACTTCTTGGAGGTAAGTAAGGTATATATATGTAAATTACTAGACCAGAATTAGGGATCTCTGACATATTATCGACAGACACATTATCGAACTACACAAATATCGCATCAAATATATCAACATCAAAAATATCGACATTGTATACTTATTTAAAAAACTACACTAATATCGACACTACAATATCGTAATACAATTATATCGATCACACAAATATCGTACACATTAATATCGCAATACTAAATATCGACATGAGTTAATAAATATGACACATGTCACAAATATCGATAACCAAAATATAGACATCAATAATATCGTTTTTTTAAATATATCGACAATTCTAATACTAATAAAACCAATACTTTCAACAACATAAAGACAATATTTTCCCAAAACATACATTTTCAAATGAGATTCTACTTAAACATAAACATAACATTTATAGCGATCTCAATATTTAACAACATAATAAAAAAACACTGAAATAATTATCACATTGGCATTTCAAACACATTTAAATAAAATTACTACACATTATAAACAATCTTTTTTATATATAATGCTTTAAAACTCTCCTCCTTTAAAACTAAATATATTCTTACTTAGCATTTTCCATAAAAGGAAACCAGTTAACTAAAAAAAATTCAAACCATCCAATAGAAAGGCCACATACAGAAAACAACCAATAACATTCAAGAAACAATTTTAAACCACTATATAAACCAATTAAAACAAGTCTTCTACGGTGCCTTAAACCAAAGCATTGAACGAAGAAGAAACTCTACTAAACAGAAGAAACCTACATCCTACTACTATTCGAAAAACGTAAGTAAATATTCTTTTCTAACTAAACTGACAAATTAAACTAAAACACTAATTTATCTTTACTCAAATAAATAACTAACTTATATATTCCATCTCTTTATGTTTCCACTACAGATATTACTCCAAACAGCTAAAGAAAATATTGAAGATTGCCACAAAAGACTCACTAAAAAGTAAGTATATTATCAAAATACTTTATAAAAAATTAATTAAATCCTACTCAAACCCCAAAACATCCTAAACCCCTAAACAAATCCATGTTCTCTTTTTTAAATTTTAAAAAACCTGTATAAATTAACACCTATAGTCTATACCACTGGGCATGAGGGTAGGCTCTGTTTGCTTAGGGAGAGGTTAGGCTACTGCATCTTATTTATTAGGCAGGAGGGGTTCATAGTAAGAGGGGTAGGGGACGGGGGTACATTGACATGTGGTGGGGGACGGGGGGGAGTAGAGAACTGGGTGGAAAGGTTGTTCATTCTCCTGAATAATTGGTCTTGATGATAAATGTGTGGTACTTCCGGGACAGGTGAAGGCGGGGGAATGTTTTTAGAGTTGTTAATTTGTAAAACAATAAAATACGTTTCTACAATAAAAATATCGTCTATACCAAACAGCAATACCACCCCACTTAAAAAACTAAACCAACCACAACAATAAATGTTCTTTAACTTTCAGAGACTAAATCAACTAAACAACATTTTGGTGCCGATCACGATCCGGTAAAAAATTCCCCCGTGCGACTCGTATCGGGTCTTTTTACCGTACGAATCGTACAAGTGCCGTACGAACTGGCAATCACGATTCGCATGGTAAAAAGTCCATACGACCCGCACCGGGAATCATTCCCCACACGTCCTCGGGTCGGAAAATGTGTCCGACACGTCCTCGGACGATTTACCTTACAAACGTAAAAATCCAAGTCCGACCGAGGAATCACGATCCATCCCGTGCGTCCGAGCCTACAACCGTATGGAAAAAACACCGTCCGCACCGAACACCAATAGCAACCATGGAGACATGTGCCCGCATACGCGCCCAACACTCCCCCCAGCCCCCGTACGTCCGACACGTACCCCCCGTATATGTATACCCCCACCCGTCTATGTACACCCCAGTACGTTCCAGTCGTACCCCCACCCCAGTACGTGTCGTACCACCGTCAATGTACACCCCCCCACCCCTGTACGTGTCGTACCACCGTCAATGTACACCCCCCACCCCTGTACGTGTCGTACCACCGTCTATGTACACCCCCCCACCCCTGTACGTGTCGTACCACCGTCTATGTACACCCCCCCACCCCTGTACGTGTCGTACCACCGTCTATGTACACCCCAGTACGTTCCAGTCGCACCCCCACCCCAGTACGTGTCGTACCCCCCGTGTACCTACACCCCAGTACGTTCGAGCCACACCCCCACCCCAGTACGTGTCACAGCCCCGTCTACCTACACCCCAGTACGTTCCAGTCGTACCCCCACCCCAGTACGTGTCGTACCACCATCAATGTACACCCCCCCACCCCTGTACGTGTCGTACCACCGTCAATGTACACCCCCCACCCCTGTACGTGTCGTACCACCGTCTATGTACACCCCCCCACCCCTGTACGTGTCGTACCACCGTCTATGTACACCCCCCCACCCCTGTACGTGTCGTACCACCGTCCATGTACACCCCAGTACGTTCCAGTCGTACCCCCACCCCAGTACGTGTCGTACCACCGTCAATGTACACCCCCCCACCCCTGTACGTGTCGTACCACCGTCAATGTACACCCCCCCACCCCTGTACGTGTCGTACCACCGTCTATGTACACCCCAGTACGTTCCAGTCGTACCCCCACCCCAGTACGTGTCGTACCACCGTCAATGTACACCCCCCCACCCCTGTACGTGTCGTACCACCGTCAATGTACACCCCCCCACCCCTGTACGTGTCGTACCACCGTCAATGTACACCCCCCACCCCTGTACGTGTCGTACCACCGTCTATGTACACCCCCCACCCCTGTACGTGTCGTACCACCGTCTATGTACACCCCAGTACGTTCCAGTCGTACCCCCACCCCAGTACGTGTCGTACCACCGTCAATGTACACCCCCCCACCCCAGTACGTGTCGTACCACCGTCAATGTACACCCCCCCACCCCTGTACGTGTCGTACCACCGTCAATGTACACCCCCCCACCCCTGTACGTGTCGTACCACCGTCTATGTACACCCCAGTACGTTCCAGTCGTACCCCCACCCCAGTACGTGTCGTACCACCGTCAATGTACACCCCCCCACCCCTGTACGTGTCGTACCACCGTCAATGTACACCCCCCACCCCTGTACGTGTCGTACCACCGTCTATGTACACCCCCCCACCCCTGTACGTGTCGTACCACCGTCTATGTACACCCCAGTACGTTCCAGTCGTACCCCCACCCCAGTACGTTCCTGGCGCACCCCCAACACAACCTCCTAAGTACGGAGCGCACCCCATGCCCCAACATCACAACCGCATGTACGAGTCGTACAAAGCCACACACAAGGACCAAATCGTACAACCAAATGGCCCATGTACACACCGTACACACGCTCAAAACGCACGTACACAACAAGGACAAAACAAAACAACTCAACAATACACCATTCGAAAGGCACACAGCCACTAAACATGGCCAACAACCACTAAAATAACACAATCACTGACCTGCAACTGTCAAAAACAAACAGAGGCCCAATACACCACCACTCCTTATAACACACCCACCCAAAATTCAAACACTGCCACACCCACCCATGGACCAATAAAAAGGGCCCACACACACAAACCATGAGCCTTTGCAACAGACCCACTGCTGCCAGACACCACAGAACCAGACTACAAGCGACACCACATCTTACACTTGCACACCTTCACACGACCACCCTCACAAACACCCTCTCATCACATTCACACACACACACAACCATCCACACCCCCCCCCAACATCCACACACCCCCCACACCCACACCATCCCCACCCACACCCCTCACCATGCCCACTACCAAGAATCCAAAGTTCAGTCACCGAGAGTTGGAGGTCCTTGTTGATCAAATCCTCAGAGTCGAGCCACAGATCTTTGGAACATTGGTCAGAAGCACCAGCCAGGCAGCCAAAACAGCCATGTGGCAGACCATCGTCGATGCTGTGAATGCTGTTGCGGACACCAGGAGGAGCAAGCAGGATTGCCAGAACAGGTGGTACGATCTGCGGAGGAGGGTCAGAGCCAAGAGACAGGAGGAACACGACCAGGCCAACGCCACTGGAGGAGGGCCCTCCCGCAGACCCGTACAGTACCATCCCTGGGAGGAGAGGGTGATGGCCATACTGCCGGTGGAGGCAGTTGAAGGAGTAGAAGGACTCCGAGACCCGGGTGAGTACACAAACAACGCACCTCACATGGGGGGAACTGCAACCACAACCAAAATTAATAACAGGCACGCAAACACCACAAGCCATCGCATTACTCAACCACACTCCATGAGCAGGCACATGCCACTGCTGCCACCATGCCCCATGCACCCAGCTGGACAATGTCAAGTCACAGGCCACAGAAGACAACAACACATGACACGGTAACCCGGATGGCGGGAGTGTGGGCACCAAGAATCACATAGTGCGACTCCAAAGCAGACAACAATGCCCTCTGCCCATATGGCCTAGGTCACAGCCAGACAAACACTGTGTCCCAACACAGGAATGACTTGCCAGCAAATGGCGGATGCCTTGCATCAACACATGGGGGTGAAGGCACTGTTTTGCACATGCCAGCAGCTAATGAACAGCCAACAGTGTGAAAGAGTGGCAGCACACACCACCACAGCAGCAGCGCACAGACACACAGCAGACAAAATGGGTGCCTGGAGATCAGAAACAAACTCACATCAACAGGCCAAGGGCCACTCAAAGATCTGCTAACAGTGTGTGCCCAGGAAGCTGGGCCAAGGTGACAGAGGGTGACACACGGAGGGAGGGAGAGGGGGACACAGAGGGAGGGAGAGGGGGACTGAGAGGGAGGGAGACACAGGAAGATGGACAGAGGGAGGAGGCTGACACACAGAGGGAGGGAGAGGGGGACAGAGAGGGAGGGAGAGGGGGACAGAGAGGGAGGGGGACACAGGAAGATGGACAGAGGGAGGAGGCTGACACACAGAGGGAGGGAGAGGGGGACACAGAGGGAGGGAGACACAGGAAGATGGACAGAGGGAGGAGGCTGACACACAGAGGGAGGGAGAGGGGGACACAGAGGGAGGGAGAGGGGGACACAGAGGGAGGGAGAGGGGGACACAGAGGGAGGGAGAGGGGGACAGAGAGGGAGGGAGAGGGGGACAGAGAAGGAGGGAGACACAGGGAGAGCAAATCAGTCCTTTGGTGTGTGGGAATGTCTGCTCGTCAGCAGGTGGACTGCGTGCATGTAGACAAGGGTGCCCAGTGCCAGAACCCCCCCTCTTCATCATGGCAAAACGCAGGGCCATGTTACAACCTGTACACGAGCACAAGGACAGCCACCTGCATCATATGAGTGTGTGGATCCACTCCATGTGCACATGTACAGTGCTACAAGGAAGGCGCAAACGCATAGCTCGGCACACATGCACACTCCACTGCTGACTGCAGTCACACTTGACGCAGCAAGTAAGACTGTGCCACACATAGTTAAAGGGGCCAAATTGGTGCCCAAGGGACACACACATGCACAAGTGCACTGTGAGTGGAATGCAAGACAGATCCTAATTCCAAGAGGAAATGTGCCAACTTTGTAACGGATGAAACATGGATGTTGCATGGATCAAAAGTAACATTGTCTCTCTCACACACAGGTCAACGTCGTGCTGCACCCCCCAACACTGGGGGGGAACACTCACAGGACCCGGATCTGCAGGAGACCGATCCCACCGGCAGCGACCACTCTCACCACTCTGCGGACGACCCCGACCGACCTGGCCCCTCTGGTGTCCAACCACCTGCAGCACCTGCGTCAGGTACAACCGTGCCAACCACCACCCCCACTCCTGCCACATCCCAGGAGACACCCAGGATCCCTGCCCCAACACCACAATGCAGCCAGGCTCGCCAGGAGGGACACGGTGTCCCGGGCACCCAGGAGGAGGCAGGCGACAACGCCAATGCCACCCCTCAGGGGTCCCGGAGACCCCATGTGCCCACAAGTGCAGGCCAGACGCAAGTGGGCAGGGGTGGTGGGAGTGGAGAGCGGCGGAGGCGCGAGCCTGACCAGTTGGCTGGGGATCCGGTATTTTCCCATGTCCGTAACATCCTGGACTCATACCGGCAGGACACCACGGGCATGGCCCAGGTTGTGTCCGTCCTCGAGGGGATCAAGGTCCAGCAGGCCCAGCAACATGCGGAGCTAATAGCCTGTCTACAGCTACACCAACGGAGGATGGAGGACAGACAGGCTGAGCAAGTGACGGCGTCCCAGGGGATTCACGCTGAACTCCGTCGGATGGCCGACACCATGGCCGACCCTCCCTGTGCCAGAAGGCGGAGAACATCACCACCCACAGGGAGGGATCATGAGGAGGAGGAGGAAACATCCGACGGAGCATCCCAGACGTCGTCACGGCCTGCTGCTGAGGTTCCCCGCAGGAAGCCGGGTCGTCCACGGAAAGGACCGTGAGGGTGGCTGCTACATCACCATCTCCCAGGACACCTGGCCTGGCACCTGGCCCACTGGAGCAACAGCATCACAGCATCAAGAGACATTCTCTGCCACATGGCCCTGCTGGTCACTGGCTGACCAATGTTGACAAAGACTGTGGCATGGACTCTGAGGATTTCCAATGGCAAGGACACCAACTCCCCTACTGAACTTTGGATTCCCTAATCCCGGAAAGGCCCTCACTTGCCCCCCCCCCCCCAATAATAAATCACACTATTAAGAGTAGATGCCTGCTGGTAGCATTATTACCTAACATGTGTCTTGTACAGTCTAAACATGCCTGAGTCATCTGTTCACTTCAACCATCCACACCCTGGGGCCTGAGTCTGGCACAGGACACATGGGTCACAGTTTTCTAGGCAAGACAGACATGGAGCACCATACACACCCGTGATGGTCAGAACCAGCTGAGGGGGTGGCCGAACAACCGTGCTGACAGACACATTGAGTACAGCAACAGTCATGCGCAGAGGTCAGGGATCCTGGCCCGTGTCCTGGGGGGCACCCAGGTACGTGTAGACAGGTGGCAGAACCATGTCCTGCAAGCTTGAGTCCGGTGGATGCAGAGAATGGGGTCATGGACAACGTTGGATGCATGGGGATGGCACATGTCACAATACCCACACAGTCATGGACATCATGCCCATTACACAGTCTCAGCACACACACACAGCTTGCATCTTGCCACTCGACACATTGACACATAGCCACAATCAGGGAATACCATGCCAGACATGCAGGATGCACCGTGCCAACACACCAGCATTGACTGAGAAGAGGCACCTTGGAGGCATAGGGACACCTTTAATAGTCATGTGTTTGGGATTGCAGAGGCAACTTGAAGTACACATGAACACATCATGTGGAGTAACATGTGGCTCCAACACTGGCACCCCCCTTCTGCAGCACAAATGCGTGATAGCCATGGAACTGGCACACAAGTGTCGGATAATAGCTAAATACCCACAGCTGCTCACGGAGAGCCTGCCATACACCATACATCCGCTGATGTGGAAGTCCCACGCCATGTCAAGACAATGTTAACCGTATGTGTCCGAGGGCAGTGTCACACACATTGATGCCTTCATCACAATCCACCATCCCATCACTGATGACTGACAACCAGGCAGCCCATCTATTCAGGTGTACCCAGCTGCATGTCGTGTCCCATGGGGATGCCACATGTCTGCAGAGGACCCAAACCCCGACCGGGGCAGTGTGCACACATCGTGAACAACTGCCACACCCAATACACCCCAGATGCATCCCTTACCCCATGGAGACTTCCAAACGTGTCCGTGCCTGTAACGCTGAGTCAGCCCACGATGCCATGTCCATGAGGAATAGCAGTGCCACAACAATGCAACCAGCAAACGGCATGCGCAGGTACCTGGGGAAGAGAGACACACAAGAAGTCAGCCACAAGAAGCACAGCCACTTGCATGTGCATGTACTCGACACATGTATGTATGACAACATGCTAGGTCACAATTATGTCTGGGGAAATACTACCATCACTGCCACCATCACTCCAGTGACACACCCACACACACCTCTGACCCACGTGCCATACATGCAGGTGGAGACACACATCACAACGCATGCCACACGGGGACCAATGCGTGCACACTCAGACCCTGGTACTCACCACTAAGCAAAGAAGTCGCGTATGAGCCGAGTCCGGATGTCCTCTTGCGGCTCCACATCCTCCACATCACTAGCCCCATTGCCAAGCCCTTCGTCCTCCACGGGTGGATGGTCCTCGTCATCTTGATCCAGGATGAGGGGCACAGCTCTTTCAACTGCCATGTTGTGCAGCATGCAGCAGACCATGAAGATCTTGCAGACCTTCGCCGGGGCATATGGGAGTGCGCCGCCGGTCTTGTGGAGGCACCGGAATCGGCTCTTCAGCATGCCAAACGTCCTCTCTATCACTCGCCTTGTCCGGCCATGGGCGGTGTTGTAGCGGAGCTGGGCCGGCGTGATGGGGTTGCGGAGAGGTGTCAGCAGCCAAGGCATGTTGGGATAGCCAGCGTCCCCTAAATGGAAAGCACATGGATATCGTTAGAACAGGCGAAGCGGTAGTGCTGCTCGGCCAAACAGAATACAGGACAGACAGACTGTACCCACCAACAACACATGCACGTTCGTTGCGCAGCTGCATCATCATATCAGGCATCCCGCTACGCCTCATGATGTAGGCATCGTGTGCTGATCCTGGAAAACGAGCACAGACATGTGAAATCACCATGTTGGACAGACACACCACAAGGGCATTGATGGAGTGGTAGTGCTTCCGATTGCGGTACGCCACCTCCCGTGCGTGTGGTGGTACCAAACCTACATGTGTCCCATCTATGGACCCAATGACATGGGGCATCCCTCCCAGGGCATAGAAACCACGTTTGACCTCAGTCATCTGTTCAGGGGTTGGGAACTTGATGAAGTCATCCAGGTGAATCAACATGGCCTCCAAGAAATCATGCAGCACACCGCTGAACATGCTCTGGGACATGCCACCAACATGAGCTATGGTATATTGGAAGGTACCCGTGGCAAGGAAATGTAGGGCAGCCATTACCTTCAGCTGGGGTGTCAGTGCCGTAGGATACCTGTGCTGCGGTTGCAGGTGTGGTGCCAGTCTCGCCGTCAGCTCCAGAATCAACGGTTGGGTGAAGCGGTAGAGCCGGATCCTGTCATTCTCCTGCATGGTGGCCAAGTCTGGAATTCTTCGGGCAACAGGAGGCGCTCTGCAGTAATTTGGAAGTGACAAGGAAGAGTGAGTGCACTACGAGAACAACTCATGTCTACTGAGCACATGTAAATCTGCCAATACACACATGCCACATAGGGAGTCAGGCATGTGCTACATGCCCAGGACACGTATGGATGCAAGGTGACACTCCTTCCAAGACCCAGCTACACACGGTGATTGAGAACCTCCCCATGCCACGCCATGGGAATAGCTGTGTCCCAGTGCAAGTGAACAGCCCGACGCAAGACAGAAGTGACATACACCCACACATCAGCAGAAGTAGGATGCCGATTGTAGAGACTGGTAGCGGAACACCGGAGCCACAGGTCACATGACATTACACTAGGCCTGCCCACACACCTTGCCATGAAGGTGCACATGTCATGACTCACCACACATTCCTTGTGAGGATGCTGACATGGCCTTGTCACGCTACTCCGTGTCCCATGCATACATGTGCACCTCACATCAGATACCACATGTGGCATGGTGTGCGGAACAGTGTGCAATGACAATCTACACACAGACACATGTTGGTTGCTGCAACGGCTGCAGATTTTGAGGGTGCTACAACATCAACCTGATGTAAATCCCGGACACATAAATGACATAGTCACATTGTGCACTGTGGGTAGTGACAAGTCAGGTGTCATGACCCCTGTACCGGGCATCATGGGACACTTCCGTGTGTTGGTGTCCGTGCCATGCCAGTGACGCTCACCCCAAGTGCGCAGTACGACATGCACACATGTCAAAGGAGTCAAGGGCATGCCTGGCACACATTGCACCCTCACACAGTACACCTGTACACATCTCATCATACATCTGGTGCCTCCTCCACTCAGGAGGCATGTTCCACATCACAGCCTGTCACACCTGTGCCCCACACATGTAGTAATGCACAGACGATGCCTTGATGTCCATTCCTGGACAAGTATGTCCATCCATGGACAAGTATGTCCGCCCTATTCCTACCTGTGTGTCGACTATCACCACAGTGATGTGTACAAACTGGCGTACTGCTGCTAAGAGGGCCTGTGTATGTTCCCCAATCACTGTGGGAGTGCTGCCGTATGTGTACCCATCGTGATGGCGAGCGTACAGGCATTTGTACGGTCCGTACCACAACGAGTACGCATACGCGTGCAGACCCATAGTGATAGTGAGCGTACATGCGAGTGTACGGCCCTCTCACTATGGGTCTGCACGCGTATGCGTACTCGTTGTGGTACGGACCGTACAAATGCCTGTACGCTCACTATCACTATGGGTCTGCACGCGTATGCGTACACGTAGTGGTACGGACCGTACACTCGCATCTACGCTCACTATCACTATGGTTCTGCACGCGTATGCGTACACGTAGTGGTACGGACCGTACACTCGCATCTACGCTCACTATCACTACGGGTACACAGACCCATAGTGATAGTGAGCGTACAGGCATTTGTACGGTCCGTACCACAACGAGTACGCATACGCGTGCAGACCCATAGTGATAGGGCCGTACACTCGCATCTACGCTCACTATCACTATGGTTCTGCACGCGTATGCGTACACGTAGTGGTACGGACCGTACACTCGCATCTACGCTCACTATCACTATGGTTCTGCACGCGTATGCGTACACGTAGTGGTACGGACCGTACACTCGCATGTACGCTCACTATCACTACGGGTACACAGACCCATAGTGATAGTGAGCGTACAGGCATTTGTACGGTCCGTACCACTACGTGTACGCATACGCGTGCAGACCCATAGTGATAGTGAGCGTACATGCGTGTGTACGGTCCGTACCACTACGTGTACGCATACGCGTGCAGAACCATAGTGATTTTGAACGTAGGCATGCATGTACGGGCCGTTGCCATGCATTTGGGGTGCCCTAGGGCCCGGAAACGCACCGTACCTGTGTGTGATTCTCCTAATTACATAGGGGACAAGTATTAAGGCCTACATGCATGCTGGTTGTCATGGCGACCAGGTTCAAATTTCGATTTTGTTCTGGAAGGTGCACAGCAGAAGTCAGTTGGAATTCTTCTACTTTGTTGCAATGTGTTTGTGGGGCTGACATCATGCAGGAGAATGAAACAGATAGAGAACCCACAGACTGCTAGGTTTGAAGGGATTGGTGGAAACATAGGATGCAAATGTGAGTGACCAATCACTCTGTACTCCTGTGCATGAGACTGGGCAGAAGGCCACATATAAGGCAGCCAGGTCCCATGAGGGATTACTTGCCTGCACATCTTTGCATTTGTCGACCAAGCTGCTGCTACTGATTCCCTGGAACCATGTCAAGGGCTGTGGAGAGGACACAGCCATTCACCCTGGAGGAGAACATGGCTCTGCTGGATGTGATCCTCCCACAGTACCCCATGCTGTATGGGCGACCAGGGTATCAGGTGAGTGCATAGGCCACTGCCACAGACTGTCCCTATGTTGTGACTGTGTCTTCAGGCATTGTGACCCGGTGTGACACACATGCCATGTACTGTCGGGGGGTACCAGGGGGGGGGTGCCTGATGTCTCCCAGCAGTGCCCTGAGACAGGAGGGGTGTGTGCAGAGTCCTCCCAGCAGTGCCCTGAGACAGGAGGTGTGTGTGCAGAGTCCTCCCAGCAGTGCCCTGAGACAGGAGGTGTGGGTGTGATGCACAGTGTGAGCCTTGATCATTGATTGTGACATTGCCATCATTCCACCTGAGTACCCACTATGGCACGTACTGCCTTTTCCCTCACCAGAGGATGATGTCCCTATGACAGAGGTGCAATGCGTTGGCTGCATTACATGCCATGTAGTAACCAGCTATTATGTTCACATATGTCTCTCTGTGACATGTGGCTGGTGTATTGATGTGGTGTCACTTGTACTTCCTCACAGGTAGGCGCCACTGCCAAGGAGCAGATCTGGCTGACCGCCGTCAGTGCCGTGAGGCGTGTGGATGGTCGGAGGCGGAGCCTGTCCCAGGTGAGGAAACGCTGGCAGGATATCCGGTGCTGGACGCGGAGGATTGCACGGCTCCTGCTGGGGGACTCACCTGAGAGCCACAAGAACCGCGGCCGCCGCCGTCTGACCCACCTCCACAGGCGTGTGCTGCCGGTGGTCTTTCCAGACCTGGAGAGGCGCTTACAGGCGATGCAGCAGGCGGAAGGGGGTAGGTACATGTGCGTTTGTTGTGTGTCACCGGCATTTGTAAGGGCACAGTGGCATTAATTCACTGGCAGGGTTTAAAGGTGCTGTGCCCATCCAGTTTGCCCAAGTGTAGCGCTGCGCCCCTGCCACCCTTCCCCTCCTTGCAATGTGTTCCCTGGTCTGTGTGTAGTCACTCCTTCACAAGGTAATGTAGGCTGGCGCTTTGTCCACGAGAACAATGACTGTAGCATCATGGGTGGTGGTGGTGGGTAACAGGTTGTGGGACCTTGCCTGTGAACTGTCAAGTTCACTGCATGTGGGTTCCATGTCAGTTGGCACTGATGCTGGCTCCAGACATGGGAGTTGGTCTCTCATGTGTCATGCCTTACAGCGCGCATGTCCTATGTAGTGGCCTGTGACATGATGTGCATGAGTGTGCGCTACGCATAGTGCAGGGATGGTGACGTGTGTAGCAGTCATTCCCATTCAGTAGCATGTAGTTGCGTGCCCAATACTGTCCCCTGGGGCACCTTATCCTCAGTGTTGTTTGTGTCATCATCAACGTGGACACTCTCACTGTCTACAGCGTAGGTTGTGCTCTGTGCCATTGTCCCCTGTCACCATGTATATAGACGTGCTATTATGTACAGGTGTCCACTGTGCAGCCTGACCTGATTGTCCCTCTTCATACTCACAGTTGCCAGTGCCTGTGTGTCTTGTTATACTCATCTGAGGATGGGCACTGGTACCTCATTATTTGTACAGGCGCACCTTTGCTGTTTTGCGTCCAATCTTGCCTTTTGCCTGCCACTGTGTTTATCACCCAGACTATGAGATGTTGGTGCCACCTGTGTCTCAGCAATTAGCATCGTGTGGGGGTTGCTTGGGGCGGGCAATGCCTATGTGTCAAATCCTGATTCCTAATTGCTGGGTCTGGACAGTGTGTGATGTTACTGGACACACACGCAAGGTGCAGTGACCGAGTTATGTTGGGCATGTTTGCAGCATTACCTATGCAGCATGTGTCTCAAGTTCATGGATATTGTCCCTGGTCATAGGTATTTTCACAAACGCTGTGTGGTGCAGAGGCAGTGCAGGATTGTCCCCAGGGCCTGGGTGCTATGTCAGACTCCGTTTCCTGTCATCAGCTATTGTCTCATGCTCTCCATGGTATTTCAGTGGCATGGTGGCTCAACCAACTGTGTTTCATGCCCTACATCGGTACCTTGTTTTGCAGATGTTAGGGATCTGCCTCTTCAGGCTATGCAATGTTGACTATGTAGATTGGACTCATGTGACAGATGTGTACAGGTGTCTGATTAATTTCTGTCTCTCCACCCTGCCCACAGCATCGTCGGGGGACACAGAGGGAGACATGGACACGGACCAGGCGGAGGGACCGAGCACCAGTGGCAGCCGTGACACCGGGGCTGGCACATCGAGTGGGACAGAGGCGGAGGATAGTGTGGCCGAGGACCTGTCGACTGGCACATCAGACTACGAAGCTGACAGGTCCGAGGAGGATGTCTCAGAGTTGGCGGAGGCTGCACCAGCAGCTGACAGTGGAACAACACCTGCCACCGCCCCCTCAGTTCCCACCAACCGCCTCCCACTTGCTCGTGTCCCTTCCCAGCGTGCCCGGTCACCGCATGTCTCCTTCCTGCCAGGCACCGCACCCCCTGCCCCTGTCTCCACGGCTGCCGCCAATGCTGAGTCTATGGACATCCAGCGGCAAATGCAGGTTGGTCAGGCTGCGATCCTGAATGTCCTCCATTCCCACGGGAAAACCCTCACCAACATCGAGGCATTCTTGGAGGGCATTCATTCTTTGCAGGCTGACCAACGCAACTTGCTGAGGTCCCTAGACTCCACACTGACTGCAGCAGTGGGTCTCCTGCAGCGCGACCTCCCCCCACCTACCCCTGCCCCATCCACACTTCCCACTTCCATGCCTGTCCCACGTACACCCAGACGTCGGCATGCACCCACCACAACAGACACAGGCACCACACCAGCAGGGAAGGTCCACCGCACTCCTCCTGACACGCACACACAGGGTGAGATAGGCACACCCACTGGGTCGGGGGGCAAACGTGTGACACGCAGCCAGAGTGGGAGTCCGCATTCCACACAATCCACTCCCTCCAAATCCCCTCCCCTCAGCTCTCCTGGCCACATCTCCCCCAAGGACTCCTTCATGGCCGCTCTGTCCCTGAGCCCCACAGTTACGCCACCACGCAAGCGGTCAAGGAAGTCCTCGGTCAGGGTGGTTGAGTCTCCCCCCCTGTCTCCACCCTCCCCCGGTGGCGCTGCAACCCATCCCTCTGAACCCCCCCCCTCCTTGGGGCCTGAGGTCACTTCGGGTGCAGGGGACTCCCTGGAGGACCTTGCTAAGGTGTGTAGTGCCATCCTGGCCTCTGCCTTTGGCCATGACACACCCCCTGTGGTTGAGTCCTCCATCCCTGCACCCACAACGCCGCCCCTTTGCCCTGATGTCCCTGCGGTGCCTGTTGCTTCCCCCCCCCCTGATGCCCTCACCAGTATGGAAGACGATGCCATTTGACTGTGCAGGCAAGGTAGGGGACACACATCCCACTGTGTCCCCCATGCAGCTGGGAATAATTGACTGCCCTATGGCCTTTGTTGACTTTGAACTGCCTTTGATCCACGGACATTGTGCTCATGCTGAATAAAGCTTATTTTTTTTTTCATTATCACCCTCCTGCTATGGTGGTATTGGTGTTGGTGGGGCTGCTACATTGTTTTGGGTGGTGTTTAAGGCTTTGGGTGTGTGGGATTTGTAGTAGTGTTCTGCTCTTTGGGGCCACCCTAGGATCTGTGTGCCATCACAAGGTGTTGGCTAACTTCCTTAGGTCATGTCAGCAGTTACTGCATGGTTCAATTGTCCCAGGGTGTATTCCTTCCTCTGTGTACCCAGTTTCTTCCCTGCAGGGTGTTCCCAATGTTTAGCGCAGAGCTGTGTGTACATGAGCTGTGTGTGTGACGGAGCCCTTCTACTTTGGCCATGCATGCATGGCCATGTCTCCACCTGCAACAATCGTGGCATCCTTGGTGATCACTGTACTTGTGTGTGGAGTCAGTTGACATGAGTTCATGGGGACATGTTCCCTTGTAGGCAGTATGGATGTGGGTAATTGTGGCATCACACACATGTGTTACACCCCTCCTGGGTGTGGACACTGCTGGGAGGACTCTGCACCCACCCCTCCTGGGTCTGGACACTGCTGGGAGGACTCTGCACACACCCCTCCTGTCTCTGGGCACTGCTGGGAGGACTCTGCACCCACCCCTCCTGGGTCTGGACACTGCTGGGAGGACTCTGCACACACCCCTCCTGGGTCTGGACACTGCTGGGAGGACTCTGCACACACCCCTCCTGTCTCAGGGCACTGCTGGGAGGTCTCTGCACCCACCCCTCCTGTCTCTGGGCACTGCTGGGAGGACTCACCACCCACCCCTCCTGTCTCAGGGCACTGCTGGGAGGTCTCTGCACCCACCCCTCCTGGGTCTGGACACTGCTGGGAGGACTCTGCACACACCCCTCCTGTCTCTGGGCACTGCTGGGAGGACTCACCACCCACCCCTCCTGGGTCTGGACACTGCTGGGAGGACTCTGCACCCACCCCTCCTGTCTCTGGGCACTGCTGGGAGGACTCACCACCCACCCCTCCTGTGTCTGGGCACTGCTGGGAGGACTCTGCACCCACCCCTCCTGTGTCAGGGCACTGCTGGGAGGACTCTGCACCCACCCCTCCTGTGTCAGGGCACTGCTGGGAGGACTCTGCACCCACCCCTCCTGTGTCAGGGCACTGCTGGGAGGACTCCACACCCACCCCTCCTGTCTCAGGGCACTGCTGGGAGGTCTCTGCACCCACCCCTCCTGTCTCAGGGCACTGCTGGGAGGACTCCACACCCACCCCTCCTGTGTCTGGGCACTGCTGGGAGGACTCTGCACCCACCCCTCCTGTGTCAGGGCACTGCTGGGAGTGATGGGCACCCACCCCTCCTGTCTCAGGGCACTGCTGGGAGGACTCCACACCCACCACTCCTGTCTCAGGGCACTGCTGGGTGGACTCTGCACACACACCTCCGATTTCTGGATATGTGCGCTTGGCACATACACGGTGGGGTTACGCACACTGCATTAGAGGTGAGGGTACGAGTCTACTGACACTGGTGTGGTGGGGGTACGCTCCGTACGTCCGCGGGTGTGGGTACGGGTCGTACTTACGCTGTTGGGCTGGGGGTACGCTCCGTACGTCCGCGGGTGGGGATACGGGTCGTACTTACACTGTTGGGCTGGGGGTACGCTCCGTGCGTCCGCAGGTGGGGGTACGGGTCGTACTTACACTGTTGGCATGGGGGGTACGCTCCGTACGTCCGCGGGTGGGGGTACGGGTCGTACTTACACTGTTGGGCAGGGGGGTACGCTCCTTGCATTCGCGGGTGGGGGTACGGGTCGTACTTACACTGTTGGGCTGGGGGTACGCTCCGTACGTCCGCGGGTGGGGGTACGGGTCGTACTTACACTGTTGGGCTGGGGGTACGCTCCGTGCGTCCGCGGGTGGGGGTACGGGTCGTACTTACACTGTTGGGCTGGGGGTACGCTCCGTACGTCCGCGGGTGGGGGTACGGGTCGTACTTACACTGTTGGGCTGGGGGTACGCTCCGTGCGTCCGCGGGTGGGGGTACGGGTCGTACTTACACTGTTGGGCTGGGGGTACGCTCCGTACGTCCGCGGGTGGGGGTACGGGTCGTACTTACACTGTTGGGCTGGGGGTACGCTCCGTACGTCCGCGGGTGGGGGTACGGGTCGTACTTACACTGTTGGGCTGGGGGTACGCTCCGTACGTCCGCGGGTGGGGGTACGGGTCGTACTTGCACTGTTGGGCTGGGGGGTACGCTCCTTGCATACGGGGTGGGGGTAGGGTCCGTACATATCCGTCCCCACGCTATGTGATGTTTGTGCGGCCCGTACCCAGGCCTTTGCCACGTGGGTGCGATCCGTCCCGCCATTGTTGGGGTGACGTGTGTGGGCGTGGTCCGACTCGTACCCACGCTCTTCAGGCGTGGGTACGGGACGTACCTGTCTGGTTGTGTTGCCGGTTCGCGTGGTGACGGACTTCCGTTGTGGCGGTCGCTGGATTATCAGGACACGCCCCCACCCCCTCGTGGTGACCAGGGCATGGGAGTCAGGTATGTCCAGGCCATGTGTAGTGTGTCACTCATGTGGTTGTTTTGTGGCCTGCCCTGGTCGTGCCACCCCCACCCCACCCCACTTTCCCCCCTCCCTTAGTTATTCTGACCTTCTGCGGCGTCTGCGTCGTAACCTGTAGAGGAGGTGTACTGCTATGAGGGCAGGGATGACTCGTAGGTTCGGGTCCATGTCTGTCCGTCGCGTACTGGTACTCCTTGCTCGCGTCGTCCTGTCGCGTACGGGTCCTCCTTGATCGCGTCGTCCTGTCGCGTACGGGTCCTCCTTGGTGGCGTCGTCCTGTGTGTCCGTCACGTACTGGTCCTCCTTGTTCGCGTCGCCGTCTGTCCGTCGCGTACTGGTGGTCCTTGTTCGCGTCGTCCTGATTTCCCGGCAGTTTTTGGCTGCCGCAAAATATTCACCGTGCGGGGTGACGTCGGTGCGAATCGTGATTCCTGGGTCGTGAATGGCTGGCTGCGTGCGTCCCGACGTCAGGTCGGCGCTTTCCCGGATCGCATTGGTAGGTGTTTTTTGTTCGGTCGGTCTTTTTTACGATTCGTACGGTAATGGTGTACCCGTGCGAATCGTAATTCCATGTTTGTATATTTTGACGACCGGGTACGCGTCGGACGGAGAATATGCTCCGTCCGACGGTTCGTACCCGGTTTTTACCGGATTGTGATCGGCACCTTTGTCTACAAACAACATCTTCATTCAAATACAACCAAAAACACTTGGTAAGTATATATAAAAAAAATACGTTTTTGCTATTTTCATTTAAATATATAAAGTACTATTGCATACATTTTCATATACATTTTTTCCAGATTTGTAACACATCACGATGACAGAAGAAGCCCAATTTATAACTTTGCAGAAAGGAAAATTCCTATTGTGTTACATGGGTTACACATACACCCAAGAAAAGCAGACGGACCGAAAAGTGAACTGGAAGTGTACTAAATATTATTCTAACAAATGCTACGGACGAGCAACAACAATAGAAACAACTGTACTATATACAAGAGAGCATAACCATCCACCCAATCTCTCTGAAATAGAAGTCAGATCAACTCTTGAAAATATCAAAGAATTAAGCACAGGTTCACAAACTGCTACAAGTGTAATCCTAAAAGAACTATTACCTAGAGTGCCCAAAGAAGCAAGAGGCCAATTACCATCAATTGCTTCTATAAAAAGAACTATTGCTAGGACCAAAAAAGCAACCACGACAACTATACCATCCCCTAAAACTTTTCAAGAGATCATCATTCCACCAGAATTAAGTATCACCCACAATAATGAACCTTTTATTTTTTTTGATAACAAAAGCCCAGAAAAAAGAATCATAATGTTTGCTACTGCAAACAATATAACTAAACTGCAACAATGCCAAACATGGATGATGGATGGCACCTTTACAATATGCCCAAAACCATTCTACCAGCTTTACACAATACACGGTCAATATCACAACACTTCCATACCTTTAATTTATGCACTATTACCTAACAAACAAAACACAACATATAATAAAATGCTAGGAAAACTAAAACAAGAATCAAATGATTTTTACCCTCAAAAAATGATCATAGACTTTGAGCAAGCCATGATAAATTCCATTCTAAAACTGTACCCCCATACAGCTATCCAAGGATGTTACTTCCATCTAAACCAATGTATATGGAGACATTTACAAAAATCTTCACTAAGTGTAGAATACGCCACTAACATAAGTTTTGCACATCAAATAAAACTTCTAACAGCCCTAGCTTATGTACCAACCACAGATGTTGCAGAACATTACAATCTTTTATTAGAAAGTCCATTCTACAAACAAAATGAAGTAAAGTTATCTCCCCTGTTAGATTATTTTGAAGATACCTGGGTGGGGAGACTACACAGATCAGGCCATAGACGTCAGCCCAAGTTCCAAATACCTTGGTGGAATGTATATGTAAGTACACTCAACCAACAAGCCAAAACTAACAACGCCGTCGAGGGCTGGCATAATGCATTCCTAACTTCTACTGGGAGAACAACTCCAACACTACAAAAACTCCTAATTGCCATACAAAAGGAACAAAGTTTCCAAGAATTAAGAATGCAACAATCTGTCCTACAATTAAAACCAAAACAGTCTAGACAAACTACTCAAATGTATAATTACCTACAACAACAGGTACAGCTATACCCATCCACAAGAGGACTTGAGTACTTAAATATAATAGCTCAAACTCTCTTCTAAACCCTTTTCTAAATATTAACCCACAATTCTACTAAAACAACTATCACAACATAAATAAACCACTTTATTATATCACATATTTAATTATGTGGTCTAAAATATATACATCAATTATATGGACATATATTTAGACAACATAATTAAACAAACCAAGTACACAACAACAATATTAAATATATAAGGTTTGGCCACCAACAATAAAAATATTTCAATGAACTTACCTGTGTAGTAGCTCCAATGGGATAATAACATTCCTTCCAAATAAATCCAGAGAGTTCAAAATCCATAGGTATCCCAAAAAAAATCCCAATTCTGGTGCCAATTCCGATCCGGTAAAAAAATTCCCGGTCCGACTCGTATCCGGATTGTTTTCCGTCCGAATCGTCAAAGTAGCGTACAAACTGCCAAGTACGAATCGAACGGAAAAAAGTCCATACGAATCGCATTGGGAAGATTTCCCCACACGTCCTCGGGTCGGGAAAAGTCACCGACACGTCCCCGGGCGAGAAACCCACCGTGCGGAAAAATAAAGTCCGACTGCGCAAGTACGATCCCTCCCGTCCTCCCCATTTCACAACCGTACGCAAAAAACACCGTCCGAACCGAACTCCCATAGCAACCATGGAGACATGTGCCCGCATACGCGCCGAACACCCCACCACCCCCCCCGCCCGCGTACGTACGCCCCGAACCCCCACCCGTGTATGTACGGACCGAACCCCCACCCCAGCAGAGTATGTACGCCCTGAACCCCCACCCGTGTATGTACGGACCGAACCCCCACCCGTGTATGTACGCACCCAACCCCCACCCCAGCAGTGTATGTACGCCCCGAACCCCCACCTGAGTATGTACGCACCGAACCACCACCCGTGTATGTACGCACCAAACCCCCACCCGTGCATGTACGCCCCCGAACCCCCACCCGTGTATGTACGCACCGAACCCCCACCCGTGTATGTACGCCCCCGAACCCCCCCCCAGCCGTGTATGTACGCACCGAACCACCACCCGTGTATGTACGCCCCCGAACCCCCCCCCAGCCGAACCACCACCCGTGTATGTACGCACCAAACCCCCACCCCAGCCGTGTATGTACGCCCCGAACCCCCACCCGTGTATGTACGGACCGAACCCCCACCCCAGCAGAGTATGTACGCCCCGAACCCCCACCCGTGTATGTACGGACCGAACCCCCACCCGTGTATGTACGCCCCCGAACCCCCAGCCGTGTATGTACGCACCGAACCACCACCCGTGTATGTACGCCCCCGAACCCCCCCCCAGCCGTGTATGTACGCACCGAACCCCCACCCCACCCTGGTATGTACGCCCCGAACCCCCAGCCGTGTATGTACGGACCGAACCCCCACCCGTGTATGTACGCACCAAACCCCCACCCGTGCATGTACACCCCCGAACCCCCACCCGTGTATGTACGCACCGAACCACCACCCGTGTATGTACGCCCCCGAACCCCCCCAGCCGTGTATGTACGCACCGAACCACCACCCGTGTATGTACGCCCCCGAACCCCCCCCCAGCCGAACCACCACCCGTGTATGTACGCACCAAACCCCCACCCCAGCCGTGTATGTACGCCCCGAACCCCCATCCGTGTATGTACGCACCAAACCCCCACCCCAGCAGAGTATGTACGCCCCGAACCCCCACCCGTGTATGTACGGACCGAACCTCCACCCGTGTATGTACGCACCCAACCCCCACCCCAGCAGTGTATGTACGCACCGAACCCCCACCCGTGTATGTACGCCCCCGAACCCCCAGCCGTGTATGTACGCACCGAACCACCACCCGTGTATGTACGCCCCCGAACCCCCCCCCAGCCGTGTATGTATGCACTGAACCACCACCCGTGTATGTACGCATCAAACCCCCACCCCAGCTGTGTATGTACGCCCCGAACCCCCACCCGTGTATGTACGCACCAAACCCCCACCCCAGCAGAGTATGTACGCACCGAACCCCCACCCGTGTATGTACGGACCGAACCCCCACCCGTGTATGTACGCACCCAACCCCCACCCCAGCAGTGTATGTACGCCCCGAACCCCCACCTGAGTATGTACGCACCGAACCACCACCCGTGTATGTACGCACCAAACCCCCACCCGTGCATGTACGCCCCCGAACCCCCACCCGTGTATGTATGCACCGAACCACCACCCGTGTATGTACGCCCCCGAACCCCCCCCCAGCCGTGTATGTACGCACCGAACCACCACCCGTGTATGTACGCCCCCGAACCCCCCCCCAGCCGAACCACCACCCGTGTATGTACGCACCAAACCCCCACCCCAGCCGTGTATGTACGCCCCGAACCCCCATCCGTGTATGTACGCACCAAACCCCCACCCCAGCAGAGTATGTACGCCCCGAACCCCCACCCGTGTATGTACGGACCGAACCCCCACCCGTGTATGTACGCACCCAACCCCCACCCCAGCAGTGTATGTACGCACCGAACCCCCACCCGTGCATGTATGCCCCCGAACCCCCAGCCGTGTATGTACGCACCGAACCACCACCCGTGTATGTACGCCCCCGAACCCCCCCCAGCCGTGTATGTACGCACCGAACCACCACCCGTGTATGTACGCATCAAACCCCCACCCCAGCCGTGTATGTACGCCCCGAACCCCCACCCGTGTATGTACGCACCAAACCCCCACCCCAGCAGAGTATGTACGCACCGAACCCCCACCCGTGTATGTACGGACCGAACCCCCACCCCAGCCGTGTATGTACGCCCCGAACCCCCATCCGTGTATGTACGCACCAAACCCCCACCCCAGCAGAGTATGTACGCCCCGAACCCCCACCCGTGTATGTACGGACCGAACCCCCACCCGTGTATGTACGCACCCAACCCCCACCCCAGCAGTGTATGTACGCACCGAACCCCCACCCGTGTATGTACGCCCCCGAACCCCCAGCCGTGTATGTACGCACCGAACCACCACCCGTGTATGTACGCATCAAACCCCCACCCCAGCCGTGTATGTACGCCCCGAACCCCCACCCGTGTATGTACGCACCAAACCCCCACCCCAGCAGAGTATGTACGCACCGAACCCCCACCCGTGTATGTACGGACCGAACCCCCACCCGTGTATGTACGCACCCAACCCCCACCCCAGCAGTGTATGTACGCCCCGAACCCCCACCTGAGTATGTACGCACCGAACCACCACCCGTGTATGTACGCACCAAACCCCCACCCGTGCATGTACGCCCCCGAACCCCCACCCGTGTATGTACGCACCGAACCACCACCCGTGTATGTACGCCCCCGAACCCCCCCCAGCCGTGTATGTACGCACCGAACCACCAGCCGTGTATGTATGCACCAAACCCCCACCCCAGCCGTGTATGTACGCACCGAACCACCAGCCGTGTATGTACGCACCAAACCCCCACCCCAGCCGTGTAAGTACGCACCGAACCACCACCCCACCAGGGAATGTACGGACCGCACCCCCACCAGTGCATGTACGGACCGTACTGACGCCAAAAAAACACGTACTGAACCCGGACAAACCATATTTACACAAGGAGAGTCAAGTAGAGTTTCCCCACACCACCAAACATGCCCAACAACCCCACAAACATCACATACACTCACCTGCAACTGCCAAACTGCCACACAGAGGCCCAAAACTCAATCACTCCTCATAACACACCCACACAAATTTCAAACACAGCCACACCCACAAATGGACCAATAAAAATGGACCACACACACAAACCATGAGCCTTTGCAACAGACCCACTGCTGCCAGAGCCCACAGACGACCCACACCACCATACTTGAACCTCACACTTGCATACCTTCACACAACCACCTACACAAACACCCCCTCATCACATTCACACACACACCTCCACTACCACACCCACACACCCACAGCCATCCACACCCACACCCCCACAACCATCCACACCCACACCCCACGCCATGTCCACCACCAAGAATCCAAAGTTCACAAAGGAGGAGCTGGAGATCCTTGTCGACGAAATCCTCAGAGTCGAGCCACAGCTCTTTGGGACATTGGTCAGACAGACCAGCATATCCGAAAAAACCGCCATGTGGCAGAGGATCGTCGATTCTGTGAATGCTGTTGGGACAACCAGAAGGACCAGGCACGAGTGCCAATCCAGGTGGTACGATCTGCGGAGGACGGTCAAGAGGAAGATGACTGACAATCACAACCAGGGGAACATCACTGGAGGAGGGCCGCCCCCCAGACCGGTACAATACCATCCCTGGGAGGAGAAGGTGATGTCCACGCTGGCGGTGGAGGGACTACACGGACTGCCAGGACTCCCAGACCCTGGTGAGTACACAAACAACTCACCTCACATGGGGGGGATGCCATACACAATCAATCATGCATGCCACCCCCCCCAAGCCACCACCGGACACAACAACACTCCACAAACACACACATGCCACTAGCGCCTCCATGCCCCATGCATCAATCAGGGCCATGCCAAGTCACAGGCCACACAAAACACCAACACAACACAGGATGTGGTCGATGCTGGGAGTGGGGGCAGCAAAACTAACATTGAGCAACTCACAAGCACACAACAATGCCCTCAGCCCATATGGCCCAGGGCACAGCCATACAAACTGTGTGTACCCACACAGTACTGTCTTGCCTGCAAATGGTGGCTGCCATGCAGGATGACATGGGTCTGAAGGCACAATTTGCACATAACAGCAGACAATGAAGATGCATCGCTCTGATAGAGTCTCAGCACACACCGCCACAGCAGCAGCCTACACTCAGACACACTGCCCAATGGGTGCCCGGAGAACAGGGACTAACTCACATGAACAAGCCAATGGCCATTCAAAGACCGGCTAACTGTGTGTGCCCAGGAAGCTGGCCTGAGGTGACAGAGAGTGACAAAGAGAGGGAGGGAGAGGGGGAATGAGAGGGAAGGAGACAGAGGGGGACACAGGGAGACAGACAGAGGGAGGGAGTAGGGTGACAGAGGGAGACCGACAGAGGGAGGGAGGAGGGTGACAGAGGGAGACCGACAGAGGGAGGGAGGAGGGTGACAGAGGGAGGGAGGGAAGGAGACACAGGGAGACTAAATCACCCTTGGGTGGTGTGGCCATGCCCACTCGTCAGCCGGTGGACTGTGTGCATGCAGACCAGGTCTGGCAGTGCCTCAACCCCCCCTTCCGTAGATGAAGACCGGTCCATGTGTCAATCTGTGCACGAGTCCATCCGTGCTGCAGGCACAGACCTAACCACACACCCAGTATACCCACCCACTGTGTCGGTAAGAACCCTGTCACAAATGCTTCAGTCCCCTACCTGCAACATTAAATTGCCTTGCCAAAACCCCATTTGGCCACGTACAGTGCAACACGTAAGGCGCCTCTGCATGGCTCGCTACGCCCGCACACCACACTGCTGACTGTGTACCCAAATAGATGCATCAACTAAGATTGTGTCTCACACATGCGTAAAGCCCTGACAGCTGTGGCCAAGGGACATAGCCATGCACAAGTGCACTGTGAGAGGAATGCAGGACAGATCCAACTACCCAGAGGAAGAGTGCCAAATCAGAAATGCATGCAACATGGATGCCACATGTGACACCGTTAACATTGTCTCTCTCACACACAGGTCAACGTCGACGAACACCCCCCAACACTGGGGGGAAGTCTCACAGGACCAGGCTCCGCGGGATGAGGACCCCACCGCCAGCGATGACTCTCACCACTCCGTGGATGACGCAGACCAACCTGGCCCCTCTGGTGTCCAACCACCTGCAGCACCTGCGTCAGGTACAACTGTGCCAACCACCAACCCCATTCCAGCCACATCCCAGGAGACGTCCAGGAGCCCTGCCCGCACACGACCACCCAGCCAGTCTGCCCAGGAGGGACACGGTCCTCCGGGCACCCAGGAGGAGGCAGGCGGCAACGCAGATGCCATCCCTCAGGGGTCCCGGAGACCCGATGCACCCACAACGGCAGGCCAGGTGCACGTGGGCAGGGGTGGCGGGAGTGGAGGACGGCGGAGGCGCGAACCTGACCAGGCAGCTCAGGACCCGGTAGTGTCCCAGGTCAGCAACATCCTGGATACATACCGGCGTGACACCAGGGGCATGGACCAGATTGCGTCCACCCTCAATGACATCAAGGGGACCCTCCAGGAGATGAAGACCCTGCAGTCCCAGCAACATGCCTGTCAACTGCAACACCAAGGAAGGATGGAGGATAGACAGGCTGAGCTCGTGGCGGTGCAAACCCAAATGACCGGTGTACTCCGTCGGATTGCCGACAACATGGGCAACCCTCCCTGTGGCACCAGGCGAAGGCCATTACCAGACACAGGGAGGGATCAGGAGGAGGAGGATTCATCCGACGGAGCATCACAGACATCGTCACGGACTGCTTCCGAGGGTCCCCGCAGGAAGGTGGGTCGTCCACGAAAAAGACTGTGAGAGTCAGCAGAACATCACCATCTCCCAGGTCACCTGGCCTGGCACCTGGCCCTCTGGCCCAATAGCAGCACATGACATTCTCTGCCACATGGACTTGCTGGTCACTGTCTGACCTATGTTGACAAAGACTGTGGCATGGACTCTGACATTTTGCTACGGCAAGGATACCAACTCCCCCAGTGAACTTTGGATTCTACACTCCCGCTGTGCACCTCTTGTCATCCCCACAAACCCGTACCCCACCACAAATAAATTAATCACACTTACAAGATGATGCCGTGATTCTACATTATTACAATACATGTGTGTGTCGTACAGTCAAAGCATGCCTGATCTCAGAATTAACTCCAACCATCCAAACCGTGGGGTAGCAGTCTTGCCCAGGACACACATGGGTCCCAATGTCTCATCTGATACAAACATGGAGTACCATACTCACCTGTGCTGGGCCCAACCAGCTGAGTGGTTCCCGCACAACTGTGGCTACAGACACATTCAGGGGAGCAACAGTCATGCGGGATGTATGACGTTACAACGCACACTTTTACAACGCATGCACTTACAACGCATTTTTTACAACGCATAATCCATTACAACGCATGACATTACAACGCAGGACACTACAACGCATTTTAAAAAAATACCTTTACAACGCATTACCATTACAACGCATACTACCTTTACAACGCATACCATTACAACGCATAATATTAAATTACATTTAAGGTAAGTATTAGATAGTATAGGGGTAAAAATTACTATTCTAACTCCAGGGGGTGCAACAGTAGGGTAAGTGTTGGATAGTGTAGGGGTAAAAATTACTATTCTAACTCCAGGGGGTGCAACAGTAGGGTAAGTGTTGGATAGTATAGGGGTAAAAATTACTATTCTAACTCCAGGGGGTGCATCAGTAGGGTAAGTGTTGGATAGTATAGGGGTAAAAATTACTATTCTAACTCCAGGGGGTGCATCAGTAGGGTAAGTGTTGGATAGTATAGGGGTAAAAATTACTATTCTAACTCCAGGGGGTGCATCAGTAGGGTAAGTGTTGGATAGTATAGGGGTAAAAATTACTATTCTAACTCCAGGGGGTGCATCAGTAGGGTAAGTGTTGGATAGTATAGGGGTAAAAATTACTATTCTGACTCCAGGGGGTGCAACAGTAGGGTAAATGTTGGATAGTGTAGGGGTAAAAATTACTATTCTAACTCCAGGGGGTGCAACAGTAGGGTAAGTGTTGGATAGTGTAGGGGTAAAAATTACTATTCTAACTCCAGGGGGTGCAACAGTAGGGTAAGTGTTGGATAGTGTAGGGGTAAAAATTACTATTCTAACTCCAGGGGGTGCATCAGTAGGGTAAGTGTTGGATAGTATAGTGTAATATTATGCGTTGTAATGGTATGCGTTGTAATGGTAGTATGCGTTGTAATGGAATGCGTTGTAAAGGTAGTTTTTAAAAATGCGTTGTAGTGTCATGCGTTGTAATGTCATGCGTTGTAATGGATTATGCGTTGTAAAAAATGCGTTGTAATGGTAGTGCGTTGTAAAAGTTGCGTTGTAAAGGTTGTTCCCCGTCATGCGCAGAGGTCAGGGATCATGTGGAGTGACCTGGCTTGCCGCTCCCAGGTATGTCTAGACATGTGTCCCTACAATGTGCAGCATGCTTGCGTCAGGCGGATGTTGAGAATGGTGGCTAGGCCAAGGTTGGATGCATGGAGATGCCAGAATGCAGTTTAGGATCACAGTGCCACATGGTTGTGTTGGGGTTGTGGGCTGCATCATGAGTGTGGGCGTGGATCGAGAAGGTCATCCTGCAGCTGCCTGTGAAACATTCCCCCCATCCCGTTTGGACGTTGATGTGGCCTGGTTGCCCGACGCAGTAGCAGAGCTGTGCAGATGCACTCCGGATATGGACAAGTACCATGGGAGTCGTAAGGCACATGTCCGTAGACTGCAGGGTAGGATTCGACACGGATGTAGTAGTTGCCCTGGGGGATGGTCTCTCTTGCATTGAGGTGGATGTAACTGTGCATCTTGTGCATAATACAGTTCCCACTCCCTGACAAACCCCTAGCATCTTGTCACTCTACACATAGACACATATGCACCACCTATGAAAACTATGCCAGACCTGCCGCACGCACAGTGGCAACAGGGCACCATTGACAGGGAAGAGGCACCTTGGAGACAGAGGGACAAATTTATTAGTCATGTGTGTTGGAATGACAATGATACTCTGTCAACACATACACAGGTCATGTGGATGAACATGTGGGAGCAACACTGGCACCCCCCATTGCAACACAGATGCTGGCATCCCATTGACCTGGCACACAAGTGACGGATAACAGCTAAACACCCCCTGCTGCCACGGAGAGGCCGCTATACACCATTGAGGCCCTGATGGGGCAATCACACACCATGTCAACCCGGTGCAACCTGTATGTTTCCGAGGCTAGTGTTACACACAATGATGGCCTCATCACAATCCCCAATCCCCTGCCACATGACAGTCACCAAGTCTGAGCATGGCTCCAGGTGAAGCCTGCCCCATGTCATGTTCCCCATGTAGGATCACCATGTATGCAAATGGAACACACATGAACCGGAGAAGTGCACACAGACTACAAACAATTCACACACCCAAAACGACGTGAGGCATCCCTTACCCTAAGGAGATTTCAACACTTGCCCGTGCATGTGACGCTGAATCAGCACATGTTGCTGTGTTCATGAGGAGTAGCAGGAGCACAACAATGCCACCAGCAGACAGCATGCACATGGACCTGTGGAAGAGAGACACACAAGGATTCAGCACAAAGGAGCACATCCGCAAGCATGTACTCAACACGTATCATGTTGTTAACATGACAGGTGACAATGATGACCCTCAGACAACATCCTTCCATTGCGCCATCACTTGAGTGACACTTCAATACACACCACTGACTCACTTGGCAGACATGCAGATGGACACACACATTGCAACACATACCACACACGGCCCAATGCGTGCACACTCAGACACTGGAACTCACCACTAAGCAAAGAAGTTGCGTATGAGCCGACTCCGCATGTCCTCCACAGCCTCCTCCTCCTCCACATCACTTGCCCTGTCACCAAGGCCTTCATCCTCCACGGGTGGATGGTCCTGGTCATCTTGATCCAGTATGAGTGGAACAGCTTCCTCCACTGCCATGTTGTGCAGCATGCAGCAGACGATGATGATCTTGCACACCTTCACCGGGGCATATGGGAGTGCTCCGCCGGTCTTGTGGAGGCACCGGAATCGGCTCTTCAGAAGTCCAAACGTCCTCTCAATGACTCTCCTGGTCCGCCCATGTGCGTTGTTGTAGCGGTGCTCGGCAGCCGTGCTGGGGTTGCGGACAGGCGTCATCAGCCATGGCATGTTGGGATAGCCAGCGTCCCCTACAAGGAAACATCATGGACAGAAGTGTGTCAGCACAGGCAGTGAGATTGGAAGATGACGCCAAACACTGAACTGCCAGAGTCTACCCACCAACAATACATGCTCGCTCGTTCCGCAGCTGCAGCATCATTTCAGGCACCCTGCTACGCCTCATGATGAAGGCATCGTGTGCTGATCCTGGAAAGCGAACACAGACATGTGAAATCACCATGTTGGACAGACACACCACAAGGGCATTAATGGAGTGATAATGTTTGCGATTCCTATGCACCACCTCCTGTGCCTGTGGTGGTACCAACGCAACATGTGTCCCATCTATGGACCCAATGACATGGGGCATCCCTCCCAGGGCATAGAACTCACGCTTGACATCTGTCAACTGCTCACGATTTGGGAATTTAATGTACTCATCCAGGTGAACCAACATGGCCTCTAAGAAATCATGCAGAACACGGCTGAACATCGTCTGGGACATGCCCCCGACATCAGCAATGGCATGTTGGAACGTACCCGTGGCAAGGAAATGTAGGGATGCCATCACCTTCAACTTGGGTGTCAGTGCACTGGGATACCTGTGGCGCGGGAGGAGTTGTGCTTCCAGCCGGCCAGTCAACTCATCAATCAACCGTTGGCTGAATCTGTAGCGGCGTATACAGTCCCGTTCATGCAGGGCAGCAATGTCTGGCATACGTCGAGGGAGAGGCGGAGCCCTGCAGTGAAATGGAAGGAACACCTAAGAGTGAGCACTGTACAACAACATCGTCAATGCACTGAGCACATGTTACACAGCCAATACACATATGCCACGTTGTGAGTCAGGTCTGTGCCACAGTTCCTGGACACGTACGCCAGTCAGGTGACACTCCTACCAAGGGACAGCCACTAACGGAGGGGGGCAAGATCACGATGACATGGCATGAGACTAGCTGTGGGCCAGTGTAAGTGAACATGCACACGCATCACAGGATTCACAGACATCCACACATGTGCAGAAGTAGTATGCGTATGGTACAGACAGGTAGTTGGATGCGATATGCACTGGTCACATGTCATAGGAATAGGACAGGCCACACACATTGCCTTTGAGGAGTACATGTCGAGACAGAACATACATAGGGAGCATGTGGATAGGTACTTGTGTTGATACTCCGTGTAGTTGGATACATACACACCTCATGGCAAATCACATATGTGGGCTGGTGTGCGGAACAGTGTGCCATGCCCATCGACACACAGACACATGTTGGCAGCAGCAACTGCTGACGCATTGAACCACACACCTACAGCAAAATCATGGAAAGACATGCCACACACATGACATGGTTGCAGCGTGCAACGCAGCCATACACGTGTCATGTGTAATATTCCGTGTACCTGGCATCAGGGGACAGGTGCGGGTGTCCGTGACTGGGACATGCAAGTGACTCATGGCTCCACTAGTGTGTACGACATGCACACATGTCAAAGGAGTGCAGGGGATGTGTGGTACAATGCGCACCATCACACACGACATGTGTACACAGCTCATCGTACATGTGCTTTGCCCACACCTCAGGGGTAAAGTGCCACATCACATCCTGACACACCTGTGTCACACACATGTGGTATTGCACAGACAATGCATTGGTGTCCACCCTTGGCAATACCTGTCCGCTCCATTCCTGTCTGTGTGCCGCCTGTCACCACTGACAGTTGTGAAACGCACCGTACATACTCTTGGAGCGCGTGTATAGGGTCCCTGGGCCAATATTTCCGCAGGGCGTATGCGTACGCCACAGTAGTACGGACTGTACACGCGCTTGTGCGGTCCGGATCACAATATGGGCGCTGGCGTATGCGTACGCCACAGTAGTACGGACTGTACACGCGCTTGTGCGGTCCGGATCACAATATGGGCGCTGGCGTATGCGTACGCCACAGTAGTACGGACTGTACACGCGCTTGTGCGGTCCGGATCACAATATGGGCGCTGGCGTATGCGTACGCCACAGTAGTACGGACTGTACACGCGCTTGTACGGTCCGTACTACTGTGGCGTACGCATACGCCAGCGCCCATATTGTGATCCGGACCGCACAAGCGCTTGTACGGTCGGTATCACTGCTTGTGGGGTGCCCTAGGGCGTGGAACGCACCGTACCTGTGTGTAAATGTATGAAAACACATAGGGGACACATGAGGGACAAGTATAAGGGCCTAAATGCCTGATGGTTGCCATGGAGACTGAGTTAAATTTTTGAATTTGAGCACCAGGTGCACAGCAGAAGTCAGTTTGAAAGAATCTACATTGTTGCAATGTGGATGTTGACTTGACATCATTATCAAAACTGAAACCATGCAAAGCCACACACTGGGGTAGGTTTGAAGGGATTGGATGAAACGTAGGATGCTAATGTGACTGACCAATCAATCTGTACTCCTATACATGAACAGGCCAGCCAGGCATATATAAGGCAGCCAGGTCCCATGAGAGAGCACTTGCCTGCACATCCATTCATCCATGACCACTGCTGCTGATAGTGATTCCTCTGGCACCATGTCCAGGACTGTGGAGAGGTCACAGCCATTCACCCAGGAGGAGAACCTTGCCCTGATAGATGTGATCCTCCCACAGTTCCAGAGCCTGTATGGTCGACCAGGGGTTCAGGTGAGTGCAGACTCCACTAGCTTAGACTGTGCCCCTTTTGTGTGACAGTGACTTCTGGCATTGTGTCCATGTGTGACAGACATGCACTGTTGTTTGGAGTGGGTCCCAGGGTGTGGAAGGCCTCATGTCACCCATGCAGAGCATGCTGTGTTTCCTGTGTGCACTCCTCACTTGCATAGTGCCTACTGTGACAATGAATGCAAGGTGCATGCCACATTCTGCCTGCATACTCCTCCTGGGGATGTTGGTTCCACAGTCCTGATGTGATCCTGTGTTCCCCCCAGTGTGACAGGTGTCAGTACCCATGGATGTGTGTTTGTTCAGTGTACCTGTGCTGTGAGTGTCCAAAGGCCGTGTTCGTCCCCTGCACATTGGTGTGTGTGTTAGTCCCCTGTCATGTGGGTGAGTGCATATGGGGAGTGTTGCACACAAGCAGCATGAGGGATGGATATGGCCTGGCCATCCGATGTGAGCAGGGAGCAGTGCTGTGTGCATGCCGTGATGAGCCAGCCCCACACCTGTGACACCCCCGTCTACTGGCACATGGGCAGAGTGAGGTGTGTACCCGCAGTTGGCAATGCCATGTGATTGTCCTGTACCTGTGTGTGTCTGTGTACTCTGCTGAGGTAGCATCAGTGTGCTGGGGCAGGTGACTGCTGTGAGGTGCTGTACATAATCCTGGTGTAGCCTGTGAGGCACAGTGTGATCCCTGGTCAGTGAGTGTGTGGTACCCCTCATGCCACCCGTGTGCTTTCACTGGCACGTAGTGCATTTGGCCTTCCACAGTGGATAATGTCCCTATGACAAAGGTGCAATTAGTTGCATGCATACCATGGCCTGTTCATAATGAGGATTGTTCTATATGTGTGTCTCTGTGTCTTTGCTCATGTGGATTAATGTATTCTCTCTTTTGCATCCTCACAGGTAGGCGCCATTGCCAAGGGGGAGATCTGGAGGGAAGCCGTCAGTGCCGTGAGGGGTACAGAGGGTCGGAGGCGGAGCCTGTCTCAGGTGAGGAAACGCTGGCAGGACATCCGGTGCTGGACGAGGAGGATTGCACGGCTCCTGCTGGGGGACTCACCTGAGAGCCGTAAGAACCGTGGGCGCCGTCGTCTGACCCACATCCAGAAGCGTGTGCTGGCGGTGGTCTTCCCCGATATGGACAGGCGCCTACAGGAGAGGCAGCAGCAGGAAGGGGGTAGGTACATGTGTGTCAGTTGTGTGTCCCCAGCCAATGTAAGTGTGCAGTTGCATGGATACACTGCCAGGGTTTGATTGTGCAGTGCGTCAACTTCTCCACAAAGTAGCACAGTGCTGTTCTCACTCCCTCCCTTCCCCTCCTTGCAATGTGTTCCCTGGTCTGTCGCCACTCTTGCACAAGGTTATTTAGGCAGGCAGTTCATGCAGGTGCCCTATGCTATCAGCATCATGTGTGGGGGTGATGTGCCACAGGTATGGGGACCTTGCGTGTGCCATGGCCAATTTCAGTCATTGTGGTGTCCATGTCACTTGGCACTGATTGTGAATCACGACATAGGGGTGTGTCTCCAAAATGTACAGCCTTCCAGCATGCATGTCCAATTGTGTGCCCTCTGACATGATGTGCCTGAGTGGGAGGCCTGCTAAGTGCAGGGACGGTTGCTTAATTTGCAGTCATGTCCATCCTGGACCATGGAGGAGTGTGGGCACTACTGTGCCCTGGGGCACCTCTTCCTAGGTATCATGTGCGTCATCCAACAATATGGCCATTCACTGTGTCTTCGCCATGGGTTGCGTAGGGTGGCATTGTACCCTGGGCTCAATTGTTAGGACCTACAGGTTGCTACATGTGTCCACTGTACAGGGGGACCCATTTTGCTTGTGCATACTCACAGTGGGCATTACCTGTGTGTGTTGTTGAGACAATCTGATGATGTTTGCCTGTCAATGATGTGTGGACATGGCCACCAGGGGCTGTGTGTGTACAGTCATGAATTAGTGGAGGCCATGTGTTTCCATCCCAGAGTAAGAGGTGTACATACTTTCTCCGTCTCAATGAGATTGTCTCAGGTGTGGGTGGGTTGTGCGTACAAGGCCTACATGTCAGATGCTTCATCCTCCTTGCTGGGTTTAGCCTGTGTGTGATGTTTGACTGGACATACGCTCAAGGTGCAGTGACCCTGTCATGTGTGGCCTGGTTTCATGTATTGCCTTTGCAGCATGCGGCAAGAGTAAAGGTATATCATTCATGCTCATCCCTTTTTGACGACGCAGTGTGGTGCAGGTGCCGTGCACATTTGTCCCCAGAGGCTGACTCCTCTCTAAAATTTCAGGTGCAGTGATTTGCTGTTGTGTCATGATCTCCATTTTGTCTCAGTGGCATGGTGGGTCGAAAAACTGTGTGTTCCATGGCCTACATGTGTACATTGTTTTGTAGGTGTTACTCCTGTTGCTTTTCAGGCTATGCAATGTGACCTATGTATATTTGACTCATGTGACATAAGTGTACAGGTGTCTGATTTTCTCCTGTCTCTTCACCTTGCCCACAGCATCGCCGGGGGACACGGAAGGAGACACTAGCACGGACCGGGAGGAGGGATTGAGCACCAGTGCCAGCAGTGCTGTCCTGTCTGCCACATGGAGTGGCACGGAGGCCGAAGGGAGTGAGGCGGAGGACCTGTTGACTGCCAACACAGACTATGACGCAGACGGGTCCGAGGCTGAGCTCCCAGAGGTGGCGGAGTCTGCCCCCCCAGCTGATGGCAGCCCTCCACATCCCCCCGCCACCTCAGGTTCCATCACCGGCCTCCCACATGCTCGTGGCCCTTCCCTCCGTGCTCGGTCCCCACATGTCTCCTTCCTGCCAGGCACCGCACCCCCTGCCCCTGTCACCACTGCTGCGGTGAGTGCGGAGTCTGTGGACATCCTGAGGCAGTTGCAGGTTGGTCAGACTGCGATGCTAAATGTCCTCCATGCCCACACCCAGGTGCTGACCCAGATGGAGGCATACATGGAGGGCATGTCGGCTGCGCAGTCTGACCAACGGCAGTTGCTGAGGTCCATAGACTCCACACTGACTGCAGCACTGGATCTCCTGCAGCGCTGCGTAACACCCCCTACCCCTGCCCCATCCCCAATTCCCACTCCCGTGCCTGTCCCACGCACATCCAGACGTCAGCGTGCACGCACCCCAACAGACACAGGCACCACACCACCAGGGAAGTCGAAGCGCACACCTCCTGTCACGCACACACAGGGTGAGGAAGGCACACCCACTGGGTCGGGGGGGAAACGTAGAACACGCAGCCACAGTGGGAGTCCGCATTCCACACAACCCACTCCCTCCAAATCCACTCCCCTTAGCTCTCCTGGCCAACAGTCAGTGACAGCATCATCCACTGCGAGTGTGCCCCCCAGCCCCAGGATGACACCACCCCGCAAGCGTTGGAGGCGGGACCCGGCCAGGGGAGTTGAGTCCCCCACCCTGTCCACACCCTCCCCCAGTGGCGCTGCGACCCATCCCTTTGCCCCCCCCCCCTCCTTGGGGCCTGTGGTTGGATTGGGTGCGGGGGAGTCGCTGGGGGAACTTGCCGACGTGTGCAGCGCCATTCTGTCCTCCACCTTTGGCGCTGGCACCCCCCCTGTGGCAGATTCATCCCTCCCTGCACCCACAACACCTACCCTTTCCCCTCCTGTCCCTGCGGTGCCTGTTTCCACCCTCCCCCCTGATGCCCCCTCTTCTGTGGATGAAATGGACTTGTGAACTGTGCAGGCAAGCTAGGGGACACACGTCCCGATGTGTACCCCCCCCCCGGACATTGCTGCTGGGCTGGCCCATGGCCCTTGTACATAGTGGACATTTTCTCTGATATATTTTCCTGCTGAATAAAGCCTTTTCTTTTTGTTTTGCACACTGATGCTTTCCTGGACTTGCTGTTGGTGCTGGTGCTCCCTGCGTTGGGGTGGTGATAATGTGTTAGGGGTCTGTGAAATGTTGGAGTGTGCTGCTCATGGGGTGTACCCTGCCATCTGCGTGCCATCACAAAGGTCTCTGCCAATGGTATTTGGTCATGTTTGCTCTCACTGTATGGTGACATTGTCCCAAGGTGTGTTCCATCCTCTGTGGCCCAGGCCATTTTCCCTGCAGGGTGTCTCCCAAATGCTGTGCTGTGCTGTGTCTACATTTCCTGGATGTGTGAGGGTTGCCGTTCAATATAGCCATGCTGGCTCAGCGATGGCTCCGCCTGCATCTGGGGTTTCACCCTTGTAGGTCACTGAACTTGTTGATGGGGTATATTGTCCTATGTCTGGGCACTGCTGGGAGTGATAGGTACACACCCCTCCTGTGTCTGGGCACTGCTGGGAGTGATAGGCACACACCCCTCCTGTGTCTGGGCACTGCTGGGAGGACCCTGCACCCACCCCTCCTGTGTCTGGGCACTGCTGGGAGGACCCTGCACCCACCCCTCCTGGGTCTGGACACTGCTGGGAGGACTCTGCACCCACCCCTCCTGTGTCTGGGCACTGCTGGGGGTGTTTTGCACACCCCATTCTTATAGCAGGTTCGGTGCGTACATACCAGGGTGGGGTGGGGGTTCGGGGCGTACATACACGGCTGGGGGTTCGGGGCGTACATACCAGGGTGGGGTGGGGGTTCGGGGCGTACATACACGGCTGGGGGTTTGGTGCGTACATACACGGGTGGCGCTTGGGTGCGTACATACACGGGTGGGGGTTCGGGGCGTACATACACGGGTGGCGCTTGGGTGCATACATACACGGGTGGGGGTTCGGGGCGTACATACACGGGTGGGGGTTGGGTGCGTACATACACGGCTGGGGGTTTGGTGCGTACATACACGGGTGGCGCTTGGGTGCGTACATACACGGGTGGGGGTTCGGGGCGTACATACACGGGTGGCGCTTGGGTGCGTACATACACGGGTGGGGGTTCGGGGCATACATACACGGCTGGGGGTTCGGGGCGTACATACCAGGGTGGGGGTTCGGTGCGTACATACACGGCTGGGGGTTTGGTGCGTACATACACGGGTGGCACTTGGGTGCGTACATACATGGGTGGGGGTTCGGGACGTACATACACGGGTGGCGCTTGGGTGCGTACATACACGGGTGGGGGTTCGGGGCGTACATACACGGCTGGGGGTTCGGGGCGTACATACCAGGGTGGGGTGGGGGTTCGGGGCGTACATACACGGCTGGGGGTTCGGGGCGTACATACCAGGGTGGGGTGGGGGTTCGGGGCGTACATACACGGCTGGGGGTTCGGGGCGTACATACCAGGGTGGGGTGGGGGTTCGGTGCGTACATACACGGCTGGGGGTTTGGTGCGTACATACACGGGTGGCGCTTGGGTGCGTACATACACGGGTGGGGGTTCGGGGCGTACATACACGGGTGGCGCTTGGGTGCGTACATACACGGGTGGGGGTTCGGGGCGTACATACACGGCTGGGGGTTCGGGGCGTACATACCAGGGTGGGGTGGGGGTTCGGTGCGTACATACACGGCTGGGGGTTTGGTGCGTACATACACGGGTGGCGCTTGGGTGCGTACATACACGGGTGGGGGTTCGGGGCGTACATACACGGCTGGGGGTTCGGGGCGTACATACCAGGGTGGGGTGGGGGTTCGGGGCGTACATACACGGCTGGGGGTTCGGGGCGTACATACCAGGGTGGGGTGGGGGTTCGGTGCGTACATACACGGCTGGGGGTTTGGTGCGTACATACACGGGTGGCGCTTGGGTGCGTACATACACGGGTGGGGGTTCGGGGCGTACATACACGGGTGGCGCTTGGGTGCGTACATACACGGGTGGGGGTTCGGGGCGTACATACACGGCTGGGGGTTCGGGGCGTACATACCAGGGTGGGGTGGGGGTTCGGTGCGTATATAGACGGCTGGGGGTTTGGTGCGTACATACACGGGTGGCGCTTGGGTGCGTACATACAGGGGTGGGGGTTCGGGCGTACATACACGGCTGGGGGTTCGGGGCGTACATACCAGGGTGGGGTGGGGGTTCGGTGCGTACATACACGGCTGGGGGTTTGGTGCGTACATACACGGGTGGCGCTTGGGTGCGTACATACAGGGGTGGGGGTTCGGGGCGTACATACACGGGTGGGGGTTCGGGGCGTACATGCACGGGTGGGGGTACGGGCCGTACTTCCACGGGTGGGGGTACGGTCCGTACATACCCCTGCCCACGCTCTGCGTGCCTGGGTACGGGCCGTACCCATGCCTTTGGTGGGTGGGTACGGTGCGTCCCACCATTGTTGCGGGGCCGTGGGGTCCGCACCGTACACAGGCCTTGGGGGCGTGGCTACGGGTCGTACCACGTGTACCCCTACATGACCCCAGCAATGCTGGTACGAGCTGTACCAAGGCCTTTCTGACGTGGGTACGGGCCGTACCGCTATTGTTGGAGTGACGTAGGGGGACGCGTGGTACGTTCCGTACCCACGCTCTTGCGGCCTGGGTAGGGTACGTACCGGTTCGCGTGACCATCCACTTCCGTTGTGGCGGACGCTTGCGTTGCTGGCCTCGCCCCCACACCCTGGCAGTGTCCAGGCCCTGATGGTCAGGTATGTCCAGGCCATGTGTGATTTGGTACCATGTGTTGGTGTTGTGTGTCCTGCCCCTGCCCCCCCCTTTGCCCCTGGTTGTTGTGCTAACCTTCTGCGGCGTCTGCGTCGGTTCCTGTACGCCAGGTGGACTGCTAGGAGGGCAGGGATGGCACGTAGGTTCGGGTCCATGTCTGTTCGTCGCGTCCAGCTGCTCCTTGCGTGTGTCGTCCTGATTTCCCGGCAGTTTTTGGCAGCCGGTAAATATTTTCCGTGCGGGATGACGTCGGTTCGAATCGTACTTCCTGGTTCGTGAAACGTAGGCTGGATGCGTACCGACGTCACGTCGGCGCCTTTCAGGATCGGAATTGTGTTTAGTTTCTGTTCGGTCGGTGTTTTGTTCGATTCGTACGGAAATGGTGTTTCCGTATGAATCGTACTTGCATTTTCGGATGGATTTCGCACCGGGTACGAGTCGGACGGAGAAAAGGCTCCGTCCGACGGTTCGTACCCGGTTTTTACCGGATCGGAATTGGCACCAAAATGTAAAAATATAACTGTTTATCGAAAACAACGTCTACGCCAAAAAACGACTATCCATTAACCATAAAAATCCCGAAAAATATTAAAAAGTTAAATAACCGCTCCTGGAAACCCGAACAATAAAGGAAGTGTTAAATAAACATTAGTAAACACAACTAATACACACTTCCTTTAAAAAAAATAAGGTGTTTGAAACCGACGAAAATATCTTCTCCGTAAAACCTACAAAAGAGAAACAAACATTCCCACCCACCAACAGACAAAACGCACGTAAAAACATCACTACAAACGTTATTCAAACACTATAAAACTTTAACACACCGAAATAACAAAACACTAACAAAGCCACAAACATGGAACAAAACGTAAATTATAAAACCGTATACAAACTATTACTAACACCCTAACTTCTAAAACATCAATCAATACACACTTATTACAACATAACTACTTCCACAAAACACTTAAAACTATTTAATAATAAAGAAAATAACTCTTACCTTCTCAAACGCGAAACCGCTCCGGACCGCGACCTGGATTCGACCAAAATAACCCAAAACAACAGCGAGCGGTTACAAAATAAAAGACCCAAACAAACATAGCAAGTTTGGAAATTAAAGCAGCAGAGTTTTACGTGAATGCTCAGCCTGGACTTCTCACTTTATCAGTAACGATAATATTGCCCACCTCAAATGGTCAGCTGCTCAAATGACCACAAAGACAACAATTATCCACAAGTATGAGAGGCAACATATTTGAAGAAATGTAAATTAATTTCAAAATAAACAATTGAGTTTCGAATCCACACAGTAGTTGAGTATTTGCTTGAATTCCTTTATTCCAAGATTTAGTGAGACCAGATCCGCAGCCAACGCATTTCGCCCAAACATGGGATTTTCAAGGCGAGTTTCAACAATAAGAAATATTTACACGTCAAAACGGGGGGTAGTATGACGAAAGCGGCAGGACCCAGAGTTCAATCTAGGTAATAGGTCGATAGCTTTAGACCGTTCGTATGGTATATATCAGACAGTAAAATGTGTAGTCACTTTCTCCTAACTGGTCAGTGTAGAAACTGCGAGTGATTAGGAAACAGTCGAGGTCCGAGGAACGATGGAAACCATCGTGTTGAAACATAACAACTAAAAAAATACCAATAAATGGCCTAACTATTTATTTAACATTACACATTACTTTAAAAATTAGTAAAACATTAGAATACAATACTCAAAAAGAATACCTAATTTTTGTCTCTATGTGAAAATTCTTTAACGTATAAAAATAAATCTAATAAATAAAATATTTATATTAATATATCAATAAAACAGTAACAAAATAAATAGATGAACATGATATAATTAATATATTGTCTCTACAACATACCAAAAAAATATTTTAAAAAATACATATTCTAAAATGTTAACAATTTCAATATTAAATATATAATATAAATATTAATAATTAAAATATATTTGTCATATATTTCAAAAAATACAATTCCTTATTAATTCAAATAAATTCTAAAAAATTTCAGAGTACACAATATAAATTTATAAATATTATACAGCTATAAAAATCTGATTTTTTAATTTTTATTTATTTTGTGTGTTCATATATTCTTGTCCAAAATATACATTAAACAAATATATATCCATTATAAAAAAAGTATTACTATAATACAAATGTTAAATATTAATTATTTTATTACATGTTTATTTCAATGATTTAATTATTAAAATATGCGTAATAATAAACACAATTTTCTCTCGAATCAATATACATTCCAACAACTATAAAATAAATATTATTTTCCTTTCTACTATTTAATTTAAAAAAAATTGGAATTTGCATTCTGATATAACTTCTATCTTTTATCCAACCAAAACAAAAATCTACAGATTTTTTGTCAATTAAATCCAATTAATTTAAGTATTGCTATTCAACTCTATAATTAATTCTAATATTTGCTATTTATCAAACTTAATTAACATACTACTCCCACTACATACTAAACTTAATTAATTTACTATTCTCAGTCCAATCTATATTTAATTAGGGTAGATGCTGGACACTGAACTTAAATAATTTACTATTCCCACTCTAGTCTATATTTAATTAAGATAAGTGCTGGACACTTAACTTAATTAATTTACTATTCCCACTCCACTCTATATTTAATAAAGAAAACTGCTGGACACTGAACTTAATTAATGTACTATTCTCACTCCAACCTATATTTAATTAGAGTATGTGCTGGACACTGAACTGAATTAATTTACTATTCTCACTCCAACCTATATTTAATTAGAGTATGTGCTGGACACTGAACGGAATTAATTTACTATTCCCACTCCAATCTATATTTAATTAAGATAAGTGCTGGACACTGAACTTAATTAATTTACTATTCTCACTCCAAACTATATTAAATTACAGTAGGTGCTGGACAATGAACTTAATTAATTTACTATTCCCACTCCACTCTATATTTAATTAAGATAAGTGCTGGACACTGAACTAAATTAATTTACTATTCTCACTCCAACCTATATTAAATTAGAGTAGGTGCTGGACACTGAACTAAATTAATTTACTATTCCCACTCCATTCTATATTAAATTAAAATAAGTGCTGGACACTGAACTTAATTAATTTACTATTCTCACTCCAACCTATATTTAATTATAGTATGTGCTGGACACTGAATGGAATTAATTTACTATTCCCACTCCAATCTATATTTAATTAAGATAAGTGCTGGACACTGAACTTAATTAATTTACTATTCTCACTCCAACCTATATTTAATTAGAGTATATGCTGGACACTGAACTAAATTAATTTACTATTCCCACTCCATTCTATATTAAATTAAAATAAGTGCTGGACACTGAACTTAATTTCCTATTCTCACTCCAACCTATATTTAATTAGAGTATGTGCTGGACACTGAACTTAATTAATTTACTATTCTCACTCCAACCTATATTACATTAGAGTAGATGCTGGATAGTGAACTTAATTTATTTACTATTCCCTCTCCAATCTATATTAAATTAAGATAAGTGCTGGACACTGAACTAAATTAATTTACTATTCTCACTCAAAACTATATTAAATTACAGTAAGTGCTGGACAATGAACTTAATTAATTAACTATTCCTACTCCAGTCTATATTTCATTAAGATAAGTGCTGGACAGTGAACTTAATTAAATTAATATTCTGACTGCAATCTATATTTAATTATGGGATTTGTTAAATTCTAAAATATATTTAAATTTTCTAAATATTTTTAATTTTTAATAAAAAAATATATAAACATTTTAAATTAACTTCCCACCCTTATCCCCTATAACCCAACATTCCGCTCCTAAAATTATTTGTAACATTCTAATTTAAAGTTACAATTTCTAAAATAATTTTTAAAAAAATGAACAAATATATAAACATTTTTAAAACACTTCCCACCCTTATCCCCTATAAACCAACATCCCGCTCCTAACAATTTTTCTAAAATTCTAAATTTAATTTACAATTTCTAAATAAATTTGAAATAATTTTAAACAATATATAAACATTTTTAAAACACTTCCCACCCTTATCCCCTACAAACCAACATCCCGCTCCTAAAATTTTATTTAAAATTCTAATTGTAATTTACAATTTCTAAATTATTATTTTTTTAATTAAACAATATATAAACATTTTTAAAACACTTCCCACCCTTATCCCCTATAAACCAACATCCCGCTCCTAAAATTATTTCTAAAATTCTAAATTTAATTTACAATTTCTAAATAAATTTCAAAAAAATTCTAACAATATATAAACATTTTTTATACACTTCCCACCCTTATCCCCTATAAACCAACATTCCACTCCTAAATTTTTTTTTAAAATTCTAAATTTAATTTACAATTTCTAGAAAATTATTTTTAAAAATTTACAAATATATAAAAAATTTAAAACACTTCCCACCCTAATCCCCTATAAACCAACATCCCGCTCCTAAAATTATTTTTAAAATTCTAAATTTAATTTACAATTTCTAAATTATTTTAAAAAAAATTCAAACAATATATAAACATTTTTAATACACTTCCCACCCTTATCCCCTATGAACCAACATCCCGCTCCTAAAATTACATATACATTTCACATTTTAAATTAAATTTACTAATTAAATTTTACAATATATTAAAAAAAAAAAATTACTTTTTTAAAAGACTCCCCACCCTTATCCCCTATAACCCAACATCCCGCCCCTAAAACAATAAATATATTTCTCATATTATATACATTTTAACTATTTATACAAACAACTTCAAAATATTTACTAAACACACAATGACGATATTTTCACATGTCGATATTATTACTAACGATATTCCTTACATCGACATATAAGTAAAAAAAAAAACGATATTTTTCACATCGATATTAGCTATTTCGATATTTTGGACATTCGATATTTTTGACTCGATATTTATGTCCCTCGATATTAAAAAGTCGATATATAGACTGCTCACCCAGAATTAGACCAGCAGTGAAAACAAAGGTTACTTGAGGAGTAGACAAGAGTCCATAATAATAATAAATAGAGGAATTTAATCTCCCTTGTAGACGACGAACCGTAGTGTAGATGACCAATGTAAGGTCTGAGCTAACTAAGGTATGGTGTTGTGGAGGTGGGGAGCGTGGGGCTGTGTCCTACTCGAAGTTAGTAATGCTCAGATTTGTTTAGAGGGTGTGGGATGGAGGCAAACAGTTTAGACTGATGATTTAAGGGGGGAGTTTAGGTATTTGTCGAAGAGTAGCAGTTTCAGTTTCTTCTTCACGTGAGGGAATGACTGATTGTCCCGTAAATCTTGAGGTTGTGAGTTTCAAATTATGGGGGCGTTTCCAGAGAACAAACTTGTGCAGGATTTCGCTCTTAAATTTTGGTGGAATCAGGAGTAGACAGTTAGAGCTTCGGAGGGGTCTCTTTTGGACAGCTTTTGTTAATTTATGTGTGAGGTAGATTGGGTTTTCAGTGTAGAGAGCTTTCTGGATTATGCACACAGTTTTCAATTTAGCTCTTGCCTTAGTTTGTAGCCAGTTACGATTCCTGAGAGAAGGAGTGATGTGGTCGAAGCGACTCTCCCAGGACAGAAGTCTGGCCTATGCATGGAGTGTGACTTTCAGGGGTGCAAGGTCAGTTTTGGGGGTGCCCATGATCGTTGTGCTGCCGTAGTCTAACTTGGGGAGGACGAAGGATTGCACCACAGTTTTTAGGTGTACTGAGGGGAGGAAGGGTTTGACTTTTTAAAGGGATTTTAGCATCCAAGAGGTACTTTGTGGCGAGGCGTTTATATGCCCCTTAATTCTCAGATGACGCTCAAGTGTAATCCCCAGGGATTTCATAGAATTGGAGTGTGATCGTTTCAGTTTAATGCGGTGAAATTGTCAGGCCAGAGATCTACGGTAAAGGAGTTTTATTTGGGTTGGATGAAAAGGAGTTCGGTTTTGTTATGGATGAGTTTAAGGTGGTTGGTTGTCAGCCAGGACTGACCTGTGGTAAGGGTGCTATTTACATGCTGGATGTCTTTAAATGACGAGATTTTTAGGTAGAGTTGGGTGTTGCCTGCATAGAGATAAGCAATTTTGGCTTGTTTCAGAATCATTGTTCTGTATAGAGATGACGTAGGGCTGGATTGACCCTTGGGGCACTCCTTGTGGGACTGGTGTTTCTTCTGAAGTCGAGTTGTTAAGTCAGATTATCAGTAAGCGCTGGCTCAAGAAAAGGTGTGAACCATTTAAGGATCTTTTCATTGATGCCTGCACGCTGTGTGAGGATGTTTATAAGGGTGTCATGGCTGACAGTGTCAAAGGCAGCCAATAAGTCCAAGAGGACTAGAAGGCAGGCCTGGCCATCATTTAGGTATCTGTGTAGGGTTGTCTATGATGTTCGTTATCGCAGTCTCGTTGCTGCAGCCTTTCCTGCCTCTCGATTGCACACTGTCGTGCAGATTGTATTTTTCTATGTGGCTGTTGAGTTGTGCAAGTCCACATTTTTCAATGACTTTGGCGAGGAGAGGGAGGTTAGCTATAGGTCTGTAGTTATTAAGATCGGTCTGGTTTTTTTGATGAGGGGGGACTTGGTGGAGTTTGAGGGGGGAGGACTTAATGATTTTAGTCCGAATAGGAGAGATGATGTAGCGGAGTTTAAACCAGCGCCGCAGGGTAGCGGTCGGAGATGTGCGAGGTCGGCTTTATACTAGCGAGTAACTTGGGGGTTTCTTCTTCCGGGAGAAGGTTGAATTCGGTCCAGGGAGCGTCATTTTCCAATTGTAAGGGATTGGAGTTGGTGGACTGTGCTGCTGAGAGGGGGACAACTGCGCTTTGAATATAGGGCTTTGGTTAGGCCAATTGTGTGAAGGGGGCATCCTTGGGTAAAGGGTTGGGAGGCTCAAGGGAGTGTTCAATGTTAGAGATTTTATTAGAGAAATATTTTAGGAATTCTTTGCAGCGCGTAGAAGTCATTAGTTGAGTGTTTGGGAGAGAGGAGATTTTTTTCTTTGATGATGCTGAAGAGGTCTTTGGGTCTATTTCTAGACCGGTCAAGTTGGCCTCAGAAAATTAAGGCTTTTTCTCTGAAGGTTAGGGATAGGTGGTGAACTCCACTCCGCTGACAGAGCGCGCAAAGTTATTTTTACTCTGCGCTCTACTTGAAATGTAGAGTTCAATGAAAAACTGCCCCCTGCGTAGCGGAACAGAGTTTACTGGCACCAGCCCAAAACATCACTACGGCCGTTTCCCAGGCATTACATTTGTTAGAAGTTACAAACAAGGTTTGTCACACCGAGTCATTTGCATATGTCCATGTTTAATTTTGTAATCTACATTCATTTTTGTGCAGGGCTGGGCTTGTTTTGGTCTTTTTTTTTTTTTTTACAGATTGTGCTTGTGGGCTTGTGGTTTATGATTGTTTTGATTGGGCATTGCGCTCGTTTCACCCTGGCCTGCTGAGGGAGGCATCGAGACGAGCTGCCGTTGCAGGGAGACCGGATGGAGCTGGAGACCGGACGGAGCTGGACGTCGGAGGACCAGCTGCACGAGGCCAGTCCCTCACTCACTCATTGTTGCACTGCGAGAGACAGGTGACCTCCGAGGAACAGGCTATGGTAGGGAAAGAACAGCGAGGGCCGTCCAGGGGCTGCCACAGCGAGAGCAGATAACACACCTGGAGCAGCAAGAGGGACAAAGTAAAGGTGGGAAAACAGAGACATGAAAGCCTTCTTTAATTCATGTAGCAGGGCCTCTTGTTTTTTTTTTTTAATCCATGGCCACAAGATTATTCAGATGCGCGTTTCCTGAACTTCGAAACTCACTTTACTCTTAGACTCTGCACTAAATATGATAGTCATTAGGGCATGTTTAGAAAAGCTATTTTCAAGGAATAGTAGTTCCTTATAAATTCTTTTGATGTAGATCTCCAATTTGGAAATATAGAAATAAATAAAAAATGTCAGTTTTTGGGGAGGGAGGGTCAGTGGTAGAATTTACTAATGCTTGAGCTCCAAGCAGTTCAGCTTTAGTAAATTCAGTGAGGTTTGTAAGGCCTTTCGGGGGGGAAAAAAAAAACCCAAAAAACAGTGGGATCCACACGTCACACCAACCTGAACTCCCCAGGGTATCTACGTTTCTTGAATGTCTGCGTTTGATGTGTTTCCCTGGGTGGCATCTGAGCAAGGGCTCAAGTTCCGCAGCTACACACCACAAAAAAAGCGTAGATTTTAAAAGGCAAAAAGGGATTTCTTCAGATTGCTTTTTGGGGCATTTTTAGTTGCGGGTGCTAGCTCCATCCAAGCAAGTGGGGTACTGTTTTTAATGGGGAGATGTGTGGGAACAATAAGTGGTAGGAAGTTTGTGGGTCCCCGCAGCTCCCAGTAATGTCTCTCACAGACATCGGAGGAGAAAGGGTGTTTGCAGCCAATGTTTTGAGGTTTGCAAGGCCTTTGTGGTACAAAAGCATCATGGAATCAATGCAAATCACACCTCCCTGTACTCCCCAGGGTGTCTACATTCAGAAATGTCTGGGTTTGGTAAGTTAGTGGGTGGGTGCCAGGTGAGCAAGGGCCCAAATTCTGCAGGTTTGTGAAATGGAATAACGTTACTTGTCGTTTTGGGATATTGTATCTCGAGTGTACTAGGCCCAGTCACACAAGTGTTTGATTCAGGAGTTGTGTGCGAACATGGAGTAGTGGAAGTTTTGTTATCACCAATTGGAGAACACATTTTGCTCCTGAACCACATGATAATTTTGCTACCCCAGAATCAATGGTCTGTTAATAACCACTATTCGTAAACTCAACAACATGAGCACATTTCAGAAAAAACAAGCTTTCCTTCCAACCCATTTTTCTTTGATTAGATGTTGCCATATGAATTGCTGCATTGTTGGTACACAATGAAAAATCATTATAAGCTGCAGCTGTGTTGTTGGCTCTGGGTATCTTGTGTTTTTGGAAATCCTACAACCCTATGTATCCCTGCAAAAAGTAGGGTCTGACAGATTTGATATTGTATTGCTTTTGTAAATCGGCCATTGTGCTGAAAAAAATAACAGATGAAAAAACAGTCATCAATTGTTTATATTTTTTTAAAATGTGTTTTTATTCAACAACTAGTTTCTTTGGGAAAGTTGAGGAATCTACACAATGACCCCTTTCTGAATTAAGAATTTTGTCTACTTGGGGGCGTGGCCACGACCGCTACCAAGATGGCCACAACTTGTGAGGCTCCGGCTCGGTATTTACCCGTTTGCTGCTGCAGAAGCCCTTACATATCAGCATGCACAACTAGCTGGGAAGCCAGGGACCAGAGGACTGTGGAAATTGTGCCCGGTCGAAAGACTAATGCCTGCATTTGAAGGAGAGGGGAAAGGCAGGCCACACACGGCCGACACAGCGTCGGAGGCTTCGCGGCTGCAGGTCTGAGGCAGACGTCACCCAACCTCGTAAGTCACTGGAAACCTGCCTCCTTAGTCTCTACATTGAGCTGCGCGAACAGGCAGCCCCTCCCTCGGGCACAAGAACTGCCATCTCGAGGCCCGCGAGGTGGGAGACGGCCGCAGCCTTTCGGGGAGATGGAGCCGGATGCGACCGGGCCCTATGTGGGAGTGGCGGGCTGCTCAATACTGGCCAGAATTTGAAGCCAAGACCCACTCTCTGCCGACACACCAGGCCCCAGAGAGACAGCTGTGTGGACAGAACAACACCTACAAAATTGGGGTGAGTGTGGCAGGGATGAGATTGTGGCGGACCGCCACTACCCGCTGAGGCCGGCCCGGTGCTATAAGGCCCTCATGGCCTCGGCTACCGTGCTGCAGCACTGGATGAGAGTGAACTTTCTGCTGCCCCCTGATGTCTCAAACATACGACCAAGTGCAATACACGCTGCATCTACCTACTGCCCACTCTCCATTAACACCGTTGAACCCCCGGGCAGGATAGCTGCTCATCAGAGGTGCACTCCTTTGAACGTCGGGGGCTAGGCTCGCAGCCTGGTCCCCCAATCCTTTTCTTTGCTTAGGGAGGGCAGGAGAGGAGAATAAAAACCTGACACTACTCATGTATGTATGTATGTATGTATGTATGTATGTATGTATGTATGTATGTATGTTCTTATATAGCGCTCGACTTACCCTTGGGCATCTCGGCGCTTGCATTGGGAACCCGTCCTGGCTTTTTCCCTGTGAGATAACCCATACTGGGCATCCCCAAGGTGAAAGCCAGGCATCCCGCCGCAGGGGGGGCCATAGTGGAGATTAAGCAAGCTATTGCCCAGAGTTGCAGAGTGTGAACCCACGATTCGAGTCGGCACCGAAGTGAGAATTATCGAGTCCGTGGACACTCGGGCTCAGATCCTGCCGCGTCGGGAATTGAACCCTGGTCCCGGGTCTGACCTCTGCTTCAGGGTATGCCTCCTCTAACCAGTGAGCCACACTTCTCCACTTCTCCATGTGCCATTGCCTGTACTGTGAGGGCGTTGCTTCATTGGGACCCCAGCATTGGCTGCTCAGACCCTACACAGACAAGGCTCACTTTCGACCACGCGGGCACTGCCGGAACCCTGTGTTGCCAGTCAGATTCTGAAGAGGCTTATAGCTGTGACACTGCAGAGGCCCCGTGTGACATATCCGCAGTAATGACTGAACTAAGGGCTAGCTTTGGTGCCATTGAAGCATGGTTTGACACACTGGCGGGCCGCATGGACAAGATGGGTGAGCGGATGGACAGATAGGGGGCCCATATCGATGGCACAGAGGAAAGAATCTCCAGCCTGGAAGAGAACACCACAATGCTACAGAAACGCCTAGATAAAATGGAGCGGATCCTGAAACCGGTAGCATTCAGAAAATGAAGATTTGGAGGGCTGCTCCAGATGAAACAATATCCACATCTCTGGTATAGTGGAAACTACCAACATGGGACGACCAGAGGACTTTGTGGAGTGACTCCTAACTACCCTCTTCAAGCGCTCTAGCTTCTCGGCAACCTTTGCGGTAAGGCGGATGCATCGCTCCTTGGGGCAGCGCCCCCTAAAGGAGCACCTCCTAGATATCTTATAGCCCACCGCCTTAATTATAGACACAGAGATATCGCACTCCGGATGGCCCGGGAAAAGGGGCCCTTGCAGTAGCGGGGCTCAAACATCTCTATATTTCCTGATTTCACCCCAACTGTACAAGAAGCTATGAGGAAATACAACAATGTGAAAAATGCAATTTGCAAGCAAGGGGTTCGTTATTCCATGCTCTAACCGGCTCGCTTAAAGAGTTGAACACGAGGGGCGTGTTAAGATCCCTGATGCCCCAGCTGCTGCAGAGTCTCTGTAAATCTATCCGTGCTAGATACCCCGCGACCAGTGGCTGTGACGAACCCGGGAGATGTGAGAGCCCTCCATCGACCTCTCGAGATGAAGCTACGTGAAACGTCCTGACTCTATATTGAAAAACTGGGAATGTTGAAGATCTAGACACGTGTGCCAGACACTGTTGCTCACGATATTGCACCCAGCCAAAGTTAACGTACCCTACAACGGCGACTACACTATACTAGTGTATATAACTTTTCTTTTTGGGACTGCCGATGTCCGTGTTGTCATCACGCCTTCATGGTGTTTACCAACTCTTATTACTCGGGGGTTACGTTTTCTTTTTTAACGGGTTAAATGGGATTCATTGGATGTTCTTAAATCTGCTAGGGGGGGGGAAGGTAACTTCATTGGGGTTGAAAGGTTAACTGACTATACAGATCACATTTTTATAAACAATGCCCTCATCGCCACATACTGCTCGGGCTTAAGGCCCGAGATACATCTCTAAAAATCTATTTTATAGTATGGCTAAAACAATGGACTTATCAGTCATCTCATGGAACACACGTGGCATCAATAACCAGCGAAAAGGGAAGCAAGTACTGTCCTATCTTAATAGACACTCCATTAAAAGTGCATTTCTCCAGGAGACACATCTTCTCCAGCTCTCCGAGCACACCTTCGCCAAGGATTGGGGCACACACCGCTATTTTTCATGTTATAGCACATTCTCCTGAGGTACCTGTAGTCTATTCCACAGAACAATACCATTCCTCTGTCATTCCCACTACTCAGAACCAGGAGGCTGATATTTGTTATTGCAGGAACACTCTGGAACTAAAGCATTTTGTTCGTAAACATTTATGCTCCGAACACTGATGACCCCGATTTTTTTCAGAGACCTCTATATCCAACTGGATGATTTCGAAGTGAACCATCTAATAATAGACGGGACCTTAATATGCCACACCACCTGCGAACTGACTCCATTAGCACACAACCAACAGATAACCCTCGGGCTAGGGAGGTATTTAGGCATAGCTTTGATACTTTTGCACTATATGACATATGGCGGACCCATCACCCCACTACCCCCAGCTTCACATTTTACTTGGTGCCCTGCACGGTTTGGATACGGTTAGATTAGTGGTTCCTGTCGGCCACTGCCCACATGTGGGTGTCTGAGATCACTGTGCTCCCACGGACACCTTCAGACCACAACCCTGTCCTTTTGAAACTCCGGATACCACACAGCTGTTGCCTTGAATATAGCTGGCGATTCCATAGCGATGCGCTCTGGGACCAGGTGTTCCATAGCGAACTGCAAAGCTCCAACCTTGAATACTTTGAGATTAACGCTGGAACTGCATCCACACAGGCCACCATGTGAGAGGCCTTCAGGGCATATGTCCGGGGGAGGGAGACTTGTGTATTTCCAAGCATGTGGGTATCCTAAGGGATATCCGCACACAACTCAGCTGAGTTCAGGGGAAAATACCGGACCTAGAGCTTGAGGGGGTGAATAGCTCAGTTAGCGCTTATTTGAAAAATACCCGAGTCGTGCCATTGGACTGCCAATGTGCTCAGTGGAAAACACCAGCAGATTGAAGTGGCTCAAGACTGGAGTGAGAAAGAGAAGAAAAATGAGTACTCACAGTGGGGCACAGCCGGGCACTGTTAGTAAGAGAGAGAAAAGCAACAGTTGAGTATAGGAATTATATTGGATGACGCATGCAGATATACATTATCGG